>NC_133391.1:1931890-2551582 GCF_047511655.1 Castor canadensis | reverse complement strand
TGGGTGGATGGGTGGGTGGGTGGATGGATGGGTGGATGGGTGGGTGGGTGGATGGATGGGTGGATGTGTGGGTGGATGGATGGGTGGGTGGGTGGGTGGATGGTTAGGTGGGTGGGTGGGTGGGTGAATGGGTGGGTGGATGGGTGGGTGGGTGGATGGGTGGGTGGGTGGATGGGTTGGTGGGTGGTTGGATCGATGGGTGGATGGGTCGGTGGGTGGATGGATGGGTGGATGGGTGGGTGGATGGGTGGGTGGGTGGATGGGTGGGTGGATGGGTGGGTGGATGGGTGGGTGGATGGGTGGATGGGTGGGTGGATGAGTGGGTGGATGGGTGGGTGGGTGGGTGGTTGGATGGGTGAGTGGGTGGATGTGTGGGTGGATGGGTGGGTGGGTGGATGTGTGGGTGGGTGGGTGGGTGGGTGGGTGGGTGGTTTGATGGGTGGGTGGATGGGTGGATGGGTGGATGGGTGGGTGGGTGGGTGGATGGGTGGATGGGTGGATGGGTGGGTGGGTGGATGGATGGGTGGATGGGTGGATGGGTGGGTGGGTGGATGAGTGGATGGCTGGGTGGATGGGTGGGTAGATGGGTGGATGGGTGGATGGATGGATGGGAGGATGGGTGGGTGGACGGGTGGTGGACGGGTGGATGGGTTTGTGGATGGACGGGTGGGTGGATGGATGGGTGGATGGGTGGGTGGATGGGTTGTGGGTGGATGGATGGTGGGTGGGTGGATAAATGGTGGGTGGATGGGTGGGTGGATGGGTGGTGGGTGGATGGATGGTGGGTGGGTGGATAAATGGTGGGTGGATGGATGGGTGGATGGGTGGGTGGATGGATGGGTGGGTGGGTGGATGTTGGATGGGTATAAATGAGTATTTATTTACAGGAGAGATGCTACAGTTAGATCCTTGACAGTTTCTTTTTCCAGTGCTGTTGTTTGAACTAAGGACTTTGTGCTTGCAAGGCAGGCACTCTAGGAGTTGAGCCATGCCTGCAGCCCCAGATCCTTGAGTTTTAATTGTAAATTTGCTCATTTGACAGGCACCTGTGGGGCTCCCAACCTGGGATGACCCACTGCGGGTCCCCCATGGCAGGAGTGAGCCTGGAAGGGGTTTTAGTCACAGGCACCAGCCATGGTTGGCTGATTGAAGCCGAGAGACATTGAAGGGGGAGTGTTTTAGTGTCCCGAGGTGCAAGTCAGACTCAGAGGCTGCTTCGCCACTAACAAGACCCCAAATCACACTAGCTGGAGGGAGCTGCCATGACCACCCTGGCCTTCTCATACCAAACACTGGAATCTCTGTCACCCCAACTATGGACATTGAATTTATGGGGTTTAAAAATTCTCCTCATGCTGGTGCTCACATCTATAATCCCAGCCACCCAGGAAGCTGAGACTGGGAGAACTGCAGCTCAAAGCCAGCCTGACAACTAGTTCTCAAGACCCTATCTTGAAAGAACCAGAGCACAATGGACTTGGGTGTGGCTGAAGCGGTAGAGCACCTGCTTTGCAAGTGGGACGCCCTGAGTTCAAATCCCAGTCCCACCAAAAAAATATATTCTCCCTGTTCCTTTGATTTGATTTCTGGGAGGATGCAGAAAAAAATGACCTTGTGGCCGCACTTATTCCAAAAGCCAAGGTGACAGTTTAATGAGTCACTTTACTCTTCTTAGAAGGGGCCAAGGACTCCATCCCGGGGGAGCCAGTGGCAAAAAGATTTCTCTGTTGGCTCAAGTTCCAATTTAGGCCAGAAACAGAGAGTCATCCTGATAAACGACAGCAAGATCAGGGACAAGGACTAACCTTCGTGCTCGGGGTGGAGGCCTGTCCTCCTAGGCCACCATCTCTGAGCAACCAATGACTTTTTCCTGGGAAAAATGTACAGGGCTTCCTTCCCGCAGTGAACTTGGGTCAGACGCACCGAGGCCACTAAAGTTCTCCCCCCGCCCACAAAAAAGCCAGCACCCCAAGGACGTGTGAGAAAGTTCGCTAAGTCAATGCAAACAGAGACTCGGCAGGCGCCAGCCTCCCCGCTGCAAGACGCTGTGACCACAGGGCTTCAGTGACAGGAGAGCCAGGCTCTGACCCCAGCTGGTGTCCCCAGCCCAAAAAAGACTGCTGTCACTCTGGATGCCTTGGACAACAGAGATTCAGAATCGAAAAGCTTTGTGACAGGGTTTTTTCCTCCCTGCAAGCAGGAAGGTCATCAGATTCTGAGCCACCCGGCGTGTGGTTCCCTGTTCCCGTGATGTGCCCTCTGGGTTCAGGGCACAGGCTTGGTGACGTACTGGAGACATTCCAAGGGAACAGACACCTGCCCATGGCCAAGAATCCGTCAATGTCCCATTTTAAGGACAGTGTCAGAGCTGGCATCTTAGTGACATTCTTAAAGTAGTTAAAGCAATCCCCGGACCAGATTCCTGTGTAAAAACGACCCACTATTTTTTCTTTAAAAACCCTGTTATTTGTGGATTCGCTATTTGTGAATTTCCTTACAAAATCAAGTTTATTCGAAACCCCAAATCCACACCTGTGGGGCTTTGGTGGGAACCACACGTGTGTCGCAGTGACAGTACTGGCTCGAGATGACCACGGTGACCCTCAGTCTTCATGCTCCAGCCCTCGTGTTGTCACCCAGTGTCCCTCTCAGTCTGTAAGTGCCACGAGTTCACGTGTGAGTGCTGTTCTCGGTGACTTCGCTGTTTAAGATGGACGGTGAGACCCATGGTCCTGTGTTCCCTGTGGGACAGGCTGCCAGGTCTTTTACGGAGAAGGTGAAGGTGAAGGTGCCATTGAGGAACAGGATTGTTGCCCGTGAGGTTGAAGTCAAGGAGTAATGCCGTGTGTCACATCAGGTCGTTTAAGAAGCCCACATACCTGGGGTACGTGTTGATCACTCCGTGACCGGACTCTAACCCTGTTGGGAAGCCCCCACCTAGCAAGCCCAAGGCCCTGAGTTCAAACCAGCACTGCCAAAAAAATCCATCAGATGTCCACACTCACTGGACAAAAGCCAGCTTCTCTTTGGGAAAAGGATTTAAAAAAAAATGATTTATTTGAATTTTTCCTTCAGCTCTGGTCAGCTGGATACAGGAGTGTCCTTCTGTACGCTGAAATTGATTTCCAGCAGAGACTCCTTCTTCATCTCCTCCTCCTCCATCTCCTCCTCCATCTCCTCCACCTCCTCCTCCTCCATCTCCTCCTCCTCCATCTCCTCCTCCTCCTCCATCTCCTCCTCCTCCACCTCCTCCTCCTCCATCTCCTCCTCCTCCATCTCCTCCTCCATCTCCTCCTCCTCCATCTCCTCCTCCATCTCCTCCACCTCCTCCTCCTCCTCCATCTCTTCCTCCTCCTCCATCTCCTCCATCTCCTCCTCCTCCATCTCCTCCTCCATCTCCTCCACCTCCTCTTCCTCCTCCTCCATCTCCTCCTCCTCCTCCATCTCCTCCTCCTCCACCTCCTCCTCCTCCTCCTCCTCCATCTCCTCCTCCTCCATCTCCTCCTCCTCCATCTCCTCCTCCATCTCCTCCTCCTCCTCCATCTCCTCCTCCTCCATCTCCTCCTCCTCCACTCCTCCTCCTCCTCCTCCTTCATCTCCTCCTCCATCTCCTCCTCCATCTCCTCCTCCATCTCCTCCTCCTCTATCTCTCCTCCATCTCCTCCTCCATCTCCTCCTCCATCTTCTCCTCCTCCTCCATCTCCTCCTCCTCCATCTCCTCCTCCTCCTCCATCTCCTCCTCCTCCATCTCCTCCTCCTCCTCCTCCTCCATCTCCTCCTCCTCCTCCTCATCTCCTCCTCCTCCATCTCCTCCTCCATCTCCTCCTCCTCCATCTCCTCCTCCATCTCCTCCTCCATCTCCTCCACCTCCTCCTCCTCCTCCATCTCTTCCTCCTCCTCCATCTCCTCCATCTCCTCCTCCTCCATCTCCTCCTCCATCTCCTCCACCTCCTCTTCCTCCTCCTCCATCTCCTCCTCCTCCATCTCCTCCTCCATCTCCTCCTCCTCCTCCATCTCCTCCTCCTCCATCTCCTCCTCCTCCACTCCTCCTCCTCCTCCTCCTTCATCTCCTCCTCCATCTCCTCCTCCATCTCCTCCTCCATCTCCTCCTCCTCTATCTCCTCCTCCATCTCCTCCTCCATCTCCTCCTCCATCTTCTCCTCCTCCTCCATCTCCTCCTCCTCCATCTCCTCCTCCTCCTCCATCTCCTCCTCCTCCATCTCCTCCTCCTCCTCCTCCTCCATCTCCTCCTCCTCCTCCTCCATCTCCTCCTCCTCCATCTCCTCCTCCATCTCCTCCTCCTCCATCTCCTCCTCCATCTCCTCCACCACCTCCTCCTCCTCCTCCATTTCTTCCTCATCCTCCATCTCCTCCTCCTCCTCCATCTCCTCATCCTCCATCTCCTCCTCCTCCATCTCCTCCTTCATCTCCTCCTCCATCTCCTCCTCCATCTCCTCCTCCTCTATCTCCTCCTCCATCTCCTCCTCCATCTCCTCCTCCATCTCCTCCTCCTCTATCTCCTCCTCCTCCATCTCCATCTCCTCCTCCTCCTGCACCAGGATCTTCCTACCCGTGCCTCCTGAGTAGCTGAGATTACAGGTGCACCCCACCACACCTGGCCTTGACATCTGGATTCTGAAGTCTGAGAAAAAAGACTGTCTAAATGTCTCCACCCTTCCTAGAAAAAGGACCCAGAGCCCCACGACAATTGCTGACTGACAGACCATGGCAATGAGGGAAAGAGCGGAAACCCAGTAGGAAGAAAGGCCATTGACGAAGGGAAAACTGTTTTTCTGCTACTGATATAAACCCTGCCTTTTTGCTCAGCATTCATTTGGGGACATAATTAACCTGGGGAGGAGGACAGGAGAAATTCCAACAAACTGATTCAGCAGAAATCACATCATCTTTGGTTATTGACCTCAGCCGGGGAGAGAGAAAGAAAGCGATGGGGAAGGCGGGAGCACCGTCCTCCCTCCCTGGACTTGTCTCTGTGCTTGGCGTGAGTGATTGCTAATCTGAGCGCAGTAAAACACGAAGAGCACATAAACAACATCCAGTGCCCTAAAAAATGAAGCCATTAATGTAACTGCGTCTGTGTCTCATCCTTTCTGTCCTGAAACCATTGAAAAATTCCTTCTCCAAGGCCAATTAGGACCTTCTAGCTCTTTTTCAAGAAGGACTACTTATTATAGGTGACACCATAATGCTAAAAAGACCCTTGGAAATAAAATTCCAGCTGTAATTATTTGGCTGAATAAGACTTCCCAGCTTTGGCAGTCTCATATATTTGGCGAATTTTTTTCTTTTTACAAGGGTTAGGTCTCCGTTTAAGTACTTATTTTTGTGCAGCTCTGGCCATGGCTGTACAAACTCTGTTTGTAACTTGGTGGGTCAGGAATGGCCATTGTCTTTAATGTCCTTAAATCAAGTTAATTTTGTCTCTGGGTCCGTATCCTGCTTGGTTTGTGGGACACGACCTTGGGCATTTTTGTAGCACTCCTTCCTTTCAGCGTAGAGATTGGGCTGGGGTTGTGGAGTACAAAGCTGGTGGCTCCCAGCCACCATATCCATGTGGATGGATAAGGACACAGACGTCTGTGGGTGGCTCCCCTGAAACCCTACAAATCTAACGTTCTCTTGTGGGTTTTGAACCAGTTTGGGTTGAGGTCCATGTTGTGGGACATCAGGTAGCCATTGTCTCTGAGGCCAAGGGACAATATTGGGCACCATTAAAAGATCCCTTGCTCTTATGGGAACTGTGGCTCCTCCCTGACCACATGGAGAAGCTCGTGTTTTGTTTGTTTGTTTGAGACATGGTCTCTCTATGTAGCCTGGGCTAACCTCGAACTCATGACCCTTCTGCCTCAGTCTCCTAGAAGCTGGGATTACAGGTGTGCACCACCACACCCAGCCCAAGCCTAAGCTTTTTAAACTAAACCCTGTCTCCCTTCCGGTTCCAAACCTTCTGAGGCTTGCAACCTCAGTCGGGGACACACAGACACAAAGTTAAAATCAAATAATTTTCTTGCTCGGCTCCAGTTAGTTTCAGAAATATTGTAAAATGCCTTATAAACCACATAAATTCACTTTTCATGGTGCTGGAGGCTGGGAGGCCAGGGTCAAGATGCTGGTGGATCCAGCATCTGGAAAGGGCTTTTTCCTGGGTCACAGGTGAGTCACTTGGTGGAAGACACGAAGGGTCCCTCAAATGAGACACTAATCCCCTTAGGAGTTCCCCATCCCTACCATCTACTCAGAGCCTAAGGACTTCACTGAGTCCTCGCACCACACCGTGGGGCTATGATTTCTGTACAGGAATTTGGGCTGGGGACAAAAAGCACTCAGACAGCAGCCACGTCTCAGACCATCGTGTGACATTCGATGTGGACGAATGACGAACCCCTTGTTTGAATGAGTTTCGGGGTTGACTTCCCCTTATGTCTGGGACCAGCTCTTGAAGAACCGGTGGGGAGAATCCCACATAAACGTCTGACTTTTAAATCCCATTGACGTCGACTTTCCCAGGCTGGTGGAGTGGCTCAACTGGCAGAGTGCCAGCCTAGCAAACCCGAGGCCCTGAGTTCAAATCCCAGTGCTGCCAAAAGAAAACAGAATCCGTGACATTGGCTTTCTCATTTTGAACAGAGGTCAATGACCCTCGTGGGGAATGGGGACTGTGGCAAGTTTTTAGAGACACCAAGCTGTGTTTTCAAGCCACTTTTCAAATTCAGCAGAATTAAAAAAAAAAAAAAGATATGCTTGGGGCGTAAGTTTAGACCATGGTAAAGAAGCCAGCCTTTGAGGACGAAGGTGCTATTGAGAATATCGTAAAACAAAATTAGGAGAGACAATTCCTTTTATAATCAGATCCGAAAGAGGAAGACACGGGGAACCGATTTAACAAAAGGAAGGGCGCACCCGTTTGCTGTGAAACGCACAAGAACTTTGCCCAAAGAAATTAAAGAGCAAAGTAAACTGACAGCCTTCCTATTCTGGGATTTGAACCCGGACCTCGAGCTTACTAGGCAATCATTCTACCACCAGTCCTTTGGATTTTTAAAAATTTTGTTTTGAGAGGGGGTCTCGCGACCTCTGCCTTGAGCTCGCGATCCTACCTCTGCCTCCCGAGTAGCTGGGATTACAGGCGTGAGCGACCACGCCCGGCTGGAAACTATCCTGTAGCCGTCTCTGTGCAGCGCAGCCCCTCACGGTAAAAGGACCATGGTCGCTGTCTGATTTGCATTTCTCCAAACGCCTAGAGTCTGAAATCAGAGATTTAGGACAAAAAAAAATCAAGCAAACGTGAGTGGGGGAGGAGGCAGTGGTGTGAGGGTGGCTGAGGCAGGCCGGGGGTCTGGGTTCCTAGCATCTGGGTGTTTTGAGTCCGGCTGTCTGGCTTGGCTGGGACGCAATCCCAGATCTTTATTTTGGGGTCTCAGCTGTTCCAGGCGGCTCAGCTCTGCACATCACGAGGCCGCCGGCTCTAACCAAGAGGGCTTTGGGTTTAGCGCTCCGTGTCGCTCTCCATTCTCTCTCGAAATTTGGGTCATTTTTATTAAGGACTGTGTGTGATTGCGCTGGCGGCCGAGGGGACAGAGCCATCGGGGCCGGGCGGGCCCGGAGGACAGGAGGGCTGCATGGAGGCGGCATGTGCCTGGCCGGTGCGACCTGTGATTTTTAGCAACAGACTCTGATTTCCCGGCTGTGATGAGCCTTGGGTGACAACTCACGGTGACAAAAGCCATGGTGGATCGTTGACCAGGACTCCAAAAATAACAGTAGAGCAAACCTATTACAGCATTCCCATCGCGGTCACAGGCTCGGACTGTGTGCCACACAGAGACAAAGGGACAGACACAGGGACAGACAGAGAGGAAGGATCTGCCACCAGCGTGGGCCATGCCTCGCCATGCGTCCCCCTGGCGTGACTGTCTGTCCTCGCCCACGACGGGCAGCCTTCCATCCCCAGCATCTAAAAATCCATTCCAATTTTTTCTGTTTATTGCCATCATTTGGGTTGACTGCAGAAGGAACAGAGTTAAGGGAAAAAATGAGACGTCTCAACATTAATTAAGAGCCTACTGTATACCAAACATGGCTCCTCTCGGTCTTTGTTTTTCTGTGTTTTATTTGCTCCTGGAATTTCAGTTTTGTGGCTTGCTATTGTCTTCTTGGTCCCCATGGGATTGTAGCTTTTTAATTGCTACACAGAATTAAGTCATATAAACCTATCCTGGTCTGTTTAGCTCTTTCCTTTTTTGTGCATACTTTTTTTTTTTGGTGGTGGTTCTGAGGTTTGAACTCAGTGCTTTGCACTTGTTAGGCAGGTGGTCTACTGCTTGAGTCACCCCCCCCAGCCCTTTCTGCTTTGGTAAATTTGAGATGGGGTCTCACTTTCTGCTCAGGCTGTAATCCTGCTATTTACTTTTCCCTGTAGCTGGGATGACAGGTGTGAGCCACTGTGCCCAGCTATTGGTTGAGATGGGGTCTCATGAACTTTTTTCCCCAGAAGGCTGGCCTCAAATCATGATCCTTCTGACCTCAGTCTCCAGGGTAGCTGGGATTACAGGTGTGAGCCACGGTGCCTGACTTGGACAGTTTTTTGAGATGCAATTCACAAACCATACAATCCACCCATGCAAGAATACCACTCGATGGTTTTCCGCATAGTCACGTCACTATAATCCACTTTAGAACATTTTTAGTATCTGAAAAAGAAGCCCCAGACCTCTTAGCCATCACCCTCCAACCCCCCGCCGCAGACCAAGGCCACCGCTCAGACTTTCTGTCCCTGTAGAGTCACCTACTCTGGGCATTTCATGTACTCAGACTCGCCCGCTATGTGGCCCTTATTGTGTGGCTTCCTCCATGTCACATGTTTCCTCAGTGCTCCTCTGTGTTGTCGTATGTGTCAGGACCCTGTGCCTTTTTATTGCCAGGTAATATTCCACTCACGGCTGTGTTATATCTTATTTATCTATAGAGCAGCGATGGACATTCGAGTTGTTCATTGTTTTTGGACTTAGGAATCCCAGAATTATAGCTATGTGACCATCCCATTCTAACCTCGAACTCCTACATTACCCAGAGAGTACACTATTCCTGGCTGGGGCCCTGTTCAGGAATTCTGGACTGACTTGAGGCCCGTGTGCTAACCAAAGGGGAGACGGGGACAGTCACTGTGCCAGATCTGGGGCTTTAACCCAAGAAAGCCTCCAGGTCCTCTGGCGTGGGTGCTGAATCCCGCCACTCCAAGCACCTCTGCTGAATGATGTCACCCAGATCCAGCTTGACGTGATGGCAGCCATCTTGAATCACAGCCACCTCCATGGCCTGGGAGTAACCCCGGCCAGTTTCCCCGAGTCGTCCCCCAAACACTACAAACGCACGGAGCTGTGACATTTACAGCTGGACCCCGCTGCCAGGAGGGTGCCGGGCTCTTTTGACATTAGCTTGAGGTAAAGTCATTTTTGTCACCATCTTCTGACCCCAACCATGCCCCCCACCCCAGACCACGCTTCTGTCTGTAAGTCCCCAGCAAACGTCACCGTCTGCATCTTGGACCTATCTGTCACTTTCTTCAGGCTCCTGGCGCCCTGGACTGGTCCTCACACCGTGGATGACTGGGCTTGGGGACACAGGAGCCATGGGAACACAGCGGAGAGAGGGCAGAGGCAGGGGACAAGGCACGGCTGACAGGAAAGGGACGGCCTGGACGGACAGATGGCACGGCCTCCGTTTCCTGGTCCTGGGCGAGGTCCCGGCACCTGTGGCTCACGGCTTGGTCCTCTAGGCCATGGGGTCTGCAGTCCCAGCCGGGTGACGATTCTGCTGGATACAGACGGCGGATAAGGTCCCAACCCGCAGGGTGACAGGAAGGGGCGTCCGTCACGCCCTGCTCAGGGCTCGGTTGGGTTTTGCTGTCGTGGGTCTGGCGTGGCGGGAAAGATGCAAATGGCTTGATTTTCGAGGAACTCAGCTATGAATTCTTCCTTTGGTGGGACTGGGATTTGAACTCAGGGCTTCCCACTTGCAAAGCAGGCGCTCTACCGCTTGAGCCACGGCTCCCATCCATTGTGCTCTGCTTGCCTTAGACACGGGGTCTCAGGAACTGTTTTCCAAGGGCTGGCCTCAAACCTCGGTCCTCCCTATCTCAGCCTCCTGAGTAGCTGGGATTTCAGGCGTGAGCCACTGTGCCCGGCTAAAGCCATGAAGTGTTGACCGAGCTGCCTGTGTCTAGGTCTGTGGGGGACAGTGTGGGGGGGACAGCGTGGGGGACAGGCCTGTGTCTGGCGCTGGGGGAGGCCAGCAGGCTTTGGGCATCTGACCCGCAATCCTCTTTCTTCCTGGGATCTGAGTCCCTGTCGGCCGGCAGAACGGGGAGAGACGACCATGACCCTGAGCTCACTGGGGCACCAGCGTCAGCGTGGTGGCTTTCTGACAGGTGCACCCGTTTTCTAGTCCTGAGGGGCTCGTGGGGGAGGCAGCGGGACCTGGGTGGACATTGCTTGTTTTCTGGGCTGCACAGTGTCCAGCACGGCGGCTCCTTGCACGCTGGCTTGAGGACCCCGGGTGTTCCGTCCCCTCTACCCACCCACGACCACGGTTGCCGAGGTCCCAGGACTGGGGGCCCACGCGCAGGGCTTGAGGTCCAGGGCCCCGGCTTTTTCCTTGTGGTGCTGGGACTGGAAACCCCTGCGAGGCGAGGCAGGCCCGGGCTCCGACACCCCATCCCGACTCGTCTTTCTGCAAGGCCCCTGGGTTGATTTCTGGCAAATAGGTCTGGGTTGTTTTTTACACTGCCGGGAGTGACCACTAACCCCTGATGTCCTGCCTGTAGTGGACAATGTGGTGTCTGGCGGGGACATCGGGCCACGTGGTGTCAGTTCAGCCTCCAGAAGGACTCGGGATGAGGGTCACCCCCTTGGGTAGCCAGCGCGCCCCTGTGATGACCTGGATCCTGAGAGGCGCCTCCCTGGTTGGTCACACTCCTTGCGTCATTGTCAGGAAAGTGACACTGCCCATGACTCCAGTGGGAGGGACACCGGGAGCCCCCGTAGCTGTTACCATGCTGGGTTTAACCTTCATCTTTCCCATAAACAAAGGAGAGCTGTGCCGGTGCCAGTGCGCACGCCTGTAATCCCAGCTACTCAGGAGGCACACATCAGGAGGATGGCAGTTCGAGACGCTATCTTGAAAAGGCCCATCACAAAAAAGGGCTGATGGGGTGGCTCAAGGTGAAGCCCTGAGTTCAAATCCCGGTGCCGAAAAAAAACAATCAAACACAAAACCCAGAGCTGTGAGGACCACAGGGAATGAGGGTCCCTCCAGGGGCTCACAGGACCTGCGTGCGGCCTTCAGGACCCCTCAGCTGGCCCTTGATGTCCACGGCGAGGGTCTGTCCAACTGTCACCTAACACTGTTTCATCCCAACCCCAAGACCCCGGGGACTGGATCAAAGGATTGGACGGAAAGTGCAGTCTGTACATCCCCGAGGGTCAGTCTGTACGTCCCGACTTGACCGGGAGGGCTTCAGAGAGGGAGACCCATCCCGGCGTCCTCTGGGGTCCAGCGCGGGGTTGGGGACTCACCAGGCGGTGACTTCCTCTGGTCTCCTTCCTGGCCGTACAGACACCCAGACAATCGGAAGGCAGAAAACAGACTCAGGCCACTCCAGAGAGCTCTGTGGCATGCTGTCCCCCGTGTTGGGATTCACGCACTGACCTGTGCCTCGACCTCCCCAAGATCATACGCTGAGAAGTCCCGGTCCTCAGGACGTCAGGTTGTCACCTTACGTGGAGACAGGGACACCGCAGATGCAATTAGTGGAGCTAAACTGAGGCTGTCCCGAGGAGGGTGGGGCCCCATCCAACATGGCTGGGGTCCCCACAAAGAAGGCGTGGTGAGGGGTCCACTGGCCTGGGAAGCCCGGTGTGACGCTGCCACGAGGCAAGGGACAGTCACCAGAGCGGGGCTTGGATGCCAGAGTGTGAGGGCGCATTTGGACAAGATGGCCCTGAGGTGGCAGTAGAGGCAACAGGAGGGAGGACAGTGGGTCCAGGAACCAGGATGGCGTCATGTGCGTCCTGGCTGAGGTCACAAATTCAACTGGGGACAGGCTGGGCTCGCCAAGGCTGGGCTGTGACCTTCTTTCTCTGCCTTGTGGCCATGACAATTTATGCAAGAAAAGAAAAAGAACAAAGGGGCCCAGACCTGAAGGCCTCCAGCGCGGTGGCCCTGTGGCTGCTCTGTCCTCTGTCCTCTGTCCTCCGCGCCCGCTCATTTGCCGGCTGTGACCGCGGCCCGGGGCCGGGTCATGACTGTCCCCCCTTGGTGCTGACGCCAGTCCCTGTGGCTTTGGTTTTAATATCTGGCCATAAAGCTCGAGGCTTCAGCTGCCATCACTGGTCCTGCGGTCACGTCGCTGGACGCGGTCAGTCAGAGTCCAAGGTCAGGGTGGGAATGGACGCTGAGGACCCCTCGGCGGGGACAGCGGCTTGGACGGCCTGCGGACATCTGGTGACATTCACATTACTCCTTTATGGGGTGTCCGGGCAGAATGGGGAGCGGTCACACCTCCATAACTGCCCAAGAGAAACGGTGGCCTCTCCCCACGAAAGACTCCCACGGCGGGACCCAAACTGGACACGACCCAGCTTTGTCCAGACCACGGTGAAGCCACACAGCGGACCAGTCCGCCACACAAGGGACAGGTGACACCTGACATCCCTCCCACCACATTCAACAACCAGTGAGACTTGGGGCTGGTCACAGAGATCAGAGCAGTGTCCCCAGGGTTGAGTGGACACCAGCCGGCTGGGCGGAAGCACGAGGAAATTTCTTGGGGTGGTGACAATATTCCCTATCGTGCAGGGTTGGGTGACTGCACTGGTGACATGTTTATCAGAGCTCATCCAGGTGTGCCCTGAAAACCAGGCCACCTCCCTGACTGTAAGTGTAATTAAAAAAACAGTCCTTAAAGGCACAACCCTGGAAGTCACTGGAAATTAGTGTCACCCCTCAGGACAGAACCGTTTGGCTAGGGCCAGTGCCAAGATCGTCACTAGTGTCCCCTTTGGGATGGTGTTAAGGTTTGACTATATGAAATGTCACCCACAGACTCAAAGCTTGGTCCCAGAGGTGGCACTGTTCTGGAAGGTTCTGGACACCAGGATGGGGCCTGGCTGCAGGACGCAGGTCACCGGGGAGTGTGTCCTTTCCCCTGGGCCTTCCTGTCTTCCTTCTCTGCTTCCTGTCGGCCATGGCACTCCACACCGATATCCTGAGTCACCACACGGGACCCCGGAAGCAGTGGAGCCAAGTGACCTTGGACAGAAACCTCTGACACCATCCTTTCGAGTGGTTTTGTCACAGCGACAGGAAGTCTGACTAACACCAGGGTCACTGTGGTCCTAGAGACGCTCTCCCGAGGGCCCCACACATAGAGCTACTGACGTGTCCTGGGGGAGGACCTGACTACTGGGTCATCCCATGGGAGAAGAGGGTGTTTGTCAAGTGACTTCTCAACGTATCTTACGCCGCGTGGTAAAAAAGTCTTGTTGCTCAGGAGTGACGACGGGTACACCTTTGCTCGCTTGGAGCCAGTGGTGCCCACAGCAGACCCTGTGGTGGTGGATGTCACCCCGGGCTCGCCGGCGTGTCCCCAGGGTGAGGGTGGCGGGTGGTGGGTGGGAGCCGCAGGGTGGCACAGCGCCTCCTTTCTGAGGATGGGCGTGTGGCCGTCCATGCTACCCCGTGGTTCGCAGGAGTGGCCGACCAACCTGGTGCAGCCCCCCTGGAGCCGGCGCCTAACTCAAATGTCCACAGCGTCGTTTGAATGATGGACCCACTTGGCGCTGATGACCCAGGTGGCACGGGGACAATGCTGTCAGGGGACAGAGCACAGGTGACCACCCTCCCTCGTCACTCCTCCGAAGTGCTGGGTGACACAAGTCAGGGGACCTCTCCAGGAGAAGAACATCCTGCTCGGGACCCACGAGGTCTTGGACGAGACTTGCTGTAACTGAGCGCCACAGGCGGGGTGGTTTATAGAGGAGGAAGGTTTACTCAGCGCACGGTGCTGGAGGGTGGGAAGTCCGGGTCGATTACGGTGGAGGACATCCCATGGTGACGCAGAGCAAGTGTGCTAATTTGGGTCTCTCATCCTCTTCTTATAAAGCCACTAATGCCCACCCATGACCCCAACTCACCCCAATTACCTCCCAAAGGCCCCACCCTAAATTTGGGGCTTAAGTTTCCAGCACATGAACTTGCGGGCGACACAAGAACACCAGGGATGTTAAAATTCCGAAACGAGAAGAACAGGGTGTGAGTGACTCTGGTGACAGATCAAAATGGCTGCCATGGGCTGAGTGCTTCCCAGGTGCCCCGCTGGGAGCCTCTGGGATTGCGTTTACAGCGGAGAGAGACGCGTCCAGTGTCACATGCCTGTAATCCCAGCTCTCGGGAGGCTGAGGCAGGAGGCTCCTAAGTTGAGGCCGGCCTGAGCTGCATAGAGAGAGACTGTGCCTCAAAAAAAAAATAAAACAGTGAACCGATGGAAAAGCTGCTGATGACAAGGACATCGTCACTCAGTGTCTCATGCACGAGGTCCTGACCCCCGCCTTCGTTTTCTTTTTATTTTTCCTGTGAAAAACACGTATTTTGGGCGCGTGTTTTATCTGTGCCCAGCGTTTGCACAGTGGGCTTTGTGTCCACATGGCGGGGGAGACACCTGGGTCTCCGGTGTCACCTTGAACTGGCTCGGCGCCCACAGCAGGGCTTCTCGGAGTTCCTTTGGGGCCATGATGGTGACAAGGTGACTGGGGGACAGTGGATTCCGGAGATGGCCAGGCCAGGGCCGGATGCACAAGGTCTCTCTCTCTGTGTCTCTCTGTCCCGCTCTATATCTCTCTGTCTTTCCGTCTGTGTCTCTTTGTCTTTCTGTGTCTCTGTGTTTCTGTCTCTCTCTGTCTCTCTGTCCCTCTCTTTCTCTTTCTGTCTCTGTCTCCCTCTGTCTCCGTCTGTCTCCCTGTCTGTCTGTCTCTCTGGTGCTGGGGGTGGAAGCCAGGCCTTGCACCCTTAGGCAAGTGCTCTACCACTGAGCTCCATCCCCAGCCCTTGGTCCTGTCTCCCAGAGGACCTGGGGTTTGAACTCAGGACCTCGTCTTTGCTTGGCAGGCGCTCTTCCACGCGAGCCACTCCACAGCCCTTTTGCTTTAGGCATTTTTCAGACAGCGTTTCATGCTCTTTGCTCATACCTGGCCTCCTTCTCCAACCTCCTGCGCAGCTGGGATTACAGGCAGGCACCACCATGCCCGGCCCTGAATCACGGCTCTTAGACCTCCTAGCCTCTAGGCCAGAGGCTGACTGGACAGCCAGTTAGGCCTGGTCACTTGCCCCAGAATTAAACAGAAAAGTAATGGTGGAAAGGCGGGAAACGAGTATGGCCACGTTGAAGAGGAGAGCAGGTATTTCAGCCATCTTCAGACACGGAGGTGAGCTCTAAGTTTAAACGGAGGGAGACCTGGGGCGGGCACCATTAAGCAGTGTTGGCCATACCGGGGTCTGGCTGGCCGTCATTCTATCCTGCTGACTGTGCAGAAGTCCTTATCACTTGAGGGGAGAGTCCAGTGCTCCTGGGGCGGTTGCTTCTCCTGGTGGGCGGTGGGGGGAGCCCCAGTTGCTCCCCCTGGTGGGGTGACCTCATCCTGGGGTGACCTGTCCGTGAGACTCCCCGTTCCAAGGTGACTACAGGTTTAGGACAGTGACAGGAGACATCTAGGCGCCATCCCAGAGATCTGGAACGTCACCGCAAAGCCTGCACCCTTGCCGGGCACTGGTGACGCACGCCTGTAATCCCAGCTACTTGGGAGGTGGGAAGGGGCCGGGAACCTCCGAGGACACGGGCTCGGCTGTGTGGCCTGCCTGGAACAGCGGACTTCTGGGGTGGATCAGAGGAGCCGGGAGCGAAGGGTGCTTCCCGGGAAAGGTGCAGAACGGTGGGTGGGAGGTCAGGGAGGGACAGCAGGGCGCCTGGCCACGTCCGTGCTGTGGCTTTGCAGGGGTGAGGGACACACTGGGGGGGACGTGAGGTGGGCGCTGGTCTCTGGTCAGCTGTCACTCAACATCCTCTGCTCTCTGGGACAGAGAGGCGACCTGGGGCTCCTCCGGCAGGCGGGGTTTGTCTCTCGCCCCTCCACGGGGACCCCCGCCAGGTCTGCCCGCGGAATCCCACAGAAATGAGCGTTTTCAGGATGCTTGAGAATAGGGTTTTTCTTTTTAAGTGAAACACTGCGTGTTTGTGAATTGTAGTGAATTGTTGAATGACTGCAGGACGGTGCCAGGACACTAACCACGGAGCCCAGAATTAGCAGCGTGCACTTTCCACCATGTTGCCTGTTAACTGACTTAAGGAGGACAGAATTCTGGAGTCGGCGTCTGGTGAACCCCGTGGCTCCCAAATAAACCCGAGTGCAAGTCCTGCAGACATCGGCTGCCCACGGATGTATTTTGAAGGTCTTGGTAAGCGTCCTGGTGCCTGGCCAGGTGTCGCTCGGTCACGTTCTTGGCCCTGGTCCCCTGATGACCAGGGCACAAGTCTTGTGTAGCTGTCACCCAACAAGACAACGGACACTTGCTTTCTCTGTAATAAGCGGTTGTACTTTAAAGTCTTCCGGTAATTTCTTTTTCAGGACTGGAATTTGAACTCAGGACCTTGCTCTTGCAAGGCAGGTGCTCCACCACTCGAGCCACGCCCCTAGTGCTTTCTGCTTTGGTTATTTTGGAGATGGGGTCTCACTTTATGTCTAGGGTGACCTTGACCAAGACATTCCTTTTGATGTTCCCTACAGAGCTGGGGTGACAGGTGTGCACCACTGTGCCCAGCCACTGATTGAGATGGGGTCTTTAGAATTTTTTAACCAGGCTGGCCTTGAACCATGACTCTCACGATCTCTGTTTCCTGAGTAGCTGGGATTACAGGCATGAGCCACTGCACCAGACTAAGAAAGTAAGGGTTCTGACCTGGGTTCATCTTTGAAGTGACCGCTTCCAGAGCAAAAGGAAGAGGTGGTGAGGCGGGAAGCCCGCGCCTCCCCACATCTCTGCAGGTGGCGGTCTTTCCGAACATGTGGCTTTGTTGGGGTCACCTGGGGATTTTTCAAAACAAGTCGGAATGCCTGGGCCCAAGCCCCAGAGATTCTGAATCAGTTCTGGGTGTGGCCTGGACTTTGGGATTTCTAAATATTCCCTAGTGATGCTAAAATGCACTTGGGCAGGGACGGGAGGCTCACGCCTGTAATCCCAGCTACTCAGGAGGATGGCGGTTCAAAGCCAGCCCAGGCAAATAGCTAAAAAAAAACAAAACCCATCACAAAAATGGGCTTTGTGGAGTGGCTCAAGGTGTAGGCCCTGAGTTCAAATCCCAGTATTGCAAATAAATAAATACATACGACTTGGGCTGAGAGCATGTCCTAAGGTGCATAGGTGATAAGGGTGACGCTGTGCCCTCTTTGGTGGCCCCCACATGGTGGCTCCAACAACCCCAGGGCTGTGGCCAATGGCCGCTTTCCTCCCCCTTTCCTCTGAGCCCACCCTGAGCCCATGGAGGCCAGACCCCTGGAGGGTGGCCGGCCACCTTGCTCAATCCCAGCCAGGCAAGGCCAAGCTTGGTGACAGCAGGTCTTCCCTCCCTGGCACCTGTGAAGTCTCTGGGGTCACGGCCAGGGGTGCCGGGGCCGGCCGGCTCTGGGATGGCTGCTTAGGCATCTGGGTGTGGGGCCAGCTCCAGCCACCCGCCACCGTGGCTCTCAGGGCCCCAGGCCTGTCCCCACCTGTCAGCAGGCCTGGGCTCTACTGCGGGGCTGCACGGGGTGCAGAACCACACTAGGGCTCAAGTTCAACGTGAGGAATTCCTATTTACAGCCCAGCAACCACGAATGTCCCCAAGGACTCCGGGGTCATTTCGTCAACAGCTGAAGAAGATCACGAGCGTGTAAGGAACAAAATAATATTTTTATTAAAAACATTGTACCCATAGCACCTCTCTGTCTTCCTACGAGTTCTTGGGCTTTTTTTCCTTTTTCCTCTTTCTAAAATGAGATCTGGTTTTCTGCACAATTTCAGAAAGTGTTGTGGGAAAACTTCAGGACTGCCCCTAGGCAGCAGGTGAGGCTGGGAGGAGCCGTCTGGGTTTCCGGCAGACAGGACACCTGCCACAGGGCCGCCGGGTCGGAGGTGACCACATGTGGTGCTGAGCGGGACAATGGCTGTGCTGGCCGCCAAGAATGGTGAGAAGGAAAAAAACCCACGTGAGCACCACACCAGGCCAGGCCAGTCACTGCCTCCAAAAAGAACATTCCAGAGTGCCACCCCGAGGGCTGAGTGGACACTGCCCACCATGTCCTTTGTGGCTGGAGCATGGAGGACGGGGACAGAGGCTGAAGGAAAGGTGCCAGGAGGGGCCGATCTGCGCAGAGGAGCCGAGGAGACAGCCTGGACGCTGCTCCCTCTCTGGACCCCTGTCCCCCATGCCCTGGGGACCGGGGACCTGTGCAAAGCCATCCCGGTGTCTCAGCAGGGCAGGGCGTGCCTGGTGTCCAGCTCGCCACTCACAGGGGCAGCGAGAAGAACGGGTGTGTGTTGCCTCAGCTGGAGAGTGTCCGTCTGTCCTGTTCTCAGGACCGAGGCTCAGATCCAGTGTCCTCTGTCTCCTCCCTAGAGGTGACAGCTTAGGATGGGCTCATCTCAGCACCCAGGCTGCTCTGGGAGGCCATGCCGTAATGAGAGACCCCCCTGGCCCTGCTCCTTTGGTACAGATGGCTCTCAAGGGACAGAGTCCTCTCAAGGGACAGGCTCAATGGTGGCCACTGACAGCAGCCACTGTGGCCAGTGCAGATTCACAAAAAACATCCCATAGGAAAGAAGTTGACTGACAGCAGAAGGGCACAGGAGCCTGGAACAGAACCGGCATGTCATTGTCATGAAAACACAAGAGCAAGTGTGCCTCAGACCGAACCTCGCCCAGCACCTCCTGTCACCAAAGCAATGTCCTATGGCTTAAAGAGCACAGGGGACAGGGCCGTGTCTCGCCCCCTCCCCTCCCCTCCCCCTCCTCCCCCTCCCCCTCCCCCGTGGGCTGGCATGGGGTGAGGAAGGAGGCAGCTCTGTCCACTGGGGCAGTCCCTCCCGTGGACGTGGACGGTGTGGCCATTCTCACACTGAAGTGACTTTGGGCAGAGCATTGAGGATTTTTGGTTTAGAATATTTTCCTTCCACGTAGAAAGACAAGGAAGGTGGGAAGGAAGGAGGGAGAGAGGGAAGGAAGAAAGGAAGGGAAGGACAGAAGGACAGAAGGAAGGAGGGAGGGAAGGAGGGAGGGAGGGAGGGAAGGAAGAAAGGAAGGGAAGGACAGAAGGACAGAAGGAAGGAGGGAGGAAAGGAAGGAGGGAGGGAGGGAAGGAAGAAAGGATGGGAAGGATAGAAGGACAGAAGGACAGAAGGAAGGAGGGAGGGAAGGAGGGAGGGAGGGAGGGAAGGAAGAAAGGAAGGGAAGGACAGAAGGACAGAAGGAAGGAGGGAGGGAAGGAAGGAGGGAGGGAGGGAAGGAAGAAAGGAAGGGAAGGACAGAAGGACAGAAGGAAGGAGGGAGGGAAGGAAGGAGGGAGAGAGGGAAGGAAGAAAGGAAGGGAAGGACAGAAGGACAGAAGGAAGGAGGGAGGGAAGGAGGGAGGGAGGGAGGGAGGGAGGGGAGGGACAAAGGAACCCATGCCCTCTATTTGGAAAAGCTAAAGGCTTTTCACCCCGCACAAACTCTCCTCTGCCTCTGGGGCCACAGTGAACTCTGACACCATCTACTCGGTGAGTGGCCAAGAGACTGGCTTCCTGATGGCACCGGCCTGGCACCACCCCAGCTGTCCTCCCCCTCAGGACGCCGAGGTCCATCTCATCCCACTGTGCACCTGGGGTGTGGCGAGGGTCTCGAGTCTTGGGTGTCGCACTCCTGCCCAGAAGGCGGGAGTGGCCCTCACGATCCCTGTGGCCACCCACACCGGGTGACACCAGCATTGCCCTGGTCACACTCAGGAATGGAATACGGGAATGACTTCCTGTATCTCAGCGAATGCCACAAAAGCGAAGGGGTGGCCTGGTGGCACAGCTGGGGACTGAACGCATGTTTTCAAAGCAGTTTATGTTATTTTCATTTGGCCAAAAAAAAAAAAATTCCCCCAAATGCATGTGGCAGTTAAAGAAGAATCATTCCCAGAAAATGTGGTGAGGCTTGAACGCTGGCCCTGGCCGGCGCGGGGCGCGGTGGCAGGCGCGGGGTCCCGGGCGCAGAGGGGACGCGGCCGGTGCTTTCGCAGAGCTTTGCTTTATTTGGAGACAGGGCTACTTCTCGTCTTTCCCACGTACAAAGCCGAACAATTACTAAAAAGGCACCTGGAGACAGCAAGGGTGCGCTCATTCCGTGTGACAGATTTTTAAAAAAAGATAAAAAGGTAAAAAATACTCTGGTTAACAACGCACAGCTCCATATTGCAAAGCCACTCCGACGTCACTGTTGGCCAGCGGGGCGGGCTGCGCTCAGGGCAGGACCTGGCTGGCCACGGCTGGCCCTGGGGACTTCTAGGACCTGAGGCTACTTCCTGTTCCTCTACTGCCAGCTTGTGAGGAAAGAGCAGGGGGCCGAGGGAGGAAAAGACCAGGTGTTTCACTACTGTGGAGCCAGAAGTCAAAGCCCAGCCCCGGCGGGCACAGACCGCACTGCTGTCACCTGCCCGGGGGTCAAAACTTTAAAGCTTCCCCAGACACTGCCCAGTGGGACACGTCGCCGGACACAGGTACAGTCACTGCAAAACTCTGGGCCCTGGCGAAAGTGATTGTTGTCCAAACCCCAGGAGTCAGGGAGGAGCTGTGCGCTGTGCCCAGATGTCACCAAGCTGGCTGATTTTTGGAAAGGAGGTATAGAGAGGGGCAGGCCCAATCGGTTGTCACCTGTCCCTCCACCCTCCTGTCCCATGTCCTCTCCAGGTGGTCAGGAGGACTGAGAAACCCAGGGCTGGGTGGGCAGAGCCCTGTGCCTGGTGGTGGTGACAGCCAGCGCACCAGGGAGACAGATTTCTCTTAAAAAGAAAAGAAAAACAAAGAGCCCCGCTTCCTGCGGCCAACTTACAAAAAACCAAGTTAAAAAACCCCTCAGAAT
Source organism: Castor canadensis (assembly GCF_047511655.1). Lineage (NCBI taxonomy): Eukaryota > Metazoa > Chordata > Mammalia > Rodentia > Castoridae > Castor > Castor canadensis. Next base: position 2,530,374 of record NC_133391.1, on the reverse strand, counting down.
CGTGGTTTTTTTGTTGTTGTTGCCTAAACAAAACCTTCAGCTCAGTTGTTGGCGTTGATTGTCTTAAAAATAAGACTCCAGTGGATACGACCGTCCTACCCCACGGAGGCGACGTCACGCGTGTCACACGAAGGAGGAGAAGCCGGTGAGCGGGGCCCGGGCGCCAGCGGGGGTGTAGACGCCGCCTGCGCTCTGTGTGGTGATGACCGGGTGCAGGTGCGGGCCACCCTCGGCCCCGGCCACCGTCTCGTACCTGCGCGGGGCCGCGGCGGGGGGACGTCGCTTCCAGGAGTTGTAATAGGTGGGGTCGCTCATGTAGTGGTTGACAAATGAGTGCTTGAGCACGGTGTTCTCGTAGTCCGAGTCCGAGGCCTGGGGGACAGTGACACAGTGAGGCAGAGGGGACAAGAGGGAGCATGAGCACTTGCACAGCGATCAGGGTGGCACGGCCGAGAAGTAGGGGGAGACCGGCACTGGTGACCAAAGCGGGGGGGGGGGGGGCACGCATGTCACCCGATTCCTGCCTTCTCCCCTCTTCCACATCCTCGGGCGAGGTCTACACTGCATCCCACCCTGGGAGAAGTCTACACGGTCCTGATGGTCCCAAAGGGCTAAGGCTTAAGATGCAGGGGGCGGAGAAATGGCCCCCGGCTCAGGCTCACGAGGTGGACAGGGCACCTCTGTGCCTCCTGTGCAAACTGGCACGGGGACGTCAGCGGGGAGGGTTGTGAGAAAGGAAGCTACGGAAGCAGAGGACCTGTCACCTCTCAGCTGTCACCCAGGAGGGGGGCACTGGGTGTCCTGGAGATAGTCGTTGTTGTTTTCTAAAATAAGCCAGCAGCCTCCCCGAACACCACGTAGCACACATTTAAAACTTTATATATATGTGTATATATATATATATATATTTTTTTTTTTTTTTGAGACAGGTTCTTGCTACATCGTCCAGGCTCTTCTCAAACTCTCGAACCTCCTGACTCAGCCTGCTGGGATTAAAGGTGTGCACCACCACGCCTGGCTTAGCTCAACCATTTCTTATGTTCATTTTCTTAAAGCAAAACTCTGTTATGGTCTTTCGGTTGGCCTGAGTCGTTGGCAGACGGCTACAGAAGATGGAGGGCGAAGTGGGGTTTTCTGTGAGTGGGTAGAGGGCTCTCCATATCCCCAGTGAACACGAGGAACACAGGGATGGAGCTGAGGGTCCCTCGTCCTGGTGGGGACTTGAGGGAAGTCCACCCAGCTGTGCTTCCCATTACCTCCTTGAATCTGAGAGGCCAGCAGCTACTGGAGGGACAGGCCCCTTGGGGACCACCTGAGGCATCCATAGCCTTCCGCTGTGCCACCGGAGGGCAGCAAGGGGCCTGCTGGCTCCCCAGGGGTCTGGGAAGCATCTGGACCAACCCCCTAGATGTCCCCTGCAGGGCTCAGGAAGACCCCAGGGGGGAGGGGAGGGTCCAGGAGGGGACTGAGTGTGAGAGCAGGAGCCCGCAGCAGTCAGGGCTCAGTCACCTGCCCTTTTTCTCTCCGCAGAGGAGAACCGTGCTGTTGGGATGGGGAGGCCGCGGCCCCACCCAGAGCGCCTCTTCCAGACAGGAAATACGCTGAGGCAAAAGTGCTCCCCGGGGTGTGGGACCCGCACCCATTCACTGGTGTGGCCGGGGAGGGGCAGCTGGGTGCTGTCCCTGGTCTGAACGCGAATTCCCCACTTCTCGCCCACTTGGGGTAGCTCTGACCCCAAGGAGCTGTCCACCTGGGGAGCCAGGGTCCCCCTGGAAGCTGTGGGGGCCGCTGGCCTCTGGGCCACCTAGGGACCCCAGGGATGCAGTAGGTAGAGCCAGCGTCTCCTGGGATTTTCAGACACCGACTGAAAGGACAGAGACTGGACCCGAAAGTCCCCGAAAGTCCCAGATCAGGGGCTTTTGGAGCAGTGTGTGTAACAGTCTGCTTTGTGACGGCTGAGCATGGCTGGGCGTCGGCCACATTGGACCCCATCAGAACTCCCCCGGAGCAAGGGCTAAAATCACATTTAGAGATGCAGAGGGGTCCCCCTCCCATCATGGTGGTCCTGCGGACGTGGGTGCACGTGTTTCACGGAGGAACAGATGAGGCTCGAAGGTTGGGGCTGGGTGAGAGCCCTGCCCCGAGCCCACAACTGAGGGGTTCGAGCCTCAGTGGGCAGCAGACACACCTGGGTCCAGCTGTCCCCTCTGCATTGGGCCACGACCCCCTAACCCGAACCCACGACCCCAAACCACGGTGCTCTGAACATCAGAAGTCCTTTTGGTAACTCGTTTGGTGGCAAAGCAGCCTGGGTGGAGCCAGTGTGGCAGCCCCACCCTGAGTGGCACTACTGCTGAGTGATGTGCTGTGGACACCAGTGGTGGCACAGTTGGTGGCGTCTGGAGCACTGGGGAGCCAAGCTATAGACAGGGAGACATAGCACCCCAGTGTAGCCCCAACCCGAGTTCAGCCACGATGGATTCTCAAGTGTGCCTGGCCCCCGGGCTTCACCTGAGAGACCAGGGACCTGTGTTGGTGGCTCTTGTTTAGGTTGTGCTCTCGCTGTGTTTTCTGGAGGCTGCGCCAAAGCTCTGCGTAAACAAACAGCAGAGGAAAAGTGCGCGCAGATCACCCGGGAGTGCCGGTCAGCGCTGAACCCCACGCTCTCCCTGCAGCCCAGGGGAGAAGGAACCGCAGAGCCCACCCACGGATTCCGGGTCCTCGTGGGAAACTCACAGGTGCACCCAGAATGGGCCCAGGTCTCACACTGGGGTTATAACTGCGTGAAGAGGGAAGGTCAGATTTGATTTTCGCCCGTCAGGCTATGTTCTGGGGTGCTCTGCCATCCCCCCTTCAGTTTCCCTGTCACCAGGGCACTGCTGGGACAAGATGAGGGCTGGGGTGTGGTAGAAGGGCCTCCCCAGCATGCACGAGGCCTTGGGTTCAAACCCCAGGATGGCAAAAGAAAGAGAAGGGGAGAGAGGGAGGGAAGGAGGAAAGAAGGGAAAGGGAGCCTTTCCCAGAAAGACAGGGAGAAGGTTCTCAGTGGCCACGTTCATATTCGGTCTCCTTGCTTCGTGTCTGAAAGAACCAGATGTGCGAGCTCAGGTGACCTCCCTCGGCCACACTGGCTGGTTAGGCTGGGGCTGCACCCACACAGGCCGCTCCGCCAACATTGGCAGGGGTGAAGTCTTTCTAGGAACACACCGGGGACACCTGCTGCCTGTTCTACGAGGCAGATGACCCCAGTCATGGAGGTGGGTCTTGGATCACGTGTCACCTTGCAGGAAGGAAGTGGTACACTCAGTGGGAACGTGGGCTACTGATTCCGCTTGAGGACGCCACCTCGCAGCCACCTGCGGACACTCCAGCCCCCTCTGCCCAGCCCTCCTCCTGCAGCTGGAGGGGTGTCCTGAGCTGTTGGTCCCACGGCAGCTGGAATGGACCAACTTTTGCAGTGTGTCCAGAAGTGCTTAGAGAATGAGCGTACATGTGTGTGACGGGTGAGATGCCCGTGCGTTCGGCACTTCTTACAAACACCTCATGTACCTCACCAGCCACAGGCCTCAAGCTGCTGCAGAACCTGTGACAAGTGTGGGTGGTAAGAAGGGGTCCTGGCAGGAGACACGATTTGGGGGCGGTTGGTGGCACACAGTAATGTCTTGGCCTTTTTTTTTTTTGGTGGGACTGGGATTTGAACTCAGGGCTTCACACTTGCAAAGCAGGCGCTCTACTGCTTGAGCCACTCCTCCAGTCCATTTGCTCTGGGTGTTTTGGAGATGGGGTCTCTCGAGCTATTTGCCCAGGCTGGCCTCCAACCACAATCCTCCTGATCTCAGCCTCCCAGGTAGCTGGGATTACAGGTGAGAGCCATGGCACCAGGCTCTGGGCCTTGACCTCTTTCTGGAAGGCAGCAATCCTTCCAGCCACTCATGCTAAGTGACCTGTCACCAGGGAAAAGTGATTGGTTCCCAGGTCGGCATGGGACTCACACTGACCAGTCACTGTCTTGTCTTGGGAGTTGCATCTGGAGGGAGGGGCTCTCAGGGTGGGGCAGAGCAAGGTCCCTGCCCAACCCTGGCCAAGGGGTCCCTAGAGCCAAACCTCTGTGCAGAGAGAGGCTCAGGGGGGCTAGGAGAGCCATCTTGGCTCCTTGCTCTTTCTTTTGGGGCAGACGCGAGAAGGGGTCTCATGACAAATGCAGTTGGCAGAGCTGGAGCTGAACGCCAGGCCTCTGGCTCCTGTCCAGACCTTGTCCTGGATTCTCTGATGGAGAACAGCATTAAAATGCCATCCTTTCTCTTGTCACCAGCTCTGCTTATTGTTTATGTGACATTATTATTTTTTAATGGGGATGTATTTTAGCCGGGGAGAATTACTGGCGGAAAGGAGCACTGCAGGGGCTGCTGCTTCTTTTTTTTTTTTTTGTGGCAAGTTTCCTGTGTGATGAGAGGCTGAGGTGCGTGCTGGTTTCCCAGGAAACCACAGAAGGACGGGCTGTGATCAGGTGTGGCGTCCGTTGGCGCTGGGGTTCCTAACCATGCACAGCTGCCCTGCAAGCAGGTCTGAGGGGTCGTCTTCACACGTGACAGGATGGACGACACGAGCAGTGCCTCTGGGACTGGGCTAAGCTGCCTAGCGCTGAAGGGTTTGAGGACTGTCCCTTCGGTGGGGCCTGCACAGGCACTGCTGGTCTGAGAAGCAATTCTTTGAATTGGCAGGCAGACCCCCACTGCAGCACTGAGGGGCCTCCTGCTCCTCCACCCGCCTCCCTCCCTTTCCTTACTCGCTGCTCCATCCTCCCGCTGCGTGTGCTCAGGGACACGTGTGTGTGGTGTCGTGTACGCGTGCATGGGTGTGCGTGTGTGTCTTGTCCCTAATAAAAATCCTCAGAATTTGATCTCGAATGCCCCACACCTCTGCGGGGAGAAACCAACCAAGCGTTTTCCATCGACTGTTCCAAGAACGCCTTTATGACCCAACAGCTGCCCTGGGACAAGCCTGTCACCCAGCTTTGAGCAGCTGGTGATGGAGGGAGCCGGTGATGCAGGGCGGGTTAGGCTGAGCTCCGACAGCTGGGGACCTGCAGGACTGCCCAGCTCCACTTCCTGCCCCTGGGGACCTCAGCCCCTGAGCCACACGGAGGATGAGGATGACCCGTCTCCCAGGGTAGCAGTGGGGGTGGAGGTGGTGCTGGGCCTGGCCACAGGCAGTGCTCAGCACACCGAGCGATGCGTGCGGAGGTGCCTGGGGTGTCACTGCACGATGTCACACGCTCCAGAGACCAGCTTGCCAGACGGTGGCACGGAGTGTGTCTCTCTCAGCAGACACTGGCAGTGGGCCTATGGGGGCCTTCTCACACTCCTGACCCCACCCGACCCATGGCTTCTGCAGGTCACAAGACTGCCGTGCAGGTCCGGCTCTGCAGGCCGCCCCACCACAGCCCGGCAGTGTGGACTAATGTCTGCCTTGCCTCTTGCTGCTTCTACCAAACCCAGGCTCCCAGAATCCTTTGTAAACAGAGCATAAAGCCAGGCCCCGCCAGCGCCCGCCAGCGCCCGCCACTGCCCCCTCTGTAGTTCATAATCAAAGAAGCCGTGAACGTGGGGCCCTGAGGCCTGAGTGCAGCCCAGACGCAGGTGAGGCTTATTTTAGATTAAATATTGATTTAGAGGGAGAATGCTGAGAGGAGGGCAGGCCCGGGTCATGGCAAATGGCTCTGCAAAGCTTGTGAACCCCAAAACAAAGCATTTCAGGACCGGGTTGGGGGGGGGGAGGGACCTCTCTAATGGTTGCTTCAGCTGTCGTGCTGGTAAAACATAGCCGTGGGTTGCTGAGACCCTCTTGGAGCCCCATGGCTGCCTCCCTGGTGGAGGAGGAGGTGGTGATGGAGGACAAGATGGAGGAAGAAGAGGAAAAGGCCTTGCACATGACACTCACTCTGCTTGGGACAAAGGGGTGCCCAGAGAGAGGTGCAGGGGCCTTAGCTGATGCTCTCGGACAGCTCCCTGGGCCTGGCCCAGCTGTCCGGTGAGGACTGGGGCGCTGCAGCCTGAGCTCCCCACCCTGCAGTGGGTGAAGGTCACTTTGTGTCAGCCCAGCAGTCTCAGGCCCTTGTCCACGGTAGCTCAAGTCTGGAGAGCCCCATAACGCATGGCGGCCTCCAGAACACACAAGGATGCACACAAAGAGAACACCCGTTCTATTTCCAGCTCAGAGCCCTAGCTGGGTCTGCAGGGGTCCAGTGACCAGGGACCTCCAAGGCTACTTAAGACAGAGCATGTGAGAGGAAACGCAGGGCCCAGCGCTCACCCATGCTCTGCTTGGGTGCCCCTCGCTCTTGGAGAAGGAGGCCGGCCTTGCCCGCCTTACCCCGGCCCCCGGGATTAGGCTCAGGGCATCTGCTCTGCCATCCGGGTGGGAGGTGCACAGGCCCTGGGGCTGAACTCAGGTCCTCGTACTTTGCTCATTTGCAAAATGGAAGCTTTTTTGTTTTTAGTGGTATTGGGTTTGAACTCAGGGCCTCACACTTGCTAGGCAGGCGCTCTGCCACTTGAGCCACTCCACCAGCCCTGTTTTATGATAGGTTTTTTCTAGATAGGGTCTCCTGAAACATTTGCCTGGGCTGGCTTCAAACCGCAATCCTCCTCATCTCTGCCTCCTGAGTAGCTGGGATTACAGGCGGGAGCCACTGCTGCCCGGCAAAGTGAAGCCTTTTGTCGTTGGAGCTGAGCACCTCGAGGGTGGTTGTTAGACTCGAAGGCAGGGATGGCGGTTCTGCCCAAAGCCCAGTGTGGCACTGACCTCGGATTCCGAAGCGTCCACTGACTTCTCCTTGAGGTTCACGCTCTCGGTCAGCACGGCACCGTTGTAATTGTTGCAAAGATCCTCGTCGGAGTAGTGCAGACCTCCAGGGCTCGGCCGAGGCGGGGACCTAGGACAGAAGAGGTGCTGTGGGTCACCCCAGAAGATGTCTCTCCCCAGAGGCCCCAGTCACTTGCCCCTGTCCTCTATCATGTCAGAAACGGACAGGCACAGTCCCACAGTGCACTGGCCATCTGGTGATTCCACAGCCAACCCTGCCGGTCGGTGCCTGTCAGCCTGGCTTGGTGGCACTGAGGAGGAGTCGCTGTGTCCCAAGGAGACACCCAAGTGGAAGAGCACAAAATGTCAGGACCAGCGGGAGGCTCGGAGTGCACGGTGCCCACAGTGGGGGCGGGGGGACATGCAGCCGGGGGACAGATTTACAGCAGATACAAGGGTGCAGTATTTTAGCATTCTTTGTGACAAGTCCCCCTGGTCCTGCAGCTACCAATCGCTCTTTTTCCACCCCAACCCTTTCTGCTTTCGTTTACTTTTCAGATGAGGTCCTGTGAGTTTTGCCCGAACTGACCTTGGACTCCAGTCCTCCTCCCTCAGCCTCCTGTGTATCTGGGATTTGTTGAAGTGGAATCTTGCTAGCTTTTTGCTCAGACTGGCCTCGAACCATGATCCACCCATTTCTGCCTCCCATACAGCAGGGATTACAACTGTGAGCCACCATGCCTGGCCCTGTGACTACTTTTTCATGCTCCTATGATATAACAGGAAAAACTTGTCTGTCTGTAGATAAATGGAAGGAAAAGGCATGACCGGATGTCAACTGGCTTCCACTTCCTGCCATAGGACAGCACCTTGGCCGCCCCTCCCCTCCCTGGTGGCAGAGGGCAGGAGCAGCATGGGGGGGCGGTCTCTGGATAGACTCGTCACTGTCGGTTTAGAAGACAATGAGGGGAAACAAACTTTCGGCCTGCCCGGGTCCTGCTGGTGTCTAATTCCCATATTTTTACAACAAAAAGCCAATCCACGTTGAGACTCGCTCAGGGAGAAGAGGCAGCCCAAGCCCCAGGGCGACCCAGATGAGGATTCCCCAGGGAAGGTGTTCTCTGGTGTCTCGTTTCTTCTGCTTGGCTCTTAGGGCTCTGCCAGTCAAAGGGCGGGTGAAGATCATCCCTTGTCCCCTGGTGAAACTGGGGGAAGGGCACGGAGGTAACAGGCCTTGGCGGGAGGCTCATTCTTTGGGCTGTCGTTTTGAGACAGGGTCTTGCTCTGTAGCCCAGGCTGGCCTGGAACTCAGGATCCTCCTGATTCGGCCTCCCGAGTGCTGGTACTACAGGTGTGAAACCCCACGCCCGGCCAAAAGACTCTGGTCTGCATTCCCAACCACATGTGACGACAGCAACTGCTATCGTCACGGGAAAACTAGAATATGTGAATGGTGACGACACAAGGACCGAGCCTGCTGCAGCTAGAGCGACACCAACACGAACAAGAAGCCCCCGATCCTAGTGCCCTGGTGGCGGCCGGGTGTCCCAGTCCTGGAGCTCACCCCTCACCCCTTTGCACACCTCCGGCTGGGAGCCAGGAACGTCACCAAGCGTCTGCGACCCCTGTGCCAGCTATGCTTGACTTTCCGGACACACACGGTTGGGCTCAGTGGCCGGGCCTTGTCCACCCTGGGTCCTGGCTGGCCCAGCCCACAACAGCCCCCTACCTGGTCCCGTTCTTCTTCAAGAAAGCGCCCTTGACATTGAGGTGTCGGTTGTTGAGCTCCAAGGCAGCGAAGCCTCCGTTGTCCAGGGTCGCAGACTCTTCCATGTTGGAAGTGCTCTTACCTGGAGCCCGACCAGGAAAGCGAGAGTGGCGTTAGTGACATGGCTGTGACCCACTGCAGTGACACCGAGTCCTGCGTTCCTGTCAGACACGAGGCACACAGCCTGTGGGACCCGTGCCTCGGCTCATGAGGCAAGTTGGAGCCCAGATGGGAACAAAGGTGCAGTCGATAGATCGTCAAGCTGGAGCAAATGGCGATATTTGCATTTCAGTGGTTCTACTCCCCGCTGCCCAAATACCAGAGCCCTGTCAATGTCTTGTGAAATGTGCTCAGAATGCGAGAGTCAGGGAGGTCAAACAGTCAATCAATGCCAAAACGAAAAACCTGCAATCGCATACCACCACCACAAGTGAGAAATTTTAGTGGGTTGGAGGCAGGGCACGGGGTCTCCTTTTGAATAAGGTGAAAAGGTGGACGGTGGTGATGGCTGTAGGTGTCTTTGGATTAACCGTGTGCCTTTTTAAAAAGTGAATTTACAAATACGCGTCAAGGTACACTGAAGTGAATTAGCAGAGGGAGCGGGTAAATCTATAAGCAGCCACACAGAATTTCCCGCGGCTTCCCATCTTGTCTGGCGTGGGTGTCCCCAAGCATGGCGTGCTCTGTGTCCCTCCCCCCATCCTGACACCATCTTATGTCATCGTCCCCCTCACCCTGGAGGGCTCATTCTGATCAGTGTCACCCCGGGCCCTCCTGCTTGGGGTGCCGTCCTCCCCGGGTGTCCTCCTGACCCACCCGTTTCCCCCAGAGCCCGGCTCAGACGTTCTGGGGGCTGAGCTGCCCGGTCCCCGTGCCCCATGTGCCCTGCAGTGCGTTGTCACCGGGTGCGGCGTTAGGAGGTGAGGGGTTTAATCTGCTGTGTGATTAACAATGGCTTCTCTGACAGGACATCTGCTGCAAGAGCCAGCGTGGCCAGGGCTGTCGCAGTCTCCATCCTTTGCCCAGGGACGCCCCGCAAGGCCTCAGACCCCTCAGCAAGCAGACCACCGTCACCTGTCACCCCCACGACCAGAGCCAGAGTAACCCTCTCCCCTCTGTGACCGCCCAGCCCGTGGTGCCGTGTCGATAGCCACATCGGATGGTCCAAGCCAGGCACCACGTGACCAGCGGGCGTCCCCAGAGCAGGTGCTGCCTCCTCTGGTCAACTCCCGACAGGTCACCCTGTGAGTTCTCCCGGCTCTCGCAGCTGGGGGACATCGCTTCTGCCTTGGCCTCTGCCTCGGCCCCTCCCCAGTGGACCCCTTGATGCGGGCTTCATCTGTGGGACAGGGTCCGCCCATGGAGGTGGTGACCCAGACACGGTCCTAGCACCCTCCGGGGACCTGGAGGCTATTTTGATGGACGTGGTTGAAGTGGGGACAGGGCCTGGGGACACGTGGGAAGGGGTGCCATGGACCCACAAAGGCGTACGGTCCCCACCTGACCTGGGCAGGAGGACAGACGTGCTGGGGAGTCCAGCCCTTTCCTTTTCTCCCTAGGTTTGAATACGCCAGGTGTGAGGCTGGTGTCAGAAGCTGTGGTCACCCCTGGCTTTTTAGGTCCCTTTTCCAGAGGGACGGGGAGAGCAGACACGGGGTTTCCACGCTGCACACCGCGACTTCATAGTGGCGTTCTCGGTCAGATGACGTGCCATTCATACACTGCAAGTCCCACAGGAATAAACTCTGATTTAGGAACTCGCTAGAAGTGAATTTGTGCAGAAAAATCGGCCTTTTCTCTGAGGGCTGAATTACTTAGCGACCCCAAAGCAGATGCCGGTTTAACGTCAGCCCTTCAGAGCAAGGACGTGCGGTTCTGGTAGCGGGAGGGGCCGGCTGCTCCTTAACAGAACCTCGGCAGGGATCTGTCCTGCTAGAAAGAGAGGACGGACAGACAGTGGACGGGAAACTCGGAGAAATGTCCTGCCCGGCCAGTGAGGCGATACTGCAGGATGTCTGTCTGCTTTGGCTCAGCCACACGGGATAAAAACAGGCCGCAGGTGCAGCGTCGAGAAGTGGCCCGTTACAACCATGAGAACCTTTGAAAAACTGAGGATAGCAAAATGCATAAGCTGTACTAATACATTCTCTTTTGGGTGGTACTGGGATTTGAACTCAGGGCCTTGTGCTTGCTAGACAGGCGCTCTACCCCTTGAGCTATGCCCCAGTCTTTTTGTTTTAGTTTGTTTTTCACGTAGGGTCTCACGCTTTTGCCTGGGTTGGCTTTGACAGTGATTCTCCTACCTCCACCTCCCCAGTGGCTGGGATTACAGCCGTGCACTGCCACACCCACCCCTAAAGTGCACTCATCTTAAGTGTCCCGTGGGAGGTTTGGTCATTGTGTGGAGCCCACCACCTGTACACGGGGGGTGCAGCATCTCGCACCTGCGAGGCTCACTCAGTCACACCTTCCCTGCCTACCTCTCCACCAAGAGGCATCAGCGACTTGCTATGGCCGTTCCTGACCACCACGCAAACAGAGCCACACCACGCGTGCTCTCCTGGGGCTGACCTCACCCGTGTTCATTTCTCTAACAACAGCACTACTTTACTGACTGCACACCTGGCCTGGGGAAGTTAAATAGCAAACCGGCCCTCAGAGGGCTTGGAGCTGGACCAGGGGAGACGTAAGGGAGGGTCAGCTTCCTGAGCTGTACCACGGGGACAGCCCTGCCAACACCGCGTGAGCCTCCCCGGGTCACTATTAACACCACGGGGGCCCGAATTTCATGTTTCACCCTTCTAGCCAACCGCGTTTAAAACACTAGTGCACTGGAGAGGCTCCGACTCCAGCACCAAGTCCGAGACCAGGGCTCGGGCAGAACCTGCGGCTCCGGGAAGGCACTGGCTGACCCCGGGGTGCCAGGGCGCCGTGGGGCCGGGAACCACGTGCTGGCCACACACCTGTGCTGCAGTCCTTGTACTTCCTGCTCTGTCTGCGCAGGACCAGCGCGAAGGCCACCAGCAGGGTGATGATGAGGAGCGACAGGGCCATCACCAGCAGGAACCACCACTCCTCGTAGAACGGGGTTTCCACTTGAGCTGCAGGGAGGGCGACACGCAGAGCGAGGCTTGACCGACTGACTCCCCAGAGGCGGCCATCGCCCGTGCACCAGGGACGGGGCTGGGGGGCAGGACGTGGGGATGACCCGAGTCACAGGCTGGGCTGTCGTGCGTGGACCGACCCTCTTCCCTGGGGCCAGGCGCAGGCGTGGCCAGCTCTGCGGCAGGCGTGGGAATTCAGCCGTCACCATTCCCACCTTCTGTCCAGCCAGCTCGGGGTCCTCCCACCCCAAGACCTCTCAGCCTTGCCCTTGCTCTGACCCTGTCTGTCCGCTCCCATCGTGCTTCCCCAACTTAAAGCCACGGTCTGGGGCTGGGGAGCAGCTCAAGTGGTGGAGCACCCACCCAGCAAGCGTGAGACCCTGAGTTCAAATCCCACACAGCCCAAAACACCAACAAAAAGTTAGAGAGACCTTGTCTGGAGCGAAGTCGCCTCCTGTCCTCACCTTACCCAGCCGTCCACTGCCCTCCCATCTCCTCACATCCGCCCTTGGCATGGCCACCAGAAAGGCCTGCTGGGATGGAAATAAATCATCCCAACGTCATCCAGTGGCCCTCGTTGGCGATGAGATAAAGGCTGAGTCACTTTTTTTGTGGGTGTTTTTGGTGGCACTGAGGTTTGAATTCAGGGCCTCTCACTTACTAGGCAGGTGTTTTACCACTTGAGCCATGTCCCCAGCCCTTTCAATTTTACTTTGCTTTTTCAAATAGGGTCTCCCATTTTTTCCCCGGCTGTCCCTAAACCTTGACCACCCTATCCCTGCTCCCGAGTTGCTGGGATTACAGGCAGGCCTCACCATGCCCAGCTTGGGGCTCCTGTTGAGTGTGGGTGCCCCCCATACCTGTGCACAGGGGCTCACCAGTGTATCTCCTTTCACCTTGGGCCTTCTCCACTGGGCCAGAGCCCCTAAAGGCTGGGGCTATGTGTTATTAACTCTGTCTCTAGCAAACAGAGGCCTCATATTTCCACTCAGTTTTGAGAGGCAAGTTAGAAAAGGTTGCATTTAAAACTCCTTTGGCAAAGGACCCTTCTACTCCTTTGTTTTCACTCCGTGACTGAGCAGATGATAACAGGAAATGGTTTCTCGGGGCGTCGCCGGCCTTGGGCCCCCTCCTTGCCGTTCAAGAGCCTCCCCGCAGGGGAGCTGGTTCTGCACCCAGGAGGCCTCAACCAAGGAGCCTCTACAGGCAAGGCCTGGGGCCGCCTCCAGCTGCCGCCACCTGGAAACCACATCTATCTGGTGCTAAGTATGTCACCGGGAGGCTAAAGGACGCACTCTCTGGGAATTACGGGGAACTTGGCTTTGGATAACAGCACACCACAGGGTTTCTTAGGTGATGACAGTGTTTTGAATCCAAAAGATCTAAGCTGATCTTCAGGCTGTGCCTTCAACGGAGCACATCACAAGGCTGACATCCCACACCAGCCCCGCTCCGGTGCCGGAGGGAAGAAAGGCCTCGATTGTCCTGTGGGGTGCTCACCCCAGGACAGGAGCCCCGCCCAGCACGGCCAAGGACCTGGTGCCAGGCCAGTGGCTGCCGTCCAGCGGGCATTTGGATGCAGGGGGCCCAGAGAGACGGTCACACGTGAGGCTCCGTGAAGGAGACAGGCAGCCATGATGCAGGGGACGGTGACCTTTGCCACCACGGTGCCTGTGGACTTAGAGCCACAAGGGTTTGGAATCGCTTCATGGTACTTTTGAACCAAGAGAGGTGATTGTGAATTAGTGCATTGGGGAATGCGGTGGGGAGCAGGGCGTGTTTAAAATTGTATAATAAAAACCAATAAATGAGTATTATTTATTTTCTAAATCGTGCTCATTACACACTCGAGCGGCCCTCTTCTCATAGTCCCCATCTCTCCCTGAGTGACCTCCAACCCAGGGTGCGGGGTCACCCACAGACCCATCCTTCCTGAGACCCGTGGTCAGGACAGCAGGAAGGCTGTCATGAACTTCGGTGTTGGGGGTGGGCAGCCCGGCCTGGGCTGAAGGAGGAAGAGGTGGAGGCCAGCCGGGCCTCCCGGCTCTGCCTCCCGCCCTTGCTGGCCTGGGCTTTGCCTGACCCCCGACACCTATTCCCCTCTTGTCCCTTGCTTCTGCTGCCAGACCCTTCCTCAAATGCTCTGTCTCACAGCCTCCAGCCCACTCCCCACTTGTGTCCCCAGACCCAGGCTTGAGACCTATCTGTGCATTTGATCAACATGGGGTTAAAAAATACCCAGACCCCTATCTGGGCAGCTGAAGTCACCATGGGGGTGGGGACCATGAGGTCTCTTAACATTCCCATGTCCCTGAGGGCAGCTAGAGTTCATTCACACCAGGTGATGATGGGTGGCTGGGTGGATGAATGGGTGGATGGGTGGATGGGTGGGTGGATGTGTGGGTGGGTGGATGGGTGGATGGATGGGTGGATGGGTGGATGGGTGGGTGGATGTGTGGGTGGGTGGATGTGTGTGTGGGTGGGTGGATGGGTGGGTGGATGGATGGGTGGATGGGTGGATGGATGGGTGGATGGGTGGATGGATGGGTGGATGTGTGGGTGGGTGGATGGGTGGGTGGATGGGTGGATGGGTGGATGGATGGGCGGATGGGTGGATGGGTGGATAGATGTACAGACGGATGGATCTGTGGATAGATGAACGGATGGATGGATCTGTGGATAGATGAATGGATGGATGGACAGATGGATGGACAGATGGACAGGAGAATGAATGGACAGATGGACAGATGGTACAATTCCCCCTCCTTTCCTTTGTCCCTTGAGTGCCCCAGAAGGGCTCCTACCTGACACTGCCATGGAGGGGCTACTGGGCTCCCCATAGCCTGCCTTGTTCACGGCCACCACCCGGAACTCGTAGGTCACCCCTTGCCGGAGCTTGTCTAGGGTGACAGTGTAGGTCGTGGCTCTCCGGGGAATGTCCTTTACAAACATATCCCATAAGCCTTCATCTGTGGAGCGAGAGAGACACAGCAGAGGTGAGATTCTTTTGAGGTTTCTTTTGGACACAACCACCTCACATCTGGACATCACAGCTGCCTGGCCCATCCGTTCATAGCTGCCTTAGGGCAGGGCATCTGGTGTGAGGGTCACAGGGGACAGGAGAGTCCTTCACCTACAGACTCTGCTAAGCCACAGACAGGAGAAGCATTTTTGTTTTGTTTTGTTTTTGAGACAGGGTCTCCGGCTGTACATCCCAGGTTGCCCTGGAACTTGTGATCCTGCCTGGGCCTCCTGAATGCTGGGATTACAGGTGTGAACCACCACCCTCAGCAAGAGTGGTGTTTTCTTGACCCTCCTCCTCCCCTACTGCATGCCTGTCACTTCCAGGCTCTGGCTGCCGCTTGACCTAACCTTGGGGCTGTCTGGCTCCAGCTTGCTGTTTTCCCTGCCTGTCGTGTGCACGCTGCCACCATTCCTGACCTTTGTGACCCACCAACAGCTCTTCCTGGCCACCCTGCCAGTTCCCAGCTGGTCCCTCACATCTGGTGTGTCCCACCTACATCCTCACTGGAAACCAAACCCAGCCAATGGTCAAAAAGGAAGCTTGGACGCCCAGCTTCTCCCCAGTGGCTGCCAGTGCTATGGGAGGCCATGTGTTTCCCACGCAGCGTGGACAGAATGAGGGCAGCGCTCCACGCACAGCCGTAGCTCGTCCACCTTGGCAGCTGGTGGGCAGAGCTATGGTACCTGTGTGTGCTTGGTGACAGCCCCCTCAGGGCCCCATGCCCTGTCCCTGGGAGTCACCCCCAGTTTCTGACTTAAAGGCCACCCCCCAAACCACCCAGAGCCCTGCAAGACTGAGCAAACTTTGGAGGGACTTCAGCGTCACACCAGCTCAGGGCCACATAGGTTTTTTGTTTTTCCTTTTTGTGGCACCACAGTTTGAACTCAGGGCCTTGCACTTGCTAGGCAGCGCTCTATCACTTGAGCTGCATCCCCAGCCTTTTTTTGCCTTAAGTATTTTTCAGATAGGGTTTCATGTTTATGCTTGGGTTGGCTTGGACTGCAATCCTCCTCTTTATGCCTCCCGTTTAGCTAGGATGACAGATATGCACCACCATGCCCAGTTAATTGGTTGAGATGGGGTCTCCCTAACTTTTCACCTGGGCTGGCCTCAAAATGCAATCCTCCTTATCTCTACCTCCCAAGTACCTGGGATTACAGCTGTGTGCCAATGCACCAAACTCCTAGTTTTTTATTCTCTGCTCAGGTACTGCCAAATACAGATATAATTGTAAATATATAGATACACACACACACACACACACACACACACAAACATCTATCTATCTAAAATTTGGAACACAGATTTCTACTCCTGTTAATAATAACATTATGTCATTAATTGCAATAGTCAAAAGGTAGGAACAACCCACATATCTCTGGACAAATAGTGAAATAAAACACAGACTGTGCACACAATGGAATACAACACAGCCTTAAAAAAGGAAGGACATTCTGATGTGCGCTACGACGTGGATGAAGCTCGAAGATGATATGCTGAGTGAAATAAATCAGTCACGAAAGGCCAGACCTTGTAGGATTCTCTCTTTGAGGTCCCTAGGGCCGTCAAATCCCTCGAGACAGAAGGTGGGGTGCGGGGGAGCCAGTGGCTGGAGAGGGGGTGGGGAATTAGTGTTCAATGGTGACAGAGTTCTGGTTTTGCAGGAGGACAGGAGTTCTACAGGTGGACAGTGGTGACGGCTCCACAACCACAGCAATGTGCTTACTGCCACCACATCGCACACTCGAGAACAGTTGAGGTGGTGAGCTTTATGTCATGCGTACTTTTCCACAGTAAAAAAGATACCGAATCTCTTTAAATCCTGACATCTAGGAGAATATTAACAAATTAAAGGGAGGAAATCTTACGCAGCGAGAAAGAGGCAGACAGGTTTGACTCTGATGCATCCACCAACAGCAAAAGATACGTGAGCAGTGAAATCTGCCATCCAAAAACCAACCAAAGGCTGGCCAGGTGTGGCGGTGCACGCCTGTAATCCCAGCAGTCAGGAGACTGAGGCAGGAGGATTTCAAGGTCCAGTCCCGCCTGGGCTGCATAGCGAATTCAAGGCATCCAGAGTCTGGAACTACACAGCGCAGCCCGGGCGCAAAGCCCGGCCCCTCCCATGACCGTGTGACCTCAGGGGGAACAGTCAGCCTTCCGTGTCTCCTCTGCAGAGTGGTGATACAAACCTATCCACGTCACAGCTTTGCTCTGACGATCAGCCACGCTTGTACTTTTCCAGTGCTTAGAACAGCGCTTCACCCACAGCGAGCACGATGGGAGTGTTTGCAAAATAAAGTATAAATCTACTCCCGATGCACTTGAAGTAGCAACCTTTCACGGAGGAATTTTTCTCTCACGGGCACGGGTATGACACACTTTATAAAGGGAGGGAAGGTCCACTTGAATATGCATGTGCACACGCTGACAGCTTCATGGGGCCCCGGGAGCAAAGCACCCAGCCCAGCCCACCCCACACAGCGAGGGACCGGCCGGGATGCAGAACCCCACTCTCTGTTTGCAAAGGATTTAAGAGTCTCCCGGGTCCTCACAGTCAGAGGTTAAAGGCTTAGGCAGAGCGGCAGAATCCTGCTGATTTAACTCAAATATTTACACTCATCAAGGGGCCGTTGCCAGGAAGAATGTCAAAACGGCAAGCTGTAACTTGAGTGGGGTTTTCCCACCTAAGGTAGTAAGGCTTGTGCACAGAATGACTGTTGCAGTAGGCTGTATTTTTGCATGTGGGTTTTGCAGAAGGATGACTGGGAGGGCATCTACATTTACTCCTCCTCCACGAATGACCCCTTCCCCCTCACTAATCCACAAATACTACAAGGCCCATTCTTTGGCCAGGTCCTGTTTGGCCCCTCAAGGAGTCACATGAGACATCCTTCTCAATGAGCTGTGCGTGGTAACGGGCAGGGAGAGAAGAGGAAGCAAGGCATGGCTGCCCTTGACCACCTCACAGTCCAGGAGGATGGCTGCTTTTGCTTATGGACTTCTAGACAACATGGTTCCATTTACCTGCTTATTTGCACCACAGGGCTCTGAATATTTGAAAGAGTTCAATAAATACCGCTTGCCATCACCCACCCACCCATCCACTTATCCATCCATCTATTGTCCATCCATCTGTCCATCTACCCACCCATCCATCTACTGATCCATCTAACTGCTCATCCATACATCCACTTATTCATCTGCTCATCCATTCACCCATCCATCCGTCCATCCATCCACCCATCCATCCACCCATCCATTCACCCATCCATCCACCATCCATCCACCCATCCATCCATCCATCCACCCACCCATCCACCCACCCATCCACCCATCCATCCATCCATCTGTCCATCCATCCGTCCATCCATCCACCCACCCACCTACCCATCCACCCATCCACCCATCCACTTATCCATCCATCTGTCCATCTACCCACCCATCCATCTACTGATCCATCTAACTGCTCATCCATACATCCACTTATTCATCTGCTCATCCATCCACCCATCCATCCATCCATCCATCCATCCATCCATCCACCCATCCATCCACCCATCCACCCACCCATCCATCCACCCACCCATCCATCCGTCCATCCATCCGTCCATCCATCCATCCATCCATCCACCCACCCACCCACCCACCCATCCACCCATCCACCCATCCACCCACCCATCCACCCATCCATCCACCCATCCACCCACCCATCCACCCATCCATCCACCCACCCATCCACCCACCCATCCATCCGTCCATCCATCCATCCACCCATCCATCCATCCACCCATCCATCCATCCACCCATCCATTCATCCACCCATCCACCCACCGACCCATCCATTCACCCATCCACCCACCCATCCATCCACCATCCATCCATCTACTGATCCACCCATCCATCTGTCTGTCCATTCGTCCACCTATCTATCCATCCATCCATCAATCCTTCTACCTATCCATTCGCCTGTCCATCTGTCCATCCACCCACCCATCCATCTATCTACTCGCCCACCTGTCCACACACCTGTCCACGCTCTTTGCACCCCGTGGCCTCTCACAGGATTTCACATGGCAGCTTTCGGTGGATAATGACCACCACCATGTCACTAGAACTTGTCAGGAGCGAGTAAGTCACTGTTACAAGGCTTTAAATGTTGAATCAGCTATTGAGTGCTTTTCCTTTAAAGAGATAATTTCATGCTGTAAGGAGCTAAAGACAAAAATACAGACTTGCACACCGGGTGCTGTTTAAACCCACGGAGATTAGGGTGCCCGGGGCGTGAAAGGTCCCCGATCCGAGGTGCGAGCCCCGCGCCAGCGCCCGGCCTTCTCGTAAGTGTTTCTCTAAGGCTTTCCTGGGGGAGCGCCCACCCGCCATCGCCTGGAGGCCGCATTTCATCTCAAGCGCTCCGTCACAGTTCCAGGAACTGTGTGCATTTTTACAACAACATTTTAAAATATTGATACAGCATCTTAACACGGAATGATTTATTTAGCAATCCATTCACATTCAAAAACGGGAGGGCAAACTTGTACCAACATAATTTCTCTCTGAATTTACAGGGGAAAATGTTCACATTTTTATCCTGCTTAGCTGCCTTTCCAAAATTAGCAGATTCAGCATTTTATTCTCCAGCTATAACCCGCCGGGCCGTTAATCCGTAACAATGGCCCCAGCGCAGTCACGAGTGGGTAAGAAATGTCTTGCCGACCATGTCCACTCGGCCTCTCAACTGCGGGCTGTTTTCTCACTTGGAGTGTGCTCTAAATATGTCAGTAAATCAGTGAGCGAGAAAAGAATCCCCACAAATTAGTGGGGAAAATAACATTCCAGCACTATTAGCAAGAATGGAATTTGTGCACCTGGTTTTCTGTGCTCTGGGAAAGTCCCCAGGGCCTGCCCGGACTTCCATCTCAATCAACGAGGGAGACGAGAGCAGGACCATGTATTTTCCACAAGAAAATCCTGGACACGCAGTGTAGACGGATCCCAAGCCCAGGCACGCTCGCCCTGCTGAGGTGTTCGAGACCCCAGCCTGCTTTCCACCTCTGTCTCTGTCATGGGAAATGTGTGATCTGCCTGGAGGAGAGTGGTCACAACCCCTCCAAGGCTGGATCCCACATGCCCGATCCCTGCATGCCTGGAGGGCCACTGTCTGGTTCACTGACCTCTGGGTAACTGATCCCCCGACGACTGATCCCTTGTTGACCCATCCTCATGTGACTGACCCAGCCCCATGTCCCCTGGTGGCCTGGAGCCTTCACCATCCTGGGATGTGATCCTCTTGATGTCCAGGGAAGTCGGGAGGGCCCTGCAGGCTGAGGTGAGTGTGAACCCCATCCTTCCCTTCCCAGCCACTGGAGAGAGCACCGTCCCAAATTCTTGTTCCTGAGACACCGTTGGAGAAACCCCACCTGGGGTCTTGAGAAAGCAGGAGAGCCACCGAGAAGGGACTTTGCAAATATCCCTAAGTGAGCGTCACTGTCATCGTGCACCTGACGGGGCAGCTCGGGAGGAAAGGTGAAGGGAACCCAGTTGCACACGGCGGCTCTACAGCTTCCTCAGACCGCACGATCTACCTGTCCTCCCTACCCTTCCTGTGTTGTGTGACCACTGAAAGAAGGGAAAAAGACACCTAAAACCAGTCGTCTTTCCCAGTGCCATCGGGCTTGGTATTTGACAGCCATGTTTGTTTCCAGCAGACAGAATGAGGCAGCTTAGTTCTGTGCGCCAATGTCTCCCGCCCACGGTGACACATCTGCTCCCAGACTGGGGCCAACGAGCCTGGAGACACAGTCACATCTCTCCTGGACCGAGACAGAGCCCAGCAGGGCACACTGAGGGACACGGCTGGAGGCGTCTCTCCCACGCCCAGGACCCAGCGGCCCGCTGCAGGTGTCAGGGCAGACACCATGCCAACCCAGAAGTTTGATTTCATGGACAATTAAACAGGGTCGCCATGCTGGATGAAACTGTCACTCACCCCCGAGATTGCTGGGTCCACTAACTTACGCAGCCAACAGACTGACTGGCAGACCGCAGGGCTGAGCCAGCGGAGGCCGTCGCCGTCACTTCTTTAACGCTCAGGCCAGGCTAGAAATGTCCACAAGCTAAACGCGGCTGATGATCAAATGACTTTCTGATCCTCGTTCAAGGCAGGAGACACAGATGCAAGCCTGCGTGCACAGGTGACCTGTGTCTCTGAAGAGGAGCTGTGGCCATGAGAAAGACAAAAGGTGGCTGTGGCCGTGGTCCACCTGGCCACTCTGCCTACTTGGGAACGTCTGTGGATGTTGAACCTTCAGGATAATACTGACATTTTTTTCCCCTTTCTTTTTTGTAAACAGGGTTTCATTATGGAGCCCAGGCTGGCCTCAAACTCTTGATCTTCCATCTCCACCTCCCGTGAGAGCTGGGATTACAGGCATGAATCACCATACTTGGTGCAAAAATACTGATTTTCTTCTCGGTTCAATGGAAAACCCCCATTGCCAAAGGCTGAAAATGAGTGGAATGAGTGGGGAGGGACCGGGATTGTGCCCAGGAAGACGGATGGTGGACGGGCCCAGGCTCTCAGCTCGGGCCTGGAGCAGCATTGTGAAAAAAGCAATCCAACGCCTGCCTGCCTGCCGTGGGTGCGTCCGAAATATGTATTTCATAGCTGCTCTGGAGAGGGATGTATATTTATAGGTCCTTTAGAGCATCCCGTCTATTGTGTAAATATGTAGATTAGGCTCTATGATTTACACGGTGAAATGCTTCCGAGTAATCTGTGTGCATAAATCACCCACACAGATGTCACCACAGCCACTGTGGTGTCGCCATGGCTGTCCAGGGAGTTCTGTGACATGATTCTGGGGAAACTTGCACGCAGCCAGGGAAAGGAGCGAGCTGGATGGCCGTTCTGGTGGAAGTTGATGGCTGAGTCCTCGGGCCACACTCAGTGACCACCATGTCTGGGAATAAAAGGCTCGGTGTCCTGGCCTGATGGGATTTTCAGTAGACGTCTGTGACCCCATGACATGATAGCCACAGGGCTGCAGCAGACTCTGCAGGGGCGAAACGAGGACCTGAACCAAAGAGGGAGAGTTCACTGCTGGCTGCCGAAGCTCGGGTGACATCTCTGGGCAGAGGGATGACACCGATGGATGTCCTGTCTGCAGGGGCCCAGGCAGGGATTTGTCTGGATGGGGAAACACCAGGTGACCTCTGTCCCAACTTGACATCTGTGTGTGTGGGCTCTGCACAGGTCCCCTCCTGACAGACGAGGTCCCTAACGTCCAGTGAGCCACTTGCGGCCTGAGGACAGTGTGGCCGGAGCACCACAGCAGAGAAAATAACAAGACACGGCATTTAATGTTCTGTGTAATGAGGCCTGAAATGGATGACAGCTGAGATCCGGCGCCCGGGGCCCCAGCTAGGTCTTTAAATATTGACAATCTATAAAAACGAGCCCAGTGTTCTGCTGTGAGCTGCGGTGGCCCTGCCACAGGGAGGGACGTCTTCTCAAGATTGCATGAAAGAGCTCGGGGCTAGCAGCCACTCGGCTGGCTCAGCTAGCTGTGCAAATGGAGAAGGTGTTGATGGTGGCTTTCCAGTGTTGGTTGACAGACAAAACAGTCTTCAGTGCCATTGAGAAAGATGGCGTCCTCCAGGTTGGTGTCTTGTCATGTCTTGGCCTCCCGTGGGGCAGGTTCACAGGCTGGCACCAACCCTCTGAACACAGGTTCCCATCTGGCTTCCAAAGGCCAGCGTGAGGCCCAAGGGACATGCCAGTCTGCTCCTACAGATGCCTGAAAGCTGGCATCTCGCCACCAGGTGTCCTGTTTTCCTGAGGACGAATTCAAATGCATATGGCGGCCCAAGGAGAGATCAGACAAGTCCCCAGCAGGCCTGAGAATGGGGACCGTATCATGTTTTGGAAAGCCCTGGGGTGAGGGCATGAAAGCCAGGATGCCAAGGCGGGACACCTGTGTCCGGCTGGTGACGGTGTGCCGCCCGCCACAGGCTGGCCGCTGACTGAGGACGCTCGCCACTATTTTAAATGACACCGCTTACTCCGAGGTCATGGTAGAGTGCCCCCACCTGTAAGAAACAGGTGCCCCCCCCAGGTAACATCTCTACTGCAATGTCACATCCAAGGTGGGGACACAGTTGAGGCACAGGGCACTTCCTCTGGAGCCTCTGAGTCACAGGTCCTATAACGTCCCTATGGACGGTCCTGGGGATGCAGTGGGTCCTGGGGATGGGGGAAGCCACTTGTGGATCCAGTGCAGGCTTTTTAAGCTGTCCTTGGCACCATGGACCCCGTCTTAAGGACACCTTCTCGGAAGGGATCTAAGTGCACGAGGAACACTGGAAAGGAAGAGCCATCGTCTTTTCTGGACCCCTGTGTCCCCTGGAAAACCACGCTGTGCGTGGTTCTGGGGAAGATGTGTGAAATCTCTACGGTGGCCAAATGTCCCGAGACTTCTGCTGACACCGCAAGGTGCTGCTGTCGCACAGGAGGCGTCCCACTTGCTACGATGGCCTCCCCACCCCCAAACTGCATTTCCTGAGTAAAGTCCTCACGCCAGTAGCTCAGGATGACCTTGTTTGGAATCAGGGTCATCAGACATACTTAAAGTACTGTCCTTACGAAAGCGGAAGTCTGGACACAGACACACGGACGGACAGACTGTGGGAAGGAAAGGCAGAGATGGGCAGGCGATACATCCCGGCCACAGAATGCTGGGATTGCCAGTGACCGCCAGGACCTGGGGGAAACAGACTGTCCCTCACGTCCCTCAGAAGGAACCAACCCTGCCGGCACCGTGACCTTGGACGTGTGGCCTCCATCCCCGCCATTTCTGTTGTGTAAGCAGTTCATGGTCCTTTGTGAAACCTCCAGAACACTAACACTCCTCTGTGCATAACTGAAAAAAATGCTAAATTACAGTTAGATTGAGAAAAATAAAAATGTGGGTTTTTGTTCTCATCTGAGCTTATGGATCTCCTGAATTTTACCCATGAATCCTGTCCATCCGTCCATTTTCTGATGCTGTAGCAAAACATCTGGGTTCTTTATAGAAAATAAAAGTGGTTTCTTTAACTCACAGTCCGGGAGCATCAGTGTGACTCTAGTGAGGCCCCCTGGCACAGCTGGGTCACAGATGGCAAGTCAGACAGTGGGGAGGACAGTCTTGCGTTGTAATGACAACCCCCTCTCGTGAGAACAGACTGACTCCCTGAGACCAGCATTAATCTCTTCCAGCGGAGCAGCTGAAAAGCAGGTCAGCTCTTCCTCGGCCCCACATCAATCACCCCAGACATCATCACCCCACTTGGGAACAAGCTTCTGACACACGAAGCCTCGGGGGACACACCCAACCCATGTCCAGCCTCAGCCGATCCCTCGGTGGCCCAGAAGAGACAGCAAGGTCACCTTCATCCTAAGTGTCGGGGGACAAATCTTTCTTATCTGCCCCGCCCCGCAGCCGGAGGCCAGGACCTCACCAGGACCCTTCTCATGGCTCCCGCCAGCCTCTGAAAGTCTTGAGTCCATGTCATCATTGGCCGTCTGCCACCAGGGGTTGGCAGGGACCCAGTGACCACAGAAGGGCCGTGCCAACCAGAGAACCTTCCCTGATTTGAGGCCATGCTGAACCTGTCACGGCCCATCTGAGCTCTGGCCTCCTAACTGCGCCAGTCCTTTTTTTCTTTCTTTTCATTTTTTTTTTGTGGTTCTGGGGTTTGAACTCAGGGCCTACACCTTGAGCCACTCCACCAGCCCTTTGTCGTGAAGGGTTTTTTGAGATAGGGCCTTGCAAACTATTTGCTGGGGCTGGTTTTGAACCGAGATCCTCCTGATCTCTGCCTCCTGAGTAGCTGGGATTACAGGTGTGAGCCACCATGCCTGGCCTGTGCGAGTTCTGGAGCCAAACAATTCTTCACGCTGCCTTTAGGGTGGAAATGACTCGGTCTTCCAGGCTGGGCTTCTCCCTAGGTGTTTCTGGAAGGCACTTGTAGCTCCTGACCTTTCAAAGGCAATTTGGAGTGGGTGGAGGGGAGGGACGTCTCTGCCCGGTGATGGACGTGGCTTTGGGGATCTTTGTTCTCGTCTAAAGGCCTCTTTACATATTGAACTAACATGGCTGCCAGGCTGCAGTCTTGCCTGGTGGTGGGCGGGTTGGTCAGTCCTGACTGAGTGCGTGCCAGGCTCATCACGGGCCACCATCTGAAGGTCATGTTGACACAGCTCAGTGTCCTCCACCTCTGGTGATCCCCTCCCCACCCCCTGGCTCCCAGCTGGGATGTCTCTTTTTCCCATAATGCCCATCTTCCATCTTGGAAGTCAAAGGAGCCCTGCACTCTTGGTGGACATTTAAATTAGGTCAGCCCCTAGGGGGGACAGTACAGCAGTTCATCCAAAACCTAGAATCAGGACCACATATGACCCGGCCGTCCCACTCTTGCGTACGGCCCGGAAGGAAATGAAGCCAGCATACCAGAGCCCAAAGCCGCACCGGCACCTCCACCATTCACAGCAGCTAAGGTGAGTCCGTCCCCAGGTAAACCTGTCAGGGCGGTATGCAGGGGTATGCAGTGCAGTTACCACTCGGCTGTGAGCAAAAACGAGCTTCTGCCATTTGCAGCAGAGTGCATGGAACTAGAATCACTGTGTTCAGTGAGAAAAGCTACGTGCGGAAGACAAGGCTGGATTTTCTCTTACTGCGAAAACTTGAAAAAAAACAAACTTGACCTGAGCTGGGCACGGTGGCTCACACCTGTCATCCGAGGTACTTGGGAGGCTGAGATCAAGAGGATGACAGTTCGAGGTCAGCCCATCTCAACAGAAAAAAGCTGGGCAGGGTGGTGAGCACCTCAACAGTGACAGCAGGAAGCATCGGTCTAGGCCAGCTTGGGCCAAAAGTGAGACCCCATCTCTAAAATAACCGAGCAAAAGGGCCGATGGTGTGGCTCAAGAGGTACAGCGCCTGCCTAGTGAGTGTGAGGTCCTGAGTTCAAATCCAGTGCCTGGAAAGAAAGTCAACCTGACGTACAATAGTGATTCCTGTGGGGGGTGAAGGGGGATTGAATGTGGTCAGTGCACGCTTTACGTGTGTGCAGAAATATCACGATGAGTCCCACTGACGTACAGGGGACATGTCTCATTTCAAAAAGTAAAGAGGGTTAAAAAAAACAAACAGAAGGAAAGGTGAGCGAGTCTTTCCCGGGCAGGTTGGGGATGGAGCTGGACCTCCTTTTCAGGTCCTAAGCGGTCCAGCTGGGCTCTGTCGATGGAGGTGAACTTGGCTCCTGCACAGGCCGCCGGCAGGGCCCCCACACCTTCCCGATGGGCCGAGATGTCCAATTTTTCTCTCTTGGTGGGACTGGGGTTTGAACTCAGGGTTTCACACTGGCAAAGCAGGCGCTCTACGGCTTGAGCCGCACCTGCAGTCCATTCGGCTCTGGTTATTTTGGAGATGGGGTTTCGGGAGCTGTTTGCCTGGGCTGGGGTTGAACTTTAACCTTCCAATCTCAGCCTCCCAAGTAGCTGGGATTACAGGTGTGAGCCGCGGCACCCGGCTGAAATGCCTTTACGTGGTCTTCACCTCCCGTCTACACGTTTCTGAGGACAGTCTTACCACCCTCCTGCAGCTAAAGCAGTGGGAACAACGCTGCGAGCTTGACCTGTCCTCGGACCCCTGGTCCTGCCTTGCCCCACTGGGGAAACACAGGGAGAGGAGGAGGCCAAGGGGCTCCGGTCCTGAGACCCCCGCACCACCACCTCCAGATTGGCCGAGACACCAGTGCTCGGTCCCCCAGGCCCCGCTGCCCCACCTGAAGGCCTGGCCTCGATGACGTAGCCTGTGGTCGGTGTGCTGCCTGCGTTTCCCTCCGTCCACTGCAGGGTCAGCTCAGAGGCAGATTTGGTGACCAAGACATCTCTTGGAGACCCTGGAGACCCTGTGGGAAAAAGAGGAGGTAGACCTTGGCTTTGACGGACACACCACAGGTTTCACTTTTTTATTTTTGGCGGTGGTACTGGGGTTTGAACTCAGGGCCCTGCGTTTGCTAGCCAGATGCTCTTATCACGTGAGCCATTCTCCCAGCCCTTTTTGCTTTAGTTATTTTTGAACAGGGCCTCCCATTTATGCTTGGGCTGGCCTCAGACCCAGATCCTCCCATCTCCACTTCAGGAGTAGCTGGGATTATAGGTGTGCACCACCACACCTGGTCCCAGAGGTTTCATCTTAAAAGCAGTAGGAGACCAGAGGACAGGAAGAAAGGGTGCAAAGACCCCAATGTCCAGCAGTGCTCCCCAAATACTGGCCTGCTGTCCGCGTGTAGCCAGAGTCTAAACAAAGACCCAAGAGTTTGCCAAGTGGGAAGTCACGTGGTCCTTCCTAGTGACGTGAATACTTGAATATTTGCTTATTTTACTTTGAAAATTGAATTCGCTTATTTCCCCGCCCCCCAAGTTTCTTTCCAGAAGTCAAAACATGACCTGCTCAACACCTAAGATCGTGCCCATCTACGGGCAAGGAGGCACCTGTGGAAGTTCGCCATCCCTCATCGTCAAAACACCCCTGAGTCTCTCCAGAGACGCCGACGAACCCCCAGCTCCACAAAGCATGGCAGGGTGCCGTCTTCGGGGCCCCACTTACCCTCGGCTGGCCCGGCCGTCACGTTGGCCTGGAGCTCCGGCCCGTAGGCGATGGTCCGGGCTTGGACACGGAAGAAGTAGGTGACGCCCTTGGTGAGGTCTCTCACTTTCAGCCAGCGCTGCCAGTTTCCTCTCACGTCCACGGTCACCACCTTGCTCACTCCTGGAACAGCCAACGGCAGAGACGGGAAGGGCTAAGCTCCGAGAAGCACTCGGGCACTGTCTGACGTGCTGTGACGAGAACACAGCCCCTGTGGCTTGCCAAGGACGTCGTTCTTACAACTAGGTGACCGTGGTCACTTTCCAGCCCTGATCAGTGTAGGTAAAGCCTAAGAACCAAAGCCCACAACACAGAGGTGGCGCCGGCCTCACGGCGGGAGGGGGGGCGGACGACGACTGCAGGCTGGGCTTCCGCGCAGGGTCCCCTTCCCAGTGGCCCTGAGATATGCAGAGTCCTGTGACGCCTGTGTAGGTGACTTTGAGCGTCCCGATTCAATCACACGGAAGTAAAGCGTGTGGGAAAGATGGAGGGAAATGCTGGATTCAGCTGACAGACCTTTCCCCAGGAAAGGGCTGCAGGATTTGTGGGCTTCCCCTGCCTCCATAAAAGATCTGGGGTCTCACTGAGCGACCTGTAGGCCTCAGACAACTTGTGACAATGTCACCTGTGGTGACATTGAGTCGTCACAGTGAGTACTGATCCTTGATTGAAAACTAGGGGGACGCAGAGACCGGTCTCCACACGTAAATGTGTGACTGTGAGGTGGCAGAACTGTTGCAGGCTGTGTTGGGCACGGAAGGCCCCTTATTCCCAGGGGATACGGAGAAAGACCCTCAGTGTGTGCCTGACACTGCATGTGGTCCCAAACCCTAGACATACTAGGTTTTCACCTCAGTGCCCTACGGCCTTGTCACACAGTCCCAGTTAATCTGTCCCCCAGGTTTCATGTCATAACTTTGGGGTTATTAGCAAGTAAAACAGGATTACTTGAACACAGGCCTATGACACTGAGACAGCTGACCTGATAACTGAGTGACTAACCAAGTGACTACCGGGCAGGTAGCGTATATCACAGGGATACGCTGAGGGGAACGAAGGGGTGATTGACATCCCAGTGGGAAGACAACGATGGACTCCCCAGGTACTGAAGAGATCAAAGCTCGATTTACTACGCTACTCACACGACAAAACTTCACACTGTCTCTTTCTGGGATTAACATTTTCTAACCAAGGTTGCCCTTGGGTAAGTGCAGGTGCAGAAAGTGAAACCATGGTGAGGAAGGTTACTGAATAACGAGAAAATTAAGATTTAACATCTGGTGGGGAGACGGGGGTGGGGGGAGGGAGGACAAACACTAAGAATGACAGCAATGTAGTGTTTCCCAGAAGGAGAACAGGAGGCTCTTTGGTTAAGTAAGTTTGAAAATAGTATATTTTTAAAATAGCTAAATAAATTCTCTACTGTGGACCTTGCAGAGCTGCCCGGCATTTCTGGGACTACAGGAGGGTGCTGCCCAGCAGAGCTGTGAACACAGGGAAGAGCTGAACCTGGTGGGCGCTTCCTGTCCTGGTCCTGCTGCTCAGCCTTGCTGTCCCTGTCACCCTGGGGTGACCTGGCCTCGCCATTGGAGGACGCATGTTGCTGTCCAGCCCCTCCAAGACCACAGCGATCTGTCTCAGACGCCACACAAAGTGCTTCTTATTGCAAAACAAATCCACCAGTCAAAGCCGTCAGGTCAAATCTCCCTCATCTTCAAGAAGTCTGAAATGCCTTGGAGCTTGTCTGCTGTTTATTGTCAAATCCATTCAGAAACACTATTTTCTTCCAAATTATTTCAGATTGATTTGGGCTGCTTTTTGTTGACACTACACATCAATATTATTTAGAAAAATGTAGCCATTTCTGCCCAGAGAATCAGAAGACCCCAACCTTACATGTGCTCAGGAATGACCGTGGTACACGGTGACTGTGGCTCTCACCTGCCATCGAGCTGGGTCCTGCCAGAGGTAAAGTTATTCTGGTAAAAACTCACCCCCCACACACACTTATTTTTTTCTTTCTTGTTAAAAACTGCCTCCGTTCTCCCTGGAGCAAAAACAAACCCACGTACAGATTTTGCAAATTCGATCCCACCAGGAGGGCCAGCCAGTTTGGCCTCCCTGCCATTCTCAAGTGTGTCAGAATTTTATTTTATTTACTCAATTATGAAACCATGCCCTACACTCCGAAGCCTCAGGGTGCAATCCCATAAAGTACTGTTTAAAACATTTTAAAAAAAACATAAAAATAGCTCTGCCATAAAATCAGATGCCCCGAACGCGGCTCAGTGCTGGAAGGGCCCAGGACTGCAGGCGACCGGGTGCTCTGGGCGCCATGTTGCGTGGTGCTCTGCTGGCTGGGGCTCCAGTGAGGTGGCCATCTGGGGACCTTCGAGGGGTGCCCCTGTGGCGATGGTGATGGACGCTGGTCAGGATGACCGTGGCCACATCTCCGCACATAGGAGGTAGCAGGACTGTCTCCCTGATGGAGTGACCCCGGGGACCAACAGCACGGGGTACAGGCTGTGCTCTTCTTGGCCTGCCCCAGGAAGACAGCCCCGCAGTCACGACCAGGTGAGATCTCTGTCGGGCCTTTTGCTTTTTCTTTCTTTCTTTCTTTTTTAAAGCCATCTTTACCACAATGTAAAGATTCTTGTCTCTAAACCATACTTAGATATCCCGCCAGTCACACAGACGCTTGTGTAAACATGGCTCTCCTGTCTGTCACCGTCTTCATAAGAGAACCACCCTTACCTCAGGTGACAAACGTAATTTTGGTGTCCCACAGAGGCCTGGTGAGTTCGTTTCGTTTGCAGTCATGTCTCTGGAAGAGGACAGCATCTATGAGGCGTCTAGAAACACGGACGGTCCTCTGAGATGCAGCTGCTCTCCTGGCTCCCTTGGGAAAGTCCAAGGAGTGGTCACAGCTCACTCAAAGGCCATCTGTCCTGAGGCCTGTCCTCCCTGCACCTGGTCTGTGGTATGGGGAGGGCAGCCAGCTTTACTCCCAAGCTGGAGCAGAGACAGGGCGTAGGGGTGGAGCTGGGAGCCCTGGAGTTGAGTTCGAGTGCTGTTTGGAGGCAGCCTTGTTGGGCCAGCAGGCGGGCCGGGCCGTTCCCACCACCAGCCACCGGGTAGCTGGCCAGCTGAGCCTGGATGCCCGGGCAGCAGGGATGGGGATGTGCCCAGGCCGGCAATGGGTCAGAATCCAGGGACCCAGATGGTTTTTTGTTCTTTTTGAGCTACTTGTGCCGAGATCCTAAGGAAGGAACGAGGGACCACAGAGCCAAAGAGCTCACCGTCCTCCCGCCCCAGCCCAGAGCACAGCAGCCGGAGTGGGCAGGGTGAAGCAGCTACCTCTCAACTGACAGTGCTGGTGACAGTCGGTCCCAGCACTTGTGAACAGAGGTGAAAGTGGTTCTGATGGAAGTGATTGCACCTGCTGTCACTCGGAAGGTGACAAGCCTGCACCTGGCTGTGCAGTGAGCACTCTGTCTGGAATATGAGGTGGCTTTAGTGAACCCTCCGTCTCTGACGCTCACCTGTGACATTTTCTCCCTCTCCTAAGCGGTGGAATTAGATCACTTGGGTTCAAATCTTGCTTCTCTTCATTGGTGCTGAAATGCAGGTGCAGAGCAAATGAATTCAAGGCTCCAAGCCCAGGATCGAAGTGTGCAAAATGCAAATCAAGACAATAGCTCGGTGTGGACTGAGGGTAAGGGATGGCACGTGTGTCACATGGTGCTGGGTGGTCGTGACTGTGCCGTTAGGTTAGCCTCCCTGTCACTGGAGGGAGCGTGTCCGAAAGCCACCAGCGTGCTGACCACGAGCATGGCTGTCTAGCACCACACGTCCGAAAGCTCTGACTTTCCCAGTGATGCAAAACTGGGAGAAAACGCACCAGAAACTGCAACCCCGGCCACACAGGGAAGGCCAGCAGCGTGGGGTCCTCCTCTGCCGGGAGGCTGGCGTGTGGGAGGTTGTAGAAACCCTGGGAGCAGAAATGTGAGCTCACAGAGAGCGTCAGGTCCCCTTGGGGTGGATTTTCCACTGACCCACGGAACGGTCTCGCTGGGAGAGCGAGTAGTGGCACCAGACTAAGAGCTGCAGCACTGGGGAGCCCGGGGAGCCCAGGGTGCACACCAGGGGGCCCCTGTCCAAGTGGTCCTGCAGGCCTGGGACATAGGACGGGCAGCTTAGTCTGTCACTTATTGGACGAAGAATCCAAAACCTCAAAATAGCTTTGGGTAGAAAGGATTCGGGGTCCATCATCGCGATTCTGACAATGACTTCTCATTTGACTGGTCTGGTTGGGAAATCTCTTCAACAGGTGTTTGTCACATGGGCTCCTGTTACACAGCCTGCGTGTGCACACGTGTGTTTTATGTGTGCACGTGCATGTGTGTACACGCGTCAGGGAAAGGAAGGGAGCACTGCTGAGCAAACTGGACGATCTTTGAAAAGTCCCTGCTGACTGTGTGAGAAAGATGGATGGGCAGGTGTCCGGGCATCTGTCCCAGGACTACAAAGGCAGCGCCATCCAGACCACCTGCTCCCAAACAGCACTTGGCTCTGTAAGTAACACAGCTGGGCAGGTAGGGGCCGCCAATCAATGTCCCTCCAGTGCCCAGTTAGATTCTGCAAACCGTATGCACAGATCACCTCCTCTGTTATTTACCTAGGTTCATTGATTGACTCGGCGTGCTTGGTGGTTTTCTTCCTTACATTTTCACATCTCTGATTTGGAATGTAGCTCAGAATTCACGATGTGAAGGTGTTGGGCCATAGTTTATGGGAGCAATTTTTTCTTTCTTAGCATGCCATAAAACAATGATGAATCTTATAGTCATTGGCACCTTAGATTGGGGGAAATAAAATCTAGGGCTTACACGTTGCTCTTCAAATCAACCGCTTCATTGGAACGTGCTTGTTTAAAAGGAAGCTTTTATCACTGCTTTAAACAGAGAGCCAATATCATTTGATGTGTGGTTATAGTTTTTCCTCCTAGACATTAAATAATCTATAATTTTTACAGTCTGGGAGTATTATAGGATGGAGTGGGGCAGAGACAGCTGGACTTTGTCTCTGGCCATCGGGGTGAGAAAGAAATGTCCCCAGAAACCTCAGTGGACGGGCACATGGTACTCCAGTGGACAAGAGAGGGGGCCACAGAAGGAGTTACAACTCCAGAGAGAGCGACACTTGGACGTAGCAGGCACGTGGGTGGCTGCCGGGTGAGTAAGAGCGCTTCTCAGCCACTCCCTGGCTCCTCTCCTGGCCTTGACCTCTGTCCCTGGGTCTGTTCTACCTTCAAAACACCAACCAGCCCCTTCCCCACCAGCAGCCCCTCCTCGATGGCCACAGCAGCCCTGCCACCCTCCTTGCTCACCCCCAGGGGACCCCACCACCCATTCCCCCAAACCACCTGCGTTCCACCCTCTGGCCCATCTGTTTGTCCTCGGCCTGTGTCCTGACTTCTCTAGTTCCTCCGTGTTTAAACCTTCTCCCTGACCTCCAAAGGGTCGGCCCCTGACTGATCTAAGAGGTAACCTCCTTTCCTGCTACGGCGTTTAGCCAGGGGCACCTGGAGAAGCCAAGTCCCCTCGCTCCTGGAAAGTACAGCAGCACACCGGCCTGCTGCCTGCTCTGCTGGCTCACGAAGCTTTGGCCACAGGGGTGACACCAAGTCCTGCCTCCCTGGGGCCTTTGCTGTCACTGAGCCGTCTTCCCTCTGGTGTGTGCACCTCCGGTCCTTACGGACACCCTGGGCTCTTCCAGTGGCCAAGACACTTTCACCATCCTGCACCTTTCTTCACAGCAGCCGTCACCGTCACACATTTGCTTGTTGCTGTAATTAAGTGCATGCTGCCTCTTTGTTCTGCAATATAAACTCACTAGACCCGAGAGAGAGAGGGTCTTGATGCTAAGTCAGCAAAGGCCTTTGCGCTCCTGGGTCCATGGATTTCAGCTTCTAGAACAGTATTTGGTACACAGCAGGTGCTTACGAAATATCCGTATAAGGGCCTGAATGGGGAGGTGCCAGGGCGCTGCCTAGAGGCTGTCGCCCTCGCCAGGGAGGCTGATGGCTTCCGGAGAGCCAACACAGCGGACGTGGGTCCACGTGGACCTCAGGGTGGTGTCTGCCGGTGACCATGACAACAGATGCCTTGGGAGGAAGAGGAGAGGAGTGTCCTGGGTGTTGGACACTAGGTCAGGGGACTTGAATGACATGGTCATGGCAAGGTCATGCCAGACTCAGAACCCCTTCACCTTCTGAGTTTCTGGAAGGTTCTTCACCTGAAAACAAGGGGCGTGGAGTGCGGCGTCCCCGGGTCTTACCTTGCACGGGTGCTAAGGGCTCGTACACCACGCGGTAGCCCTGCAGGACGCCGTTGGCCGCTGCTGGCTCCCCCCAAGACACGTTGAGCGTGGTGGAGGTTATTTCTGAGAACGCCAAGAAGCTGGGGGCCCCGGGAGCTGGAAGCACAAAGTGACTTTCACTGTGGCACTTTTACGGATCGCAACACGCACACGCACGTCTGCACCTCCACACAGAACAGAAAGTGGCAGAAGGTGTTATTTTCAACCCAGTCGAAATGTCACAGGATGGAAAGAAGTCTCACTGGTCACCTCCGAACTTCACGGATCAATCAGAAACACAGGCCCTCCCCAGCAGAGCGGGGGGGGGGGAATGACAGTTTTAACACAAAGGAGCCTGAGAGGCAAAGTGACAAAGGCGTCACAGTGAATAATAGATGGTGACAGAAAAGGAGATCCAGGTGGTGCTGTTGCCAATGGCTGCTGGAAGGTTCGGAGGCTCTTGCCTGTGGTCAGGGCCTCTCCCCATCCCTCTTCTCCCACGGGAGCCCAGCGCTGCCGGGCTGTGCGAGGAGGCTAACTGAGTCACGGGGGCTGCTGGTAGATGCAGAAAGTCAGAGTACGGCCAGGGGTGATATGGGGCCTGCTCCCGTGCCCTCTGCCCGGGCTGTGTGCAGGTGGACGCACAGGGTCAATCCCACCTGACATTCTGGGTGGGGACCTGGTCTCCTCTGCCTGGCCTCTCGTGCTCAGCTCCTCTCCCATCCCTGGGTCCTTCAGTCCCATGACCTGCCCGGCCACAATGTCCTGACTTGGCCCCAACCCCTGCCGTCTGTGTCACAAGTCTACTCCTGTCCTTGCAGCTTACATCTAAAACCAGCCCCCGTGGGCACTGAATGAGGCTGGAAGGAAGCAGCCAGTGCTCTTTGGTCGTGGTCATCTCATGGGATGTGATGTTGGGTGCTGGGACCAGTGGTCACCTGTGTGGGCATCAGTGGACTAAGCCCACAGGACATCGGGGAGCCCAAACCTCACCTTCCTGGTCTTAGGTTTCCCAGGTGGTACAAAGGGCTGACAGCCCCAGGACCCAAGGCCAGGCCATCATTTCTTGGGGGTACTTTGGCTGTCCAGGTCACGAGAGGTTATGAGATGAACGGCATACATGCTACCTGTGCCTGGGATGGAGCCTCAAGCCGGGAGGACCCCATCAGCACGTGGGATGTCCTTGGGACTGTCCTGCGCCGTGTGGCTCAGGAAAGCTGCCAGGCTGCTCCTTCCCTTGGGCCCCAAACCCAGGGGCACCGGCCTTGAGGACTGGCCTCAGTGCACAAGGAGCTGGTCCCACGGTGGGGCAGCTCCTAGGAGAAGGCACTGTGTGTCACGAGACCCTCCCTCCCTGTGGAACCTTCAAGGGCTCCCGAGAAAACACACTGCTGTGATTCAGCACCACGTGGCCCAGGTGAGGCCAGACACTGGGAACCCACGAGTCACACCCATCCTGACTCCCCATGTTCCCAGCTCCAAGTGGGACTTACACCACGGGACAGACAGATCAGAGAGCTGTGGAGACCGAGAGGAAGGGTGGTTCTTTCTGCCTGGGGGATCCGGGACAATGGGAGGTGACAGGGATGGGTTGATTGTCTCAAAACTGGTCCAAACGCGACCTACGGGAATGGAACCAAGCCCCCCCCCCCACCGCCCAGTCCCCCTGCCACCTACTTACCAGCCTGATGGGTGCATCCCTGGCGAGGGTCACTCTTGGGCCCGTCACCTGCAGCGTTGAAGGCAGAGATGGTGACCAGGTATTTGGTGTAGCTAGTAAGATTCTTCAGTCTCACCATGGGCTCAGGGAGGAAGAGGACCTTCATTTTCTCTGTTTCGTTCTGGTTGTCTGCCTCCCAGTAGTAAATCTGTCAGGAGGGGAAGAGGCTGGGGGTAAGCCACGGGGCGGCTGTGCCAGGGATGGGCAGGGACTCGCTGTCCCCCAGGAGCCAGGGAGCAGCAAGGCCAGAGCTGTGGATGGGGGCTCTGGGCTGCTGGCAACCTGGGCAATGCTCAGTGTTTCTGCGCCGCTCAGAGTTTGAGAGCCAGGTGGGGCCTGGGGTGGGAGGAATCCTTTCCCCAGCTGTACTGCGGGGCTGGCCCTGCTGGTGACTTTCCCAAGGGCCTCTGTCCTGTCTCCCAGTCTTCTGGAGAGAAGGAGGACCACCCACTGTCTAGCCCCTGCTCCACCTGTGGATTGAACAGGCCCCCGGACTCCTACCCCCACCCCACATTTTGTTCAAACCCAGCATCGAAAGTCTTTGTTGTTGTTTTGGCAGTACTGGGTTTGCTGCGCAGGCGCCCTACCGCTTGAGCCACACCCCCGGCCCTTTTGCTTCAGTTATTTTTCAGAGTCTCACGTTTTTGTCCGAGCTGTGATCTTTCTACACACACCTCCCACACAGCTAAGACTACAGGCATGGGTCATCACATCCTGTTTGTCTTTTGAGATAGGGTTTTGCTAACTTTTTGCCTGGGCTGGCCTTGCACTGCAATCCTCCTGATCTCTACCACCTTGAGCAGCTGGGATTATAGATGTGAGCCACCATACATACCCAGCAACATCTAAGGTTTTGATCAAAAATAGTTGGTAAATTAAAACACCAAAAGCCAGAGCAAGGAGACCTATGATAAACTCAGAACTGGTTGGGAAGCCCCGTGCTTAGGAGGAGAGGAGCTAAGTAGCATTTTTTTCTCCTTTAGCTTGGAGATGCTCACAGGTGAACCTGACACCCAAGCACAAAGATTTGAATTGGTTGCCAGAATTGTTTTCCAGACAGCTGGCCAGGAGCTACTGGCCCCAGCCTGTGCCAGCTGCACTGCCTAAAGGACAACACTGGCTGGAGGACCCCCTTGGCTCTGCAGGCCTGAGCCAGAGCCAGGCCACGGGATCAGCGTACTGGGACCAGCATCCCGCCTTGCAGGCTCACGGGAGGTCACACCTAAGCTGGAGCAGATCCAACAGGGGATCAACAATGTGACTTCAGTCACATACACATCTGCCTACAGAGCTGACCAAGGAATACCCTCTCCTCACACAGGCCTGGCTAACTTGAGATCGATAACCAGGTTCAATGTCTTTATCGTTAAGGAAATGAGGCAACGCATTTTGGACGTACACAAATAGCACCTTGCCTCTAAGCTCACAGGACTCCCATTACCTCGTTAATCACTCTAACAGCCGTGCCATGGAGGAAGGTATCAATTTTCATAAAACACCTACAAAAATCATTTCCAAATGGACATTTAATTGGGCCGGCAGTCACTGGGGCAGGCTAGCCGAGAGGAGCTGATAACTGATCGGCTGGGGCTCCAGGCAGGCCAGGCGAGGAAATCAGTTCTGGGAAGGGCAGGGGCCTTTCTCATGGAGAACTGAGTGGTTTGCACATGCCTTGGGCTCCTGACCTCTCCTAGCAGGAAGATCTTCGTGTGTGTAAGGTGACAGCGTGGCGCTCGATACCCTCCAGATAAATCAACTCTGCATGATTACTGCTCTCTGATGCTTTCCTTGATGCCACCAACATCTCAGAGCCGCTTCCAGCTATGAGCATTCAGCTAACATGGGTCCCGTGCATTTTAGTCTGGTGGTTCCAATGGTGGGGTTCTGTACCCCACCACGTGAGCAAGTCTCAGACCTACAGAAGGGGAACCCATTCGACGTCCAGTGGTGATCCAGTGCTGGATGGAGGACACCCCATTTCCTGTCACTAAGCAAATTTGCCAGAGACTCTGGAGCGGGCACAGGAAGACCTTAGGCCCCCTAGGCAGGCCGTGGTGGCTGTGGGAGGGACAGGGGATCCCCAGGCCAACTGCTGTGGCTACAGGGGTGGCAGGGCCCTGAGTAGCTTTGGGTGAGCTGAGCCCCTCGTGCGGTGACTTTGTGCTGGCCACACATCCCGCCCCACACCAAGTGGCTTTCATCCCCATGCGTGGCCCAGCCGGGCTTGCTCTAGGCTGCTGTGTGTCCACGACAGGAAGTCAGTGGACGCTGTGAGTCACCCTGGGGCATGGCCAGCCCTGCAGCAAAGCCCTCGGGCCTCACACTGGGCACAGGTGACCTGGAGGACAGAGCTGTGTTCTAGAGCTTACCTTGTACCCCTGGATGATCCCGTTCTGAGACTCCGGGGGTGGTGGCTCCCACGTGATCTCCAGCTGGCTGGCTGTCATTGGGGTCACCTGGATATTCTGCGGGGCCATTGCTGGGGCTGAGGAAAGAATGGCACACATGGGTAACTTGCATGTCCCCCCAGAAGCCAACCGGCTGGGATGCACCCCCCGCTCCCAATGCACACACACTAGGATTCACACAAGTCCTAATTCCACGGTGGACAGCAAGAGAGCTTCTGTCCTGGACATCACCCGGTGTGGGAGGCCTTGGGCACACTCCTAGCTGGGCTCCGTGCTGTGTCTCTACAACCCTTAGCTCTTCATGCCAGAGAAGGCTACAGACCTCTCAGAAGATTCTTAAATGCACACAAGATACACGGAATGACAAAGCAAAGGGATTCCCCTGAGATACAGCGTATCTGAGTATTAGAAGATAAATATGATATAGTGTGTGTTCCATGTGTTCCCAGGGCTGGGGGATGAGTGGATGGTGACAAGAGGACCCAGGGGTAGCTGGGGGGTGCATTGGGACCTACGACATCCCCTGGTTGGAGGGATGCTGAGTTTCAGATAGAGGTGACAGAGAATGGAGACAGCTGTGTTGCCATGACAAGTTCAGGAGACCCGTGATGAAGCCCTCTGTTGGAGACGAAGCCAGTCTGCAGACAGAGCTGCCCCTCCAGGTGGACAGGGACTTGGGTTTCTGGGAACATGGATCCACGTCCCTCCGAGGCTGGCTCTGAGTACGAGTTTGAGTGCCAAGTCCTCCCTGTCACAGGCACACTGAGAGGGCAAAAGACAGGTGACTGATGAGGATGGTGTGGCTGGACCCCACCCCTAACATGGCCATTCTGGAACACGGCTGTCCTCTGTGTTTGCCAGCCCACGCCATGTTCTGGGCATTTCCTCAGGACGATCTGTTCTCCACCTCCGGGAGCTGCTTCTCCCTCGTCCCACCTGGGCCGGCTGGACCCTGGGGAGCAGTGAGGACTCATCTTGGGGGTCTGGCTCTGGGGAACCAGGCCTAGGAGCAGTGGCTGCCTTTTGATTCAGGTCTGTTAGTAGGTCACAAATGGAGGCCACAACACAGTCACTGTCCAGAGACATGGCCTGTTTCGCAGGCTCCCCTGGGGAAGAGAACTGCCTGGGAAGTTTTCCCTTCTTGGCGGCCCCCTCCTCACTTTCTGTAGAATAAAATAGTAATTAACAGCCGCTCAGCCCGACATCAACTATTTATTTTGTTCTAACTGTGTGGCTTCTGTGCTATCAGTGCCCACCCTGCGCTAATGGAAATGTTAATAGCCCACACCAGGTTGTTGTGACAGACGCTGGGCCTCATTATCAGAAATTCTTATTTACCGCTCCATTAAACAACAGAATCACACAAAAAAACAATTCAATCAAAACTAACTGGAGGAATTTTAACAGCCACATTTAAATCTAAAACATAAATAAAGTTAATGTCTTCTGCCTGCTTGCCATGGGCAACTCTCCTGCAAAATTCCAGTTGTACAATTAAAATGGGGAAGACAGAACTGCGTCAGCTAGGAACCCCTCCAGCCACTTCCTTTTCACACACGTGGCTAAATCCTCAGCCATCAGAGCCCTGGCCTCAGGTGTCTGTCTGCAGGGACGAGGGGTGGAGTGCGTGCCTTCCAGGCGAGCCTCATGGTCGGGAGTCCCCCGTGCCTCCTGGCCAGGGTGGGGACACAGGCTCGACAAAGTCCCCTGGAGCCAGCCCAGGCACGTGTGCTGTTCCCACACACCTGCCAGCTGTGCCGGAGCACGGCTCACGCTCACAGAGCTCCATGCAATACAACTACCGTGGGGAACAAATGGACTTTGTGGACAACACACGCAGAGAAAGAGAAGTAAATGTATGTAACCCAGCGCAAGGCC
Organism: Castor canadensis; assembly: GCF_047511655.1. Taxonomy (NCBI): domain Eukaryota; kingdom Metazoa; phylum Chordata; class Mammalia; order Rodentia; family Castoridae; genus Castor; species Castor canadensis. The sequence goes on along the minus strand of NC_133391.1, from coordinate 2,490,612 downwards.
TGTCTGCTTTGAGGGCTAATTTTTTCTTTTTTTTTTTGGCTCCTGCAAGCTGCTGGGCTGTAGCCTGATGGGAGACCTGGACTTTCAGGAAGCCCTGATGGCTCCCGATGCCACCTTCATTCCAGTAAAGGGTGTGTGGCCGGGAGCCTTGGGTGGACTACGGGCTGAGCTGTTAGCTTTTGTTCCTCCAGCTCAACGTTGGTGGTTTTAGGAACACATGACGAGCGGTATTGTGTTTTTTTTATGCATGAAATTATTTTTGAAAAGCATTTGCATCCAGCCGTCTCTGGCATCTGCTGATTTATAGGTGCATACCTGCAGCTTTAAAGGTGGGGCTGAAAGGCAACGGAGCCAGGCTGTCAAAGCCAGGCCAAGCCGGGCCACTCCCGGTCCTTGGTGGGATGGCTCCTCAGCCTCGCCAGAGTGCTGCCAGGCCTTGGACAGAGACCTGGCCCAGCCAGTAACAGACACGGCTGTAGTGGAATTCCACAGGTTTCTGGACTGTTCTGGAATTCTGGCCGGCTGAAATGGGAAGCCTTGTAAAGTTGGGTGCTATCGGCAGAGCCAGGCTGTAGTGTGACTGTCCCCATGCTGGGAAGGGACAGGTGGGTGCTGACAGGGAAACCCCACACAGCAGTTAGGGAGGCTCTTTTGTCTGTCACGCGGGACCCTCGGGCAGGTTCAGTGTCCCCAAGTGGCCGTCAGCTTCAGCTGAGTCAAGAAGCAGCCACTGGGTCGGGCACGGTGGCTTACGCCTGTAATCCTCACTACTGAGAAGACAGAGATTGGGAGGATCATGGTTTCAGGGCAATCAAGGGGAAAAAGTTCACAGACCCTATTTGGACCAATGGCTGGACAAGATGGCATGTGTTTGTCACCCCAGCTACACAGGGAAGTACAAATAGAGGCACAGAGGTCCAGGGTGGCCTGGGTAAAAGTGAGACCCCATCTCAAAAATAACCAACATGAAAAGAGGCTGGGTGTGGTTCACGTGGTAGACAGATGCATGAGGCCTGGGTTCAATCCCCTAGTACTGCCAAAGCAAAAAACCCAAACCAACATTTACACTGGCTTGTTGTCCCTGATTCCACATCCTGTCAGACCCAGGGGCAGACCTGGGCTGCAACTGGGCTCCGCACTGCCGCCCTTGGGGGCCGGCACTCACCTCGGTGCTTAAGAACCTCTGGTGTTCACGCCTGTAATCCCAGCTCCTCAGGAGGCAGAGAACAGGAGGATCGCAGTTCAAAGGCAGCCTAGGTAAACAGTTCCTGAGACCCTATCTCAAAAAAAAACTATCACCAAGAAGGGGCTGGTGGAGTGGCTCAAGTGGTAGAGCATCTGCCTGGCAAGCGTGAGGCCCTGAGTTCAAATCCCAGTGCTTCCCCTCCCCCCAAAAAACCCCAACCTCTGAGACAAGATGAGTCAACACAGAGCCCACACCGTGGGAAGGAAGAGTTAAGGAGGCCTCCAGCAGCAGTTTTGCTTTCTGTAGTTTCAGGTACCTGTGACTGACTTTGAACCAAAACACACTGTGGGAGACCACACTGGACAAGTTTTGTTATTCCGGTAATGACACTGTTATCACTCGTGCCTATTTATGAGTTGGACATGATCTTAGGTCACACGTGGGTAGGAAGGAATACACCACAGATGTGTTCTGTTGGCGATGTGTGACCTCCCCTGGGGTCAGGGAATGACCCTGAGGAGGGGGGTGGCTGCAGAGTGTCTTTGGTGGGCAGTGGATGCCAGAGAGCAAGGGAACTCTCGGAGCTGAGGACACGAACTCGGCAGTGGGAAGGATGTCCCCTGAGCCTCAGGACTGGCTGCTCCCACATGGGGCTGAGCCTCAGTCTCGAACTGACGAGACTGAGACTGCAAGAAGCAGAGATGGGGCTGGCCGTCGAGGGCAGGCGACTTGGAAGATGCACTGGGGGTGTCAGAGATCGTGCGGTACTGTGTCCACACCCCAACCTGGCTGGATTCTTCCTGAATGCTAGCCAGGTCCTGGACTTAGGGCTGATGGGGGCGGTGGATACAAAAATGTGAAAGACGACAGAATATCTTCTATTGCTAGGGTCACCATTGGTCACGCTGGGCACCCACCACTGCAGTTTATAAGGCCTCTGCCATGGCTGAGTCACTCTTGGTCACTCGGGCTCCTGATTGTACTAGAACCAAGGTTGGCCACACTGGGTTTCTACTTCGAATCTTTCTAACCTAGTGATTTAATATTGGGGGAGAGCTGGTTTTTAAACTGATAATTTGGATCCTTGTTAATGTTTATTATAAGGGAATAAGTGTTTCTTTATGTGCCTTAAGGAAGTCTACACTTTGATTCATTTTGATTACATTTTCCTGGTCAGATGTGTCTGACTCCGTGCTGCAATCAGCAGGAATCGGGTACTCTGATCTAATTTGCTTTCTCAGCAAGCTGTGCCAACACATCAGCTCCCCCGAGCAGGGCTACGTGGGGACACAGTACAGATCCAGACAAGTACGTAGTTTCCGGGCTTCGAGGGGGGTCACGTGGAACGCGTGCTGCCTCAACTCAGTTGGGGACAAGCCATTTGGAGATGGAGGCCAGCCATCATCAGTGTAGGAAAGTGAGCGAGTGGAGAGGGCAGAGCCTTGGTGGGCCAGGCAGGAGACACAAGCTCTCTGTGGCCGGGCAGGTGCCAGAGTCCAGGATGAAAGCATCTGGGCTGTGACCACCCTGGAACAGGACATCTGAGGCCCAGCGCCCTGGGTGGGCCAGGTGGCCTGTGTGCCTATCTGCCTTCCAGAAGCCTCCAGCGGAAATGAGTGCTTCTGTTGGCACCAAAAAGTGATTATTTCAAAGCTTACAAAAGGCCATTCCAAGCAAAAATGCCACCTCTTACAGCATTGCACTGCACATGAGGAACACAGCCCCCTTCTCTCGAGAATTCTCCAGGACTTAGAAGGGAAGAATTTGGGGGTGACCTCCAGCTCACCTTGGTGGAATTTCTACCCTCCCTGAGCAGCCTGAGTCCAGAGGTGTCGCTGATGGCACACTGGTGCTGTTTGCTACCAGGTGACTCCTACCTGTGTTCACCTGCTCCCCCGAGCCTTGCAGCTCTGCCAGTCCACGCGCCTGTCACACAGACAAGGAGACCAACGCCAGACACGTGAACTCACCCCAGATCACACACCCAAATTCCAGCCTCAGTGGCCTGGCTCCAAGCCGTCCCTTCCTGCAGAGGGAGGGATGTTTTCCGCAGCGGCCTCTTCGAAGGCCATGCATGTCCCCCTCCCGCTCCTTTCCTCTGAGCTCCAAATCCCCTGATCCTTCATCTTATTCCTCCATCTGCAGAGCCAGAACCGAAAACTGCTCTAGCAGATGCCACAGGAAAAAAGCCAGGTGGCCAGTGATGAAAACCGACCCCACCAACATGAACGAAGTGCAGTGCAGGCTTCCGGGGAGGTCACGGGAGCAACCCCAGGCCCCCATCTTCAGACCTGGGTTCAGGACGCTGGGTACCCCATTGAGTGCCTCTGAGTCTGTTTCATCATTCATGAAGTGGGGAAAAATACCAAAAGGAACAAAGTGCTGTCAGGGGAGCGAGGGGTCCAGACGTCTTGCTCTGAGCAAAGTTCCCTGAAGAAGTGGGGCTATCTGTGGTCCCAGGGGCCTGCTGGGCGGGCAGCATGGGGTGGGCACTGCTGCATCTGGCCTGTGCCCCTGTGGAGGCTCGAAGTGATGACTGACGCAGCGTGTGGATGGCAGAAACATCTGTGACCCAACACGCCTCCCCTGTCCCACCTTCTGATGAAGAGTTAGGCAGAGAGTTCGGAAAACTCCTGGCTGAGAACCAAGGCTTGGAGTTAAAGAAAACAAAAATCACATTAATGGAACAACTTGTGATATATGACAGTCTTGCAGACCTGAGGCCCCTGCTGCTTGCAACAAATGACAGTCCAGGTGTGACCAGCCAAGGCGATGGACTTCCCCACCCGACATGAAGGAGGAGTTGGTGACACAGAGCCCAGGCTCTGGAAGTTAATGACACATTAACTCAGCTTTCCAGGACTGGCTATCCGCACATCCACAGACCCCAGTGCGACCCTGAGGTGCCGAGAAGCTTGGCGCAGGGCTCCCTCTTAATCCTGCCCGCCCTCCCATCTGGAGCAGGCACTTTTGGCCTGCTTGCCATTAACGAGCCTGCTCCTGCTCACCCTTGAGTTCTTTTTCCTATGGATCAACAACTTTCTGACCTCCAGACCCGGGGACCTGAATCTGGAAGTCACCTCCTTCAGTGTGGGCTGGGATATAACTTGCTTCTCTGGAATGAGACAGGAGCTGGCTGGGACTCAGTTATGTGGGCCTGGGCCCCCTGGTAGCTCATGGCAATGAATCCGGCCGCCATGTTGTAAGATGCTGCACGGGGGCTGGGGGGGGACCCGTTTCTCAGGAACTTGGCGAGGCCTCTGGCCAGCAGCCCCCAAGGGACGGAATCTGCCGACAACCACATGAGTGAGGTGGGTTCCTTCAAAGACACAGGCCTGGCTGACCCTCTGCCAGAGCCCCAAAGAGGAGGACTCAGTTACACGGAACCCAGACCCCGATCCACAGAAGCAGGAGGTGGAAATGTGTGCTGTGTGCGGTATTCAGACAGGGTAACTCCCCACGCGCCACAGCCGACTGACATATCCCAGCTGGTGCACAGGACGGGGACTCAGAAACTGGCTGGTGTTTGGTGCAGTCAGGTCATAGATGTTGGCGGCTTTTCCAGTGAGAGCACATGACCAAGGGTCAACAGTGCAGGAAATCAGAATCCGTGCCTGGCCTCTGTGGTGCTGGCGAGAAGGACAGAATGGTGGGACAGAGCGGTGGTTGGCTGAGTGGGTTTGGTGACAGGCGCCTCTCGAGCACACAGGGAGGTGCTAATGAGAGCGCTGGGCTCTGGCTGAGCACACAGACACCTGTGGAAAGGTAGGCACCTCCTGCTGAAGGATTCAGGGGCGGCAGAGGTGTGGTGCTGTCACGTAACACCTGAGGCTGCCTGACTTTATAAAGAGAAAGGTTTATGTAGCTCACAGGTGTAGATTCTGAGATTTTAAGTGTCCTGGGGCAGGCTCTGCTGAGGGACCTACCCTTGCCTGTCCCCAGCAACTGCCAGACAATGGGCAGAAGCAGAGACTGGAGTCCCACAGTCCCCATTCAGGCCACGCCCCCAGCTGACCTAGGGACCGCCCACTAGGCTCCGCCTCTTAAAAGCTCCACCTCCCAATATCACCACACTGAGACCAAGCCATATCCAAACCATGGCAGCAGTAGTGGGTTCTCTCCCTCTGGTCGTCTTGGAGGTTAAGTGTTAGCTGGTAAGACAGGGCCCAGCATCAGACATCCTAGGAAATGGAGCAGCTTAAAAATAGTGCTTTAAAACAATTTTTTTTTTTTTTTGCTGTACTGGGATTTGAACTCGGGTACTTCACCTTGAGCCACTCCACCAGCCCTATTTTTGTGATGTGTTTTTTCGAGATAGTCCCTCACAAACTATTTGCCTGGGCTAGCTTCGAACCATGATCTTCCTGACCTCTGCTTCCTGAGTAGCTGGGATTACAGGCGTGAGCTGCTGGTGCCCAGCCAAAACACTTGATTTAATAGGATTTAATAGAAGAAAGTTGAGGCCAGGGAGTTTCAGACTCCACGCAACACACAAATGCACTTTTCTTGCATGGATTTCAACCTTAAAGCTTAGCTCTGAACCCATCCCTCCATAGTGGAACAAGTCTAGCCTTGGATTTTATCCAGTAACGACCTTTGTTCTCTTCTACGGGCTCCTGGTGCTATTTATTCAATCACCGTTATCTCTTGCTGCTAGGGAAGCAAAATTAAAAGCCACTCAAACCAGCTCTGCTGCCTGTAAGGGGTGTTTTTTGTGTGTTTGTTCCTTGCCTGAAGAGTGAGTTTTCTATTCCAGTGAGACCCAGGTCCTCACAGTCCAAGATGGCTTCATAACCGACAGAGCCTGCACGACACAACCCCCATACTCCCTAATAGTAACTGCGTCCTCTGCTGCTGTGTTCCCAAAACCCAGGCTGTTGGAGAAATATCTTGTTCTCTTTGGAAGACTTGGAAAGTTGTGTCACCTGGGTTAAGACGCTTGCCCCAGAATGGGCTGGATTTGAACTTGGATCTGTCTGACTCTAAGCTGCTTTGCTAGGGCTGGAGGGGGAGCATTTTTCTATAAAGCCCAGGTAGCAATTTTGGCTTCAAGGGACCTAAGGTGCCTGTCACAGCTACTCAGCTCTGCCTCCTATGGCAAAAGCAGCTGGAAGAGTCACTGCCTGGGTCTTTCCAGAGGAAGGGTGGCTTTCTCTTCCTTTTTTGTTGTTTACAAAAACAGGCGAAGGGCTGGCTTTGGCGCCAGGGCCAGACTTTCAAATCTTGTTTGAAGATAACAGGGAAGGGGTGGTGGGGAGCGTTGACGGTCAAGTGAAAGCGGGGGGCACTCATTACCCTGAGTGTAGGAGGGACGTGTGAGGACAACTTGGTTGTTCCTTATTTTTTAAAAAAGTTCTTACAGGGAGACGTGCTTCAGCCTCTCCTGCCCCCTGCTCTCTCGGGTGCCTGGCTCGCATGGCCTCATGGGAAGGACAGAGGAGGCAGCGAAGGTCCCGGTGACACGTGAAATGCTCCCCAGCAGTGGTGCCCCGTGCACAGGCCACTCCTGTGGCCGGAGCGCTCCACTGTGACAGTGGCTTCAGAGCGTGCTTTCTGTTAGGAGCCCAGGGAACTCTGCTCCCAGGCTCGTGATAAAGGGTGACGCTGGCCTCTCTGAGGTCAAGGACACCTCTGTGCAGCTCCCTCTGGGACGCCAGTGATGATGGGGACTTTTGGTAGCAGCTCCGTCCTGCCAACACACAGCACTGCCCACAGGATGGGCAGGGGAGACCAGTGGCCATTGGAGCCTTAGGAACTGCCCATGGTCCCCACGAGGTGACCACAGTACGCTAGATTGGTGGTCACCCAGGCAGCCAGTGCGGTCCTGGGAGGTGTGGGAGGACCTGTGTGCTAATTACCCGCCAGTAACTGCCGTTTTCTCTCCATTATAAACACATTGTCAAAGGAACACAGCCTCGAATCCTTTCCATTTCACTTAATGGGCGTAGGACGGCTTTATTTGTCACCAGGGGGAGCCGGGACAGCCAGACGCTGCGTTATTTTTCTTTCATTCCAACCAGCGGTAATTAAAGCTGGGAGTATTACAGGAGAGGTAACAAAACAAAACAAAACAAAAGAAGCCCCCAAACCCCACGTTCCATGGCACGTTTTCACCCTTAAAAATAACAGAGGTGGGCCAGGGGCACGGTTCAAGTGTAAAGAACCCTTGCCTGAGGCCCCGAGTTCAATCCCCGGTACTGCAAAATAAATTAACTAAGTAACTAAAATGAAAGAACAGAAAACCAACAGTTTCCAGATATTCCGTCTTCCAAAGCGACCTCACACAAGCAGCCTAAGTGTCACCGAGGGACGATAGGTGCCGAGTCACCTTCTCTCTCTGGGACAAGTTCTGGGCGTTCAGATGCTCAGACACAGCTGGTGGCCAGGCCCCTCTGGGTGTGGGGACAAGGCGAGTCCTGGCTCATCTCTCTCTCTCTCTCTCTCTCTCTCTCTCTCTCTCTCTCAATGGAACCCAGGGCCTCCTGCCTGCTAAGCACTCACGGCCACAGAGCTACACGCCAAGGTCGCTCTTTCTCTGGCTTTCTAATCATGTCCGTCCATACTTGGGCAGGCGAGCAAGCGAGCGGCAGCCTGGCCACGATGGCACAGAGAGAGGTCAGCAAGGTGTCCGAGTCACCGTCATAAAAGCCGCTGGCACAGCCACGAGCGGATGGAACCCAGGACTCCACCAACCCCACAGCGAGATGGGAAGAGAGCAGCCAATGCCCAGGGAGGAAGTAGGAGCAGAGTGAAGGTGTCAGGGGTCCCTAACTCAGCTGGTGACGGGGACACCTTCCGTCAAATCCCACGAGCATTGATTTGCTTTTCGGAGCGCTCGCCGAAATGTATGGCAAACCTTGTAGGATGGCAGCGCAATCTTGGGAAGCAAGAAGAGTGTCACAAGCTCTACTGGATATGAGCCACCTGCAAGAAAGTGACATGGACGGAGGCTTTGTGGTTCCAGGGCACCGGTCAGGACATCTACGGAAAGCTCTGGTACAGACGGGACCAAACCAAGTACGGATTAAAACACAACCGGACACATCCCGAAGAGAGTGTCAGTTCGGAGGCGTCTCGGGGAAAAATCTCAGCTCCTTATAACACGTGCTGAAATTCACACAGCTGCACTGAAGGGTTTTCATTTTTGTCTTTTTGTAGCCCAGGCTGGCCTCAAACTCTCGATCCTCCTGCCCCTGCCCCCTGAGCGCTGGGATTACAGGTGTGTGCCATCACACCGGCCAATTAGATTTTAATGGCAAAAAATGAAACCTGGGTGTTTGCAAGGTTTCTGAGCAGAGAGGCAGAGGTTTGGCCACACGACACGTAAACGCCACGGATTAAAGACAAGCCACGGTAAGCATGACCCGTAAGGACTGCTTAAACAGCTCAGAGCCCCACACCTGTACAAGTGACACCACATGAAGACCAGGGACAAGGCCAGTGTGGGCTCTGGGGCAACCGGTCCGTGGCTCTGAGTCTGCAACCCAGAAGCAACGCAGCCTGTGCTCTCGCTCGAGACGCCCGCATCAAAGACAAGCAAAACCCAAGCGCGACCATCCAGAAGCTGCCAACCCGGGAGTTCCCACAGCCCATGCCAATGTGGCCACAACACAGTGACAGCCAAGAAGCACCTCCTTGTGTTGCTTGTACCGTTGCCATTGGCCCAGGTATAGGTGACATCCTCCCTGGCCTTGGGAACCTCAAGCCACCGGCTGTGGCAACCAGCCTGGAGACTGGCTTGCCACTAAGGGCAGAACCAGGCTGGGTTCCCACGGCACGCGATGCGGGTGGAGGGAAGGTCTCGGTGCTGGGAGCTGAGGCCTCCTGGATGAAGAGGGGAAGGTGGACCCGTGAGGCAGCTTGGGAACAGCTTGTGAGGGTGCCGGATGCAGCCATGCCTGAAGCTGTAGCCAAGCTCTTCTGCTTTTCCGTCACAGGAGTGCTATGGTTTGGATATGGTTTAAGTGTGCCCTCGCAGGGTTCGGATAAACATACACAAACAAGCCTGATCGCACACAAACCCACATGTAGAACGTGTGTGTAACGGTGGAGCTGCTTTAGGACCTTGGGGAAGGAAGGAGAGGAGGAGAGAAGGCTGGAGCGTCAGTAATGTCGTAAAACATATGCCTGTGAAGGAAGAGGACACAGGGTGTGCACTGAACGCTGCCGAAAATGGGGGTGGGAGGTAAAGGGGTAAGGGGGAGAAATGGGAGGGGTTGAATGAGCCAAAGTAAAGTAGATCACAGCAAGGGTACATTGAGAAACCCCGTGGAACATCGACTTAGCTATTAATAATGAAAAACAGGTACGGTGTGTGTGGGGAACTGGGGACGGGGGAGGGTGACTTCAAATACCTATATGAAACAGAACATATAATTGCAATTGCTTTAAGTGGGGTGGGGAGGGGTCGAGGGGAGAGATGATGGGGTGATGTAATCTATGTACAATTCCAGCCTATCTGGAATTGTCACAATGCAGCTCCCTCTGCAATGACTAGATCCTAACTTTAAGAAAAGAAAATTCAAGAGGGAACCCAAGGGAAGGTCACGGCGCGGTGCCTTGGACGGGGCTGGGTAGCTCTCTGGCCCATCAGTTCTCTGGAGAGGGTTGTCAGAGGACAAGCCGCCCCCCTTCCTGGTCTCCCCGTGATCTTGGCCTCTGGCACGCACCATGGTGATGTCATCACCGTGACCCGAGTCGAGCCTACGCCCCGAACCTGCGAGACGTGAGCAGCGGAGTTTTCCCACACACTACTTGGCATTTCCTCGCAGCAGAAAGTGAACCAGCGCGAGGAGCTGACGTGACTCTTGCAGCTTCTCAGGGTCCCGTCAGGACCTGGCCTCTGCCTCTTGCCCACGCGTCACTCTCACCGACACCCACGCTTGGAAATCCGCCTGAGTGAGAAATCTCCTTTCTCCCTGAGCCTAAGCAGATTAGCATGGTACATATTTGGAGCCAGGTGCAGTGCTCATGCCTGTAATCCCAGCTACTCAGCAGGCAGAGATCAGGAGGATTACGGTTCAAAGCCAGCCTTGGGCAAAAATTTTGTGAGACCCTATCCCAAAAAACGCATTACAAAGAGGGCTGGTGAAGTGGCTCAAGCAGTACGAGTGCCTGCCGAGCAAGTGTGAGGCCCTGAGTTCAAGCCCCTCACCACCAAAAAAGAATAATGCATATTTGGGCCACCGGAGACCCAGACATCGCCTGCTCTACACCTCTCGTCCTTCTAGAACCGGGGCCAGACATGTTGGGGAACCAGCCCAGGGGCCTGTTCATCCATGCACACAGGTGACACCCCGGCCAGCACAGTCTAGAATTTCCTGTTGTGGACTGGACAGACGGGCTAGGGGCAGAGTCGGGATGTGAGCCCGAGTTTGCTCCCTGACTTACAGGGCGGAGCTCAGAGTGGTTTAGTGACTTGCTCATGGTCACACAGCCAGGAAAAGGGTCCACACCCAGCCTCACATGGGTACTTATGAAACCGAAGCTAAGTGTTTTCATAAAAGCCTGTGAGCCCCCCCAGGCCGACTAGTTTGGGGTGCTCTGAAGCGTCTGGATAAGGGAACAGAAACTGCCCTGGGGTGTTTTATTTCCTGAGGGTTTACCACAAGCCGCCATGCTAGCAATAGCTTCCATCGCGTGAAAACTGGGCACCTGGGCTGTGAGACACACACCGGCAATGGTAATGTCCATCTGGTGTGTCGTCCTTCCAGAAAGGTCTCTCGGGTGTAGACACGGAGGATGAAGCGCACAGCTGGGGCCAGCATGGGACATTGTGTGCACCATTTGAGGGGCGAAGAGTCACGCAGGACCGGGGGAAAGGACCAGATGGGAGCAAACGGAGCGACCGCTTCTGGGAACTCCAGAGGGCAGAATGAAGCTGAAAGACCCACGAGGAGAGGAGGAGGACATGGGGCGCGGATCAGGAAGGGCCTTGCCCAGCCACGCAAGGGCTGCGTGTCCTCAGGGTGCTGAGACAGGGAGACCCCAGCTTGGGCCTGCGGTGGACACTTGGGTCGGTGACACGTCTCCTCTGAACCTGTGTTCTCATCAGGGACAACTGACCATACCGTCCCCTGGCCACCCAGCCAGGCCTGGGAAAGTTCCCTTCTGGGGCCGCAGGGTCTCCTACAGAGAACCTCAGGGGCAGAGATGTGTACCCAAGAGAGGAGGAAGCAGGCCAGGGTGGCAGTAAGTGCTGGGGCAATGTGTGTCCATTAAAGTAAAACGAGAATATAGCACTCCAAATTGAGGAACACCAGGGATACTTCGTGTGTGTACATATATATATATAAATATCTTGGCAGCACTGGGGTTTGAACTCAGGGCCTGGCACTTGCCAGGCAGGGGCTCTACCACTTGAGCCACTCCGCCAGTCCTCTTTGCTTTAGTTATTTCTCAAACAGGGTCTCACATTCATGCCTGGGCCGGCCTGGACTGCAATCCTACTTATGCTTCCTGTGCAGCTGGGATGACAGTCATGTACCACCATGCCCAGCTTTTATTGAGATGGGGTCTCATGAAGTTTTTGCTCGGGCTGGCCTTGAACCATGATCCTCTGATCTCTGCCTCTGGACTTGGTGCATCTTAAGTACTGATGTGTTCTGTCCCTTGTCCTTGTTTTCCTTGCTGCCCTAGTTAGAGCCGTGCTTGGCACATCAGTGCAAGGACGCCTGTGAAGTGCAGCTGTTCCGGGACTCCCTGAGGTCTGTCTGGACCTGGGTTCTGCAGTCCATGGCTTTAGGACTTCTTTAGGACTCAGCATCCTAGAAGCCCAATCAGCAGGTGGACACAACCCTGGGGAAGGCCCCTGGCCTTCCTGTGCCTCTCCTGTAGGAAGTACACCCTGTCACCTCTGCTTGAATCCCATTGGCTACACTTGGTCACATGACCATGCAACCGCAGTGCAGGCTGGGAAATGTAGTCTGGCCATGTGCCCAGACAAGAACATAGCTCAGAGTGAGCAAACAGCAAGATGGTTCCCACCTGCTAGCTGCAAACCTTAGTCTTCTTGTTCCAGTGTAGCTAATGTGCACACCGAGAAGGGTGTTTTTCCTTTCTTTCTGCTCAAATGTTCTGCTCTGACTTTATCATGTGGGCCTGTCCCCGCCCCCATCCTTCAAAGTCCCACTCCCTGCGGCCCTGTGGACAGCCAGGCAGGGCCCCGGCTTCGGTGGCTCTTGCTCCATGCTCTTTCTTTGCCCTCAGAGCTGCGCTGTAGCCATGGCCCCTGCCTTTTCCAGGGCCTCTGCCTCCTTGTTCTCCCAGCTGCCATGGCCCCTGCTGGGGTCTCTGAATCCCTCTCCCATGTTATGGCAGAAGGACAAAACATAGCTTCTTACCACTCCTGTCTTTATCTTCCACCTACTCCATCAGCACGGGGCCAGGTAAGGGGCGCTGGCCACACCTGAGAGAGATGCTTTCTCCCAGGAAGGGAGGAATTCCCCCGCACGCAGCAGAGCTTGTCGTCGAGGCGCACTGCCACCTGGATGGCCCCGCCATGAGGCCCAGTCTGATGCTGGTCTACCTCCTCTACGCCGAGGCTCTTCTCATTGGACTTCTGCCTCATCCCTAAGACAACCCCTGGGTCCCGGGCTGCCATCCCTGCAGAGGAAGCTGATGGCCAGGGGATCCCAAATGACCACTTGTACTCACTCCCTCTGCACCCCACCCCTGCCTTGGTGGCCAGTGGGACCCAGCCGTGTGGTTTTGTAAGAGGCGCTCAAAACGCTTTTGCTGAGAAGCACTGACTCCTTACTTGGGCACAAATTAACTAAACACAGGAGAAGTTTGGCATCCCTGCCTCCATTTTGTACCTGTCTTTGCTCTCAGCCTTTCTCTTTGCAGTCACCTTGGATTCCAGAAAGGACAGGACTGATAACGTTGTTATGACAAGGAACCAGAATCACCTGGAGCTGCCACACTCCCAGTGAGGACAGTTCACATCTCGAGCCACAGAAATCCTCTCAAACGGAATCAGATTACTCCAGGTGATAACTTCCCAGATCTGGACCAGACCACCTGCTGACCGAGATTGCTGACTCTGCCAGGCACAAGACCAACCAGACCACATCTGTGACTGGGACTGTGTAACCTTTGTCCCCTGCCCCCAGTCCTTTCTCTACTTGAACCTACAGCTCACGTCTGCACCCCGAAGATGGCAGAGGATGGGCTGAGGCTCACTGTGCCTCTTCCCCTGGTGTGTCCCCAGCTGTGTGTGCCATAAACCTTTCTCTGCCTTCACCAGGCCTTTTCATTTGGCGCTCAGGGGCGGGGGGCAGTACCTGGCATATGGAGTCCCAGGAGTTTGGGACTTGGGTCCAAAACTCCGGTTTCAGCATCCACTGTACCACTGCCTTGGGAGCTCTTCTGTCGCCAGGCCCATGCCCATCCCCACCCTGACGGCTCTGAGTGACCCCCAGGACAGATCTGAGCTAAGACAGGCAGAAATAACACACGCTCCAGACGTTACTGTGAACAAATATTTCTTGACCGATCCAGAAAACACCTGCTAAGATGGAGTTCAATACCACTGATGGCCCACAACAATGACCTCTCAAACTGCCAGAGGTCACCCAGGCATTTCTACCTCTGACTGCTCAGTGTCTTTACCATGGCCAGGCTCTGGCCTGGGGAGTTGTGTGAGCCCGAAGCTGCAACTGTCTCAATCAGGCTGTATGCTGGGGAATCTAAAACCACCTGCAGGAGGACACGAGCCTGGAAAGGCAGGGCCTCCCTGTCTGAACACCTGGGCAGGAGGAAGAAGGAGCACAGTTGGATCTACAAACATAACCGTGGGCTAGGGGTGCAGCTCAGAGGAAGAGCCCTGTGTACTGTGCCCAGGGCCTGGGCTCCATCCCCAGCACCACAAATAACTAAAGAAGTAAAAACACGACCTTACGTTTCACTGTGCACGGGCCCCACTAAAGCAAGGTCCTTTGAATCAAATGAAGGGGCCACATCTTATCTAAAGGGGACAGAAGCAAAGAGCCAGGTGGCTTTGCGAGACCTAGAGAGTGAGCTGGTACAAGGACCAGGATATCAGGTGGCTCTGGTCACTGGGCCACCTGCCCTAGCAGGGAGGGATGGGTGGGTAGGCAGGCAATTTACCTTTCCACACACTTCTGTTCCACTTCCCACACACTGGGATTCCCAGTTAGTGACATCAATCCTGCACAGCTAAGTTGTATTAACACGATGGTTCCAGGGACTGAAGAAAGTCACGGGTCACAGAGACAAGACATGGTCACCCCTTCTCCTCCGGGCAATGCCGTGGAAGCCTCTACCCCCCAGCAACAGGGGCAGGGAGGGAGGACAGGCCTGTGCATCTGAGATGCTGGCCACTGAGCCCTTGGCTGTCCTGGTCACTGGAGCCCTGGCCAGCTGAAGGGTGGGGGGACACCTGGAGCTTACCGGCCTCACCAACAAAGACTTCCACCGGGCCGCTGGCTGGACTCTCACCAATGATGTTATAGGCGGTCATGACCACTTCATAGCGCCGGTACTTCTTCAGATCTACACGGTCAAAGGACACGGGTCAGCGCACAGCAGGACCAGCTTCCATTCCCAGAAAAGTCCCTCTGTGGCCACAGGGAAGGAATCAGGGCCCTTGCAGAAGCAGGGGGAGAATTAGGGTGGCTCACCTCCACCCTATCACAGCACGGGCGCATCCCTTCCTCCTCCTCCTGCTGTCAATCAAGCAAGAGACTCCTCCCACTTGTGCTCAGGTGAAAGGCAGAAGTCAGCGCCCTCCACAGGGAGGGGTTAGATTACAGCCATGGGCATCTCGTTGAGAAGTGCCAACAGATGGAGGAAGGCCTTGACCTTTAAAGTCCTAATCCTAGATGTGGGCAAGCATAGGTCCTTCACTTTTTACTGACCGTGTCCTGGAAGGAAGGGGTGTGGGAAACCATGTGTGTGGAATTACATAGACAGGTGGCTGAGTACAGGCACTGCACCAAGGGACACGGTGAGCGTAACAGGCCTCAACCTAAACATTTTGGAAGGTTCTCACGTGAGCTTTCCCGCAAGCTCTGTTCCTACTGACCCAACTGGGGGCGTCTGGAGATGCAGAAAGGACAAAGGACAGAAGACAGACATGCAGAAAGGTGGGGCCAGGTGTGCTGGGCGCTCGGATGGAGACGCACAGCAGCCTCATTGCTTCTTTTTTCTTTAACTCTTTTTCTACTTTGCTTCTTTTCTCCTCTATTCTTTAAAACCTGGCTTCTAAAGCCTTTCTGTTCTGTTCTTTAAAATCTCTTGCCTTAGACTTGCACTGTCCCATGTTCTCTTTAGCTGTCCTTTAGCTTAGCTTTTCTAAAGCCTATGTATGAAGTTCTCGGTGCAGAAAGCTGCAAGCTGTGGAGACACAGCCAGCAACAGCATCAGCAGCAGCCAATCATAAATTCCCATTAAAAATCCTCCTGCCCTCCTTCAGAGTCTTTTATACCCAGGGGTAAACAAGGAGGTGGAGCAGCAGTTCTCGGGGAGGGGTGTGTCATTGTAACAAGAGAAACCTGTGGTCCTGCTTCTCTGACCGTAAACAACTTAGGAAAAGCAGCTGTGCTGCATTTTGCTTTCTCCCTCTCTTCTGGGGCTGGGGCCCTGCCAAACTCAGCCTGCGGATCACTGAGCACAGCTGTGCTTATACCACGTTCTCACAGGCTTCTTAGAACCCGCTCCCCACAGTTCTCCCGTGGTAATGTCGCTCTGTGTCTGCTGAGGCCCTGTGTGTGTGTCTGAGCCCTGAGTCTGGGTGCACACAGGCCCTCAGATCGTGTCTTCCCCAGGGAAGCAGTCCATCAAGGTCCTCCACCCGTGGCCTCAGGGAACATGCCCACGTGGCCGAGCCAGGCTCAGCCTCCCCAAGTCTCGGTATTGCTGGAGCTGCACCCATTAATGAGCAGACCATGGGAAGTGGCTTCCTGAACTCCCACAGACCTGGATTGCTGGTCTCAACCTAGGGACTCATGTGGCTTCTGAGTCCTGCCAGGAGAGGACATGGGTCTGAAACCCTGCAGCGATGTCCAGCTTGGGAATTCTCACGATAGGGCCTGGCTGGTTTCCTAACTGTAGCTCGCTCCTTGGCTGGCACAAAACAAACCCGTGTATGGGAGCAGTGAACCTGGGGAGTAGGTGGGGGTGGGTGGGCAAAGGAGCCACTGGATGAGTGACGCGACGGGAAGCAGCATGGCGCAGGGAGGAAACACAGCTCTGGGTGGGTCCTGCCTGCTACTCACTGCCAGGGCCACTGTCTTCAGATCTCTGTATCAAAGCAGGTGACACTATGTGATCCTCACTGGGCTTGAAACCCATCCCTAGCCAAGAACCAATGGGGAAGTAACAGGGTTGGCTAAAGCCCAAGGGAGGAGGGCTGTGGTCTGTGGGCCCAGTGGAATACTACTCAGCCCATAAAAAGATGCATGTTCCCACACCTGGTACAATATGGATGAACCTTGAGAATGCAACACTTAGGGACAATGACAAGTCAGTCACAACAGGACACACGGTGCATGAGTTTTCTTATATGAGGTCCTTAGAGTCGCTGGGTTCATAGAGACAGAAAACAAAATGATGGTAGGCGGGGCTGGGGAGGGGAATGGGGAGTCTGTGTTTGACAGGGAGTGTTTCAGTTTGGGGGAATGGAAAAGTGATGGAGGTGGATGGTGGTGAGGGGAGCACCAGCTTAAAAATGGTGGCAGAGTTTATGTTTTGTATATTTTACACAATTGGTTTTTTAAAAAAATAGAAGCTAGGTGTGGCATCTACTGTCCATAATCCCAGCTACTGGGCAGGCAGAGATCGAGAGGATGGAGGTTCAAGTCTAGCCCAGGCAAAAAGTTTTCAAGACCCCATCTCGGTAACAACAAAAGCCCTAGTGTGGTGGTGCACACCTGTCATCCCGGCTATGAGGAAAGTAGAAGTAGTAGGATCGTTGCCTCAGGCCAGTCCAGGCAGAAATCACAGGACCCCATCTGACAAATAACCAAAACAGAAAGGGCTGGGCGTGGCTCAAGGTAGAGCGCCTGCCTAGCAAGTGCAAGGCCCTGAGTTCAAATCCTATGAACGCCTCAAAAAAGAAGAAAAATAAAAACAAAAAGAAAAAGACCCTGCCTGATTTGACCCAGCACTGCGGACCCCTCTGCTTCTGGAAGGCTCCTTTCTGTTCCCTGAAGGCTTTGGGATGGTGAGGAGCTGGGTCTGAGGTGGGCAAGTCCAGAAATGAGAGCCATTAATCCAAGTTGATTTCCCCAGGTCCAGTGAGAGGTCAGGGTGGCCTGCCCGCGGGCGGCGTCACTTACGTGTTAACTCGTACGTGGTCAGCGTGGAGCTGCTGTTCACCATCTGGAAGTTGCTTTGGGCTACGAGAGGCAAGCAGAGCAGAGAGGCCGTCAGTGCGGGAACGGCTACTGCAAGTGAGCCCGGCAGGGACACGGGATGTGCAGCCTCTCTGGACGCCGTTCCCGCTCCAGGACACCCGCACGCTTCTGCGGGCTCCCTGGGCGAAGGGGCAGCACATGTTCCTCCAGGAAAAGCAGGACACCCAGCGGGGACAGTCGGGGTGGACTCCCCTCCGACAGAAAGGAGTGAATGTGAAGTGTGTGGCACCAGACAGGAGGCGCTGTCTGCTTGTCAGCAAGGGACACCTTTGGGGTGTGGGTGACAACTGAGTCATCCTTTCAGCAACAGTGACCAGCACCGCTCCCGACTTGGGGCTGGGGTCAAGGGCAGGTACGTGCACAGGTGCTGTTCTCTGCGGGTGGCCCTGGTGGGGACAGAGGGCCTCGCTGTGTGCTGGACAGGCGGGCCCCCGAGGTCCCCTGTGAGCAGGAAGGTGCTGCTCTCTCCACCTTGTCCCCACCCGAGGAGGTCAAGGACAAGGCACTGATTGGGTGGTGGAGGTCTTACGTGTTAACTCGTACGTGGTCAGCGTGGAGCTGTGGGAGGGGACAGCCTTCCCACAGTTCCAGAAGCTGCACTGGTGGCAGCTGGATTATGGCAGAGCCATGCAGATGGTGGCAGGCCCAGTACAGATCAGCCCAGGGGCAACAGACGCCACTGGGCACAGGTGGAGTCCGCCCTTGGACTCCAGTCTCCAGTTTCCCCAGCAGTGTGGCCCCGGAGGCCTGGCACCTGCTCCTCCCTTGGTCTATGGCACTCAGGCTCCGCTCTACCTGCTCCTGTCCCCAGGGCAGAGCTGTGTCCCCTGCAAGTCCCCATGGCTGGTCCAGGCCCGGGGAGGGAGGTCTGCTCACCTGTGAGCTCCGCGCGGAGGGCTGAGAGGCTCTTGAGCGTCTTGGCCTCGGGGTCTGCTCCTGCCTCTGCCTCCAGCTCTCGGTAGTAGATTCTGTATCCCTGCAGAAGGCCGTTCAGGCTCTCGTCCCTGGGAGGCTGCAAAGACATCACACTCAGCCACGCCATGGCGGAATCAAGTCAGCCTGTGTGAGGGTACGGTGGCCACTGCCCAGGTTTAACTAGCCACCCGTGAGGGGGTCACTAGGTTGAGTCTATGATTCTCCATTGTTAAAAACAGGCAGGGCGTGGTGATGCACACCTATAATCCCCGCTATTTAGGAGGCAGAAGCGGGAGGATCGAGGTCCGAGGTCAGCCCTGGGCAAAAGTGTGAGACCTTATCTGAAAACTAAACTGAAGCCAAAAGGAGTGGAGGTGTGGCTCAAGTGATAGAGCACCCGCCTAGTAAGTACAAGGCCCTGAGTTCAAACCCCAATGCAGCAAATTAAAAAAAAAGGAAAGGTGAGATCTCGAAGAGGAACAGGGACACATGTGACCTTGCAGGTGCAGAGCTGAGCTGTGCAGCAGCTGCTTCCATGTTTGGGGGACACAGCCACCTTATCCCATGTCTGACTCCAGCCGGGCCTGGATAGCACGGCCCAGGCCCGGGTGGCGAGGACGCCCGAGTGCACCTGCCAGGCCCACTGTGGGGTCAACTCCACCCTTGTGCAACCTGGGATGTGGCTTGGCTTACACTTGTCCACAGCTGGCCCCGCCCTGGCCAGCCAGGCTTGTGACATCTTCCTGAGCTTCTCGCTAACACCTCCACATATCAGGTCACTCTCAGCCCCACCAATCCTGACCTTGGGCTGACGTCCTCATGGCTCCTCCCACATCGGCTGGCATAAGAATGGCGGGCCAACAGGCCAGGTGCTCGTTCCCACAGAGCAGGAAGGACAGGTGGGTAAGGAGACCGAGGCTCAGATCTTACCAGATTTCAAACACAGTGTGCAGGACCCGGACAAATCCACTTTAGGGTGTGAGTGCTTGTCATTCAAAACCCAGTTCAAAGCCGGGCATGGTGGTGCAAGCCTGTAATCCCAGCTACTCCAGGAGGCAGAGGCAAGGTGATCTTGAGTTTGAGGCCGCCCCAGGCTAAGGTATCAAGACCCTACCTTGAAAACAAACTACAAACCAAAGGGCTGGAGGCCTAGCTCAAGTGGCAGAGCACCTGACTAGCAAGTGTGAGGCCCTGAGTTCAAACCCAGTTCCGCACAAGAAAGTCCCCCTCTCCACACAGGCTTTCTGGAGAGCGTCACAGGCCAGAGCTCCCGTTGGGCGTGGGGCTTGGACAGTGTGGTCAGCCCTCCCGGGAGGATCAGACAAGGGATGAAGGATAGGAAGTGCTTGGCTGTGACCAGGAAGGTGGACGAAGCCAAGGTCATGCAGCCTTGTCTGGGGCCAGGATGTCTGCTGACTTCCCCGCGTCCCCTACAGGAGTGACTCTGTGAGGTCACCAGCCCCTTACTTCACTGTCCCGCTCCCTGTACAGAGTCCACAGCCATGCAGCCAGAGACCCTTGTCGCCGTGGGTTGAACCGTGCCCCCTAAAAGACAAGTTCAAGCCTAGCCCGTGACGGTGCCTGCGACAGTGACTTTATTTGGAAACAGGGTCCTTTTTGCTAGTCATCGTTGGCTTTGTGCGCCCCAATCCAAGGGCCGGTGTCTTTATAAACGAGGGAGATTTGGACCTGTTCGCACAGGGAGCGTGTCACGGGAAGATGGTGGCAGAGGTCAGAGTAAGGCACTGACAAACCAAGGAACTACCACAGCTGTCGCCTACCGCAGAATCTGTCATGTTGTTTTGCTTTTTGGCGGCACTGGGGTTTGAACTCAGGGCCTTGAGTTTGCCAGGTGGGCGCTCTTCCCACTTGCGCCATTCTGCCAGCCCGCACTGCAGAATCTGGAAGTAGTCAGAGGGTGGTCGACGCCTAGATTTGAACTCCCGGCTTCTAGAGCTGAGAGAAAAGATCTCAGCTGCTTCCAGCCACCCAGCGGGTGGGAATTTGTGACACCAGCTCCAGGAACGCGCTGTCTGTCCACACTTGCTCCAGTGCCTCCACCCTGCACCTGAACGGGAAGGACTGGGGCGTTCAGACACACCTTCCTCTTTGAGCTCTAGCTGCTCCTGATCCAAGACTCAGATTGGGGACATGTGGTCTCCTTTGCTCTCCAGACCCTCTAGCCGATGCTGAGGAAGCCAGGGACACGCGTACTGACACGGTCAGCGGTGGCAGACGCTGGTATGGGGGCCAGAGGAGTGCATGTGCCCCTCCCGTTCCTCTGTGGGCACCCCCAATGCAGGAAGGGTGCACCACACAGTTACCCGTCAGAGAAAAGGAGCAGCTGCACACGCGAGTCCACCCGCCAGGGGTTTTTGTTTTTTCTGGTACCGGGGATGGAACTTGGGGCCTCTCGCTTGCCAGGCAGGTGCTCTACCACTTGAGTGGCTCCGCCAGCCCCTTTTGCTCTTGCTTTTCACCCAGGCTGGCCTGGACCACAATCCTATTTTATGCTTTCTGTTGTAGCTGGGGTGACAGGTGAGTGTCACCACACCCAGCTTTTTCCATTGAGATGGGGTCTTGCAAACTTTTCTGCCCAGGTTGTTCCTGGAACCTCGATCCTCCCGACGTCAGCCTCCTGCATAGCTTGGGGATAACAGACGTGCACCGCTGCACCCAGCTATGGTTGAGATGGCGGTCTTGCTAAGCTTTTGCCCAAGCTAGCCTAAACTGTGATCCTCCTAATCTCAGCCTCCCAAGCCGCGGGATTACAGGCGTGAGGCAGCAGCATTCCATTACCTAGGGTCTTGTCCTTTGGTCCAGAGTCAGCCTCCTCCTTTCTTTTACCTCTCAAGTAGCTTGGATTACAGCAGTGCTCTACATGCCCATCTTGCTTTTGAGGTAGAGTCTCTAACTTTCTGCTTCTACCCCCCGCTTTCCCAAGTTGCTGGGATTAGAGGGGTGCACCACCATGCCTAGCCGGACTGCTGCATCTTGATGGCCCACGTCAGAGAGGCTAGGTTGCGGCCTAGATGCTTCCTGACCCTGTTGGCTGGGTGTCAGAGCCAGATGCAGAGGCAGGTCCTGGGGCAGAGACAGTCATCCGGGACACCATGACTGGCAGCCAACATTCACCCTTCCCCAGTGTGCTCATCCAACTTGGCCTCCCAACTCTGCTACAAGTCACACGTGTCACCGCTTTGTGTTGGTTGCAGCCCTAGCTCTGATGAGTCGCGCGGTCCGCTGTGGGTCACGGAGGTGAATGGCACTGCCAGGTATTTGGAAACTGCCTTCCCCGAGCCGTGGGCTGCGTGCCACAGTGCTCTCAGGCCACAGCTGTGAGCCAGAGCCCGGGGTGTCAGGTGAGCCCCTTTTAGTTTTGGCTTTTCTCCACTTAGGGTTGCCAGGTTTAGCCAACAAAGACACGGAACACTCAGCTAACTCTGTACCATGAAATCACTGTTCTGAAAATGTAACTGGGCGGCCCAAATTGCCTTTGCCATTTCTGCCCTCCCTCTCACCCATCCTTCCACAGAACGATTCACGGGGGACGGCTCTTAAAATCGCCTCACAATGACAGAGCTAGTGACACAAAACACGAAGAGCACTGCTGTCCACAGGGGCTTCTGCGTGGGGTGTGCCTGAGACTCAGTCAGCAGAGTGCAACAGGTCCCTGGGCACTGCCATGCCTCCTGTCCTCGCCCTGTGACCACTGCAATAGTGTGCTGCTGGGAACGCTCCTGGGACTTTTCACACTCATTGGCAAAGCAAAATAAAACCTAAAGCAACCAGAAACGGTGTGACCAGAGCTGGCAGAAAAAGGATGGGTGGGACCAGGTTGCCGAGCCCAGGAGTCTGACAGGGAGCAGGCTGGGGGTGTGCTGTGGTCTTTGCTTGGGTAAAAAGTTTCTCCCTTCCCTTTCTACCAACTTGAATGTCAAAACTGTCGCTTTGGGGAACCTCCTTAGCACCCCAGCAACAGTAAATCATCAGTGTCCTGGGTCAATCGTTAGTTTTTTTCCCTCATCCGTCTATTCCTGCCTCCCGCCCCAGCCCTGGTCTGCACCCCTCGCGGAAGGCTGGACATTTCAGACCCTCTCAGAAAGACTGGGGTGCCCACAGGGCTCTCATTCAGACTTTCTATCCTGTGGAGCCTGCACAAGTGTCCCCAGAGTGGCTGGGTGGTTTGGGGCTTCTTTAGCTCTATAGATGAATTTCTTGTGACAAGGCCAGAAGCCAGGCTGTGTTGTGACTGACCACCATGTAGGCAGATGTGAGTAGTTATCACCACGGATGGGAAGGTGGGATGGAAACTGTGTGTGCAGAACACAAAACCCACACTCATGGATCCGCTTCGCCCCAGGGGCTCTGCGGGCCACCTGCTACTTCCACTGTCCTGCCTTTCTTCCCGGCTATGCTGGAGGCTAAGTTAAAATCCATTTTCTGAGGGCATCCACCTTCAAACCCACACTGCAACCGGAGGCGTATTAACCCTTCCTTAAAAGACGCACAGTGCCTGTGAAAGCTGGGAAGCCAGGGTGAGAAAAGGTGTTTTTTCTGCACCCAACCCGAACTTGGAAAAGATAGAGGAGGTGGAAGAAATGCTCTTCTTGGATGTTTTGATAGCCCCAAAGTTTCCAGCACCCTGCCCAGCACAGATGTGGCCCCTAGGGAAGGAGCCAGGGCAGGGTTGAGGGCTGCAGACCGGAAGGCTTTGCATCGGCTTCTCACACCCCCCATGGCGCAGGCCCAGGGCAGATCTATGGAGTAATTGCGTGACACCTCCAAGCCCTGCCCTTTGGGGAGCCAGTCCTGGTCACTCATTAGGGTCTCCAAGCTCTCTTGCAGTACAGTGAGGGACAGCGCTCACTGCCCTCGGCAGATCAGTGACTCATGGATGGAGGAAGGCTGTCTGTGCCGTGAGCACCCCTTTTGAGCAGGAGAGGGCAGCCCCCAGGGAGGCCACAGTGCCTGGTGTGGACCCTTAGATAGGACTGAGGGATGTGGGAGGGAGTGCCATGGTGGCCGAGGCAGGGACTGGGCTGGAGGAGAAGCCAAATCAAGGAGTTTGGTTCTGGGGCCTGAGCCAGGACGTGGTCAGGCCCTGGGTTAATTCTCCACATGGACTTCCAAACGACCTGCACTCAACCTCAGGGGACTGGTGGGAATCGAGCTCCCTCTGTGTCCTCGCAAGAGTCACATGTGGGCTGTGGGTGGCGCGATGCCCGGATGAGGGACCCTTCACCAGATGAGGGACAGCAGAGACACCCAAGACCCCGGGGGCTTTGACCTTCTTCTCCTGGGTGCCTGATGGCTGTCCAGGCGGGGTGATACATCCCTCACGGTGTCTTTGCACGGCACAGAGCCTGCTCCGGCTGCTCAAGGCTCTGTGTCTGCTCAGATGACACCGGGTCCAGCACTGACCTCCCTGGAGCTGGCGGGAAGTGGGGATGTTGGCGCTCTGCCAGGGAAGACCATGGCTTGTGCTCCCACATCTGGGACCTGGGCTGACTGGAACCAGGATGGGGGGGGGGGCGTGGCGAGTGGGCTGTGGTCCCCATAAGGACCAGCCCAGCACTGTCACTCAGGGTCACCTTTAAAGCCTGCCCCACAGTCCTGGATTAAAACCACAGCAGTGCAGGCACTTGAGCCTCTGGGGAAAGGACTTGCCACTCTGCAGACACACAGGCCAGGGACACAGTGACAGCGAGGGGAGGAGGGGAGGACTGAATTCTATTCACCAGAAATATCAACGGAGCAGGAAGTTGCAAGGTTGGGAAAACAGAAGTGTCCTTGCTGGGGACCAGATGCGGTCCCCAAGCCCTGCGCGCAGACCTGCAGCCGGGGGAGGGGTGCGCTGAGGGCCACTGAGCTTGAACCTGAAGTGATTGCAAGCCAAGGTGGAGGCACAAGGAGAAGAGACCAGGCTGCCTCCACCCACGGGCACAACTGTCACCAGCACCGGCCGGGTCCACATTTGCCAGCCAGCTGACAGAAGGCAAGGCCACCTCTACCGGAAGTCCTGACACCTCAAGGGTCAGAATGTCTCCCTCTTCCAGCAGCAGGGCTCCAGCGAGGAGGATGGTCCTGCTATGGTTTGCATGAATGTCCCCAGAGGCCCTTGTGCTGGATGCTTGGTCCTCAGATGACACTGTTGGGACGCAGTGGCCTATTTGGGAGGTGGGAGCTAGCAGGAGGTCCTTAGGTCATTGGGGATGTGCTCTTGATGGGGACTGGGGGATCCTGGCCTCTTCCTCTTCCTCTTGCTTCCTGCCCACGCTGTACTGTGCGCTCCCCGACACTGCCTCCAGGATGCCAGCAGAGCCCCAAAGCTGCCTTGAACCTGGGCAGCCCATGTGTCCTGCAAAATACATTCAGCTGTCCCTCTGACCACAGCTGGTGTCCCTCTGCTGCCTTCACGGGTGAAGACAGAGCCTGATAGAGCCCACAGCACTGAACGGAAGTTCAAGTTCTGCACCTGTCTCGTTCACCTCGGGCCCTCAGCACCCTGCATGGGAACCGGCCTCCCTGTGCACCACGCCTGGCCGTGCCAGTGGAGGGAAGGGAGAAACCCCAGGGTCTGTGGGGACAAAGCCCAAGACCTCTCCCCTTCTAGCCAGGCAGCTGTCACATACTCCTAAGGAGTCCATCCTTGACCCACAGCTCTGGGCAGGAGGCGGGATATTGCTCAAGTATTTCCTTGCTAGAAAACAACTTCCAGACCCACGGAGAGGGGTCTGAGTGGCGCCAGGGACGTGTTTTTGAGCGGCGGATGTGAACGGCCCAGTGGAAGGCTTAGAAGAGCAGCTCCATTGCTGTGACCTGTCCAGAAACTCCCTGCCTGTGCCCCCATCCCCGCCCCATCTAGGACGCATGTTCAAATCCTAGGATTTCAAACAGAACGGAACAAGGATCAATTATCCCACCAAGAAGAATCCTGCTGACAGCCTGCTATAGGGGAGCCTTCTAAGTGGGTCTGCAGCCCCAAAATTACAGCCCATGTTTGCATTTTTAAGTAAATTGCTAAAAACAAAACAAAAAAAGGGTTACAGGTGAAACATTTCATTTGCAAAGCAAATCTATATTTAACACAGTTTCTTTTTCCTTTGTTCTACTCACTCTGATTTACTAAATTAGTCATAATTTTAATGGCACTTCAATTGCCCGGCAATTGACAGGCGTTTATTTCTGCACTATGTCGCACTGACCCCCTCCTGCTCTGTGCGGTGCACAGTTGGCGTGTTCTGTTAGGCTCTGGGGGTACAGCTGGGGCACACGTGGGCCCAGTTCTTTCGGTATGGCTCCATGCCGCTTTGCACAGCTGACCGGCGCCATTGGAGGGGCTTGGCGCCCACGCTGCTGGGAGGCTGGACGCTGCGACTGGCAGCCCGGTATCCACAGGCACTTGTTTGGAGGGGATGGTGCATCCTGGCTGGAGCACTCGCTGCCTTTATGGAAAAAGGAGCGCTTGGCATCCACTTGCAGTGTTTACCAATAAAACGCTAATTTTCTGGTAGGATTTAGCACAGTTGCGAGAACCCACCCACCATCTTTTGCCTGACAGTGCTCACGGAGGGTGGGGACACACTCAGGACCTTGAACTTCTAGTGGGAGTGTCCTGCACCTCCTAGCACAGCCACTAAAGAAGTCACAGCTGAAGCATGGCTGTGGGATCTAGTGTGCCTGGTGACCTTCTGTTTCTAGAGGATCCAGGGAGGCCTCCTGCGGTCACAGTGACCCAGCACCAGGCTGCAGGGTCAGGCCTTGGTCCCTGTCCTTTGGATCATGGCAGGAGGGAGCCAGGATAGTTCTGTCCCCTCCCCTATACTCCAGCAATCCCAGAGGACACCCAATGCTGGGTAGGACCCCTGGAGCTGGGGCTGGAGCTGGAAACTCCAGTTTCAGGGGGAGCAGGACTCCGGGTAGGAGTTGTTGGTCTTTAGCTGAGTGGGTCACAGGCACTTTCACTCTCCGGAGCTCCTCCTGCCTCCCAGGGCCCCAGAGAGACTGTCATCTCAGCAGTGCCCTCGGTATCTGATCCTGGTGTGTGGTCACTTGGAACTGTACGCCTGCCCTGCCCACAAAGGTCCCCTCACTCTCTGCCCAGATACCTGCTGGCCACTCCCACCTGAGTCCATCCTGAGCCTGTCGTCGCAGGCCTACAGAGCCAAGTCACTGCTACCCAGCATGCACTCCTTCCCAGGAACAAGGGAACGGTGAGTTACCAGATGGCCTCATGCCCTTGTCCTTTTTGTTTCCACCGGACACCCTTCCAGCCTCCCCTGGCCAGTGCAGGGCCCATGGTGCAGACCTGCCCCTCTCAGCAATCTGTGGCCTGTCCCCCTCACAGTTTTCATTTCTGGAGTTGGATTGAAACCTGCCATTCTCCTTGATGACACCATTAACCTCCACGAAGAGTCTCAAGCTGCCCAGTTCAGCTTCTCCACCTCACCTTACAGTAGCTACTCCTGGGCCAACCAGGCCTCACTGCGGCCCCCTGAGCACAGCTCAGAACATCCACCCTGTGACCTCTGGGACCTCCCCATCTCCCAGGTCTCCTTCCAGCACCAGGGACCGCCCTCCCAGTCACAGGCTCTGCCTCTGCTCTCACCACCATCTGTCCCCTGGGCCTGCAGCTCCAGTCTGGGGACCCCAGCATCCGCCTCCTCCCTCCTCCTAGCCTAGACCCAGGCAACTCCAGACCTGGGGCTGAGGCCTGCAGATTCCAGCTGTCATTCCCTAGCTGTGCCCTCTAGCAAATCTGGAAACTGCATCTCACTCCATCTGCCCTCCCTGTTTGCTGGGCTGCTTCTCTGGTTCCATTCACACACTTGGCACAGGCCTGGCCTGGGGTCTGTGACCAGTGCTCCACATGAATGTGTCACAGAGCAAGAGCACATCTCACAGATGGGGAGGTCCCCAGCTCTTACCTGCCACTGGATCAGGACTGAGGACGTAGTGTGTGGTGTGGCCGAGACACACCCTGGTGGCTCTCCTGGAACTGGCCCAACAAGAAGAAAGTGTGGTTAGGAAGGTTCTGTTGCTTTTCAGCCGTGAGCCCTGGCTCTTCCTCCCCACGGGCACCTTCTCCATACTCCCTGCCAAGTCCCAATCCCACAGGGGGGCCACCAGGTGACACTCCTGCTTTTGCCCCCTGAGACAGAGTTCTGCACTGTGGCCCGCGTGAGGGTCACTCGCTCCAACCACAGCGCCCCCGGGATCCCCCTGCCTGAACCCCTCCTGTATTCCCAGATGTTTTGGGGGTAGAGGTCAAATAGCCTTAGGTAAGAGCTTCTCCTGAGCAGAAGAGAGGCCACACCAGGCCACAGTGGGTTTGAAATTAATGTGACTGTCGGGAAAGGGACAGATTTCTGGGGAAGCTGCTGCTGGCCACAGCCCAGGAAGCTGAAGTGGCTCACTCTGGTCTCTGAGGGCACAAGGTTGGTTTGACCTCTGCCCCCGAGGTGAGCCCTGTCCTCTGGCCGAAGCAGAATCCTTCTTCTCATCCTCTGCTCCCTCTGGACCGTGGGGACACTGCACACTTCAGTGACCTGTCTCCCCGCTGGCCCATGCAGTGAATGCTCACAGAGCTGAGGAATATGGGGCATTTCCCCACATGCCCAAGTGTGTCCCTGAACACTCCCTCAGCTCACTCATTGTTCCTGGGTCTCTTCTTTGTGATTCTCCTCTGGACGTGTCAATCTCACCTTCACCCACGCCCCAGTTCTCAGCTGCCCCCCACACAGGTGGACCTCCACCCTCTGGGGTCTGTCCTCACAGTAGGCCATTATCCAGCTTCCTGACAGCCCCTCAGACCAGCCAGCAACAAGGCAAGGGCTCCCAACATCCTCAGGCCAATAAGGACTCACCCTACTAAGAAAAGGTTGAGCCAGGCGTGATGGCAACACCCGTAATGCCAGCACGTGGGGAGGCAGAAGTAGGAGCTTGGGCTACACTGCACAACCCTGTCTCAAAACCACCAAGGAAAAGAGATGCAGCTCAATGGTGGAGCGCTTATCTAGTGGGCACAAGGCCCTGGGTTTGATCCCCAGTTCTGCAAACAACCACAAAAACTGTAGAGCTGTAAGCATCCATGTAACTCAGCCCCTCCCTGTGCAGTCCTGGACTCTGCCTGTCCATTTCCAGCCCATGGGGGAGACCAGGCCACCCAGACCCAATGCAAAACGGGCTGCAAAGACATGTTACCAGTCTCAGGAAAGGCAGATGATAAGATAGGGTCTGTAAAAGCCCTGATTTGAATATCAAAGGATGAAGAAGGGCCTAGAGAGTCTTTTGAATAGAAACAGCTCATTCCCTAAAATCACAGAGAGCCTATAGACTCTTGTGCTCGGTGTGTCAGAGATAACACAACCGTAACACCACCTGGCTTGTTGTGTGTCTGTCTTTCTAGCTGCATTATGTTCATGTAGATTAAAATGAATGCCTTTCCAGTTCTTGTTGGGACTTCAGTTCCAATGAGACTCTCCTTGTGGCTAGAGGTGACATTGGCCCCTGCTTTCAGTGATCTAGCCTGCAGAGCTCCCTGGAGCTGACCCTGCTCCCTGCACCCTGCAGAGCCCCTGCGCCTCTGAGTCACTGGGCCCAGCCTTGCGCTGGTCTTCCGCAGACTTCTCTCCTCCCCTCTGCTTCTCTGGTCTCTAAAAAACTCCTAGGATTAGCGCACAGGAAATAGTTGGGGTGTGGGTGCAGCCATTTCTCTGGGGCGGGCCTGGCTTTGCTGAGAACTTGGCTGCCTGGGGGTGGGGAGGGCTCAGAGGGGGCTCAAAGCCCCTCTCACCAGGGCACAAACCCAGCAGACATGACCTACTGGCTTTGAGCAGAAATCATCCCTTCTGGGAAGCCAAGAAAGGTTCTCTTCACTCCTGGGCCTAGGCCCTGCGATCAGGGGAGGCCCTGGGTAGCAGAAACGCAACTTGCAGGTTCTGAAAAGAGCAGCTTGGAAGATGTGAGGTGGTGGGGAGGCCAGCTGGAAGATGCTTATCTGAACATGGCAGCATTGGAAGCTAAGTGGCAAAGACAAAGGTCTGGGGTTGCGTGGGGAGTGGTTAAAAGCACCGCTGGGTGAACTAGGCCCCGAAGAAGCTCAGGCTTCGGGTGGGTCTGCCCGTTACCCAGCGCCAGTGCTCTTCCAGCCCACAGGTCAGGCTTTGGCTGCCACATCTGATGAGCTGTCTCCAGGGCTCACTGCGGCCGGCAGGACCAGCCCGCTGACGGTTACAAAGGCTCTTCGGGCAGAACGTGGAGGAAAACCCACCTGGCGCTCTGAGGACAGCTGCCTCCCCATCGCCCACCTGTGCTGCTGGCAGCCCGTGAATGAGACGTGGTGGGGGGCTCTTCTGCCCCGCCACCACTGACATTTCTTTCTAGTGGCACTAACCTTGTCCAACTTCTGGGGCTCTAATGGACAGTAGGGGATTGGAGGCCAACTGGAGACGGTCCCATTCCATCTGGAAGCCCCAAGCCCTGACTTATGCCCGCAGGGCGCACACAGCACTCCAGGCCTCAGCTACTAAGGGAAGCGCCTTCCTGGCTCTCCACACAAGAGGGAGCTCTGTCTCGGAGCAAGTGTCCCGGCTTCGGAGGCAGCGCTGGGCAATGGCTTACCGTCCTGCAGTGTGGTGACCGCTTCTGTCTCCGAACTGAAGTCACTGTCCCCAATATCGTTGGTGGCTTTTAGACGCAGCTTGTAGGAGGTGAAGGGCCTCAGCCTGGAGTGCAGAGAGACCTGTGACTGCCGGGGACCTGCCACCTTGTCCTGCCCTGCTGTGCTCCCAGGGAAGCTTCTCTCCCCGAGAGTGCCAGGCTCCTGTGCCAGCCGGGACGGGCCACTGGGCAGCTCGGAAGTGTTTTGGGGTCTGCATTAAGCCACTTCCAGCTGCAGTGACAGGGCCTTTAAGGGACGCGAGGTCTGTTTGGACCCGCTAACACCCTGGAAAGTCTTCATTCCCTGAGGGATGTGCAGAGCTGGGTGGGGATGATGGATGGACACACAGTTTTGACACTTCACAGAGGGGACTTCAGGCAGAAGGGAGAAGGGCTGGCTCTGTATTGGGAGGCTCTCCCATGAGTCTCAGCTCTCGGAGGGACTCGTGTTTCTTGGGAGGACTGCGTTGCATCAGCCTCCCGCTGATCCAGAGCACCTGCTGCGCCCTCCTCCATTGCTTCTGACCAGCCACCCTGCTGGGCTCACCAAGGTCAACTCCCGCCCCGGTTAGGTGGGCTCAGCTGGACCCTTTCCTGCCACAGGCTGAACCCATACTGGGCCGAGCCTTTGGGAAATCACAATCCCATCCAGCCTGCACAATGGCTCGGCAGTCTGAGGTCATCCTTGCTGCCCATGTGAAGAATAAGAAGACAAAGTGGGCACAGGTGGCTCACAGGTGGCTACTCAGGGGGTGGAGATTTGGAGGTTTGTGGAAGAAAGTTCATGAGACCCCATCTCAACCAACAGCTGGGTGCAGTGGTTCATACCTATCATCCCAGCTACACAGAGAAGCACAAATAGGAGGATGGCAGACAGGCCAGGCCAGGACATAAAGCAAGACCCTTTATCTCAAAAATGACCAGAGCAAAAAGGGCTGAGGGTGCTAGGTAGAGCGTCTGCCTAGCAAGAGAGAAGCCCTGAGTTCAACCCCAGTACTGTCAAAAGGATGAGGAAACAGAGCCCCAGTCGGAATAACTCGAGTAAATGTGGCTGGGATGGTAATGGCGGAGGGTCTGCCGTGAAGCCGAATTCTCACATCACTTAAGACTGCTACGTCCACGTCAGTGTCCCTATGAAAATGCCCAGTCCCCTGACTGGATTTCAGGGCACTGATGCCCCGACCATGGCCTGGGGTCCACACTCCAGCCTCCCTGCCGCTCTGCCTCCTCCCCTTCATTCCCAGCCGTGGATCCCCCCTGTGTCTATGGTGTCTTCTATGCCTGCCTCCATCACACCTCACACGGGGACCTGGGCCCCTCTGGGCAGACGACCTCCCCTCTTTACACAACCCCGGCCCGTGAGTGACAAGCACGCAGGCTCCGTGGACATTGCTTGCTGGTGAGCTGGTAGGGAAGCGGTCACATTTCTCCCCTCGTCCACAGCAGCCGGGTACCTCTGTCTCCCAGGCCAGGGACATGGAGCAAGTCTGGGCCCTGGAGCCCCAGGTCCCCCACAGCCCACGCTGTCCCTGAGGTGCCCCGATCCTCACTCCTCACAGCCAGGCCTCTCTGTAAACCAGTGTCTTGTGCACGGAGTCTATGGAAACCCTGAGGCTGAAGGACCCCCTAAGGGTCAAGCCCTGTGCCACCCACCTCAGTCAACAGCCACCGAGCTACCATCTGGCTGACACGTCCACTCTGGGAAATACAAAGTACTTTGGTTAAAGGAAACTGACTCTGATTTTAGAAAACTGGTACCGTTTTTGGAAACAATGTTCAGAAAAGCTTTCTGGGCCCGGGTCTCACGCACCCTCCTGCTCGAGACGGACCCAGTGTTTCTCCGAGGTGCTCGGGCTCCAAGTCCCCAGAACCAACCTGCCTTGCTGCTCCCTGGGTCCCTAGCAACCTGGCTGCAGTCCACAGGCAGCAGCTGCCTCCAGGAGCCTGGCCTCGGTTGGCTTAACTCAGCTTATCAGAGACACTGCACCGTGGAGAAAGATCTTTGTGACAGGTTTCTGGGGACAGCAGTTGCTTGGTTCAAAGTAATGAGTTCCACCTGTTCCGACCTCCTGGAAGCTACTGTGTCTCGCCTCAGTGACAAGTGCGCTGTGGCTTGCTCGCCTCGCCCACCCAGGCCACCTGCATTTGCACAGTTGGCTGCGTCTCTTCCTCCTGGGGACGGAGGTGGCCAGGCTGGACCCTAGCATCACGGACTCGGAAGTCACACTGCCCCTTAGAGATCCCAGCCAGCTCTGGAGAGGCCACTTGGTCCCTGGTCAGCTGATAGATGCACAGGTGACGTTGCTGTGGGGATTAGATCAGGAGAGACACCTAGGAGCAAGTGCTCACTTGACACAGCCGGTATCATTATCCTTTAGGTGTCAGCTTAAATAGCTAACTGTCCCCTGCCACCTGTCCCCCACACCATTTGCTTCCTTTGTCATCTTTATCACAGCTTTTTTTCTTTTGTGGCAGTCCTGGGATTTGAACTCAGAGCCATGCACTTGCTAGGCAGGCGCCCTACCACTTGAGCCATGCCCCCAGCTCTTTTGGCTTCAGTTAGTTTTGGGATAGGGTCTCATGTTTTCGCCTGGGACTAGCCTTGGACCACGACCCTCCTACCTATGTCTCCAGAGTCGCTGGGATTACAGATGCATGCCACCAGCATCCAGTTTATTTGTTGAGATGGGGGTCTCGCTGACTTTTTCCTCAAGCTAGCCTCAAACTGTGAGGCTCCTGATATCTGCCTTCTGAATAGCTGGGATTACAGGTGTACGACAGACAGCACGCCCGGCTTTCTAGTTGTTTTCTTGGTCACTTTATAAGACTCAACATCCGCAAGAACAGGAACCTCGTTTCCCACCATGATCCCACATAAGAACTGTGCCTGGCACCCGGGGCGCTCAGTCACAGCTCCTTACGGGAATGAACAAATGCCGCCCCGAAGCCTCCCGGAGAGAGGACCAAGGTGACACGTGTCCGGCACGGAGCACGTGGGGGAGGGTGTCTCTGTCTCTAGAGATTTGGGGCCACACTGTGTGCCTGGGACACTTTCTCCACCCCTCCTGAGCGGTGTGCGTGAGGCTTGAGAGACACGGGGCTGGGTGCACAGGAAGAGGACTTTCAGCAGCAGGCCTGACTGCCAGGCTCACTTCACTCATGGAGATGGGTGAACTGTCGGGGATCTGAGCGCAGCAGACCGCGCTGATCTGCAGGGCAGACCTCTCGGTGTGGCGCCAAGCCAGGAGCCTCTCCAGCTGGTCACCGGCTGCGCTGCCTGTGCACACTTGCCCAGCTCCCTCCGCTCTGCTGAGCCGCTCCCCTCCATGGCTGGTCAACTTCCAGAAGGCACAGCCCACCCCACTTCCCACCAGGCCAGGGCTTCTAGGACTTTTATTTATTTTGCAGTATGGGGATTTGAACTCAGGGCCTTATGCTTGGTAGGCAGATGCTCTATCACTTGAGCCATGCTCCCAGCCCTTTTTGCTTTAAGTTATTTTTGAGATAGAGTCTCAAGTTTTTGCCCAAACTGGCCTGACCACAATCCTATTTATGCAGCTGGGATGACAGGGGTGCACCACCACACCCAGCTTATTGGTTGAGATGGGGTCTCCCTAACTTTTTGCCCAAGTTGGCCTCAAACCTCTGCCATCTTCCGGAGCTCTGCCTCCAGAGTGGCTGGGATTACAGGTGTGAGCCACAGCATCTGGCCTCAAGGGTGACTTTTTTGAAATGAACAAAAGAATGAACCAACCCTGGAACCCACTCCTTCAGTCCTTCAAATCCTAACCCCCCCCACACACCACACCACACATTTTGTCCTCTGTTCACTTTTTTAGGACAACCGAGCCTCAGCTTTGGAGTGAGCCAGCAGAATTCAAATTTAAGCTCTGCCATTACTCACAGGGGCAAGTCTTGAATTTTAATGGGCCTCATCCTATCAAAATGCAGATCACAGCAGCACCTGTGGCTCCCAGGACTGAGGTGAAATTAAATCACACAGCCCACCCCAGGGGAGTGTTGACATCTTCAGCCACAGTTGAAAATGTGTTTGTTTCTGTTTTCAGTTATATAAAGCTGTAATGTTTTTATTTTTTTGGTGGTACTGGAGTTTGAACTCAGGGTCTCACACTTGCTCTACCACTCAAGCCATGCCCCAGCCCCAGGTATGTAAGGTTTTGCTTTACGTATTTGAAGCACACAGTAGGCAATTAATAAATGTGACTTTCTCTATCTGGTCTTTCTCTGACTCCTCTGCCTCTGGTGTTCTTGCTTTCTCCTGTGAAATTTATCAGTGCTGTGGGGAGCACCCCAGGACCTTTGCACACCCCACACACCTCACCTTCTCGATTCCTGCTATGCAGACTCAGAAACTGACAGACCCAGATCCATTTTCAAGATTACACCCGTCCCCAACTTCCTTCTCACCAACCAACACTCACAAAATGACCAAACTGGACATTCAAACTTGCTGTCAGAACCCCGGCTCTCCAAAATCAAGAGTGAAGTGCACATAGAAAGCACGTTTGCACCGGTACGGCCTTGACTGTTGGTCACCTGCACACGTGACCTGCATATGACAGGGACTGGACCTGGCTCTCCATTCAGTGTCCTCCCTCAGAGCAAAATGCAGCCTCATCACTAGAAAGGACTCTGCACGGTCACTCATTCATTTTGGTGACAGTACAAGATGAGGGAGTCCTGGACATGCTAAAAGCTGTCCACTGCTGCTCTTATTTATAAGTAAATAGGAGGCCTTGAAATTATTTATTAAGAATTTGTGGCCGGGTGCCATGGCTCACGCCTGTAAAACCAGCTGCTCAGGAGGAAGAGATCAGGACGATCGAGGTTCAAAGCCAGCCCACGCAAATAATTCGTGAGACCCTATCTCAGAAAAACCCATCACACACACAAAAAACCAAAACAAAAAACAAAAAAAAACCCAGCTGGTGGAGTGGCTCAAGGTGTAGGCCCTGAGTTCAAACCCCAGTACCGCAAAAAAACAAGAAATCTTCGTTTGTGCCACAAAGAAGAGTGACTCCAGGCATAACACCTTGGCCAAACTTATGGGATGTTTAAATGTCAGTGTCCTTGAAAATTACTGAGAAGTAAAGACCTGGTGAGGGAGGGCCAGCCTGCTTGTTGGCTGTCACCAAACGCTGTGTTTTGCCTGGTCAGTCTCTGCTGCCCTTACGCTTTGGGTTCGGATCCATCCCAGGGGACTCAGTGCTGCACTCAGGGGAAAGGCAGAGTCCCCTGGTTTCAGGCACACAGCCCTCCTGGGGCTCCACGGCCACCGGCCTTCCCCAAGTCCACATGGCGCTCTCCTTGCCACTGTGTTTCTGTGCCAGGCTCCCTGTCTCCCAACCTCGGCCATCAGCCAGGAGCCGGTGACGTCAACAGGTGTGCACCCAGCCCTGTCCCCAGCCAGCGCTCCGCCCCGCTGTCATGAGATGGTCACAGCAGCAGATAGAGACCACCAAGCTCCTCGTCCTTCCTGGCCACTAGGACACGGCGTGTGACTGGAAAGTAAGATGCAGCCGACAGGATTGCTGACCAGCAAGGGGGACACTGCCACCCAATGGAAACCAGGTGGCTTCCTCAGGATGCTGAGACACCCAAGCTTTCCATGGACAGGCAGGGCACTGCCCCCAGCCCTCGTGTCCACTAGGAAATGGACAACACACAGCCTCTCCTTTCCAGCACCTGGTCCCAAGCATGCACTTGTCTGTGTGAGCTCAGAAGGTTCCAGAAAACCTGGCTGGACTTTTCTTTCTTTCTTTCAGATGGCTGCACAAAGAGACGAGGTTATTTAATCTGTTAATCCAGCTCGGCGGCCACTCAATCAAGCGTGGGTTGGAGGACCAGACACAGGACAGAGGTGTAGGTGACGCCCCGGTCGCGGCATTCCAGGGAGGGGGGGGTGACAGAGGAGGGTGTTGCCCGTGCCTGTGCCTCTGTCCTACGTCTGGTCCTCCACCTTGAGGGTCCCTTCTTCTTTTTTTGAGATTCCACTGTTTGACACATGTAAGAAACAGTCACAGCAGCTGGGCATGGTGGTGCATGCCTGCAATCCCAGCTACTTGGGAGGCAGAGGCAGGAGGACCACGACTTTTTAGACCAAGCAAAGTTATCGAGAGCTTGTCCAAAACAACACAAAAGCAAAAGCACTGGGGGCCCGGCTCAAGTGGTAAAGGACTTCTGATCATGGGTGAGGCTTTGGGTTCAATCCTCAGTACTGAAAAAAGAAAGAGAAGAAAAAGGCCACCCACACTCCAATCAGGCCCTCATTCTGAAGCCTCACCTGGGCCCACAGGCAGGGCGGGGGTCCCTGAGGACCGAGGGGTCCCAGGTGTTTCACCTCTGGCCTGCTGCCCTCCTTCATCTGGGAGGCTCCACTCGCCCTCCTGTCAGCGAGGCTGGGGCCTGGGCAAGTGGGTGGCTTTCCTGACCGGTTTTCCCAACGGGAACCCTAGCATTCCCTTGCTGGGTCACAGAAGGCCATGGAGCTCCACTTAGGAGGTTTGCCTGTACTGTCTGGCCTGGGAACCTGCGTCTGGGCCCATGCCCTCCTCTGGGTGCTGGTGAGGACTCCAGAACGCCTGAGACAAGGACCTCACTGCCAGGCCCCTCTGCCCAGGCCCTGGAGAGCCACACACAGTGTGTGGGCAGAAGTAAGGGCAAGAGCTTGGGTGGGATGTCTCCTGGGCAGGGGGTGCTGCATACCCAACCCAGCCTGAGGTCTCTGAGACCTCACGAGGCCTGCAAGTTGGGTGGTTTGCATCACTTGCCTCTCTCTGCCTCAGTTCCTCCACTGCAAGGGGCAGGACAAGCCGTCCTAAGTCCCAAATGTCCCAGCAGGGCCACCCTTGTTCCTGCTTGCTTCGTGTCCCATGCCTGGGCAGGGGGTCGGTTCTAGCTGTTCCCAGCCCCCACCTAGCTCCTGGTCAGTATCCCTATGGCAGGCCAGGAGCACCACAGAGAGAAGAGGCTTCTCCCCGGCCCTCACCAGCAGCCTCCTGCCCCCAACCCTTCTCCTGTCCCCAGCGCTGGCCTCTGCAAGCACTGGGATGTCTGACCATGTGTCCAGGCTCAGCCAGGGGCCTGGCGTGCAGACCAGCTGTGCAGTGTGCACCTGGAAGGCCAGACCAGGCAGA
This sequence comes from Castor canadensis, assembly GCF_047511655.1. Taxonomy (NCBI): domain Eukaryota; kingdom Metazoa; phylum Chordata; class Mammalia; order Rodentia; family Castoridae; genus Castor; species Castor canadensis. Next base: position 2,453,311 of record NC_133391.1, on the reverse strand, counting down.
GCTCCCTGGCACTGGGAGAGTACACGGGGTTGATGCTTGGCTCTAGTTGGGTGTGTCCTCAGTCACACAGACCCAGGACTGTGGCTGCAGAGGGCCAGGGCAGGGACCCTCAGGGTGGGGACCCTTGGAGCTGGGAGGGTCCCAGGTCCCCATACTACCTTTCCACAGTGTAGGCTGTGGCTTCATGACTGATGGACGAGGAGTAGGTCTGCCACTCGCCGTGGGGCAGCTCTCGCACCTGGACGGTGAAGTAGCGAATAGGGGAGGCCCCGTCACTGCCAGGGAGCCACTGGAGCTGCAGGCTGCGCGCTGTCACCTCTGCCTGGGGCACCAGGAGCTCTCTGGGGGGCCCTGGCCGCTCTGTAAGCAAAACAGGACACAGCAGGAACACGAGATGTGGCTGTCACTGCTTCCAGCCGGTTCTTCAATTAGCACTGATAAATACCTTGGTTCTTGCGTCTGGCAGGAGAAGGATTCAAGCAAGACGCAGAGGTCACAGCCATAATCAGTTAAAGTTTATTAGGAAAGGAACACACTTTCCTCAGGCGTCGGGATTTAAAGTTGGGATATTTATTGAGAAACCCTCAGCTTTGGGTCCTTGTGGCTCCTGGGGTGACTTCTGGGTTTGGGACACTGTCTTGTTAAGTAAGAGAGACACTGAGTTATCTACTCGTCCTGCTGCAATTGAAGGGGAATGTCTGCTGCAAATCCTGACCTGTGCTCTTGGGTCTGGCTCTGTGTTTTGTTAGCTGGTTGATATTTAAGGTGTGGGTCACTCTCGGGTAAAGAGCAGATTAAACTTAGGGTCCTGGCTAACGTCAAAGCGTCCTGTGACGGCCCCTGGGCTCTGCTGACCTGATCTTAATAGAGATTAGTGGAGTGGGGAAGCTGAATTACAGTTTTTCCTTTCTTCCTCTTGTGACTCTGCTGATGTCTGCCACCTCTCTCAGCCACATGGCCCAGACACCCAGAGGTGCATCCTCGGTTCAGCTCGGGTGGCTTACAGCTGACCACCTCAGGCCTGCGTTGAGGACCCTGCCGGCTCCCACTGCAGACACAGGCAGAGGTGAACCCCCACACAGGCCCCACCCGGCCACCAAGCGCAGGTGGCTGAATGACAGCCATCACCTGCTGGGGTTCTTCCCAATACCCCAACTTCTTTGTATTTTCTCGGACTTGGGACTCGATCTATCAGTTAGCCTGACAGACCCTTCCCTTGCAAACAACCTGAGACGCGTCTTCTAGGCTCTCTTGAGGGTTGGGGAGCAGGTGCAGGGCAGGGGCACACCCAGGTCCTGGTGCCTTCTGCCGGGGTGGGATACAGGGTGCGTGGGGAGCCCATGGAGTCAGCCCCGGCCTCCAGAGGGCTTCGAGTGTCTGTCACCATGTCCCCGTGCTCCCACTAAACTCAATAAACTCCACGGAGGGAGGAGTAATTGTTTAACTGTTTATCATGGAGATTATTGATTCTGATTAAAATGTGTGCCGTGTAATAATAAAGCAGCCATTGATTATGGGCTTGCAGTGACACGCCTGTGAGAGACGCTTCGATCTGGCTTAATCAGTAGTCCTGGCCTTTGGTACGCATGCCTGCTGCCTGATTGTTCCTGGCCGGTGGAAGAGGCTGGTACGTGCCCGGCTTCTAAGGTGTCCTCCCAGCCAGGACACCTCTGGCTCTCTTGGCCCGAGCATGGACAGCTTGAAGGCCTGGTGGGAAAACTGAGTTCTGGACCCCAGAACGTAGGGTCAAAGGGACTGTGGGTGCCGGGTGTGGAGCGATGGCCCCCATGCCCTCCATAGCAGGCCAGCTGTGGACCAGGCTGCGTTGGTCTGTCCATAAACAGATCTAATTCGTGTCACGGCAAGCTTCCATCTTACTTTCTGCTTTAGAAGTGCTGAGTTCTCCTGAGAGCGGTTTTCTGGAAGAAGGTAAGAGCCAGAGGCCAGTAGCTTGTGGACTGCTGTCCCCAGACCCTGACCACACTCCCAAATGGCAAGGAAGGTAAGGACCAGGCTGCAGCTGGCAGTCCCTGGGGGATCCGCCTGGCACCCCATCTTCTGGATCTGGATCTCCTGTGCTGAGTGTCACAGGCCTGACAGGTCATTTCACCACTCTGAGCCCAAGCTCGTCCTCTATAAGGGACAAAGTACGTGTGGAAAAGGTGACACAGGCATGGTGGTGACACGCTGGCACCTGGGCTAGGCTCACAGGAGGGCATAGCCAGTGCCCACCCAGGAGGAAGGTCAGCATGCTTGCTTCAGGACAGTCATTAATGTCCTCCTGAAAGGTCACACAGCACTTGGTGCTGATAACCAGGCCGGCCGTCGGCGCAGGGAGCCGAGGTTGTCCTTTAAGGGGTGCTGAGCGTTGAGTGGCCTTCCCCTCCGTCCACTTCAAGGTCAGGAGGAACCTGGGTTCCTGAGGCATGAAGCCTCCTGTCCCTCAAGTTAGCAAAGTCAGCAGACCCAGCACCACGGCAGTGTGGACAGCAGACAGCCACTGCCGCGGTCAGGCGGGTGTCAGGACCGTCACTGGGACACAGGTCTCTGGTCAGTGACAGGAGGCTAGCTAGGGTGGCTGGACTCACTCAGGGTTCTGTGTTGGCCTCTTCCTCGTCTAGATTTAAGGTCAGAATCATTTTTCAAGGGCCCAGTTCAAGGTCCCTGAAATGCTCAACCCTAGGTCTTTTGTTTATTTGTTTTTGACAGTGCTGGGGTTTGAACTCAGGGCCTCGTGCTAGCTGGGCAGGTGCTCTACCACTTGAGCCACTCCAGACCTTTTGCTTGAGTCATTTTTCAGCTAGGGTCTCGTTCTTTTGCCCCAGCGGGGCTGGAGCTGATTCTCCTGCCTCTTGCCTCCTGCGCAGCGGGATGACGGGGACACACCGTGTCCAGCTCTACTCTAGATTTCATGACCCAGCCGCCAGTGCGAGCTTGTGCCTACTGGGCACATCCATCCTGGTGCTCCAGCTCCCAGGGAGTCCTGAATGCAAGACGGAGAGTCACTCAGGGGGCCTGGGCACCTGACGACTGCTCCCTACAGTTCACAGCCATGGTACAGAGAGGGGAAGGGACTTCCTCAAAGCCACACAGCTGCCGGACACATTGCAGGCATTTATCACCAGCTAAGCTGGGAGTTTCCTTCTCCCCTCCTGTCCCCCAGACTTCTGGGTTTGCCCATGATGTCAGCACCGGCAAAGAGGCTTAGACAAGGGCTCTGTGAATCCCGTACTTTCCCCGGGGACTGCTAGGGAAGGTTCGTTCTGTGGTGAGGCCTGAGGCCCTGGTGAACTGTCAGGTTGGCAAATCTACCTCAATTTCCTTAATGCCCTCTCTGTAGAGTTAGTGAATACTGTGTTCCTTCATGGATCAGCCAAAGCAGCACTCCCAACACTTGACCTTGTGCCTGGAGCAGGCAGGGGTTCACGGGCAACAGTTCCCAGGAGACCACCTGTCTGGAAAACACTGACTGGGCACCTGCCCACGGCGGACATAATCTTAAATCTCAGAGCCTGGTTTGCCTGCCTTTCAGGAGCTTCCACAGATGCTGTACAACCTTGTCCCAGTTACACAACCTCTCTGAGCCTCCCAGCCGCTGTGTGGACCACGTGTTCCACAGTCACAGCACCCATTCCAGCCCCTTTCTCTCTCTCTACCTGCCACCTGTGATGTCAGATTTGGATCTCCTCAAAGGCTTACCTCTCTTCTCAGTGGTGATGACCGTGGCCTCCAGTGGCTCCCCCCAGCCCTGCCTGGTCTTGGCAGACAGCCTGAAGATGTAGGCAGACTCTGGTGACAGCTCGGTGGCTGTGAACTGCCTCACCGTGGCGCCGACCTCGACGGTGGTGAAGGTGTGGGGGCTGCTGCTGGCTAGCCGGTAGGCAATCTGGTACCCTGGGGGGTCGGGGGGATGGACACAGAGCATCTTCTTAGCCACTGGTTCATTCACTTGCCCAGAAAACCCATGGCCTCCCCACCCTGTAATTATTTCTGGATTGGAAACCCAAACCCGGCCGTTATGTCCTTTCCCGGTATCTGCGGGCAGCCGTGGGTGACTGCACATCAGTGACAAATGGAGGGGACTCTGGGTGTAATCCCCCATGAAACCTGCTTCCCTTTTCATCCTTCACCAGAACCAGATGTGAGTAGTTTCCTATCTCCCATGCAGGCTGAACACTCGGAGAATGCCAGGGAACCAGAGCCTACATTGCTCTGGATGGGAGCCCGCGCTGTGCTGTCCTGCCTTCTGTCCCCTCCATCCCCTCCTGCTGTGATGGAGCCCTTCCTCCTCACCCAGGCAGGAGGGCAGCACCTTCCCCTCGTAGCATCTTTAAGTCTTTCCAGCAATGGTGCCGCCTGCAGCAGGCAGGACGGTCACACTGGCCCCACAACTGTTGCATGTCTCCCTTCTTCTCTGGCTGCCTGTGATCTCGTGTCCCCAGCGTCCACCATCCTCCAGGAGCCCCTCCAGCCATGGCGAGCAGAAAGGAGGCTCCAAGTTAGTTAAATAATCACCCTCCGGCTTGACATTGGTTGAGGGAGGGCTGGGCTGGCTCTGATCGTAAGTTCCTGATTGTTAAGGGATCATGGTTGATCAGACGTTATTGGCGATCAAACCTCTCTGGCCAGGCGGCCCCGGTGCCTGCCCACTGGTATCTGAGGAGGCTTTGTCACCATTCCAGGCCCAGCCTGGGACGCCAGCGCCAGGCTTCACCCCCTCTGGGCTCACGGACCATGTGTGGTCCAGCTGCGGATTAAAGATGGGGAGCTGTGACATCCAAACAATTAATGGCACGGCCTGCTGGTCGCCCAACTGTTTGTGTTAAACCAGCAGCACAGGCGGGGACCTGGAACCAGCAGAGGGAACTGGTCCCCCTTTGCCTTCCTGGGTGCCACCTGCAAGGTCAGAGCTCTGCTTCCCTCCTGATGGCCTGGCTCATCCCGCCCTGCTTGGTGGATATCCTGGCCTCGGTTTGGGTGAGGCCCCTCTGTTCCCCTGGCTTATTCTTTGTGCCTGGCCCTTGGCTCTGGGTGCCCAGCTGGATGTGCTGTTATTTCCCCATCAGAATGAGCTCTCCCAGACCAACAGATAGAGGCCAAGTCATGCAGAGGTCAGCCCCTGATGGTCAATCCCAGCCCCAGCCCCAGTCAGTCATCACCAGGGCCATCACGGTCTCCATCCAGACTGGGGGACAGCCTGTCCATAATGACATCACCTGGAGGCCCAGGTGTGCATAGGACCCTGACCTCAGGGTCCCTGGTTGCCGTCAGGGCTGCTCCCCTGCCTCGGCTGGATGGGCTCTTCTCCCTGCCATGGGAACCAGATGTCTGGGGTTTCGGGTGGGTGCCAGCTGGCCTCAGGCCTCTGGCAAGGGTGCTGTTCTACAAGCCTGTCCCTTCCTACTGCAGACTAGATGGCCAGCCAGTCCTCCTTGGCTGCCCCTTCCCCCTTTCTGTCCCTTACTCAGTCATGGGGGCCGTGGGTCCTACAGCTTGGGTGCCTGGGGAACCCAGCTGAGAGCCTTTGGAGACCCCTGGATGCCCAGTGTCCTGAAAATAAGGAAGACATCATAGCAGCAGCTGCCATGGGGCTCCTGCCATCTCCCGCACCCCAGCCCTCACAGCGTCCCTGCAGGTCAGGGGGCTCAGACACTGAGCCGGAATGGGCGTGTGCTTCAGAGGACACATGGCTGGGCTGAATCGGCCCTGCCAAGCCCCCACTCTGTGAGGTAAGCAAGTGACAGCCCCTCTCTGACCCTGTGTTTGTTCAACTGTGTGGGGCAGAGAGCACAGGTGACACCTCACAGGCTGCTGGCACGGACACAGCACTCATCACTTGGCTATTTCTTGTTTTGGTGTGGACACAAACAGCAGCGCAACTTGGTCTCCACCCTCCCAGCTGGTGGAGGCCATTTCTCCAGCTGTCCCTTCACCCGTGGTGTCCTGGGGGTCTGCAGAGTTATTTTTCTCAAGGACTTTTATTCTGAGGACCCCCTGGTCCCCTCAGGCACCAATGCTCTCATGGTAGCTCCAGGTGGGGATGGTGACCACCCAACAGAGGTGGCACAGGAACAGGAGGCAGACACTAGGAGCTGGGGTGAAGGTTTAACTTCCTTCACCTCAGCTGTGACACAGGGGCAACTCTGACTTGTCAGGTGCATTGACTTAGCTATCCGGCTGGAGCAGGTGACTCTAGCACCTGCAATCCAAGCCACACAGAAGGTGGATGGGAGGACCTTGAGTTTGAGGCCAGCTAGGGCAAAGTTAGCGACACCCTGTCTCAAAAACAAAGCATAGTTGGACACTGGTGGCTCATGCCTGTAATCCCAGCTACTCAGGATGCAGAGATCAGGAGGATCGCTGGTTGAAGCCAGTCTTGGGCAAATGGTTTGTGAGACCCTATCTCAAAAAAAGGCATCACAAAAAAAAAAGGGCTGGCGGAGTGGCTCAAGTGGTATAATTCCCGCCTAGCAAGTTCAGGGCCCTGAGTTCAAACCTCAATGCCATGCCCCCCACCCCAAAATAGCAAAAAATGAAGGGCCTGGGGCAAGGGGCAAGTCTCAGTGGTAGCTCTTGACCAGCATGCACAGGCTCTGGGTTTGAGTCCCAGTTCAGCAAAAAGGAACTGGAAGGAAGGGAGGGTCCCCAGGAATACATATTTCCCCACAATTCCCTGCTCCCTTGGGGACCAGGAAAATGACCTGATTTTCAGGTCAGCTAACTGGGAGCAGCACTTCTGGTCATGGAGTATTTATCTTGGAAAACTTCTAGAGTTAAGCTGCCTTTTTTTTTAAAGGCATTCAAAGTTCTGTTAAAACATTTGTTGTCACTGCTTGAATCGTATGGTACGCTCATGGCTTCAGAGCAGTGCAGCAGTGGCCAGGACACAGCGCCAAGCCTTCCTCTTTGCTGCTGACCCCCGCAGCTCCTGCAGCCCCTGTCCTCGGTGATGGCGCTGGTCCCTTGCCTAGCTTCCTGGGGGTCACGTGAGGATGCAGGAGCTTATGGGCTGGTGGAGTGACTCAAGCGGTAGAGGGCGTGCCTAGCAAAGCATGAAGCAAGCCCTGAGTTCAAACCCCAGCGCCACCACAAAACAAAACAAACCAAAGAATGCAGAAGCTTAGCCGAGCGCTCAGGACGTCCCTGCACCCTGCTCTTTGGATGCCTCTGAAGGCTTGTCACCTGTTTTCCGTCCTTCTAGTCCTTACTCTGGGAGTCATGATAATTAACTCAACTCCTCAGCCTCTTTATACATCTGAGATCCCCTCACCAGGAACAAGGATGAAATCAGCAAGTCCCTTCCTTCCTTCCCCTGTCTTTTCTGTCACATGATCTTGGCTTATTATTTGACTGCTTTTATTTCTTCTGGCATTTGCCTGTATGCATTTAAATTCATTCTAATCTTTATTATTTACCTTTTAAACTGTGAATTGTGTTTTCTGAGGCTCACGACTGCTGTGAGAGATGGAAATGTGTCCTCCTGGTCATCCAAATTTCCCTAGCTCTCACGAGTCCTCTGGTTATTTTTGTCTGCCTTGTTTTCACAGCGTTTGCGCGTTGTGACACAACCAGGGACTGGGCGGTGGGAAGCGAGGTCTGCAATGGCACGGGAGAGACCCAGGCTGGAACCAGAGGCCTCTGTGTCGAGGTGACACCATCCACAGGGGATCTCGGTTCCCACAGAGGCCAAAGGAGGCCTCGCATAGGACCAGCGTCGGCTGGGGCCTTGGCAATGATCTGAATTTGCACCTGACCGCTGGAGCAAAGGCAGCCCACGACCAGCACAAAAAAGCAACTGAGCAAGACCTGGTGCTGTCATCACGCCCATACGCTTAAACCAAAGACAGTTTTGCAAAGACAAACTAAACTTGGGAACCAGATGCAAAACTGCACTGGCAGACAGAACCACTCTCAGTAAGACCACGATCAAACACACTTTTTGGTTTTTTGGGGAGTATTGGGGTTTGAACTCGGGGTTTCGCGCTTGTTAGACAGGTGCTCTAACACCCATTTTATCTGGTTATTTTAAAGACGGGGTCTCACTTTTTGCCCAGGCTAGCCTCAACTGTGACCCTCCTATTTTTTAGTCCCCTGTGGTAGTGGGGATGTGAGCCGTGTGCCACCACGCTGGGATGGAGTCTCAGGAACTCTTTTGCCAGGACTGGCCTGGAACTGTGATAGCCTCCCACAGGGCGATGACAGGTGCACACAGACCACTGTGCCCAGCTGGGGGCTGACATGGGGTCTTGCTAACTTTTTGCCAGGCTGGTCTGGAACCTTGATCTTTCTTATACCAGCCTCCCAAAGTTGCTAGGATTACAGGCGTGAGTTACCAGTGCCCAGCTCCCAGTCCTTTTTAAAAAAAAAAAAAAAAAACAGTTTGTTTTTGAGACAGGGTCTTGTGGACTTTGCCTGTGCTGGCCTTGAACTCATGATCCTCCTGCCTCTGTCTCCTGAGTAGCTGGGATTACAGGTGTGAGTCACCAGCAGCTTTCACAGAAAGATCTTTGATAGTCATTTTTCTATGCAAAAGAATTTTAAACCCAACTGAACTCATGCTTTGAATATTGGCTTTTTTTTTTTGCTATCTGCACAACATACCAAAGCACCTCATCCCTCTAGAAATACACGCTTTAATGACTACTTTGCACAGCCAGCCCTGTGTATCTGTGGGTTCCACAACCTTGGCTCAAACAACCACAGATCAAAAATATTCAGAAAAAGGCTGTGTCTGTACTGAACACGTGAAGACTTCTTTTTCCTGTCGCTTCTCCCCAAGTCCCCTATCCACAGAGCACCTAGGCTGTATTCATTGAGTATTGCAAGCCATCTGGAGACGGTTAGGGTACCCATGAGGATGGGTGCAGGCTCACCACAGACACACCACCACATTCCACAGGGGACCTGAGTATCTGCACATGTGGACATCCGTGGGGGTCCTGGACCCGTTCCCTGCGGATACCAAGAGACAGCCACATTGCTGTCTTTCCTTGAATGGTTGTGACCAGCACTAGGTAGGAAGTAGGCATTTGTGCCAGGCAGCCCTTGACCCCTGACCTCTGGCTTCTGACACTGGAGTAGAGAGAAGACAATATCTTTTTGGTGCAGTCCTGGTGAAGACTCAGTAGCTAATGTACAGGAACTGAGAGGTGCCATGTCACTGTTCCTAATTGCAGGAAATCTGGTTGTTTTCTATCTCTGATCCAGTTCTCACTCTGGTCCATTGGGAGAAAAATCCCTAGTCTCTGGGTTATATTTGTGCCTACTGAACTAAACATGGTATCATTTCTGGTCCCTGCACTGTGTCCTGTTGCACATAGAGATTAACACCTGCATCTCTGGCACATTTAAAAGACTCACTCACTGGACAACACAAATCTTTTTTCTGTGCATAGATGGCCGAAGAGACAGCTGCAGAATTGCTCTTGCAGAATTTCTGAGAGCAAATGATAGATGGTGGTCAGAGATAAGAGTGTTTCTGTGAAAAGGCTGCTCAGGTAATTATGGCCACCATTGTATTAGGACATTAGTGAGCCGGGTTTTCAGCAAGGCAGGGTCAGAAGGCCCCGTGTGTGTTTGGAAAGAAAGGATAAGCTGAATCCTAAGAGGGGTGGCACACGGCCTGAGAGAAGCCCTGTTTTTAAGGTTATGGCTGAATTATGATAATAGAAGTGTTCAAGGGAGCAAGGCCAAGCACAGGGGGGTGCGGGTGAGGGATCGATCCAAAGCGAAGATTAAGAACCCGAGAGGCCATGTCAGCTCCTGAATCCACCTAGAAGGCGGAGGGAGCACTGGGCACCCAGAAAATCCGAATTGAGGATGCATGCTGCCTGTGAGAGACATGTTCCAGAACCACTCATTGGGGGAGACACAGACACAAAAGGTTAGGACGGGTCACAGCCAAGAGCTGGCACACCTGGGTGGGAGTCTGTCCTGACATTCCAGGTGGCTGTGCTCTTGGGGACAGCAGTTGCAGACTTGCCCTAATGCTTGGTCTCCAAGAAAAGGCCACTAGCTTGAACCCTTGGTCACTGCTGGAAGGTGTTGAGACCCCTCCATTAATGACCTTGAAGGGGTCAGGGGACCCACAAGCAGTTGATGGCCCTAGGTGGCCTGTGAGCCCTGCACAGGAACCCGGCAGTGTATTTGAACAGTTTGTAAAGATGGGGCCCGGCTAATTCCCACACCCCTGTGATAAGTTAAGGAGAACGTTAGGCCCTGAGAGGGCAGGGGGCCTTGCAGGGGGCGCAGGCAGGGATGGAACCGGGGTGTCTGGCCAGGTCTAGCTGGATGGTTATTGTGGTGCAGGGCGTGGGTGGGGAGGGATGGCGGTCCTCAGGCAGCTCTGGTTCTAAACGCTCAAAGCTGTCCATGGCAAAATATTTATGCGAATAAGCAGGCATTCCTCCCTCCTGGCGCCCACGGAGTGTCACGCTGCTAGTCTCTTTTGGAAGCGTGGGAAGATGTTTTGATATGAATCCCGAAAGCGAGACGCACACGGGTACTCGCACACGCAGCAGGGCATGCTGGGGCCGGGCAGGACACTGATCCAAGGTCTCTGGAACTGACGTGGGTTGCCTGAATCCCATGAACTCCAGCCCGAATCTCTAGAAATTCTTTCCCTATCTTTCCTGCAGCAGGTACAATTTGGTGCGCTTGGCCACCAAACAGGTGACACACAGGTGACAGGTCACCCAGACAACATCTGTTACAACCGGATGCCATTCCAACCAAGGAGACTCAAACACAGGGCTTTGCTCACGACGGGTGGCCCGGCACTGTGCGATTGGCATCCGTTTTTCCAGGGTTGGGCTGCTTCAGGTATTTAACTATCACCCACTTCTTACCTGGGCTTTTTTGATTTTTTTAGTGACACACCCTCTTCCCCCTGGGAAATTCCTGATCAAAACCCAAACTTCTCAGTCTACGTCACTGTATAACCCAAATTGCCTTTCTGGGGTTTTCTCCCGCTCTTGTCACCATGAGCCCTAGGCTCCAGCAGCCAGAGAAAAGGAAAACACGTCAACCCTCAACACCACAGCTGGACACGCAGTGACATGTCAGCACTGGGCCACGCCAGGCACGACACAGAGGCCCGGAGCCACCCTGGGCCCAGAGGCCCACCCTGAAGTGAGGGGACAGAAAATATGGTGAGAATGCTACCGAGGCAGGCTAGGGTTAGGGAAATAATAATGGCTTCCTTTTGAATTTCAGATTGAACATTCCTCTCTTTCTCAGGCCTTCTATTCAATTGCAGATGAGTGCAGCTGTCCACTCATGGGACGCATGGACTGCCCTCACCTGGCCCAGGGACCATCTGTGTCCCTCATTGATCTTTGGTTGCGATCACCAGGTTCCTCCCTTCCCCGAGGTTAGCAAGCGTTTAGAGAGCACGCTCTCTCTTCCCCTGAGCCCCCTGCGTAATTCCCGACGCTCACTTCTAACAAACCCCTCCACCCACCTGCCCTGCCATGGAGCCCTCCCAAGGGACACGAAGACTCTGGAAGTCGTCTGCTCACAGATGAACCAGCGCCATTAACACTCACGTTCACTAAGCAAGACGCGGTGAGAGAGGCACAAATGTCATTCCGTCTGAGGGAAGGGGAAACTGAGGCCCGCAAACCCACGTTACTCACAGACTCGCTGAGCTACTAAACCCTAGGCCGAGGTCTGTGCCTGGCAGCATGGTGGCTGGGCCCCAACCTCACTGGCCCTGTCCTTCCATCTGCAATGAGGACCTAAACCACGTGGATAGATACAGCGGTGGCCCAGATTCATGTCACATGGGCTGTGCAAAGTGACTTCCTCCTGTGCTGTTTACACGGATCTGCAGTGAACAGCCTCGTGTACACCTGCGAGAGCTTCTCGGGTGTCCAGTCAGGTCACCATCCTGACCCGTGCCCAAGGGGTCCTGTCCTCACACTCTGACGTTTGGTGGCATGGCTCCAGGTCTGATGAATGAGAACTAGCATGTCGCCCTGTCCTAACTTTCATCTGACAGTGCCTCCACAATCAGAAAAGCAAATGTTAAAGTCATCGTGAAAAGTAAATGACAAGATTTAAAAGACAGCCAAGAGTCCCCCTGTGGGACAGTGAGATTTGTGCTGAGCTGGGGAACAAGGTTCCCCCTGCGGGAGCAGAGAGGAGAGGTGACCCCCCAGGCAGTGACACAGGTGGGAGACGGTTATGGTTTGAATGGCTGACGGTTCTCCCTCATTGTGACCACGGTGACATATTTGGAGGTGAGGCCAGGTGGGACCTTTCAGAGGGGATGAGGTCACTCGATTCATGGTTAGTGGCTTGTTGATGGGACGTCTGGAGAATGGAACTGTTATTATTACTCCTTTTTTGTTGGCACCGGGGTTTGAACCCAGGGCCTCCCACTTACTAGGCAGGCGCTGTCCCGGTGAAGCCACTCCACCAGTCCTTTCCACTTTAGTTATTTTTCAGGTAGAATTAGGAGGGTTTTGCCCAGGGTAGGACTTGGACTGTGATCCTCCTACCTCTACCTCCTGTGTAGCTGGGATTATAGACGTACACCACCATGCCTGGCTTGTTTTTGACATAAGGTCTTATTAACATTTGATCAGGTTGGTGTCAAACCTTAAGTCTTCCATCTCTCCCTCCTGAGTCATTGGGATTACAGACGTGAGCTACTGTGCTGGCACAGTGGGGCTGTTATCATAAAAGCCAGTTAGGTTAGTCCCGCCGTCTGAGCAAGAATGAGGCACAGACGCAGCCCCTCCACCTCGGGCCTCCCGGCCCCCAGAACCTGAACCTGACTGTAATACTGCGCTGAATACTTTACAGTCCCTCTAGGGGAGAGGAAGCTGCTCGCCCTTTAGACCTGCTCTCACTGTCCACATGGGACCTAGCTTGCTTTTAAATCTTGCTCCTCACTCTGCAGGGTGCCTTTAACATTTGTTTTTCCGATTAAAGGAGCATTATGAACCTGGGCTGGATAAACCTTTGTTCTCTATAAATTACTCAGCCGGTGGCATTCAATTATAGCAACAGACAATGGAGCAAGAGGACACTGCCATGCTTACAGGATGAGCAGAGGTCACTGGGGAAGAGGGTCCCCAGGCCTAGAGCACCCCTTGCAAGTTTGCAGTGAAGACCCCGGCTGGGCAGTGCAAAGTCACAGCATCCACCAGAGCACTGGGCCACCTTGTAAAAGAGCACAGAGGAAAGACACCCCCCCTTCCTCCACGTTGCCCACAGTCCCGGCCAGAGGGGATCCCCGCAGCACAGTCGGCTGCAGGACAAGCACAGACGTCAGATAGCTGCAGGGCCGGTGGGGGTGGCAGGGGGATCTGGGGGCTCTGGGGCAGACCATGGCCAGGGGCGTCACTTCTCCACAGAGGACAGAGTTCTGGGGCCTCCTGGGACAGCAAGGGACAGGTCAGAAATCCGCATTGTGTACCTCCAAAAACATCTCCACGTCACAGTGACGTGCAGCCAGGTACCTAACCCTGCTCGTTCCAGAAAAGGCTGCTGCTGGCTGCCATCCGACAGGCCCTGGCTCAGTGTGGGCCGGCTTCCCTGCCCCAGTCACCTGTTTTCAGGTCACTTCCCTGGCCCAGGCCTGGGCCCTCAGCACTGGCCCTCAGATGTGGCCTTCTCAGGCAGGCACAGCCCTGACACATTCACGTTCATTTTCAGGGGTGTCTAGGGTGGAATGTTTGTGACAGTGGCTGCCAGAACCCACCATTCCAAAGGGCACTGGATTTGGAAACAGCAAACACTTCCAGCTGGCAGCTCCAGGAACCCCCCAGAGGAAGGGGCAGTGAAAACAGGCCACAGCCTTCTCCTGTGGGTGACATGGCAGTGCTCCAGGCCTGTGCTAATGGAGCAAGTGCTCCATGAGCGTGTGCCTTTCGGGCCACCACGTCTTGGCTGCTGGAGTTGTCATCACAAAGACAAAGCTGGTCCTGTCATTTTTCTGATCAAAGTCCTAAGATGACTCTCCACTGTGCTTAGCACAGGATTTCAAAGTTTCTTTCTTTCTTTCCCTCCCTCCCTCCCTCCCTCCCTTCCTCCCTTCCCTCCTTCCTTCCCCCTTCCTCCCTCCCTTCCCTTCATTCTGTCTTCCCTCCCTCCTTTCTCTCTCCCTTCTTCCTTCCTTCCTTCCCTCCCTCTTCCCTCTCTCCCTCCTTCCTCTTCCTCTCCTCCTCCCCACTCTCTCTTTCAGGATAGGAAACACTTTCTTCAAACCAAATATTACACTCTCAAGATCAAAAGCAGGTCAAATTGGTGACTCAAGCTACCTGTTTGTGAGCTCAGATTTATAATGTCGCCAGAAATCGCTTAGAACAGAAGCAACCCAGTTGGATTAGGTAACTGTCACTTGTGACTGCTGACCCGGCCTGCAGCCATATGAGGCCCTGGCCTTCAAATACCCAGTATAACATGGACCACACTTTGCAGGGGACAGCAGGGCCCTTGCCCAGTGCCCAGCCCAGCGGCAGGCCTGGATCTGTCCCCGTTCCCACAGGCAAAGCTTCTACCCCAAGCAAGTGGAAGCATCCCTTTTCCTCGTGGCTGAGGTGGTCACTCGCCTCCCAGCTCAGCTGAAAAGCAGCCTTCTGCCCACCGAGACCCCCACGCAAGAGCGGCGAAATGCTATTCAGTCTCTCACACGTGGTACCATCAGCATGTCAGTTCCCTGATGGGTCCGGGGGTGTCCTGAGGACGGGTGGGGCTTCCCACTGGTGTGTAGATACACACATATGCCACCTGGCACACCGTCCTTAATCTGTCCTAGTAAAGGGTAAATAAACAAAGGTGATGATATTTTATAATATAATTTGCTGCCATTGGGGAGCTGGGAAAAAATTAAGGCTTTTCATCCGTGTTTTCTCAGAGTGGCTTGTCTGAGTGAGACGTTAAACGGAAACGAATTCCTGGGGACCACAGCGGCTCAGTGTGGAAGAGAGATGCTCCCGGGGGCTCAGAGCAAGGCCCAGGTCTGCGTCATCTGTGAAAAACTAGCCTGTTGTTTCCCAAATACACAGCAACACTGCCTGGAGAGGAAGGAAGGCCCGGCACAAATGGCACTGCCACGAACCATGAACAAATGGAAGAAATTCTGGTTTAATAAAATGTAAATTTCATTCCATAAAACCCCTTAGCGCACAGCTCAGGAAACAGCAGCAGGGGCCGTGATTGCCTCTGTTTGGAAAACGCTAGGCGCCTACCCAGCTGATTTGTTTTTACGCCCGTCACTGTCTGATCAAAACAGGACAGAGCAAATCTCATTGTGCCCTCGCCCTCTGTCCCCTGCCCTGCCTTCCTTACCCAGAATGACACCGTTGGGCTCCTCCGGAGGCTGCCACACGATCCTCACGGTGGTGAGCCTCACTTCGGGGAACACCAGCCTCACTGGGGGACCCGGGGCTGAAAGAAAATAAGTAGGATTCCAAGGTCACAGTGACATTGGGCTGTGTCCACTGAACTGGAGCTCGGATTCCTTCACTATGTTTGACACCTGCAGAGCAGGGTGAGCCAAGGTGGCCTCGAGTTCCTTCTAACTCGGACTGGATGACATGGCATGATGACAGCCAAAGCTCGTCACCCCGTCCCCACCCTGTCCTCCCACGTGAAGAGCCAATGGGCACAGAGCGTAATGACTACTCTGCGTGCGTCGGTGCCCAATAATTCAAAAAGCAGTTATGTCGTGTGGAACCGCTGAATAATGGGGTCACGGCCCTCGTAAAGCCCATCGCTTAAACGGATGGGCTGCCGGTGAAGGCTGTTCCTTGGACCTAACCGTGGATCGATTCCCAGGGAAGAAGCGATCGAAGTAGAAATGGAACGTGTGTGACACCGCCATTCGTGGCGGTGAATTCTGCCTCTAGCTTATGAGGCCGAGAACAGTATTTTAAGTTTTGAACGTGTCTTATGACACCTGTGTGTGGGGAAAATAAATGCCCGAAAGAGGCCAGAGGCTCCCAAGCCAGGACTAATTCATAAATACGAAAGCCGTGACATCAGTGTTAGTGGCATTGACCTTGTGAACCACTGCTGGGTCAGGTCAAAACAGGAGAAGGGGAGACTTTTGTACGAGGCCCGTGAGAGAAAGGGAAGGTTCCAGAGTGGCCACCTTGTCCTGAGGAAGACCAGGGCCTTGGGCCTCGTGTGGAAGACAGTTTCTAAAGTGTCCCTCTGTCTTTTCATTTGAGTCACCCAGAGCATGCCAGACTACGAAATACTGTCCACTTCTAAGTCCTCTGGGAGTCCCCAAAAGACGGGGAAAATGCCAGGAGGCCCCCCCACAGCTCCTGAGCTGTCTGACAACGCAGAGGCGGCTTCTTTCCATGGGGTCAGCCACAGCTATGTGGCCTCATTCGTCACTTTGGGAAGACACTCGTGAGAACCTACAGCTGTCTCGCTTGCCTCACACACCGAGGTGGGCATTTGGGGGCCTCGGTATTTCCCCCGACATATTCGAGACAGCCTGTTCAGTAATGAAAACGCGAACGCGCTAACCTTTCAACGCCTGGCACCTGCAAGACAGAAACACAGACTTCCTCACGATCTAGACTTCCAGCAACACACAGCCGGCAAGACGTGCCTGTTAGTCAGTCTGGAGACACCAGGGCCTGGGGACCCGGGGCCGTCGCACACCCCGCTCTCCGTGGGAACTGTAATTACCTCTCGTGATGACAACGCGGGGCTGCCAGTCCCACGAGAAGTGGGCACGCAGGCCAGAGCGGAGTTTTAACTAGGTTTGTGCAGCTGTCCTGGGAAGGGACATCTCAGCCTGGCCCTCTCGCCTGCACCTGCACGGCCCAGGGCCCAACCGCGCTGAACTTCTGCATAGGTTCAAAGCCAGGCCATAAAACCCCGCTCCGGGCTGCAGCTGGCCGTGTACCTGCGCAGTGACTGCGAAACAATTTTGTTTTGCTTCCCTCCGTGGTTGGGACAGACATTGAAAGTGAGCCCAGTCCGCACTGTTCGGACTGGAAGAGCAAAAGGCCAGGAGGGGGGCGAGGCGGGCTCGGCCCGGCCACACACGTACCGTCGTCTTTGGTGCGCTCGAGGACGAGGGGCGAGCTGGGGACCCCGTTCCCGATGCGGGTGAAGGCCAGCACCTGCAGCTCGTACAGCACGAACTTGCGCAGGTCCCCGAGCAGCGCCGACCGCGTGTGGTTCCCACGCACCAGGTGGCTGCGGGGCTCGGCTTCCAGGTCTCTGGCTCGGTACAGGATCTGAGGTCGCACACAAACGCAGATGGTGAGGCCCCGCCGGCGCCAGGGACGGCCTCTGTGGGCACGGGGACCGCGCGAGGACCAACAGCTGTGTTTTCTCCGTGGGGGATCGATGTCTAGGTGGTGGCATTGCGGGGGAGGATGGAGATGAGGCCATTGTTTTCCAGAAGACCCACCAGCTTGCAGGGTCTGAAGCCCTCGGCTGCTGCAGCCGTGCCAGCCCTGTGCGCTGAGGAAGGACTTAGGCTTGAGCGCAGACATTCTGCTTCCTCTGTGAAAGAGGGTTCCTCCCTCGGGACACTGATGTCTGTCTCCAGGTGGCCCTCAAACCCTGTGCCATCCAGGCATGTGACATGTTCCCCCACACCTTCCTCCCACTCTTAGCCCCTAGGTCCTCCCTCTGAGCTTCCCCTCTCTGCACCATTCCCTGCGATAGTGGCCTGGAAACCCATAAAGGACAGAGTTATCAGGGAGGACCTTGAAAATGGCGCAGCCAGCATTTGTCTCTGGGACCCAGCAGTGTGGCGTGGAGTTCTGGTTACTGAAACGGCTCAATAGGATGGCCCAGTAACACGGGACTGAGAAGTGTCAGGGGACTGTCATGTGTCCTGA
Source organism: Castor canadensis (assembly GCF_047511655.1). NCBI lineage: Eukaryota > Metazoa > Chordata > Mammalia > Rodentia > Castoridae > Castor > Castor canadensis. The sequence goes on along the minus strand of NC_133391.1, from coordinate 2,435,486 downwards.
CACTGCCATGCCTTCTGGGTTGTCATGTGACATGGGATGGCTGTATGTTGTGGGACTGTCATGTATTGTGTACTTCCATACACGTATCATATGTCACAGGGCTGTCTTGTATCTTGGGATTGACATGCTTCATGGGGCCAGAGGGAGCAATTTGAACACCCAGGGAAGAGGTAGGACATATGAGAACAGGTGGGGAGAAATAAGGAACAGAGGGCTGAATGATGGAGACAGAGAGGAGACGTGTTCAAAACCCACAGAGCAAAGCTGGGCATGGTGGCTCATGCCTGTAATCCCAGCTAATCAGGAGGCAGAGGATCACAGTTCCAAGCCAGCCCCGGCAAATAGTTTGCAAGACCCTATCTCAAAAAAAACTCATCACAAAAAAAGGGCTGGTGGAGTGGCCCAAGGTGTAGGCCCTGAGTTCAAATCCAAGTAATGCAGGGAAAAAAAAAAAAGCAAAACCAAAACACAGAGCACATCCAGGGAAGTCCACTCTGATGCGTGGGGCAGCTGCACTGAGGAGCAGAACCAGGAGATGGAGACCTCAGAGGGAAGTTGCACAGCAGACAGACCCACGGCTGGGACAGGACCAACCCTTACGATGGACGCCACTGTGAGGGCAGGCATTACCACCCTTACTGCACTTAGCGTAAGCAAGGAGCACTTAACTCTCACACCCAGGAGATAGCTGACTGTCATTGTCCCCAAGCACAAGTGGGGAGACAGAGGTGGGGGGAGTCCAATAACCAGCCCAAGGTGTCATAACTGCAGGGAGTCACGGCCTGAGCCCAGCAGTCTGGGCCCCACTTCTGGCTCCCTTCACCACTGGCGTGGCATTGCACGAGCAGTTAAACCAGCGCCTCCTTCCCAGGCCCCCGTGAACACGGGGGAAAGTGGCCTGGGCGTCAGATGGGCGAGAGAAACCACAGCCAGAGGGTCTGGGGGCTGTAAGCAGACAAGGTCACATGCCACGTACCTTGTAACCCAGGATGAGCCCGTTCTGGTCTTGCTCGGGGACTGAACTCCATGTCAGCAGAATCTGTGTTGAGCTGACGGCCTCTGCGGACACGTTGACAGGGGCAGCTGAAGGAACTACAAAAAAACAAAAACAAAAACAAAAACCCAGAAGTGTATGGACTTTTAAAAATAAAGGCCTAATTTTCACCCAAATCGTGGAGCTGTCCTTGAAGCAGCAATGTGTTCTGAGCATTTTCGCAGGGGTCAGATTAAACCTGCAGGAGAATAACAGCCATGCAAATCTCTTTCATAGAACAACAAATTCCATAAATCCTGGGCACCGAGAGCTCAATTTTACCTGAGTCCAGCCAGCAAGAAAATATGCTCGCTCTGTGGAATGGCAGGCTTTTAAAAAAATTTCACCTCAAATAAGAAACCCTCACTTTCCTACAGAGCCCACCAGCTTAGTGACTGACGCCTCTGAACCCGCACTCAGCGAGGGAGACGGGGTGGTCAGGCAGAAGGGGTGGCATTAGGATGGTCACAGACAGGCAGTCGCCATGTCTGTGCTTGGTGCCCTCGCACTCCTAGGAGAACTGAATCTGCACAGTGACCCAGCGAGGCAGGAATCGGTACCCCACCTCTTTTTTTTTATTTTGTAAGGAGACCAGCCCTGTGGTCCTTGCATCTCAGCAGGAAGCTAATCCCCTATTTTCATGCAGAGCCTCCCATCTACACTGCGAGGGAACTAATTGTCTTGATATGTGTGCCAGGATTCCGAAAGGCTTGTGTCCAAAGACAACAGTAAAGCCTTTAAAACAAGGACTTTATATGCTAGATAATCTCATTTACTGTGATCATTTTCTTCTGGGTCATTTGCACTTCACAGGCTGTTTAGACAGCAAGCGATGCAGCCAGCCAGGTCTCCAGGCAGGCCGGAGGACGGCCAGGCCTCCAGCAAAGGGCAGAGGGCGGGAGACACTGCTCCACCTGGGCCTAAGGGGCTCTGTGGGGGTGAAGGAGGGGCACAGGACAGGGGCTGTCCCATGGGGAGACACTAAGCCTGGGGGTCAGGGTGGCACCCCGCTCTGCCTTCTCTCCCCACCCACAGTGATCTTTCCAGAAGGGAAATCATGGCAGGTGTCCTGGAAGGGTCAAGACCCAGGCTGCCCCCCACTCCACTCCAAGAAGGGCCCGTTTCCCCATCCTGATGGCCCTGGAGGCCATGTCTCTCCCTTCCCTCATAGCTACATGGAGGACCTCTCCTGAGTGCTTGGCCATGGGTCACAGGTCGGTGATGTCATCCAAAAGCTATGACAGATGCCTGTTACCCCTGCCAGGATAAACCCGGGTACTCCTTACGTTGTGGATGGAGATAACTCCTGTCACCTCAAATGGTGGGTGAAACTTCTCCCCAGTAATCCATCCAATCGATGAAATAATGAGGATTTATATGAGCTGCATGTGTCACAGAGGAAGACCAGGTATAGTTTTTGTTGTTGTTGTGGGACTGGGATTTGAACCCAGGGCTTTGTGCTTGCTAGGCAGGCACTGTACCACGTGAGCTACACCCCCCTGCCCCTTTTGCTCTGGTTATTTTGGAGCTGGGGTCTTGCCTTTTGCCCAGGCTGATCTGGACAGCTGTCCTCCTATTTTGTTCTTCCTACCCTCACTGGGATGACAGGTGTACACCACAGCACCCAGCTGTTGTGTGAGATGGGGTCTCATGAACTTTCTGCCCTGGCTGGCATTACACCGCCATCCTCCCCATCTCAGCCTCCCAAGCAGGGGAGGTATTGCAGGCGTGAGCCCCTGGCACCTGGCTCTATGTACAGTTTTACATTTACTCAGCTCTCAGAAGGAAGAGGTTTGATCCTGGCCCCTGGGCCTGGTCCCAGCTGCCTTCAGTTTGTGCCTCACTCAGGCTCCTTGGGCATGGAGGGGTTCCCACTGGAAGCCAAAAGTGCCACCATGGCTGTGGCCAGGAAATGACCTCTGCACATGCCAGGACAGCGAACCAACTGTGAATTAAAGGAGTCACCATCATTAGAGGAAATGTAAATTGTCCGACTTTTTAAACGATAACACTTGCATATGTCCCCACGTTAGTGCCATGTTCTGAAAACTCTGTCCTTGTCTGTAAAAAGAGAGGCCATCGTCACAGCAACCCATCGGGTCCAGCTCTGGGATGGAAACTGTTTCCTCCAGGCCAAGCTTTGAAACCCTAACTGTCCAGTTCTCACTGCAGTCCAGCAAATCACAGCCGGTCATGTGTGCATCCATTTACTGGAGGATGGGGCCATGTCCCCAGAGGACCAGGGCAACCCGGTGACATCCACAACTTGGGCAAGAAGAGAGCCAGGTGGGGCTCGTCCAGTGGGAAAGGGCAGAGTTCAGGCTTAAAGTTCAATCCTGACGCCAAAATCTGCTGGATGGTTACAAGGATGGCTTTTATGACTTGAAAAAGAAAACTCTTACCCCTCAACTATTTTGAGGTGCATCTGATTTCTTTTCCAATCTCACAGCTCAGGTTTTGAGACGTTCTTACATTCTCTTTCCATAAAAAAAAAAAACAAACCAAGAACAAAGCTCCTCCTTTCTTCCTGACCTCTCTCTGGCAGCAGTTCCTGCGAGAAGGTTCACTGCCGCTCCTCGTGGGGTCTCTGGATTTTTAACGCCTTGTCACAGTCCATGTTAGGCCACACTTCAAAGCAGAAGCTTCACTTAATGCAGCTCTGTGCTTCCAGCCTCTTTTTCAGCGCTTCTGTTTTGATGGACAGGAGGCATTTTGGACACAGGTCAGTGGCTTCCTTCTCCTCCTCGCCCCATGGGTCCAGCTCCACCATTCAGCCCCTGTGACTCCGTCACCTCCTTCTCCCCTACAATGCCTGGCAGGATGGACCTCTCTGTGTCCTGCATTAGTGGGACCAGGTGTGTGGTGCGTGGAGGAGCAATCAGTGCCCCCCAGAGGAACGATCAACCCAAGAGGGATCTCGAAGAGCCCATTTTGCCTGCACTACGGAAGTCTGAAACCTGGGCCAGGTGTGGTGGTGCACGTCTGTAATCCCAGCCTCTCAGAAGGTGGAGGTAGGGAGGATCTCATCTGGCCAGGGCAAAGTTATTGAGACCTTATCTGAAAATCAAACTAAAGCACAAAGGGTTGAGGGCACAGCTCAGGTGGCACTTGCTAGGCAAGCGTGAGGCTTTGTAGTCAAACACCAGTATCACAAAAAAAAAGTTTAAAATCTGAATTGTCCACATCTTGAAACAAAAGATCAATAACCCAATTATTCAATTCACGACGCAAACAGTTGAATCCAAACTTCCTCCCAGAAGGTGTGGCACATCAGAGCTTCTGTGACTGCCGGCTGTAAAAAGTAAGGGGATTTTCTGGCAGCAGAAGTGTCCAGAGCAGAAGGGACAGACGAGCGTCACTTGCAGGCAGAGTCGCTCTAGTCAGAAAGCTTCTCAGCGTGACGACGAGCACCGCCACGCTGCAGATCCGCGTGTCACCGTGGCTTCCCCTCCACCCCGCCACGGTGCTCCAGAATCAAACCCTCTTCCTCGGTATCCACTAACCCACAGAGACAAACGGGGTGCTGGGGGAGCCCTGGGCCGCCGGGTCAGGGACACTTCAAGGACGTCTGAGGAGAAGAAAGCCAGAAGAAAAACCTGGTCCCCAGCTCCTGATTCTGGGGACCAGGTTCCCACAGCCGCAGGCCTGGCTGGTCCAGAAGCCACCGACCCAGGTTACACTGTGGTGGAGAGCGCTCTCAGAAGCGCTGGCTTTGAGACGGTGTCCCCTATCATCAACTGCCGGCGACCTTGCTTTGCCTTCCCCCTGCTCCCGGCCATCTTTCTAAAAACTGTTGTCTTAATCGTTAAGGTTTTAGGAACTTGTCTTAATAATTTGGGACTTTAGTAAAAAAAATTTTATCTGGGATACTGAGGTTTGAACTCAGGGCCTTCACCCTGAGTCACTCCACCAGCCCTATTTTTGTGATGGGTTTTTCGAGATGGGGTCTCACAAACTATCTGCCTGGGCTGGCTTTGAACCATGATCCTCCTGACCTCTGCCTCCTGAGTAGCTGGGATTACAGGCGTGAACCTGGTACCTGGCTTTGTTTTGTTTTTTTAAGAAACGGTCTTGCTATGTAGCCCAGCATGGCCTCAAGCTCACAATCTTCCTGCCTCAGCCTCCCCAGTGCTGAGATTACAGGTGTGTGCCACCATGCCTGGCAAGACTTGAATAATTTTAAATGTACTTGTTACATGCTTTATGTATTTTAAAGCAACTAGGACATCGACTCTCTCTCTCAAGCTGCTGGTGTTTACTCAGATGATTTTCTTACGTGCTTGATATAATCGTGATTTATCATAAAAAGGACTTGATTTTTATTTTGGACAATTTGGCTGTGACGAAGTCTGTGTTTTCTTTTCTTATCTGCCCAGAAGGCCTGGCCCAGAACCATGTTTCTTTTGTTTGGGTTTTTGTTTTTTTCTGTTTCGTAGGACAGCCCACTCCTTTGCTGGTGTTTAACAAGTGACGATTTCTGTTTTCCTCACAACGAGAGCATTCTGTGGGTGGGGAGGACAAGCTTCAGGACTTGCGGCCATATGCAAAGTGCACAATCTATCAGCCACACTTAGCATTAATCCACGGAAGCCTGACCTTCTTTTAAACAAGATTTGTTGCCAGGCGCCGGTGCTCAGGCCTGTAATCTCAGCTACTCAGGAGGCCAAGATCAGAAGGATTGTGGTTCGAAGCCAGCCCGGACAAATAGTTCTCAAAACCCAATCTCGAAAACACCCAACATAAAACAGGGCTGGTGGAGTGGCTCAAGGTGAAGGCCCCGAGTTCAAACCCCGGTACCACAAGAAAAAAGGAAAAAAAAAAGATTTGTTGTTAGTCACCTATTTATTTATAGAGTTTTGATTGAACTCGGAGCCTCATGCTTACTTAACCCTTGAGCTCGTCCTTTTTGCTTTTGGTTTGTTTTTCAGATAGGGTCTTACACTTTAATCAGCATGGGCTTCAGACCTTGATCCTCCTACCTCTGCCTCCAGGGTAGCTGGGATTACAGGCGTGCACCACCATGTCTGGATGGAGTGACTTTCTATGTTTTCAGAGTTGTGCGACCACTTTCATAAGGAGCTTCGGGACATTTCATCACCCCAAAAGGAACCCTGTGCCCCTCACCAACCACTACACCATCCCTCCCAAGTACTTCCCAGACCTACGTCACCAGGAAGCCACTCCCCGCAGCCATAGATCTGCTTGTGCTACAAGACATTTCAGGTAAGTGAGAGCACGTGTTGTTAGATGGTCTTTTGTGTCTTGAGTCTTTCACTCAGCATAACGTCAAGACTCATCCATATGGCAGCGTGCAGGAATTCCACTGTTTTTGGTGGCACTGGGATTTGAACTCAGGGCCTCACGCTTGCTAGGCAGGCGCTCTATTGCTGAGTTAGCCTTCGTATGGACACACACCCTGCCACGTATCCATCCACCAACCCATGGACGGCTGGGAGCCTCCCGCCTGGGGTGACGATAAGCAGCGCTGCCCCGAGCACTGACAGACGAGTTTTGGCGTGCAGCGGAGTTGCTGATTCGTGCTCAGTCTGTTTTTTCTTTTGAGCAGAAGTAACTGTTTTTGCCAAGTGGCTGCATGACTTCCCCCACCGGCAGTGGGTGGGGTGCCAGGCTCCACGTCCCCCACCAAACCCTGCAGTTTCTGCCGCTGTATTTACTGCCCGCCGGGGCCAGAGGCGACACGGCTTGGTTTTCATTCGCCCTTCCTGAGTGGCCATCGGTCACCACTTGTCTGTCTCTGGAGAAAAATATCTATCTGGTTTTATTTGGATGATTTCTCATTTCATCGTGAAGTAACAGATCTTTCTATATTCTGAATCAAACTCTCTTCTTAGGCATAAGTTTTGGAAACTTTTTCTTCCAGTTGGGGTTTTAAAATTTTCTTTTTCGGTATGATAGACACTTTTTGAAATACAAGCACTTTCGTTCTCATAAAGCCTGATTAATCTACTTTTTTTTCTTTTGCCGCTTGTGCTTTTGGATTCTGGAACCAAATTCTTCTCTCTTTTGCTGGGAGTTTTGGAACCCGTGTAGTGCACACTCAGACCCCAATCTTGAATGCATAGGACTCGGGTCGTCTGTTGTCCCATCCAGTCCAGGCAGACACAGACGACCCGGGGGCAGGGTTTTTAGTCTCTCTGGAAAGAGCCTTCCTTCGCCCAGGAGCAGAGGTCCTGCTCCCACCTTCCATGGGTTCAAGGCTGACCCCCTGTCCCTGAGTTCTAAGACATCCAGGATGGATCCAGGCCACTCCACAGCACTTACGCCCAGCGTGCGGTACCCCTGCAGCCCCCAGCAGGTACAGATTTTACTGTTTTCCTTCTTAGCACATCAACCAGTATACAATCTAAAAAGTATACTTTATCCACAAATTTATAATTGGAGAAATGCTTTTAAAAGAAATATTTTATTGGTCTGACTATCATCAGATTTAGAACTATGGCTTAAAATTTCTTAAATTCTTTTCTTTGTCACAAAAATTCAGATATCAAAAGAGCTTTGAAAACCCACAAGAGAGACCTTATTTCAACAAGAAGAATTCCACTACTCAGAAGGTGAGGGTCGTAGATTGCAGTGTGAAGCCAGCGTGGGCAAAAGTATGAGGCCCTAACTGAAAAATAACCAAAGCAAGAAGGGCTGTGGCTGTGGCTCAGGTGGTAGAGCACCTGCCCGGCAAGTACAAGGCCCTGAGTTCAAATCCCAGTGCCACCAAAACCCCCCTGCCAAAAACAAAAAATAGAACCAACCAATCAAAAACCCTCCATAATTAACCAGCTGGGTTTAGAGTGTCTCCTCTTTCCTCTCTGCCACTCTACAGGCTGAAGAAGGCCCTGACTTGCTTTGGCAACCCCTCTCCCATCGCCAGGCATCTTGGAAGCCATCAAGGTCATCATGATGGTGACTCTTCCTTGGCTGTCACTGGTGGGGTTCTGTCTTCACACACTGCACCATTTCTGTGTCCCCCGTTACTGTTTAATTGTCCTCCCTCCCCCTTGTCGCCATGGTCCAGGAGAAGACAGGAAAGGGTCTGTGACTGAGAGAGGACAGAGTCAGGCCGGCCTAGAACCCTGAGCACAGGCTGATAAGGGCAGGCTCCGCACTGGCTGTGCGGGTCTGTGGGGAAAGAATGGGAAATTTATTGTGGGAGGGCGTTCCCAAACCTTTCCACAGTGACACACAGGAGGAGGGACTTACACGTACACTGGGACACCCTGAGCGTGCTAAGCAGGGCCACACCTGCCAGCAGGGTGCAGAGTCCCCACCCCCGTTAGTCACCGCAGGCACACTGTGCTTTGGCACACAGGGACCTGTCCAGCACACACAATGTCCCTGTTGTCACTGGATAACACGGTAGTGAGGTAGCTGAGGGGTTGGTACAGTCAGCAGGGCACGGCAGATCTCACAGTCCATGTCCCCTCTCTGATTCTCCTCCTTGGCCTCAGTGCCACCTGGGCACTGCCTTTCTGGTTTTTCACGTCCCTCTTGTGAGCTCGCGTGGCCAGTACTGGAGGCCACAGCCTAGGTGTCTAACCTCTTCATCTTTTCTTTTTTTTTTGGTGGTACTGGGATTTGAATTCAGGGCCTAAACCTTGAACCACTCCACCAGTCCTATTTTGTGATGGTGTTTTCGAGATAGGGTCTCTAGACCTATTTGCCCAGGGCTGGCCTTGAGCCTGGCTCCCCTCCATCATCTTGAGTCCAGCTGCCTCCAAAGCCGCCTCCTGCCATGTGAACAAATGGCCCCTGGCCAACTGCGTCCGTCCCCACCCCTCCCCAAGCTGGGTTGTTAGACTTTTCTTTAAGGCACTGACATGCATTTGGCCTTCCTTTGTTTGTCCTCCTACACACTTTCCACCAAAGTCACTCTGAATTCTAACTCTACCTGCTAAGGCAGGTCTTGACATTTAAAAAATTTGCCTCATTAATTTTACTATTTAAACCCCCACCCCACCCCAGGAGACTCTCGCCGTGGTGTCTCCGCAGGGAGACAGAAGCAGAGAAGCTGTAGGACGAGAGGACTCCAGATGGAAACAGCTGTCGGTGAGCACCACAGCCCCTTGACCCCCTCCTGTCCCCCTCCTCAGCCTGAAGAGTGGCCTCTCTGATGTGTCCCTTTGGAGGTGCACAGTGGGCTCAGGACACAGAGCTGGGCAAGACAGATGGGTTTCCCCTTCACACGCCAGCGAGAGCACGGACAACTGTGTTCCACGTCAGTGAGGAAAGTGGACGGAGGGCTGCCTGGAGGGAGCAGAGGAGGTGTGGGCCTCTGGCCACTGAGCCGGCCACTGCCTCGGCCTTTCATGGCTCCCCTCCCCAGTGTGTGGACACAGGTCAGGTTTGCTAGTGTGCTCCAATTGTCTTGGCTTGCCTGGAATCAACAGCCCTTCAATGTGTCAAGTCCACGCTGTGACATCTGCAGGAAGATGGGGAGCAACGGCCAGTTCTTCCTTTTCAGAGCCAAACCTAGCTAACGTGGACGGGGAGAAGGCTGGCCACACCTCGGCGTGTCTCTAGAGCGTGTGCTGCGCTGTCCACTTGTGTCTAGAAACTCAGATGAGGCTGGGAAGGTCAGTCCAACCCTGAGACTGGCCCTACATGGTCCAGAAAGCCTAGCAGGTTAGGGGGACGTGCTTGTCACCATCATACTGTCACAGAGGCTACTCAGGGTGAACCAAAAACACTTTTCCTTTTCTCCCTGGCATTTAGTGATACCAGGAAGTGGGGTCTGAGGGAGAGAGCAGACCATCAGGCGTCTCTAGACAGTTTTTCTCATTCCCCAGAAGGCGAAGTGACCAGTGATTACTCACAGGATAGCTGAGCCTGGGTCCCTGAGTCACCTCACGGAGAGCCACCCATGGGACAGGAGCACCCATCTCATACCCACCGCGAGTGGGAAACCAACACGGAGCGAAAAGCGCTTGACCTCAGAGGATGCACTTGTCACAGCAGCTAGACGGCTGACCATACTGACAGCATTCAGCTCCCAGGAGTGACCTGGACGTGGGACTTCCCCTAGCGTCTCCACACACTCTTGTTTTTCATTATTCATGGTGAAAATCATCTCTAACTTAAAACAAGTCATAAGTGTCCTAATTCTGTTAGAATTTTATCACCACCTTCAAATAAATGGTGTGGGGCCCCGGGGAGATTTTGCTCGAATCTCATCAAGGGTGGCCTAACCTGAGCATGTCAACTGAGACAGGAGTGGGACAGCCACGAGCCCGGGGTTTGGCCTGGGACCTGCACGGCCTCCCTCTCACCTGACTCCCGCGTCCGGCCCCGCACCAGCTCGCTCCAGGGCCCGGCCCCGATGGCGTTGAAGGCCTGCATCTGCAGCTCGTACTCCGTCCACTCCTCCAGCTCCTCCACGGTCAGCTCTCGCTCCAGCCGGTCGTTGACGACTTGGCTCAGCACCCAAGACGGGAGGTCTGAGCGCCAGTACCTCACCCTGTAGCCCACGGACTCGGGGTTCCCGTTGTACTGGGAGTCGGGCAGCGGCTGCCAAGGAACGACAGACAGGCTGACATCTTAAAACTGCCCCTTTCAAAGGCCTCAAAGGGGGGCCCCGTCTTATGGGGCCAAGTTTACAGAAAGCGTCTTGGGGGTGAAACACAACTTTCTATTTTTGCCTGAAACTTTTCTTCTGTTAATTAAACCAAACTCTGTCAGTAACTTTGGCTGGATATAAATTCTTTTAATCCAGTTTGGCTTAATTTTGTGGAGAAATGTTCTGATTAAACACCAGGCTGACTCTCTTACAAACACTAAGTACTGGCTCCATGTTGACCGAGCTTAAGGACTTAGAGGCGCTGCACGCAGCACCATCCGGGTCACCCTGCAGAGCAGGCCCCAGGTCCAAGTGAGCTGTGCTAGTTAAGGAGGAACTCCAGGCTGTGAGATCCTGAGTTAATCTACACTGCAGTACTTTTTGGTTTAACGATGGGATTGGCTTCGGGGAGGACAAAAGGCTGGGCTAGAAAAGCTGCTAAGCGCTGGACTCCCAGGTGAGCCTGGCCTCATCACCTGGTGCCTCTCCCTGGGCCCCCAACTCACCACCCAGCGCAGCCGCAGGCTGGTCTCGCTGGCCGTTCGGACGGTGATGCTGGTCGGTGCCACGTCCGGGGGGGCCTGCAGGGTCTGGATGACCCGGGAGGACTGGCTGAAGGGGCTCGGACCGACGACATTCACCTGACGCATCCGAAATCTGGAGGTGAGCCATCGGTGATTGAGTGAGTGGTACAAGCAACAAAGCCAAACGCCCAGGCCCGAGGTCGGGGTCGGCTCAGGTGGACGTCCACCGCGTGCACATTTCCTATGCCGCCTTTGTCCTGAAAACCCTTCAAGTCTGCTCTCTTGCAAGCCACTGACCTAAATTCCCAGGGGTCCTGAGGCAGAACAGGGACGTGCGGGCTGGCCAGCACGGGGTGAAGACTGACCTGCTAAGAGGTCATAAAAGACCTGCGTGGGACAGGCCCCAAGTCCCACTAGGACGGCCCCCTCAGGAGGCCTCTGGTTGGGAATGTCCTCGGAACCCCCTTTCTGTGGTCAGCTCAGTGACTGCTGCATCCTGATCAAGGAAAATTGTTCACCCTGAAGGAAAACCCCCAAAACTAGGGGTGCCCGCTGAGGGCTGAGAGCCTGTCCTCGGATGTCCTTTTGAGACCCCCCACCTGAAGTGTCACACACGTGGACCACATCCCCTGCGTCATCCTAACAGACGGCATTATGGGTAGGGACACGCACAGTCAAAAATAAGTGATGTGACATCCTCTTGTCAATCAAAGGAGAGGGGCACCCCTCCCCCTCCCCGTTCAGCCCAGCTTTGTCCTCGAGTGACAACGCTGACAGGAGAACTGGGCCTTGGCCTCGCCATCACTCTGCACCTTGCTCACAACTGCCGTGCGTCTCGTCCAGTTCTTTGTTCAACTCACCAAGAGTGAGATGAACTCTCTCTCAGCCGTGAGAGCCCAGACCCCCCGGATCGTGTCAGAATCCTAATGTGATGGGGAAGATGTCCAGAAAGCTGTGTGACCAGTTACCACTGGCTGACTCCAGTTTAGGGAATTTAGTGTCACAATGCCACAACCAAAAGAGTTTTGAAAGCCCAGTGTCCCCATTTTCTGTTGGTTCAGGAAGAGGGCAATGACACTGAACCCCACCCTGGCATCCTGACGCCATACGTAACCAGGAGGCTCCACAGTGCTCTTTAAGGTCTGGGGGCAGTTTTGGGGTCTGTGTCTTCTCTGCCTGTAACTGGAGTTATCCGAGCTGATTTGCATAGAACAAAAACCCCAGGCACGGGCGCACACACGTCTATTGCAGTGTCCCAAAACGTATGTGAATTTGAGACACACTGACCTCTCACGGTTTCTCTTCTCTGTGATAATTACACAGCCTCAGCTAATGTCACACCCCAAGTCTTGGATTCGTCTGCTCTAAACTTAGGAAGGATGCTAACTCACACAGAAACTAAAACATCTTATTATTATTTTTTTAATTAAAAAAAAAAACCCCGTTAACTTTGGTATTACGCTGGAAAAAAATGCTCTTTGCAAAGATGTGATTTCACCTTTACTCCCTGAATTGGTAACTTATATTCTTTCATCCCCGAGCTCATGAAATGTATCCAGCCTGACAGGAAGATGACATCAAGCCCCCCACCTGGTGATAACCGGAAGCTGGCTCCTCCGGTCATCTTACGGGAAGTTACAGCATCACTAATGGCTCGTGATCACCCTTCCCTTTGTAGAAGGCCAAGGATTTACTGCCTGGATAAGTTTCAGGATCCAGGAGCGAAAGGTAAGAGCTTGGTTAGTGACATGGGCAGCTCCGGGGTCCTGGGAGGGGAAAGCAGGCAGGAGGGCATTCTTGGGATTTGTTTTGTTTGCACAGAGCCTGCTAACGTCCCAAAAGAACCAGCCACCTCTCGGGGCCTGATGGTCTTGGCTGTTATGCAGAAAGCACTAGAGGGCCTTTTCTATAGGGTGCTTTTCTGGAAGACATCTGACCAAGCTTCCCTGGGGCAACACCACCGTGTGTGCATCTGGCTTGCTCCGTCCTCCAGGCTCTGATTAACCTGTGACAACAGGGTTGGGTACTGCTGACACACCCCCTCGTGGCGGCTTGTCACCTGCTCTTCTCACCTGTAGTGAGTGTATGGCGTGAGGTTTGGGATCTCCAGCATCTGGGCATCAGGCTCGTTCTCCTCCTCGTAGAGGCTGACCCACTCCTCCTCATCCCCGATGGCCCCAACCTGTGGAAAGGGATCCTGAGCTGGGCTGGGCAGGGACTGAGGCTGCCCAGTACCCTGTGCATGGCGGGCTGGTCTCAGCCTCTGCTGCCCACCCTTGGGATCAGTTGGGTCCTGCACACACCTCCCTCATGCCGTGGAGATACAAGTCCTCGGTATTTCCACCTTTGAGTCTGGGTGGTTTAGTTCAAAGGTCACTGGGTCCTAGGAGGGCTGGACTTGGGGCTCAGAGGCCAGGGGTGATGAAGAGGACTGCCACACCACTCTGTCCTTCCTCCCTCCTGACAGGTTAGGACTCAGAGGGGAGGACTGGGCCAGGAGCCCATGGTGAGCAGTGATGGCACCATGGTCACAGGCTTCCTCACCAGGGCCCAGAGCTGTTTCCAACACATACCAATCTGGGGGACTCAGTCCATCTCCTCGACCCCCTTTCTGCCCCAAACACACACGGGGACAACACAGCTGGCCCCTGGCACAAGGAGGGCTTTTATGCAGGGAAGGATGAAACTTCTGTCCTGTGAACCAGACCCAGGAGATCCCATTCCTTCACGAATTTAAAGAGTTGCCCTGTTCACCTCTGCTAACGGGGCCCCTTTGGGGTGTCCTTTGCTCTCCTCCCCCTCCCACCAGTGTCCACCTCTCCCGATACCCGGTCTGTGGACTCCATGCCCCTCTGGCTACTCAGGTGGTCTTTCAATTCCCCACCTGCCCCAGCCTGGCCTCAGCCACACCTCTTGCTCTAAACCAAGCCATACCTGACACTGAGCCATCACCGCCTGCCGTGGCTTTCCCTTCTGCCCTACCCCTCCCTCCATCTTGGAACACCACAACCACAGAGTTCGGGGGACCCTGCAGCCTCAGGCCAGCTGGGAATCCCAGGAATTCCTCTAAGCAGACAGTGTATCCCCATCCCTGCTGCAGGAACAGCCTGGGCCTCAGGTGGCCATGTGGTCCTGGGGACACAGGGGACACAGACAGAGGGCAGACAATGAGCACAGAAGTCAGGCCAGGTGAAACAGGGTGGCTGAGCTGGGATCAGCCAGGACCGTGGCAGTTAGCTCTTCCTAAGTGACTTAAATGACAGAATAGGAACCATGCTCACTAAGTGCACAGAGGAAACTGGGTTGACAGGTGGCCAAGTCAGGGAGGGTGGCCTGAGGGTGGCTGACCATGGTCAGCTGGAGAAAATGACAGAAAGGACGAGGAGGAGGCAGTAAACACCGGGGCTGGCGGAAGCCTCCTGGAGAAGCGTGACAGCAAAGCAGAGAGGCCTACAGGCTCCAAACTAAACGCAGGAAGGCAGCCAGCCGGTGGTTCCTCACCTGTGTAGTTGCTATAGGAACCAGAGTTTCTAGTGGAACTGGAAACAGGGAGTCCAGCCCACACCTGTTTGCAGTGTTCCGTGCACCACAGCCGAGGTGGGAACAAGGTACATGTCCACTGATGGATGGGCAAGTCATGCTCTGTCTGCACAGAGGAGTATTACACAGCCACGAAGAGGAGCAAGGCACTGATGTGCGCTATCTTGAGCTGCATGAAAGCAGCCAGGTCCAGTGTCCACATGATGTAAGATTCTCCTCTACGAAGTATCCAGAAAGGGCGTAATTTCATGTCAATTAAAACAGAAACATTAAAATAAAATGTGGACCACTGGCCAAAACCACGTGGTGGAGAGAGACTTGGAGGTCAGCGTGGGTAACGAGCAGCCAGGGTTCTGTGAGGCAGCCGGGCAGCAGAAATGGGGCCGGGGGCTGAGAAGGACACTGTCGTCTGCGTGGCTGGAGGAGGGGAGCGTGCCCTTGAACACACGGCCAGCTCTCAGCGCTGTGGTGGCCGCAGGAGTCCAGCCCGTGGCTCCACCACCTGGGCTCAGAGCAAGGGCGCTCATGGGCTTTTTGTGCCTTTGCCCCTCTGTGCTTGAGTGAGGGCAAAACAGAAGCGTGGTGAGTTTAAATTATCCTCCAAGACCTGCGGTGTGACTGTGGCCACTCGCTTGGCTTTCTCTGTCCAGTCTGTCCTCCACCCCAAATGAAGGCGGGGTCCTGGGTGTTGGCGCCCCAAGCACTCCTGCTTTCTTTTGCCTTGACGGTGGACTCCATCTGTCTGTCTGTCTTGCTGGCTGAGAGGCACTCACCCAGTCCTGCGAGCTTCCCTGACTGTGGACAGTGGCCGCTGAGACACCAGGTGAGCACCTACGCCCACCTACACCCTTGGCTGTGAGAGCTGCTGATCAGGGCTGCAGCTCTGGGATTCAAGGCCGGCCCACCCATGTAGCAAGATTTGGGATTCTACTCAGAGAACTAACAAGAGAGAGAGAGAAAGAAAGAGAGAGAGAGAGAGAGAGAGAGAGAGCAGGCCGTGAGGCTAATCCAGTTCCTCTGAGCACACAGGACACAGGACCTGCCACTCGCTCAGCAAAGACCCCGGGAACAGCAGAGGCTCTGTCAGGCCTAAGGTCTCCCCGGGTCCTCCCCTGCAGGGGGGCCTTGGAGGCCAGGGGTCTCTCCTTTCATAGTCCCCTATCACCACTGTCCCCTGAACATCCCCTAGGCGGGGAGTGGTTGGTCAAGGGCAGGGCTTCTGCTCTGCCCAGCATGGACAACAGTCCCAGGGCTAGGACCAAATGGATCAGGACAGAACTGTCAGTCTCTGCCAACCCCGCTTTTTGCTCAGCGGGGCCAGATCACTGACAGGCCAGGTGGGCACCACCTGCCTCTTTCCCTGAAATCCTCCTCTGTCATCACCTAAAGCAACATCACATGGTCTCAAACACCTGTCCTCTCATAGATGCTCTCTGTCCCTCTACATGTGTCTGTTCCTCCTGCCTTCTCTAAGTAACTGCCAGCACCTTTGTCCCTTGCCACGTCCTCAACCTGGGCTATCAGCCATCTTTTACCTACTCTGATACGGTGCCAGTCATAGTGACCGAAGTCATTTGAATACAGTGTGTCACATGGTTATTTTACTGCTGTGAAGGAGAATATGAGTCAGGGTACATACAGTCCACAGAAGAAGGAATGCCCAAGATCACAAACGTAGAAAGAAAAGTAGTTATAGGAGCAGTGCAACCTTAACCTGTCACTTAGCAACTTTCAAGCTTCACAAGTTAGCATCAAATATCACAGGAACAGGGCCAATCAACAAACAGTAAGTCATACACAGAACACATGCAGGCAGAGTACCACACAAGGCTCCGCCATTCTGTCTGCACGCTCTGGCCACAGGTCAAATCCGGCCCCCATCTTGTCTTTGTTAATAAAGCTTTATTGGAATGCACTGCGCTCACAGCTCGTGGCTGCTTTCTGCCTCCACAGCATCTCCACACTGCTGCAACTGAGACCATCTGGCCGGGACAGCAGGAAGGATTTACCTGTGGCCCTTTGCAGGGACTGCGCCAACCCTGCTCGAGAGCGACCCCGGGAGGCGCGAGGCGAACCACCTGTGCGTCGCTTCAGGTCACCTGCCAGCTCAGCTGTTAGTGTAGCTCCAGCTACAGGCTAAGCCTGGTGCTCAGCCCTGTGTGCTTGACACGCACAAAAATACAAATGGCCTCACGAGCAATTTAAAGTCAGCATTGAACGCGGGCGTGCTGGCGTGCTGCTCCAAGGGCGAATGATTCTGGAGACATCACTTCACTTACAGACCTGCTGGGAGAGTCTTGTATTTCCATGGCGAAAGGTTTACATCTTCAAAGGGGTGAGGACTGTTTAATCCTCCCCAAGCTCCTCTGACTCCCTTGTTACCGCTCCAGACCATCAGGACGGAATGTCCTACAAGTGGCTGGCCACTCACTAACAATGCAGGGGACTTTTAAAAAGACAAAACAAATCTAACCTCCCAGGGGAGCTGGGGTGCTAACGGATCTCACCCCCGCCTTCTGTTATAGCTAAAAGCAGCCTCTCGCCATGCTTACTACCGGTGAAATGCACACATTTCAAAGCCACCAGGCAGGGTCCCTCAGTGAATTCGCCATGGGGGTGCTGCCCACCACGTTCCCCCACGGAGGGCGAATGGCTCACCTGCTCCCACCTCTAGCCTGTATTTGGCACCAGCTGGCCAGGGCATCTCGTAATAACTGGGGGAGTGTGGCCTGCCACCGGTGCCAAGTGCGCTTTTAAATGAGAAGAGGAGTGCTGCACACCAGCAAAGCAGTTTGGCTCAGGTGGGCCTCTGGGAAGTCTTGGGGGGACCTGGTGCCCCAGACAGGATCTCAAATACTCCTGCTGCGAGGTTCTGGTGGAGCTCAGCTCCCCAGAGGCCAGGGGACGATCGCGGACCTGGCCCGCAAGGTGGTTGTCCTGCAGAAGGAGAGGGACCAGCTATGCGGGAGGGGAGAGGGCGGAAGAAGCTGAGGACAGGGGAGGGGCTCCAGGACTCTGTCGGTGGAAACCTGCCAGAGCACGCGCTCTGCCTGACTGCAGCTCCACCGTCAGCAGGAAAACTTGCACAACCAGCAACTTTGCAATCGCCCAGACCCTCTGCTTCTGAGTGGCGTCGTCCCCGTCCCTGTGCCCGGGCTGGTGCCATGAGGTGTGCTGAAGGGTGTGGGGCACAGGGACAGATGCTTCTGCAGGTGGGCTTTTGGCAAAAGTGCAGCCCAGCAGGAAGGGACCCGAGGCATGGGGCCCAGGCCCCTGAACAGATCCGGGAGCCTGAGACTAATGATTCTCGCTTGCCCTGGATTGATCTGCACTGGCCAGGAGAGGCCTCCCCGGAAACAGCCCCGAACCAACTGCCCAGCCCTGCCCTCCCCTGCTGTCTTTCTAGGTCGTTTCACTTGGACTTCATGTCTTGTTTTACTATTTAATTCTTCTCCTATTGTCAGAAGCAGGGGTGTGAAAGGGGCGCGTGGTTCTGTCCCTCTTCTTTCCAACCTCATCTCTGCTCCTGCCGTCTTTGGCACGGCTGTCTCCCCGTGGTTTCTCCTGCCCCTCCTTTGCCACCCCCAATACTCCAAAATGGCATCCTCCTCTGTCTCCTGGCAACGGTTGCTTCCTGGTGGCCTTGGGAGTCCTGCCAAAGAAGGGTCCCCGGACCAGCAGGACCTGGACCGAAGCCTCTGTCTCTTGCTTGGACATGCCGATGGTCTGGCTCAGCAAATTTAATGGAGGTGTGACTATCCTTGCTACCTTTTTTTTTTTTTGCATTACTGGGGCTTGAACTCAGGGCCTACACCTTGAGCCCTTTTTTGTGATGGGTTTTTTTCGAGACAGGGTCTTGTGAACTATTTGCCTGGGCTGGCTTTGAACCACGATCCACCTGATCTCTGCATCCTAAGTGGCTGGGGTTACAGGCGTGAGCCACCATTGCCTGGCTGGCCTTGCTACCTTAAGACAAACCAGGGGGCAGGACTGCCCGGATGTCAGCCTCCTGAGTCCCCGTGGTGGCCTCAGGGTCAGTGAACCAGTGTCTCTGATGAGCAGTCTGAAGCCGACAGGTCTTGTGGTGCCCTTCACGAGTACTGCCCGCCCTGCCCAGGACAGGGACAGGGATGAACGTCTCAGAATGTTCTGCCCCTCTGTGCTCACGAGGAGTGGGAGGGACCCTGGAGTCCTGCCATGCAAACAGCGTGGAGCGAATGCATCCGCCCCGAGCTCCGGCCGTGGCTCCTACGGTCCTGCCGCAATGTCCTGGCCCAGGCTGCCGGTCCCCATCCCCACCCCGCTGGCCTTGGCTGTGGCCCAGTCTTCTCCATCGGCTGCAGCAAATACGAAAGACTGTGTGACTTACAAACGGCGACATTTCTTCCATTTCTGGAGGCTGAAGCCCAGGACTGGGGGAGCAGCCCGGCAGGGATCTGGTGAGACGTTGTTTGACTTGTAGATGGTCAAAATCCCCTTGAGTCTCACGTGGTGGAGGAGCGCGAGTGCCCTCTGGGTTCCCTTTTATGAGGGCACTAATCCCGTTCATGAGGGCTCCACCCTCATGACCTCGTCACCTCCCACACCTGGGTCCTGACACGAGCATTCAGGGGACACAAACCTTTGGTCCACAGCACCTGTCCTCTCTCTTGCCCCCCCTGCATTGTGGGCCATCCGTTCACCATTCCCCAAATGTGTCCCTGATGAGATGGTCCCTCTCAGGGTCCAGCTGTCCCCAGAGCCCATCCAGGAGAAGCCTTCTCCGGGAGTCCCCCGTAGGCCTTGGGACTGGAAGCCCCAGGTAGGTACTCATGCTGGGGTCCCCCAGCGCTGAGCCCGAGCCCTGCAGCCCCCCAGCCTTCTCTGCCACACCACTGAGCTCCTGCTCACCCACACATCACTGGCCCCTCCATGTCTGTCCTGGACGGTGAGGGGCCAGCACTTGTGTCTGCCCTGCCTCTCCCGCTAACCCTGTTCAGGACCAGCTGGGACATGGAGGCCTCCCTGGGCACAGAATGGGACGTCTCTGTAGCCCTAGCGTGTCCGTTGCAGGGCACGGGGAACGAGGAGCTACTTGGGCTCTGTGGCCAACCACACCAGGCTGCTATCCTGAGATGCTGAGCACCTGAAGCCAGGACGGCGGTGTCATGCCAAAGTGCCATCAGGAGACCCTGAGGGGAGCAGGTGAGTGATGTGGCCAGGACACACTCATAAGAGGCATGGAGTCTGCCTATCCTACAGAAGGTCCCAGCCATGTAACAGCACTCTGCAGACTGTCAATCATTTCCTCGGGCGACCGCAAGGCTGCCTGGGAGCTGCAATCCCTTGTGCTGCCAGCAGTGTGAAATGAGTTCACACCACATTCTGGTCAAGGTCGAGACTGAAAAGCCACAGTACGGTCTCTATTGGGTGTGCACCGCAGAGTCAAAATCACAGGTCCGGTCATCGAGAGTCAGGCCATCTTACTCTCGTCATCTGCCTTTTGTAAGACCCGCTTCCCTGGCCTCACCAGTCCTCACCTCCTGACAAAGGCCACCCGCCATCTTGCAATCCATGAGAAATGACCCGTGTTCAGTGCCATTTGACTCACGGTCTGCTGGTTTCACCATTCTGGAATGAGACTAAAACCCCCATTTTAAACAACAGGAACCATGTAACTCTTTTCTCTGCCTTTCTTCCCACCCTTCTTTCTGCTCGGAACAAACGTCCTCCTCCTGCCAAATGGTGAGACCCAACTGAAGTTTCACCTCCTATGAGAAGCCTTCCCTGATTGCTCTTGTCAGTCACTCTCTCGGTAACAATTCGTCACTACCATCTTGCTGGCCTCACTGGTACCTTAGACCTCATCTCCGTCCTCCCTCTCACCCCACCCTCAAATGTGAGTTCCTGGAGGGAAGAACTCAAAGCGTTCTGCGAGAGAGCCTGACACCCAGAACAATCAGACCTAGAAGACCCTAGGTATCTAACAGAGGTTTGCCAGGTGACAGATGAATGAATTAATGGAACAGACAGAAAACCTAATGGCCAGAAAAAAAAATGACAAAATCTGAAAATCCAACCAAAGAATTAGGGCGGAAGGTTTAGGGCACAGAGGAGTTCTCGGAAAGACCAGGAAAATATTCCTTTCATAAAACTTAATTTGGTTTGACAGCTGAGATATATATACGTGCTGACCTCCTTTCTCGGAAGTGACACTTGTAGTAAAATACTTCCCTGGGTCGTACTTGAGATGTCACCTACACTGCGGAATGTTCTTCTCTTGTGTAATCTGAAGAGTCCCCTAATAGGACCTAAAAGAATCTGAGAGGGTAATGAACAGAAAGTCCATTTTAAAAGCCACTCATCCCGGACCGCTGCCTGTGCCGGTCAAGGAAGATGAGACAGCAGTCACCGTAAGGGGCTATTATGGAGAACCAAGCAAACAATTTTGAAATACCCGAGCCTGTGTCTCATTGTCACCTGTCACCATAGTACCTAGACACTTAGGCAGAAACATTATTTCAGAACAAAAGAGGAAACGTCTGGGCAAATTTATCCAGATGACCGTGTTATTATCGGAGGACCCATTAGAGCAGGTGACAGCTCTCTGAGGCATACGCGACAGACTACTCAAAAACAATGTCATTCTTTTCCTTCCTATTATGGAAAAGACATTCAGCTGTGGTCAGGGTTTATTACAGTTGCAGTGCTGACAGATGCTTGTCACTGGCCACGAGTGTCCCTAACTCACGTCCACAAGAAGGGAGGTAGTGAGCTGGCCGGTGATGACACCGACACCCCTGATGGCAGACCGAGAAGGGAGGTGGGAACAGCATTTGGCTGTGCACCCTGTGAGGACAGAGCACGCTGGGGTTTCCCTCTCCCCAGGCAGGCAGGTGACAGTTAAGGAAGTCCCTCTCCCGGGGGGGCTGGCTGGGCCGTTCCTGCTCCCAGGTGGCATTTGAGCAGCCTTCCATCACCTGCTCAGTGGGCACCAGCGAGGCCAGGGCTGAGACCTGGACAGTCATTACATGACAGGAGGACAATTCCATGACAAAGTGGAGTCAGGAGAGAGCACTTGGGTCTCCTGGGGTCCTGTTTCACAAAGCAAGGGAACCCCAACCCCCATTCAGGGCCAGGCCCAGGCTTGGGGCAGGAATTGCCAGAGCTGGGCTGCTCTGCCCACAGGACAGGAAGAGCCTGTGAGCTCAGCATGCTGATCGGCCCCCTGGCCATTCCTGGAACTTCTGAAGTTCTTTTTTTTGGTGGCACTGGGGTTTGAACTCAGGGCCTCACACTTGCTAGGCGGGGTTTCTACCACTTAAGTCACTCCACCAGCCATTTTTTGCCTTGAGTATTTTCAAGACAGAGTCTCGTGAACTATTTTGCCTGGGCTGGCTTTGATCTCTGTTCTGATCTCTGCCTCCTGAGTAGCTGGGATTATAGCAGTGCACACCGGCACTTGGCCTGAAGGTCACTTCTAATGGGAAAAAGAGACAGGGCTAGCTGGATTTGCCATTTTCCAAGCTCTGGGACTTTATG
This sequence comes from Castor canadensis, assembly GCF_047511655.1. NCBI lineage: Eukaryota > Metazoa > Chordata > Mammalia > Rodentia > Castoridae > Castor > Castor canadensis. The sequence continues at coordinate 2,413,303 of NC_133391.1, read as the reverse complement.
GCTCTATCTGAATGTGTCACGAGCACCGTCTTGACTCTCTGTTGATGCTCCGGGTGTCTACACCCAGGCTGCTTTGTGGCCCCAGGACCTGTGTTCACTGGGAACTTGACCCATCCTGGTTCTCTGCCCACAGGACCTTTGCTCCTCCTGGCTCCCCTCTGAGCTCCATGCACAGCTGGCCTGGCCTGGCCCTGGTCCACACACAGGCCCACAGCCTGAGCCTGCCCTTGTGGCCGGCCTGGTTTTCCAGGTATTTCTAGGGCTTGGCCTCTTCCTAGGAATGCAGTCTTTCCTCTGAAGCCTTCTGGAGCCCAAATGTCTGCCTTCACTGTTTTTATATGTACTTCTGTTTTCTAAGGGTTCCCAGACTAAGATTTGAATGGACGCTTAGCCTCCCAATTTTGTGATGGAGGAAACTGAGGCTTTCTTGTTTGCCCCAGCATGGCTGGCTCCCCACCCCCGCCAACCACCCAGCCCTGGTGGGCCCTGTTACCCTCTCAACAACCATTTTCCTGGAAGAAGGTCCATTCCCAAATTATCTACTGCGTTGTAATAGTCAGCCTGCTCTTCCTGGGCCTCCCTCCCTGAGCCTCACCCGTGACCATACAAATCCTAGAGGCTTGGCTTCCATCCTGCAGACCGTATGGCCCAGCTAAGATAGGAAGCTGGAAGGACAGAAAGCCAAGTGCGGGTTGTACAGAACCCAGCCTTGGAGTTTCGACCCAGTCCTATGTGCTGTCCCTAACACTGCCACCAAGTCTGAAAGAACAAAAGGACTGAAAATGCAGATCCTCTTTGACTCATGAATGGCCAGTCCTGAAAAAGCCATCCCAAAGCAGGCTGAAATTAGGGATAATTCGGCACTCATAGAAAAATATTCTATCTCAGATCGACCACGCTTGGGCCCAGGGATCACCATCACCTGGCTGGGAACCGTACACGCTCTTTCCTGCTCACTGATTAGCAGATGGGACTCACCTGGCTCCTCCTTCCCACAGATTAGTGTAGGTTTTAAAAGCTCCTGGGGAGGAGACAGTTCTCCAGATTCCACCCGCTCTGTATTCCTGTCCCTAACTTTTAATAAACTCCATTTACAACCATGTGTCCTGCCATGGATTCTTCCCGTGAGACACAAAGAATTTGGAAGTCTGATCACAGACTGCACCAGAGCCGTTAACAATCCTAAGGTGAAAGTAACTTAAGTGCAAAGTGCAGTCAACACACCTGACCCCACAAATGCTCATCGCTTTCGAGTGGGCGTGGGCCAGGCCACAGCTGGCAAAGTCGTCTAAGGCAAAGCCTGTTTCACCGCAGGGTGCTGGGTCTCACGTCCACCCACGGGGGGTGCAGACACGAAGGGGTCAATATCCAAAGACCCTGGCCACACAGTGCACTGTGGGGTCACCTCTGTAGCACCGTAGAGCTGAAACACAAGCTGCGCCGGGGCATGCCGGGGACTGGCACGCAGGCTGAGGGAAGCAGGCCTGGGAGAGGCATTTTGGGACACCGCCTCTGCTTCCAGGGGAGGTCCCCATAACGAGCCTCCTCTGAGGCCCTGGCTCTCTGCTCACCTCAAGGCGGGGCCTTTCCTGTGGCTCTGTGGCATCTGGTTTCTGCTGTGAGTCTCTCTCCCCTGTGACCAAGGCCAAGGCTGCTCTCTGCTCTCTGGAGCCCAGCAGATGCTCCGCTCCTGGGGCTGGAGGTGGGAGTGGGACGGAAGCAGGTCCAGGGGAAGGGCGCAGAGGGGACTCTGGGGCCACAGAACTATACCTTAGCCCTCACTTAGCCAGGGAGGTCACAGCCAGGCATCAGCGGCTCACGCCTGTAATCCTAGCTACTGAAGAGGCAGAGATCACGAGGTTCGGGATTCAAGGCCAGCCTGAGGCAAATAATATGAGAGACCCTATCTCAAAAAAACTGTCACAAAAAAAGGCAGGTGGATTGGCTTGAGGGGTAGAGCACCTGCCTAACAAGCCTGAGGCTGGGAGTTCAAACCCCACTACTGACAATAAAAGAAGAGACAAAGACACAATTGTCTGCAGAGATGTTTCTCTCTAGAATTTGCCTCTCATGGGAATTTATCAGGTAAAGGACACAATGGGGAAACAGCCCCTACCCTTGTAAGACGTCCTCGCAGGTAAGTGCAATGGCCTTTTATCCATCAGCCCAGGCCCGTCCCAGGCCACTGCCAGGGCACTTCCCAAACAGACAGTGCTACTCTGTGCCCTGACTTCAGCCAGGAATTTGTCATTCCAAAGGGGACAGCCTCCGACGGCTGCAAGCTCAGCATCTGTTAAGTGTTGCACCTGGGGACGCCTGGGCACCCGGCCACTCCATTTCCACTGCTCCTTAGTTATGGGGGAGACTGGCACCGAGCAGACTTGGCTTTTATTTTATTACTGCAATGCTCTCTGAAACAGCTTCGTTTAAGAAAATGGCTCAAATGAGCAGTAAGTGGGCTTTTTTCCCTCTGGGCTTACAGTTTTCAGAATGGAAACTGTTCTCTCTGTACACAAACTGCCACCCGAAACCCCTGCGCAGAGCCCTGGATGTTTTGTGGCTACCGGAGCAGAGCGAATGGTGGCTCGGCAGGGGCTCGAGCAGGCAGGTGACAACGCGCACCTTGGCGTTCTTCCCTTCCACACAGGACGCCGTAAGTGTGCAGGAGGCGGTGCTGGGCTCGCTCTGCAGCCACAGGTTACTAATTAAAGCTTTACTGAGCCAGAAACACCTACAAAAGCTGCTTTTCTTTTTTTTAACCCACATTTAAGCCGTTCAAAACCCCTCCAATCATGGCTGTCTTTCATCCCTTGATTCACTGGGGATAACTCAAGTCAAAACCCTTCCTGGCACAGAAAAAGTGGCCAGGATTTAAAGGAAACCTTAACTGAAAAGAAGATATGGTTGGCCAGACGCTGGTGCTCACATCTGTAATCCCAGCTACTCAGGAGGCAGAGATCAGGAGGACTGCGATTCAAAACCGGCCTGGGCAAATAGTTCCCAAGACCCTATCTCGAAAATCACTAAATGGGGCTGGTGGAGTGGCTCAAGTGGTAAAAGCACCTGCCTCCTAAGTTCAAATCCCAGCACCACAAAAAAAAAGATATGGTTGAAAAATGAATCAAAGGGAGACAAGACACTCCTGATGCTGCCTGGTGACGTCCTGTGTCTGCAGACGTGGGTCTCTGTTGTCCTCCCCTCCTCAGGCTCCCCTGATGGCTTTGCTCAGTCCTTCTGCTGTGCCCCCCGCAGCGCAGCAAACCTCTCGTCACGGTTGAACAGCGTGGTCTGGCTTCCAGTGAGGGACTAACTATCCCATGGATGTGACGTGGCAAGGTTTGGCCGAAGCCATTCTTTGTTCACTGGGACCCCACGCTGCAGCCCCCGCGCCCTTGGAAGTGAAGGAGCACTCTCTTAGGCCAGCGTGGGTCAGGCCTGCTCTGTGTCCTGCAGACTTGGGCAGACACTGCTGTGGTCACCCACACCATCTCCCAATGCACCCACGGCCCACCCAGAGAGAGAACAGACGCGCCGTTCCCTTCCTATTCTCCATGCCAGGCCCCGCCTCAGTTTCCATGATCTTCCTGACTCATCCCGAGGACATGCGGTGGCATGAAAACAAACAGCACAGGCTTTGGGAGCAGAGACAAGGGACGTGAATCCCTGCTTCTTGTCCCCTGGCTGTGTGGCCCAAGGCTGGTCACTCAGCTCAGGGTTCTTTGCTGTGAAACTGGAGTAAGAACAGCTGCTGGGCCGAGAGTGAGAACTCAGGTATCTGTGTCTCCGAGGTGCACAGCACTGCCGTGTGAAGGCCCCAGACACCTTCACAGTCCCTGCAGGACAGCTTGGGGCTCAGCTCCCACCCCACTTTGTGGCCACCACCCTCCTCCATGGCCACTTTCCTCTTCCATGGCCACCACCCTCCCCCATGGCCACCACACTCCCCCATGGCCACCACACTCCCTCATGGCCACCACACTCCCTCATGGCTCACCTTTCATAGGTGAGCGCTATGACAGTGTTGTTCTTAGCAACCAGGGGGAGGGACACAACGCCACAGAGGCCCGGCCACAGGCCCTCCACCCAAGGGACACCAGGAGGAGGACCTAGGCTCTCCTACGGTCTCCAAGCAAACACGGGATCAAGAAATGCCTGAGGCTCAGGGAAGGGGACCAGACCACACCCACTCAGGAAGAGAGGGGTCCACCGTCCCCTCCCCAGCCTCCGAGTGGGTGGGGCAGGAGAGGAGGCAAAATCTCCAGATCTTACGTCCCTCCTGCCCAGGCTGCTGCCAATGTGCTTTGGACGAGCAGAGCCAGGAAATACAAAATTGATGATTAAAAACTAATCTGGCAAAGATGTGAAAATGACCACGCCAAAATAATTGAGACATAAAAGAATGGATGGTAACCGAACAAACCACTACTTACATATACACAGACATAAAAAAAGTAGATATGAGGAAGCAAGAGAACTGTATAAAATGAAAGAAAATGTCCTTGCAACTCCAAACGTGACAAATAGATTGAGAAATTAAACACAGGTCAACAGAGAATTAATTTACCAGAAGCTAACTATGAGGAAATTACTTACAAATTACTTGGAAAAGACAAAGAGGCAAGAAATCTGAAACAGAGGAAGGAGAAGAGAGAGAGGGGCGGTATTTCACATCCAGTCAGAGTTCCAGGAGGCGACAGCACATGCAGGAGAGGCCACATCCGGCCAGATCCAGAAAGAGGGATTTGCAGATAAGCGTTCAACAAATCCTAAGCAGGACTTAAAAAGACCTCCACACCCGCACAGAGTAAAAATCCAGAACACGAAAGACCAGAGATCTTAGATTATCTGTGAAGAAACAACTTAGTCGGGAAGCAACCCTCAGCGTCGACAGGAGACGCAAGAAGGCAACAGGTGTCACTGTTACACTTTGAACAGGTAAGGATGCCAGGTTCTCGAGGTGACGATGGCACTGAATAAATGATTGTCGCAGGTTGCCCAGTGCACCGTGGGAGAAACTAACACGACAAACTTGCCCAGAGAGAGCAACGAAATCGTGAAATTTCAGCAAGTGCCCAGTATGAGACACGGCCAGGGGGACCGCCACCTTCAGCCAGAAAACAATACGATTGAAATTCTGGGCATACAGCAGGTATGATGTCTAGCACGGTGGCACACGCCTGTAATCCCAGCACTCAGGAGGCTGAGGAAGAAAGATCTCTGGCCAGCCTGGACTACATAATGAGACACTGTCCCTCCTTCTCCCTCAATAAGATGAGGACTTGCTTTAGATTTTGTTAATTTAAGTTTACGGTGCATATTTTACCAGTATCCTCGCTTTCCCTCCCGCAGTGAGGAGTCCAGTGGGGGTTGCATGTGAGGGTCAGGATCTGTGCAAAGAAGGTGTCCCCATAGGGTGGCGGCCCACCCTGGGAGAGAAAAGTAACCCACAGGGGAATTCAGCAGCCTGGAGATATTCTGGGTGCCAGAGGAGGGTTCCTTCCCATAAGTGTGCGAACGGGACGGCCTGCAGGACTGATGTTTTTTCTTTTTAATTGTTTGTCTCTTTGTTTTCTTCTTTTGTGGGACTGGGGTTTGAACTCTGGGCTTCCCACTTGCAAAGCAGGTTCTCCATCACTTGAGCCAGGCCTCCAGTTCATTTCGCTCTGGTTATTTTGGAGATGGGGTCTCACGAACTATCTGCCCAGTTTGGCCTCTTACTGCCATCCTCCTGATCTCAGCCTCCCAAGTAGCTGGGATCACAGGCGTGAGCCACTAAGACTCATGGCTCCGAGTTACAGTCGGGGACGCTGGTGTGAACCTGTGCACCCCGCTACGTGGCTGGATCTAGCAGGCACAGGCACACTGTCATGCCTGCGGGCACTTGGTGCCCCGTTCTGGCAGCAATGACGCCCAGAAGCTGCAAACACACCAACAGCCAAATCGCCCTCCATTGAGAGGACTCAAGGTTTTAGAAAAATGTCTGGGAAGGAAGAAAGAAGGGACCAGACGAGTCGGGACCATCTTGCAGTGCCAGGAAGTAAGCGAGGAGGTGCTTGAAGCACCATGGGGCCGTGTCAAAGAGCCTGGAAGGGGTTCCTGTCAGATGGGGGACATCGAGATAAACACGTTAAATGAAACAGGAAGAAGTTCACGTTGACCAAATAAATAAAAGGCCAATTGCAAAATGTCAAGGAAATTATAGAATTTTTTTAATCACTGATTTTAATCACTGCTAATTAATTCAGGCAAGAAAAAAATGGCCGGAAAAACGGTGATTGCAGTGGAAAGGGAGCTTTATAAAATCTCAGTGTCTCCCCATAAAACATCATAACTGTCCACAAAGGGAGGGTGACTTTAGAGAGAGAAGCCCGGGAAACAGCAATGTCCCATCCACAACAAAGGGATGTGTCGAAGTCGTGTCAGACCCAGCCAGACTCAGCGCGAAGGAGCCAGCAGTGACCCCAACACTCTGACCAAAAATGACGCCTGCAGGACAACTCAGGAAGGAAGTCCCAGTAAAGCCAAAGTGAAGGAGCCCTAAGAAATGGCTGGCCTGTGATCTTCCTAAGTGGCAAGGGCGCGGAGGAGACAAGGAGACAGGACAACTGGTGTGGGAGGCGTCCTGGATCGGGTCTCGTTGCCTCTCAGGACATTTTGGGACAGCCAGCAAAGCGTGCAAGGGGCCTTCGGGTGAAGGGCAGTTCTGTACAGGATTCTTGTGAGTTTTCAAAATGCTTTCAAAATGAACAGCAAAGATGAATGTGAGCCGGCACAAGCCACACGTCCCGGACTTGGTACCCACGTGGGCACCGGCCACTGGGCAGACAGACTGGGCGCATGGGGCGCTGTGGCCTGGGAAGGGGCCGGCCTACCTCCAGGAACCTCTGGGAAGGCATGAGGTCCTCGTGTCACTGTCACTGGCTGAGTCAACCCTTCAGCCCCCTGGGGAAAAGCTGACAGAGCGTGTGCCTCCCAGCTTAGATGCAGAGCACAGCGCCCCATACAGCGAGGCCAGGTGTTTAATCCTCCTTGTCACACAGACAGGACGCCGTCCCAGATCCCACCCCAGGGCCTCTGAGGGACTGAAGGAGGGGCTCTGGGAGTTGGCTGTGCTAAGATGCACCTTGTACAGTCCCTGCAAGGTTCCTGTCTGTGCCTGGGTCACAACTCAACTCACCCCTCTTTGAGGTCAAAGGAATGCAGACACAATTACTTCTTTGTTTAGGAAACCCAGAGAGAAAACAAATCATTGATCTAAAAAATTAAGCCCAGCCAGGCACCAGTGGCTCATGTCTGAAATCCCAGCTACTTGGAAGGCTGAGATAGGACCTCCGTTCCAGGCCAGCCTTGGGAAAAAGTGAGATCCCATCTCCAAAATCACCAGAGCAGGGAGAGCTGGGTGTGGCTGAAGTGGTAGAGCACCTGCCTAGCAAATGCAAGACCCTGAGATCAAACCCTACTACTGCCAAAAAGCAAAACTAAGCAAAAAACCCAAAACCAAAACTAAACAAAAACCCAAAACCAAGTCCAGTCAACGGCCGGAAAAAATCAAGGTCACCTGTGACCCTGGATAAAAATAAATAAAATGGACATCACAGCCACACTGTGCTCATCTCCAGAAGGTTGCAATGTTGAAAAAGAAAAGCAACGAACCATCTCACCAACCGGCAAAAACAGGAAAGCCAGAGATCAAACCATTAACAGAACTAAACCTATTTATGATGTTTTAAAAATCTCAAGACCTAAGAACCTCCAAATCAGCTCCTAGCATAAACCAGGATTAGAAGAAAGCAACCATCTCAACTCAATACAGGCAAGTTCTCAAAAAGACACCTTCCACCCTGTTGTAAATGTCATGATTGATGATAAACTGTAAAAGATTTTCTTTAAAGTTGGCAATAAAAAGGGCTGTGTTCTGTCGCTGCTCCAGTTCAATACGATCCAGAGGTCCTAGCTGTTCCAGCAAGACTGCAAAATAAACAACAAAGAGGAGGAGATGGAGGAGGAGATGGAGGAGGAGGAGGAGGAGGAGATGGAGGGAGAGGAAATGGAGGGGGAGGAGATGGAGGGGGAGATGGAGGAGGAGGAGATGGAGGAGGAGGAGATGGAGCGAGAGGAGATGGAGGGGGAGGAGATGGAGGGGGAAATGGAGGAGGAGGAGATGGTGGAGGAGATGGAGGAGGAGGAGATGGAGCCAGAGATGGAGGGGGAGGAGATGGAAGGGGAGATGGAGGAGGAGGAGGAGATAGATCTGGGTACAGTACTTCGCTCCTCTAATCCCAGCCACTTGGAAGGCAAAGATCAGATGAATCATGGTTTGAACCCAACTTGGGCAAAAAGTTAGTGAGACCCCCATCTTAACCAATAAGCCAGATGTGGAGGTGGACACCTGTGATCCCAGCTACACAGGAGGCGTAGGTAAGAGGATCTTCAAGGCCAGCCTGGAATAACACAAGGCCCTACCTAAAAATAACGACAGCAGAAAGGGCGGAGGGCATGGCTCAAATGACAGAGTGCCTGCCTAGCAAGTCTAGGGCCCTGAGTTCAAATTTGAGAGAAAGAGGGAGAGAGAGAGAGAGAGAGAGCTCGAATATAAAGATTTCTAAGGAAGAAACGAAGCTGCACTGTCGCCAGCTGCTGTCGGCTTTCTAAACAGACACATGGTGGCACTAACAAGAAAATCCCGAAGTTTCTGGCTGTAGCCCCATGACCATCTGAGCAGCAGGATGCCCGGCTGTGATAGGGACAAGAAACTTCACGTCCCATCAATGTGTAAAATGGAATGCTGGCGGCCAGAGTCGCCCCGTAAGGGAGGGGACACATAGGGGACTTCATCACAGACGACATACTGAAAAGTGCACACTGCACCCAGCATGGCCCCACGGGGAGAGCCCCGGCCTCTCCTGCAGATGGGAAGTCCAGGGAAACGCCCGGGCTCCCAGAGCCGGGAAACGGCCTTTGTCTTTCTGCGTGACAGCTTGAGGCACCCTGATGGCCCCCCATCTTCCTTCCCTCTCCTGAGCTGGGGAAGGTGGGGACCCCAGCGCTCTGCCACAGGGACTCGAGCGTGCCGATGCCACCTGGCAAAGACCTCAGGCAAGGTGTGCACTGGGCAGGGGCTGGGGATTTCCCAAGTAGTAAAACGTGTTTTAACACCTGTCATGAAACAGCGTAAGCTTGCGCCCGAGTAACTGGACTAACAGAAGGGACTCAAGACTTCAGAGACAGCCCCAGTCCCTGGGGGAGTTGCTGTTCCAAGTGAGGAGGGGGAAATGGGCTTTTTAAAAATGTGATTGCAGGGTATTTGCAAGATGGTAAAAATTGACCCGCACCTCCCTCCGTTTCTAAGTGCAGGAGCCAGCGGCCAGAGTTCTGTGTGCAAAATGAAGTAACAGGAACTTTGGGAAAAGATTGGGTGAACCCCTTTGTAGCCTGAAAGTGGGGGGAATCCGTCCTGTGTTGACTCAAACCTCCGAAGAGTTAGAGAGAAAGGTTTGTAATTAGACTCCATTCTCCTCCTGCATGGCAAAAAATATCCAGACAGTTTTCTTTTCTTTTTTGGCGGCACTGGGGCTTGAACTCAGGGCTCACGCTTGCCAGGCAGGCGCTCTATGGCCAGAGCTACAACTCCAGCCCTCTGGTGCTCTGGCTGTTTTTCAGATAGGGTCTTGCTTTTGGGGACCTTCCTAGCTACACTGCCCGCAGCAGCTGGGATAACAGGAGTGGACCGCCACACCCAGCTTTTTCTGCTGACGTGGGGTCTTGGGAACCTTTTGGCCCAGGTTGGCCTGGAGCTGTGATTCTCCTGACTTCTGTCCTCCGAGCAGCTGGGATTACAGGCCTGAGCCACTGCACCTGGCCTTAAAGTCGATTGATTTTGAAAGAAAGCAAACACTGATCATTGAAGCAACAGAACAAAGTACTGAAGCGAACACACTTGACTCCGTGTTACGTTGGTGACGTAGCCACGGAAGGAAAGCACAGGAACTGCGACTGAATGTGCGTGGACTGCTGTGGTCCAAGGACACACGGGAATTGCACCTCACGAGTTCTGTTGTTAGTCAGAGGTCCTGAAACTGCACGTGAAACTCATAGTGGGAAGAGAAAGAAAACAATCACGCTAAGGCTTCCAAAACAGACTTCTTTAGGGTAAGAGAGAAGATGTTTACAAAATAAATTCAAGGCTGACAATCTTAAATTTGAACTAGAAATAACAGTGTGAACTCAAGAGATTAAGGAAATATGCATTTTGCTCTGTCCACTGGGAAGGGCTAAAGGGAGCGATGGGGGGGCAGCCCGCACTCCTGCCAGCACCCGAGTTGCAGTCTTTAAATACCATAGACACGGAATAAAAACGAGCCCCACGGAGGAACAGCTCCACGCGAGCTCGGAGCAGGAAGCTCGAGGATCCTAGGGCATCCTGCCGTATGAAAAAGCAAAGACATCAACAAACACAAGTATCCTCATGGCAAGGGGCCCAGGATGTGCTGGGCTCGGTGCCTCACAGGATGTGAGGGGGCTTCCCAGGTTAAACGTGGGTGAATTTGGGACAGGGATGACTGTTGGATACATAAAACCTGTTTTTGCAGTTCTGGGGTTTGAACACAGGGCCTTCACCTTGAGCCACTCCACCAGCCCTTTTTTGTGTTGTTTTTTTTTTTTCCAGATAGGGTCTCATGAACTATTTGCCCAGACTGGCTTTGAACCTCGATCCTCTGATCTCTGCCTCCTGAGTAGCTGGGATTACAGGCGTGAGCCACTGTGCCCGGCTAATTTCTTAATAACACTCAGGGAAAGAGAAGTCAGGATGAAAAAGAAGGAAAGCAAGCTCTGTTTAGCGCTAGAAGTAACTAGGGGACCTTTCCTTACTCTGATAACTGGTAATTGAAGAATTAAGTATTTTTTCTTCTTTTCTGGATTCTGGAGTATCTAAATAGTTTGAGGGAAGTGTTTCTTTTCAGAGTTCCAGCCACTCAGTGAGGGAGGACTGAGAGAATAACTGACTCAGGTAAGATCACAGGGGTGACACCAGTGAATGAAACCCCTATGGGGAAACTGACAGTGCGGGGACCAGACTGTCATTTAGAATCCCCGAGACTGGGGCAGGAGGCCTCTGGGGTCCTCACTGGCTGTGTGCCCCAAGCATGCACCCAGGACGTGGTAGGACAGAGGGAAGGAAGGAAGAATGGAGGGACAGGGACAGACCAGGAAAGTGGGGACGCATTTCAACGAACTTCCAGCTCAGAATTGTGTCCAGGACACAGGGACAGAACAGTGGCTAAGGTGGCACAACCAGGAGGGGGGCAGGTCACCCCCCACCCCGAGCCTGGACACTCCAGGGACGAGGGACTGAGCATTTCTGTCACCAGGTAATGACATGAGGAGAACAGGGCGGGTGGGGGAGGCCTCTGGACAAAAAGAGGTGCCATCTGCAGTGACAGGGGACAGACCAGTGACTGCCTGGAGCGGGGAGGGTAGGGAGGGAGGGAAGCAAGGGGTGCGGTGCTTTGGGGGTGACAGGTGGGTTTGTTCTTAGGGGTGTCTCTGCTGGTTGTCATCAGTGATCTGACTATGAACACAGGTAGGTCCTCACATGTCATTTGTACCTCAACACAGACACTTCAAAAACTGGGGAGAGGTGGGACTGGGATTTGAACTCAGGACCCAGTGCTTGCTAAGCAGGTGCTCTACCACCTGGGCCACTCCCTCAGCCCTCTTTGCTCTGGTTGTTTTTGAGACGGAGTCCGTGTTGAGCCTCTCCCCTGTGTGGCTGGGATGGCAGGTGTGTGTCACCACACCCAGCGGTTTTTTTTTTTTATTGAGATGAGGTCTCACTAACTTTCTGCTTTTTTTGAACTCCCATCCTTCCGATCTCTGCCTCCCAAATAACTGGGATTACAGGCTAGAGCCACCACGCCCAGCTAAACGTATTTTGAAAGACTTAAGAGAAATAACAACACAAAGCAAAACACGAACCTCCCTTTATGTGGATTCTGATCACGAAAACCTTAGTAAAAAAACGGTTTGGGTAAAGTTGGGGACATTTTCATGTGGACCAAACCAAGATATTATTAAGGAATTCCTATTAATTGTGGCATGACAATTGTGACAGAGTATGTCCTTATTTTAAGGCAAAGTTCTCACTGACGTGACACAGACATTCGGGAAAGTGCACAGACCGCAGGTGTGCACAGAGCAAGGCCACACATCCTCCCACATCCGAGCACCCTGGCATCGTGAAGGCCGCAGCACCTCTCCTGTCACTGTGCCCCCACCGGCCCCCGGGCAAGCAGCATTAACACCAAGGCTCACCCTGCCCTGTTTCAGAACCTGCCCTTAGTGGACTCCTGCTGTATACAATCCTCCCGATGACTGTGCATGGGTTTTACGGGGTGTGTGTGGTGAAACGACGTGTGGTCTGCTCGGGCCTCACGCCAGGGCCTAAAGCTGAGGTCCCCAGCCTCCTCTGCGCGCCTGAGCTCGCTGCGACCGCCAGGCCCTCGGCCAGCACAGGCCGCCGCCGGCCCCGTGGCCCACCCAGCTGCTCTGCTGATGACTTTCTGATGCTAGAATTGGTTTGGTGAGGCACCGCGATGCCCCTAGAGCTCCGCGTTGCCTTCCGTCACTTTGGGCCTTGTTGTCTTGATCAGATGGAGACGCAGCGTCACTCGTGACTTTCTCGCTCCGTGGATCAGTCCCGTCCGGATGGCTCCTGCTCTGAGGACCCTACGTGGATTCCCAGGAGTGTTTGCTCCGTGAAACCTGTCAACAGGTGTGTGGGATTCCTGCCCGAATTTACGAGCAATTTCCAGAAGTGAGCTGTCCTATAATCCAGGACAAGTGCAGGCTCGAGAGCCACCAGGTTTTACCACACGCGGTAACTGCGCTCAGAGTTCACTGCAGCTCACGATTTGGTTTTTTATCTTTGTCCCCTGCCCTTATCGGGACACGGAGCTGGTGTCACATGTGGGACTCATTTGTGCCTGCAGATCCAGCCCTGTCCCAGGCCCCCTGGGATCCTGAGCTTCATTCTGCCTCAGGCCCAGGCCCTCCATGCTTGCTCTGGCCCTTGGCGTCAGTCCAGGGTCTTTTCTGTTGTCCACTCTGGGATCCTGTGCCATCGGCCCCCGCTGTCTCCTCTCACTCATGTCCTACAGCTCTGTGTCGCCTCCCGGCCTCCTGTGTCCCCCACACAACCTGAGAGTTCATCCTGAGCGGAGGAGGGAGGACTTTCCTCCCGAGGACGGGGACAGGGATGGGGGAGAACTTCTCTCCTTCCCAGGAGAAGCTGTCAGGTTTTTCTTACCTCCAGCTCCTAGAACGGCGCCTGCAGCTAGAACTCGCTCTAGAAATACTGCTGGACCAGCGCGACAGAAACTGCACCGAGCAAAGGATCCACTGGTGTATTTGGTGACACATGGTGACGAGAATTTTTACAAAGTCTTTCAACTGTGCTGGTAAATTGTGGACCACGGCTTGGGTTTTATCCCGGTTCTCATTTCTCCCTCACCTAACAGGTCCGATGCCTGTCCTTGTCCCCCATGTCCCCAGTGTCCTGTCTCTATTTCTCCTCCTCCCCAGCCACCCCGAGTCCTGCTGGCCGTTGAGGAGTCACAGCAGGGTGGCAGGTCCCCTCCCACCCCCCGCCGATCCCCCGGCGTTATGGGACCTGTACCTGCCCCTCCACGATCCACCTGGAGATGGCTGTCTTTCCGTCGTAGCCGGGTCTGAACTGCAGCGTGGCCGAGCGGGGGCTGATGTTGGAAATGACCAGGTTGGATGGGGCCCCGGGCAGGTCTGGAGGAGGAGGAGAGAGGAAGGTAAGAGAGGCAAATCCTGTCACCACCTAGGACTTGTCGGCAAGGAAACCACCGCTTCAGAGGGACTCTCAACGAAAAAACAAAACACAAGAGCGAGACGCAGCTCGGTTTCCCTGGGATAGCATCACAGCGTGGGTTTTTTGGTTCTGTTTTTGGTGGTACTGGAGTTTGAACTCAGGGTCTTGTGCCTGTTAGGCTGGTGCTGTACCTTTTGAGCCACGCCCCCAGCCCTTTTTTGGTTTTTTAGTTATTTTTCAGATAGGGTCCCAGGCTTTTGGCCCAGGGGCCAGCCCCAGACAGTGACCCTCCTAACTACAGCCCCTCGCCCCTGTGTAGCTGGGACGCCAGGGGTGTACCACCACTGCTGGCTTGTTGGTTAAGATGGGGTCCCCCTGACTTTTGCCCAGGCTGGCCTCAAACTGTAAGCCTGCCCTATTTCCACCTCCAGAATAGCTGGGATTACAGGTGGGAGCCACTGAACCTGGCTTAAATTGTGTGTTTTTTTTACCTTAATAGGATCACCTCTAGGCTGCAGGCCATCTGAAGTGCAGGAGGACACCTCTTTTTCATCTTTGTGTGTGGTAGGTAATTAATAGACACTTGCTGGATGCAGAACGGACGTATGAATGTGAAACCGCCTCCCTCCTCCACACTCCATGCCAGGAAGGAGCGTGCACAGCTGTTTCTCTTTCCCACGATGTCCTGAAGGCAGCGAGGGAAGGGGCCGGAGCGGCACAAGGCCGGGGACTGCTTCAAAACAGCCTGACACTGCCAGTGTCCAGGTCTTGAGCCTTAGGCTTGTCGGGTCTGGTTTCCATGACAACTGAACGCAGGTGACAGGGCAGAACTCTTGCCACGCTGCATGTTTTCTGTTGCTCTGGCAACAAAATCAGATGGACGGGTCCCATTGTCTGTGGTTTTCTACGGCCACCTTACCTCATAGACAGAGGCCGCCATCTACGGCCACCGCTCCCTCGAGAGCCTGTCCCAGCAGACGTGTGACAAGTGTGTTCACATGGGTGTGCTGTATTGCGGTCATTGTGAAACAAACACTGGGAACGAGGAGGGACAGCTGGCCCGCACCCCGCTGTGTGTGGCTTCCTAACGGGCATTGCTGGACTGGCCCTTGAGGGACGAGGAAACCACTCTGTCATCAGCTCGGCACTGGCCCAGGCCGGGTCCTAGGCCCTCAAGGCCCTCTTGTGCCTGGTTTAATGAGTCCGGACAGAACGCGTCTAAACCAAAGGACAAGTGACTCGACTTTCTGCTCGGCGGCTCTCTGGATTCCTGAGCGTTCTTCAGTCTCCGATGGACGTAAAACCTCAGCACCACAAACAGAGCAGCCCTGGAAGGGACCTGGTGACGGGGGCGTGATCTGAGCCACAAATGTGAACCCTGCCTTCCTGCACACCAGCCATCGTGGCTTGTCCCATACAGCAAGGACCAGAAATGCTGGCTGGTCGGTGAGCCCGTTTTCCTGCCTGGGATGGACAGTGTCCAGGCCACCCCAGGACACCCTGGTAACTCACACCAGGTGCACTCCAGGGCTCACCTCTGGTGTACACAGCTGTTTGTTTGTTTGTTTGAGCCAGGGTCTCCTTATGTAGCCCAGGCTCACCCCAAACTCGTGATGTAGTGCAAGCTGGCCTTGAAACCTACCATCTTCCTGCCCCGGCCTCCAGAGGGCTGGGATTACAGGCATGAACCACCACACCTGGCTTCACGCAGTCATTTTAAAAATATTGAACAGTATGCTATCACCACAGCTGCTGTTCTGAAAGTACTAATGGCATTTCAAATGCGTGCTTTGGGAGGCGGGTTTACATACTTTAAGTGTGTGTTACGAGAACTGGCTATTGTGTAAAGTAAATGAAGAAAAAGGGAGCCTTTCTGTAAGACAGAGACGTACAGCCGTGCTGCTTGCCGTAGCTCGAGGGTTCTCCAGGTTGTTCTCCCCAGGCAGCAGTGATGGTGCCCTTAGAACTTTCTCCTGGGCAAACATGCTCAGGGTGGGGCTGGCTGTGTTGTATGACACCCTGTGACTCAGGTGTGCACAGCACCATAGGGTCACTGCCTTGGGAGGACAATGGTCTATGGGTGGACGGAAAGGCTTGTTCAGGGCTCCTCCTGCTGGCGGGGAGGTGACCCAGGTTCAAAGGAGCACTGTGTCCAGCAAGTACCACAGAGGTCACCGTGCCCAGCAGAGCCACCTGCTCACACCAAACATGGACTGTTGATTGTCCCATTCCTGGGGCCACCATGAGGACAGATAGGGACCATGAACACCTGGGCTTCAAACACTGCTCAGGTCGTGTTTGTTTTGTGTGCTCTTCAGATCATGGTGCCACTCCATCAAGAAGGTGACCGGGCTGGGGGAACTGAACCGGAAGTGGGGGTTCTCTTTCAGACCCCATCGCTTTTCCAGAGACTCAAATAAGGCAAACCAATGTCGTTTCAATGGCAGGGGGCTACAGCTTTAAGTATAGCATCAGACTGACAGTCCCGCTGTACTCTGTCACGGTCACAGGTGTGAGAGTTCACCCTGGGTTTGCCCCAGCCTTAACACTGGAAAGCAAGAGCCGAGGGCAATTGTCCTAAGTGGAGAGGAGCACGTTGGGAATTTAGGAACCCGGCCCAGTTCCCAAAGGACAGAATGGCAGGTGCAAGCTGTGCCCACCCTGACGGCGAGGTCCTTCCTCCTCCTCCTCCTCCACCTTACAACCCTCCATTTGCTGAGCCGCTCAGTGGCTGATGCTCGATGGTAGCCTGAATTTCAGGGTGAGTTTTTCCCATTTGCCTTTGTGAGCTCGGAGGATGGGGACCTTGGACTCTGGAGGCCAGGCTGAGTAAGTAGGGGGCTTCCAGCTTTCCCTGTAGAATAGCTCTCTGTTCTTACTGACCTGGGGGTACCCCGGAAGAGATGGTGGACGTTGTCGCCAGGCCCACCCCTGCGGCCGTCACGGCAGCCACGTCGATGGTGTAGGTGGTGAGGGACAACAGTCCCTTGATCTTGTACTCGTGGGTCGTGCTGTTGAGGGTGTGTGTGAGGCGAGAGCCATTCTTTCCGTACACCTCCCAGGAAATCTGATAGCCTGGAAGGACAAATGAGAACTGAGTCAGGCCCTCCACCAGGCTGGGCACCATGCCACCATGATGGTGGCAGGTTTGGGACAGCGGGGCGGACCACTCTGCTGGACATGCCCTGCAGAAGGAAGACACAGGAACCTCAGCTGTGCCCTTCTTGTACCACGGTGGCCTGTCTTTCCCCCACAGGGAGGACAGGGCATGGCTGGCGCACGGGCTAATGAGGGATGAATGTGACTGACAGCTCTGTTCTGTCAAATGAGGGTACCTTCTACCAGCATCCCCATTTTTATAGGATGCTATTTTCCTGATCTGCCGCTCTGAATCAGGGCCTTGCTCTCGGGTTGCAACTAATTTGTTGGCACTAAAAGTAGAATCAGGTTTTCCTTTGTGGGAATGATTGACAGGGCGCTCTTCCTGCAAGTCTGGAAAAGTTCCTTTCACCTGAGTGCATGGGTTCTGCTTCTAGCTCTGCCTCTGCACTTTTGGGATATCCTGTTCTCTAGCAAAATTTAATCCCCCCTCCTCCCGCCCCCCAGTTCTCAGTTCAGTCCGGCGGGAATTTGTGACCACAATTTATTCAACCTCAGACTCCGTTGTGACTTGGAGCTTAAAGAAAGGAAGACTCAACGCGTGTCTGAATTAACCCCGCGGAGGGATTTTATGCGATTAGCGAAGAATTCGGTGTCTTTTAAAGAGGGAGGCGGTGATGGAAGGAGCTCTGGGGTCCACAGGAGGAGAACTGCTGAGAACACTGGTTCACCCCTCTTTTCAGTCAATAAACTTGGGGTTCTGCACACCAGGGCCCATCTCAGCTTCTGTCGCATCTGGCGAAAGTAATGAAGTTAATCTGCCTCGAGATGAGCTGGAATCGAGGCGACAGTCTCAGAACTTCAATATCATGACAAAACATGAAAGTCAGAACGCTCCCTGGACGCAGGGACTGTGGGGCACTGCCGCATGGCAGAGGCGATGTCGCTGTGCGAGGGTCTTTGCCCAGCCCCGTGGTCACCTCCTTCCCCCATGTGGACTCACGGATGCTTCTAGGTTCCTGATCTGTGTTTCCCCCCCAACGGTGCAGGCCCAGGTGACCCCCATCCAAAGCTGCCCCTGGCCACCACCTCCTCCCTTTGTGTGCTGTTCCCACACAATGCGCGGCCTCGGCCTCCCCTCCTTCTTCCCGCCTCCTCCACCCGCCCCGCTCATCCTCCGAGAACCAGCGCTAAGATCAGGGGCTCCTCACCAGCTCTTTCCTCCTGGCTAAATTTGAAATTTGGGGGGAAAATGGTACAATTAAAACAAAAACCTTCAGGGCAATGAAACTCACAGCATCAAACACTGGAGAGTGTTCGGGATGCACCTGAGAGCGTTCTAAGCCCTTTGTGCGGACTAGTTCACTCGGTCTACCCATTAGAACTTGGACCTTGGGACATGGTACAGGGAGCTTCAGGAATTTGCTAGAAACCCCCGGCCTGCTCCCGGGCCTGGGCCTCGCGCCTTCTCAGCGCTCCCAGGTCCTGCGTCCTTTGCCACCTTTGCTGTGTATTTGGGCGAACACCACAGACACCCCTGACCGGGTGGGCTAGGCCTGTGACTCTCCAGCCAATGTGGCATCCTGGGCCTGCTCTGAACGCATGGGAAGAGGAAGCTTCTGTGGTGAGGCTGTCGCCTTGTCTGCTAGGGAACTGTATTGGTTTAAGAGCTGCTTTTTCTCAAAATTCACTAAACATGGCGTCTCGTCTGTCATGTCAACCTGTAGCTGAAACACAGCAATTTTGGCGGCTTTGGTAAGTGCAGCATGGCGGGAACTTCTCAGGCTCTGACGGATGATGCAGTGTGCTCGGATTGTTACAAATACAAACCCAAACCGAGGACAACTAAAGAGACTGCTCTGCTCCGGAGGCCCAGGGACGACACTGGCAGAGCAAGCGCTGTCCTGGGGGCTCCGATAAAGGTGCAGATGGGCACAGTGGCGGGCACGGGGTGGGCGAGGGCGCCCTGCTTCTGCACGCGTGTGGACTCTGGCAGCTGTGGTCAGCAATGGTTTCACTGGTTCCAGTGGAGAGGACAGGAGAGGAGAGGAGAGGAGAGGAGGGGACAGGAGGGAGGAGAGGGTGCCTGGAGCCAGCAGCCTGGGTACCTCCAGCTCTCGGCGTCCTACCTGCTCTGAACGGCCACCTAACTGAGACTAACGAGCACGGGAGCCTCAGGAATAATTTTCTGTTGATCTGAAGTAAATTGTGCAAGGGAGCAGGGGGCGTCCAATCCCAGGCTGTCTCTCTGCATCCTGGCCCTCATAAATCAGAGTTTACAGGGGGGAATGGGAGACGCTGAAATTTACAGTGGAGCAGGATGGGCAATTTACTCCAGGCTGTGAGCGGGCGGGCGAGCTCCCCTCTCACTCCAGCCCCAAATTAAAACGGGGGCAGGGCGGGCACCCATCATGGGCCTGGCCTCCCACAGGGCTCCCGGATCATAAAACACACGGTGCCCAGCGAGGGTCAAGTCAATAGCCGCCTGTAACAGCAGCTATGCATGTGAGGAACGTCTTCCACAGGGTGACGGCCACCAGCAGCATGGGGACCCAGAGGCAGGTGTGCTGGCCATCACAGCTTTTCTTTAGCTGTGTTCTGTAAAACACCTTCTGCTCCAAGTAGGCCTTTCTGGGGCTGCTGGCACATGTGGCCATGTCTGTTTGGGGGTGCCACTGTCAGGTACGGCATCCAGAGTAAGGGGTACAGCACCGAGGGCAGGTGCCACAGGGAGGTAGGTGACTGGGTGATATTCCTAGTGACACTGCCATCCAGTCTCACTCTGAGGCCTTTCCCTGTACACACAGAGCTGTCGGCATCCGCCACAGCTTCTGGGAACACAAGTGCACTTCAAGGTGGGGACAAGAGTGGACAGACACATAGGCCACACGTGTGTGGGGATAAAAGTGGCCCCCAGAGAGGAAGTGCGGAGTGGGCCACCAGACCTCCACGGCTGGCCGGTGACAGCAGCATGGTCCACAGAACCCGACTCAGAGCAGCCGGAGCGCTGAAAGCCAAGGCCACAATAAACCATAGTCGGCTGCTTGTAAGTACAGGTGTTCGTTTCAGTGAACTGAGACAGTGAGTTCATTACGCCCCATTAGCTGGCGGGAACGGACGAGCATAAATTGTAAGTATTGGCAAAACAGTGAGCTTTAAAGCGAGAGCGAGGCAGCATGGTGCTTGGGGGGCGAGGCCCGGTGCCTGTGACCGTGACCCCAGACAGACGCCCTCTGTCTACCCAGGCACCCAGGCCAGGTTTCTAGAGCGCAGGTAACTTGGAAAGCCCAGTGGGCACATGGGAGTTGCCGGCCTGTCAAGGGCACATGTGGCTTTAATTCAGATCCTGGGATTGGTCCCCGAGGGTCTGAGCTGGAAAGACTGTCCTTTCCCACGGCGTCCTGCGATGGTTTGTACCCACCCCACTCTGTTCTGCTTTGCATCTCCATCTTCTGTGTGGCATAAAGTAACGACCCTGTTTCCCACCCTGTCCCTCTCTGGCCACACTTGGGGGTGCTGGGGGTCCTCCTTGTTTACAGGTCAGCGCATGGAGGCCACACTGAGAAGACCAGGGTGTTGGGTGGTCTGAGGTTTCACGTCCAGTTCGGTAGGGACTGTTCCTAGACCAGGAGGGAGGACACTGTTCCAAGTGGACATTTCAAAGTAGGAGCTTCTCGTAGGCAGAGCCCCATGGGTGGTTGACTTTAAAAGTTAGGGTGTAAGCCAAGTGTGGTGGTGCACGCCTATAATCCCAGCACTCAGGAGGCTGAGGCAGGACGATTGGGAGTTCAAGGCCAGGCTGGGTGACATAGCAAGACCTTGTCTTCAACTCATCGTTAAATAAGTAAATGAAATAAAAAGTAAAAGGGTTTGAGGTGGCGTGAGCTCCAACCAAGACCCCATGCGTGGGCTCTGAACTCCTGCTGCAGGAGGGCTCTGGTGGACACAGCAGATCACAGAATGTCACCCATGAGTCATGGTGGGCAGGCACCAGTTTTGCTGCCCGGGACTCTGCAGTGATCTCCTGGGAGCAGTGACCCTGCTGAGGTGACACCCAAGGACACTTGGGTGCCTGAGCTAGCGTGAGGAGTTCAGTCTCAACACCCACAGGAAGTGACCCTGTCCTCGGGGCTGTGGCTGCCACACGGCCAGGAGGACCCTCAGTTGCTCCCAGGAGCGCTGGGCCCAGGTCAGATCCACTCCAATAATTTGTTCAAAGTGACAGGGCACACTTGTCCTTTTCTCTCAGAGGTAGGGGCACATACCTGTAATGACACCGTTTTTCTCCAGGGGCTCCTGCCAGCTGATCTTCAGAGATGTGTCTAGAATCTCCGTGAAGCTCAGATGTCCCACAGCTCCGGGCTCTACCAATTAAAAATACAGACGTCTGTTAACAGAGCCTGATTCCCTTTGATCAGATTTGTGTGGAACGTTCTTACCACGGAAGGGAGGTAAGTAGTGAGCCAGGGTGGGCAGAAACCGGTAGGACACTCCAGGAGGAATGCAAGAGGGACACTAAAGGCGTCCTAGCCTTCATCACGTAAAGTTATCTGGCCCAGCGCCATGCCAGCCGCATGGAGAACGGAAGTAACCGGACACAGTTTGTTCTCAGTCTTTCTTCTTGATTCAAACTAGCAGGACAGGCAGGCTGACTGGATGGATCTGCAGGAGGGTCGCTGGCCCCTGGCCAGGCATTTGCAGCCGTGGTCCTGCTTGTGTGGGGCCACAGGGCTGTGGATGCCACAACAGGGGAGCCTTGGTCCAGGGGCAGGGCTGGTCCCCACCCCTCCACAGGCCTCCAGGGAGGCGGGGTGAGAAAGGGCCGGAGCCCTCCTGCTAAGGGGGACGGTGGAGCAGAGCTGGGTGTGAGACCCGCCTACACCTCACATTACAGTCTTGCCACCGGGAGACCAGAGAGGCCAAAAGAGGAGTCGCCAAGCCAAGCCAGGCCAGGCCAGGCTGGGCCAGGCCTGTGGAATAACCTGCTCCAGGCCACATGACCTGCCCCTGGGGGCCGATGGTGGATCTCCCACTCGCTACCCACAATGGCAGGACAGGGAGGCAGGGAGGTGCCCCTGGGCTGGGCTGCACCTCCTGTGGCTGTGCACCTTGGCTCAGAGCTTGACACCTATGGCCTCTCTGGGGGTCAGCGCACCTCACATAGTGCTCAGAATGGAGCAGTGCATGCTGTGACCCAGAGGCGACAGGGGAGAGAGAGCCAGGAGTACTGGGCAGTCCCCGGCCTGCCACTGTTCCCCATGGACCTGAGGGAACAGAAGGAAGGAATTGCTGGGAAGGGGGCTGGAGGGGCCATGGTTTCCCTGTTGCTCTTCAGAGAAAGGACGGTTGGAAGGCAGAAGGGGGAGGTGATGCCTGGAGATGTCACCAGAGACAAGACACCAGCGTGCACCTCTCAGCTGTGCACCTGCTGTGCCAGGGCTCTAATTGAAGGTGTGGGGTCACTGGCTCCCGCGTGAAGTAACTGGGAAGAGCCATGCTGACATCTTTTTATTGCAACCAGGGTATGGCTAGTCCTGCTGGGGAAGCGGGTCCTTGGGGCACCTGCGGGCCCCGTTCTGGCTAACCAGCAGCCTTGCCTACACAGGCCGCAGATTCTCAAGTGAATTCAATACCTACTTCCCAGCTGGTCCTTGGACAAAGTCTTCTAACACAACTTCTGACTTAAAAAAAGAAAAAATTAGCGGTCTTGGAAAGTAGCTCGCCTGGGTGAAACCCGCAAAGGTCTTCCTGGATGAGCTCAGACACTGACAAACGCCACTGTCCTTGCAAGGAAGACGGTAAAATCCGATGGCTTGTCAGGACCATCTCATCCTCCCCGGTCATGAACATCCAGAAAGACATCCTGACGGGTTTTGAACTGACTTCCTGTCTTCCGATTGATGGAGTAGCACAGAAAGCCTTTTGCTGCTTTTACGCTCAGTGTCTCTCCCTGGACTCCTGCTCACGTACGCCAGCCTCCCGCGCTGGGGCTGTCTAGGCTCCAATTTATTTCCTGTCGTTCTTTACTGCTCCCTTACCCACTTCCAATTTCCTTGGGGTTTTGGAGAAGAAGGCCAGAGGCGGGAGGGGCTGGTGGTGGCACCAACTCTGCAACCGAGCCAAGGCCACCTGCCCAGGGCTCAGAGCCCACTGTCACCCCCGTCTCCATTCCAAGAACGCCGTGTCCTAATAGGATGAATGGAGCCCTGCCTATGGAAAAAAGTGGTGGTTAGAAAATTCTAAAAAGATGACATTACTCCAACTTCTTCTCTCTGATGAGGACTATTTAACACTGATATGTGACAAGCTGAAACCACAGGAAAATACTTTTTTTTTTTTTTTAATCAGTCATTGAACAGTCACCAAGATAGTTCACATCCGGGTCACTAAACCCCAAGGAGTTTCAAAGAACTGAGATCAGACAGGTGTGGAGTCAGATTGGAAACCGATGGCAGAATGACAGCAGGAAAAAGCCCAACCCGGGGCAAGTAGGTGGCACAGCTGTAAAGAACCCATAGGTCA
This sequence comes from Castor canadensis, assembly GCF_047511655.1. Lineage (NCBI taxonomy): Eukaryota > Metazoa > Chordata > Mammalia > Rodentia > Castoridae > Castor > Castor canadensis. Next base: position 2,389,845 of record NC_133391.1, on the reverse strand, counting down.
GAGAGGGCACCTCAACAGAAAGACACACACTCAGAACCGGGAGAAAGGGAATGCCGGCATGTGAGGCCTGAGAGAGGCGGCTAAGGCAGTGCCGAGAGGGAGAATCAGGGCACTCGACGCCTACCTCGGCAATGAGGCCAGTAATCTAAGTGCCCATCTCAAGAAATGAGAAAAAAATAACCCCAAAGCAAGCAGAGAGAAGGGAATTATAAAAACCAGAAATTGATGACACTGAGACCAGCAGAAAAATGTCTTTTTAATCAATTAAGTTGATGAATCGTCTGGAAGAATGGCAAAGGTCAAAAGAAAGAAGACACAGGTCTCCAATATTGGGAATAAGACAGAGAGCATCTGGACTGCTCCTGCAGTCATTAGAAAGATAACAAGGCCAGCCGGGCACAGTGGCTCACGCCTGTAATCCCAGCTACTCAGGATGCAGAGATCAGGAGGAGCGTGGTTCAAAGCCAGCCCAGGCAAATAGTTCATGAGTTCCTATCTCAAAAAAACCTTCACAAAAAAAGGCTGGTAGAGTGGCTCAAGGTGTAGGCCCTGAGTTCAAGCCCCGGTACTGCAAAAACAAACAAACAAACAAACCCCAAAACCAAAAAATAATAGGGGATTTTTACAGGTAATTTTATACTTACAAATCCAAATTCTCAGAGGTACAATTCCTTGAAAAGTATACACAGTACTAAGACACGACCAAGATGAAATCGACAATCAGAATAGTCCTCTAGCCATTATGGAAATTGAACTTACAAATGAAAACCACCCCAGAAATCTCCAGGCCCAGAGAGCTTCACTGGAAAATTCCACCTGACACGTAAACAGGATTGGCACAATGGCTTCTAGAAAACAGAACTCCCGAACACACTTTACCACACCATACGGTCCTGACATCAGAACCAGAAAAGACACCCGGAGACAGGAGGAGAGTGACGCCGTCTCAAAACAACAAAAACCAAAGCTGTCACGCGAAAACCCTCCAGACTCAGCAGCTCAGTGAACCCACCGGGCAAAGGGTGAGGTTCACCCAGGCACCCAGTGGCTCGGCATTTCCTGTCAACCAGTGTGATCCAAGGAACCCCATCAACCCACGGGCAAACCCCACATCTGTTCAGGACAGAAACTCCCGACAGGTGAAGGGAAGAGTGAAAAAAGGAACTCCTGCAAACTCATCCGACCCCACACGCGAGGCCGAAGGCTTTCCCTCTGAGCGGGGCCCTGACGCCATGTTGGAAACTCTAGACGAGGAAAGAAATAGGCAAAGCTGTGCAGATCAGAAAGGAGGAGGAGGGGAGGGGGTACAGGACAGGAATCTCAAAGAGCCCACGGATGCCATGTTGAGCACAAAGTGCAATAAACCGTATAGAACCTAAAACTACAAACTACAACTGCCTGGGATCTATAACTATCTCAGAATAAAATTCGGTTAATAGCCAGCCTGGTGGTTCACGCCTGTAATCCCAGCACTCACGAGGCTGAGGCCGGAGGATTGCGACTTTGAGCCCAGCCTGGGCTACAGAGTGAGACCCTGTCTCAAAATAACCAAAAAACAAAAACAAACAAAAAACGTTCAGTTGAACACAAATCAGAGAGCAGAGGGAAGAGAGAGGAGGAAGAGGAAGCAGGCTGAGATGCAGAAGGGGAAGTGAGGCTTGTTTTCGGGATAGCTTTGGCCTCTGCAGTGTCGAGCTCAGTCTAAGATCAGGGGCCAGCAGAGCTAAGCTCAGGAGACAGAGCCTCCCAGAACCAGCCAAGATGGAGTCAGGGAGGCTGCCTGCCTTCAAAAACACAGCCGAGGTGTACCTCCCCTCATAGGGGAGCGTGCACTCACGACACCAATTAGAGAAGACAGAAAAATACACAGCAAATGTATGAAGAAAAGTGTCCGTAATCATACTTCAGAGACAAAAATCCCCAAGACCAGTACATACGTGTTTTTTTTGTGGTTGGCCTCAAACTGCACCTGGGTTACAGGCATGCACCACCATACCCAGCTTGTTCTTTGAGATGGGGGCCTCACTACTTTTTTTTTTTTTTTGGCCTTGGCTAGCCTCAAACTACTAGCCTCCTCTCTCTGCTTCCAAGTAGGCAGGGTTGAAGTGTTAGCCCCACACTTGTCCTAAATCCAAATATATTTTGGTAAAATTTGGATCTCATCTAGTTTTGGAGACATTTTTTTTTCACTTAACATTTTGTCATGACCATTTTCCTCAAATTTTTTGAGCTTCAAAACATTTTTAAGAACTACAAGGTATTAACTACGTTGTCATTCCATCACTTTTTCCTGGGTTCCCCATTTGGAACATTTGGACCCCCCCATTTCTTCCAATGACAAATAGCTGTGCTCAGCCTCCTTGTGTGTGACCTCTGTGGGTAATGTCAGCAGTCAAGGCTCCCTGTCACATCAGCTGGCCACCGAATCAAAATCTCTGGGCTGAGAGGCGGGTGCACCGCCCCGGGATGGCGCAGGAGGAGGGAGAGCCGGGAGGGGCCGGGGACCAGAATTGGGAATCTGGTGACAAATGAGGTCGGGGGCCCGAGGCAGGCCAGTCCCTCTGTCTCTGTCCCCAGAGTCACTTCCTCTGGCCCAGGCTTCCTCCTGGGCCCAGGGCCCTCCTCCAGGGACCCTGCCCACCCTGGCCCGGGCGAGTGAGCAGCGCATCGGGGAGTGACACGGGGCGTACTCACTGTCCTCGAGGGTGCGCACGAGCTGGGGCGCGCTGGGCGGCCCGTCCCCGGGCGTGGTAAAGCACAGGACGGACGTGAAGTAGGCCGTGAACTTCCTCAGGTTCGTTATGGACCCGCGGTGGACGCCGTGGAAGTCGGGAGCAATGGGCACTACGGTGACAGCCTCGGGAGCGTCCGCCGGCCACGCCAGGAGCTGCGAGGGACGGGTGAAAAGGCGCCTTGGAATCGCGTTTCTCTGTGCGACTCACTTGCTTGGCACGCCATGAATGCACAGGTGCCCGGGTTCAAGTCTTACAATGTCACGTCAGAAGGCTGAGCTGAAGGACATGTCACAGATGGCTGTGCGTGAGCGTGTGAACAGACGCCTGTGCATTTCCTACACGCACAGATAAGAAATCCGCTGTTACCTCACTCCTCAAACCGTAATCTTCCCTTTTGCAGTGCTGGGATTTGAACTCAGGGCCTTCACCTTGAGCCACTCCACCAGCCCTATTTTGTGAAGGTTTTTTTCAAGATAGGGGTCTCAAGAACTATTTGCCTGGTCTGGCTTCAAACTGGGATCCTCCTGATCTCTGCCTCCTGAGTAGCTGGGATTACAGGCGTGAGCCGCTGCGCCTGTTCAAGCTGTGATCTTCCTCACTCAGTGTGCCATGGGGCACGCGTTACCTTTAGCAGTAAGGGGCACACTGACGTCGTCCTATTGACACAGTCAGTACCAGGAGAAACACAGCCATTCCTCCAGATTGCCACCCACTCTGACTCACCAAGATTCATTCAGAACAGTCTGCATTTTAAGTCTGCACCACACTGGTTTCCTGGAAAGGATTCTGGGAGATTTGGAACCGTTTTAAAGCAATAGACTACGGACAACCATTCCAGGGAAAGTCCCTGCCAGATCCTGGCAACAGTAGGAACCTGTGTGAATTTTAATTTCCTCGGCACCACACATCTCCAGGATTAATAGCTCTGAACGCCGGCCGGCCGTGGGACACAGGGTGCACGCCCGCCAATCCGAATGACAACTGAGCCGTCAAGAGGGCTGGAGCCTGCGGGTGATCAGAAGGCCCCTCTCCCTCAGGAAAGCTGTGGGCTTAGATGGCTCTGAGATGAAAGGCCAGGCAGGACAAATTTCCAGTGACAACTGTGCTCATAGCAGACAAGCAAGTGTTTTAGTAGAAGTTTGAGCCCAGGTTGGAAATTAAAGAAAGAATAAGCCGTGTCTCTGGGAAAGGAAACTTTTCTGAAGCTGAAGGTGGCATGGATTTGAGCAAAGACGGAAGAAGGCCTCTGTGAAGGCCACCTGAGGTCAGTGGACGTGTCCTGTGCACCACATGAGCTGTGCACGGTGGGGACTTCTAGAGCCTGGTCCCCGTGCCGTGCGCACACTGGGGGCCGACGCTCTCGTCCAGCCTGGAGGAGATGCTCAAGGGGAAAGTGACCCGTTTGGAAGTCATTTCCAAGCCCACGGGCCAAGGAAACCAAGGCTGTGTTTAATGCGACTTGGGCCCCCAGGTTTGCAGAACTCTGCAAAGGGGGACAGTGGGCGTTTCCCTCGTGTGCCTCCCTGCGTGTGGCCCTGAGGGGACGCCCTGCCAGGAGGACATGGCTTGGACATGCTTGGCTTCAATCAAGCCACACAGAGCTGGTCAGAGCCCGTCCTCTGAGCTCCTCTGTGTCGCAGCCACCCTCTTGCTAACTGACCCTTTGAGTTTCTGAGTTCTTGTCACAGCTAGTGACAAGATAAATGGTGACCACCCCCCAAGGTGAAGACGCCTAAGGGGGTGGCCTGTCTGTCCCACGGCTCTGAGGTCTGCCCACCAGAGCCACCCAGGGGCCGCGGACGGACGTACCTTGTAGCCCTGGTTGACACCGTTGACAAACTGCTGGGGTGGTGGCCGCCACACGAACTGGATGGTCGTGGAGTCCACAGCTTCCGCCTGCACGTTCTGTGGGGGTGCAGTGGGCACTGAGTCCAGGCATCGGCGACAGCAGGAGGCAGAGGGGCGGGGGAGACAGAGAGAAACCCTCAGTGCCACTTCCAGCCACCGGCACCGTGGCTGAGGGCAGAAGGCGCTGAGTGTTCTGGAAGTAACGGTGGCAGAGCACAGCAGGAGACCGGGCCACTTGTCACTCCTGCAGGACAGCGCAGCGCACTGCATGGCAGAGGCAGAAAACCGCACTGGGCCACAGCCTTTGCTGGGGGTCAAGATGGATGGTGAATAAGACGTCTCCTCATTCCTTTTCAATTAGCCCGTCATTTAGAACGTCCCGCCCTGTGGTTACCTGCCCTCTGCACTGGCTTTTTTTGGGAAGGAACCCAGGTCCTCACACATGCTGGACAAGTGCCCTGCCACTGAGCTCCATCCCCAGCCCTGAATTGCTTTTTTTTGTTTTTGGTGGTGCTGGGATTTGAACTCAGGGCCTCACTCTTGCCGGGCAGGCGCTCACCACTTGAGCTGCTCCACCAGCCCTTTTTGTGGGATGGGTTTTCTCGAGAACGGTCTGCTAGGGCTGGCTTTGAACCCCGATCCTCCTGATCTCTGCCTCCTGAGCAGCTGGGATTACAGGCGTGAGCCACTGACACTGGGCTTACCATTTGCAGACAATGTGGTTGACTCTGCAGAAAGTTCCAAACCTCCCAGAAGTAAGGGAGGTTGGGAAAATCCAAAAATCAATTCTACTCCAAATGCCTGCCGTAAACTGTTAGAAAGATGCATTTAAAGCCGGTGCCTGGGAGGGAGTGGTAAGAACACGCAGTAGCTGTAACCCGAACACCGCGACACAGACCCTCCAAGGAAGGAAATCAGACAGACAGACAGACAGACATCAAGAACGGCTCCTCGAGCTGCCTCCAGGGAGCGTGGTCTCTGGGGTTCAAAAGCCTGCTGAGACTTAGCTGAGGAGCCAGGCTTGCAGAAGAACCGAGGTGGTTTTGGGAAACCGTGTACACTCCCGCACATTGAAGGCCTGGCACAGAGCTGTGGTCAGGAAGTCACCCGGGCCACCGCCACACGAGAGCAGATGCCTCGCTCACCGCTCAGCCGAGTCAGCGCTCAGCGACGGCCTGGGCAAACTGGACGTGCAAGAAATGGTCTCACCTGGGCCTCATAGCACAGGTGACAGTGTGCGGGCGCGGGGACAGAGAGACAGAGACAGACGGAGGGAGGGAGGGAGGGAGGGAGGGGGAGAGAGAGCGAGAGCTGGAGTTTGCACTAAGCTGTGTGTAATGCTTATGGCAGCTGCAATCACCTGTTTCCCCAAATTTGCAAACACCCCAAAAGTCCTCAACTGGCAGATGGGGAAGCTGCACCACATCCCAGGGTGGAACAGCATCGGCAGTGAAAGGGAACAGACGTCCCACATGCACCAACGACACAGGGGACTCTGAGCCGCTACACCATGGGGAGGAGACACTTGGACACGAATCTCTGCATCCATCTCTACCCCATCGAAGGCAATCGCGGGCCGAGCGGGCTCAGCGGTGCCCAGGCGGCCGCGGTGGAGGGCTGAGGACACGGGTGGGACGAGGCGTCTGCACTCCACCATGCTAGGGGTGGTGGACAGGGAGTCGGTCAGGGCCTATGGTACCGAACGCTGAACGGCTGGTTACTGCATGTAAGTGGTGGCACCTTCAACGCCGCTTTTAAACACGCTGCCACACTGTGACACTTTCCGCGGAGAGGTGACATCCACTGGTGCCCTGGCTCCTCGCCTGTGGGCTCTCCGGCAAATCTGATCTCATAAAGTAGCACTTCACCTTGCTGGGGACACAGGAGAGGATGGACGTTGATCAATGACGCAGAGCGGGTCTAGAAACCTCTCGCACATCTATCAATTGGTTTTTGATGAAAGTATAGAGAAAAGTTTTTTCAATGGAGGCTGGAAAAATTGGTCATATTTTTGGGGTGCCTGTGTGGTCATGTGGGAAGAAAAAGGTCCCTGAAGCCACCACACAGGCCACGTGCAGGTGCTGCCATGGACAGTCCCCCGCCACCTTCCACCTCTCTTGTGCCTCGTGCCTCCTGGGTGCTGGCCGCAGGCACAAGGAAACCCCACGCAGCCCCACTTGGAGTCTGAGCCCCACAACAGAAACCTGTGGTTTCAGGGTATCTTGTGATACAGCAAAGGAAACCAGCAAAAAAAACCCAAGGAAAAGCGTCTGCCGAAAGATAGGGGAAAGACGAGGAGGAGGGGGAAAAGGGAAAAAAGTTAGGAGCCAGTGGAGAAAGACTAAAATGTGATCTGCCCTTTTGTCTTAAAACCCACAGTCCCAGTTTGGCTCTGAAGCTCACATGTGCAAGGCTTGGTCCCCAAAGCGGGGTGTAGGGGGTGGCTTTGGGGACATGATTAAATCTCAAGGGCTCTGATCTCACTGATAGGTTAATCCATTGATAGATTGCTGCAGGGAGTGGGTCCTTGGGGAGTGTGCCTTCTCTCTCCTCTCTCTCTCTCTCTCTCTCTCTCTCCCCCTCAGCTTCCAAGCTACCATGAGAAGCAACAGAGCCAAATGCCACGGACAGAAACCTCTCAGACCATGCACCAAATAACCTTTCCTCTTTTGCGTTGATCGTCCCAGGTATTTTGTCACAGTAGCGGAAAGCTCACTGACCTGGCCCCATCCTGTGAGACCGAAGCGTTCACCTCATTCCTTGTGACTCTGCTGCAGGATTTCACAGCTCCAGTCACTGCTTGTGGAATTCCGTAATACCTTTCCATCAACTCTCTACACGCTCTAAAATAAGACGGCGCTGGGGTTTGAACTCAGGACCTTGCCCTTGCTAGGCAGGCGCTCCACCAGCTGAGCCACTCCTTTTTGCTTTGGTTGGTTTTGAGATAGGCGCTCGCTTTATGGTCATGCTGGCTCCGACCCCAATCCTCCTATTTGTGCTTTCCTGCGCAGCTGGGAGGACAGGTGCAAGTCACCACGCCTACCCATTCTTTGAGATGGAGTCTCATGAAACCCCTCCCCCACTTTCCCCACTGGCCTCAAACCGTGATCCTCCCGACCTCTACTTCCCGAGTAGCTGGGATTACAGGCGTGAGTCACAGCACACCCAGGCAAAATTGCAATCTCCAACAGCGCCCCGAGCCTCCACAGGGAGAGGAGGTCTCTCCTTTCCAGTTCACTGCCATTTACGCCACACTGAGGATTTCCCAAAGGAGACAGGAACGAGGCACGAGGAAGCGCTCGCTTGTAATCCTTACTTCAGAGCACCCTTCACAGCCCAGGTGAAGAGCCAGAGGCTGTTCGTAATGTCTTACGAGTGTGGATAGCCAAATGTTTTCTCCCCGTTTCTTTTTAAAGGTGAAATAGTCCTTTCATTATGAGGTAAGGGTCTGAAACCAGAATAAATCAGGCAAACGCAAACATACCTGCTACTGGAAGAAAAGTGACAAAAAATCAAGGCAGAAGAACAACGTAGGACCTGGATGCACTCAGAAAAAAAGATGATTCATAGGCTAATCTGCCCCGGGGTTTCTTCTAGAAAAATCAGCACCTGCGTCTTTACCGAGGCCTTACGGAATGGACGGAAGCCGTTTGCTGCTCTATGGCACTTTTTGTTTTTCTTCTGGGGTGTCGCTATAATCTGTTGTTCTGTACAGGCTCAGCTGGGAACGTTATGTCTGCACTGTTTCTCCCTGTGAGTTTTATTTTATTATTATTATTATTATTTTAGTACTGGGGTTTGAACTCAGGGCCTACACGTTGAGCCACTCCGCCAGCCCTTTTTTGTGTTGGTTTTTTTTGAGAGAGGGTCTCGAGAACTATTTGCCTGGGCTGGCTTCAAGCCTCCATCCTCCTGACCTCTGCCTCCTGAGTAGCTGGGATTACAGGCGTGAGCCACTGCGCCTGGCTCTGCGGTTTTTATTTTTATTTGAATGGTTTTGGACACTAACTGTGTGTGTTGAACACTGAGTCCCCATCACACAGGCTGGTGGTGCTCTGTGTCCCTCGTCCCTTCCCTCTCTTACACCATCTGAAGTTGCTGACGTCGACATTGGCAGTAAGGAAAATGCTTCTAATTACATTTGGCGTTTAGTTTGCAAAACCTCCTCTTTATAGTTTTTTTCTTTTTCCACTTTTGAAACCAAAAGCCTATCAATTTTCTGGGAGCACCATGAAATTCTCGAGCAAAATCTAAGTGACTGTCCTTTGCCTTGTGGTGACGTCAGGATGGCACCATGATGGCAGCTCGGAGCGTGCGGGGGTCTCAGGTCACAGCTCCTGTGACAGACCCAAGTTTCCTGCCACCCTGTGCAAAGTTCACTTGGCCAACACCGTGGCCGTGCGCCACTTCCCCTTGGAGGTTCATGTGTCCCGTTCAAAGAGCCCCGGGCAGCAGAGGTCGGGGAGACCCCGCTCACGAAATCTATCAGGTGGCACCGAGGACAAGACAACGGGGAGGGAATGGAGGATGGAGGGGACAGGGAAAGTCTGAATTAGATCGCGTGCACCAGGCGGTCCCCGCACGGCCGAGGTGGACACGCGTCACCCCCATCTGTCCTGTGATCTGTCACAGCAACACAGGACGAGAGGACCCAGGTGCGTGCTGGCGAGCGGAGGGCCCGAGATTCCGTCACAGCGCGGTGTCACACCGTGTGGCACCAGGGCCCAGAGAACCTGCTGCGTCCTTGGGCAGCACGTCCGAGACTAAACGTGCGTGGGAGCGAGGAGCCCCGTGTCATGGCTGTGCCAAGCCCCCGCCCGGTTCCAGATAAGCCACGCGCTCAGCACTTCCACCGGGGCGCTGCGGCAGGGAGCTCAGCTCCAGGCACTCCCCAGGAGGTAGGCTTAGGCGGGCTGTCCTACAGCCCCCCGCTGTGACCCCTCAGCAAGTCACCTTAGAAATGAGCAGAAACTGATGGCCCTGCCAGCGTCTGTCCCCCTCTCCAAACAACAGACAGAATGCAGCCAGCTGCAGGACCACTTTCCAGCCTCTCCTGCACAGAGAAAATTCCACGAATTGCAAGGAAGATTTGTACCTGAGTCTCTAGAAAGATCCTAAAAGGCAGCATATGCGGCCATAAAGCACACCCCTGGCCTCCTTCCTCTATCTTGTTTTTTGGAATGTGGATGTGATAGCCAGCATTGCAGTAGCCAGTTTGTGACCATGAGGCAAATACTTAAGACAGCAAAGCAAAAGGGTCCTGATTCTCTGAGGACCTCAGAGGGACCACTACAGCACCACCTGCTCACTGCCCACTCTTCTGATGTGAGAAAAATGAAAACACATCTCTATTTTCTTTAAGGCACTGTCATTGGGATTTGTTTCCAGCACCTGGACACCACTCAAAAGCAGCAGAGACAGCTGTGGTCACTCCTCCTTGTGGCCTCTCCCCAGAGTGCCCAGCACGGCCCTCTGCAGGTGCCTTTGGTGTTCGTGTTATATTCAGGGCATCTCGGGATTGAACCCAGAGTCTCACACTTGCTAGGCAGGCGCTCCACTGCGTGAGCTCGCCTCCCTTATGTCCTCCTCCCCGAGTAGCTGCGATGACAGGGAGGCCCCACCATGTCCTGGGGGTCCTGACTGGGAGCCTTGACCTGTGGACAAGTGAGGAACGTGGCTGGCTTCTGTCCTTGTCCCTGCCCTGGTTTTCTAATCGTCAGTCAGCCTTAGCTCGGGGCTGCCTGTAGGCCCAGGGCCGGCCACGGGTCAGGCGTCTCCTCTGGCCTGGTGTCGCCCATCCCACAGCTCTGGGGGCACAATTGGCTCTCACACCACTCTTGTTCTAGCAGCAGAGAGAAGAACTCCAAATCCCTTTCCGTGCGACAGCCACCGCAGACACGGTCAAAGAGCTAGCTGTGGTCACAGTGGACAAACACACGGGGGGCCACCCTGTGCGGGCATCTGTACCCAGCCTGTTCCACAGCCTGTCCCCGTGTACTGTCACCTTTTCTTGCCACACCCTCTAAGCAATCAGCCGGACACCAGCCTGTCACAGGTGACGCACCGAGGCTCAGGGGTCAGGCGGTCAGGCCTGGGTGACCTGGGAGAGGCTCGTGCTGCCATCTCCAAGGGGACCCTGTGCCCTGGCGCCCCAGTCCACCCCAATCATGCCAAAATCTCCTGAGGTCTGGCTGACACCGCCCCGAGGACGGTGGTCTTGCCTCTGAAGGCTGAGGACAGGCATTGGCTCTGCCATTTTGGGCCATGTCATTTGGCACTGACTGAATTCTAGCCGGCAAAGCGCCCGGTGTGCACGTCCAGCCCGGCTCTGCAGGGACGGGCTGGCCAACTCGGTTGCAGCATTGTCACGGGCACACCAAGGGGACACGCGTGAACTGTTTGAAAGGACAACACGCCCCTTCTCGCCACCAGCTGCCATAGCCAGATTATCGCTTCCCGTGTCTCCAGCTGCCACCACGTGAATAAAAACCCCAAACGCCAAAGCCTCTGTCCCCTGCCAGGCCCAGGCCTGCTTCCCTCTGCCCGCGAGGGCTCAGCGCCCACAATCCATCGATTAGTCACTCTGCGGTTTCATTAAGCAGACGAAGTAGAGCCAGCGCCAATTGTGCAGGTTTCAGCTGTGTTCCTGTCCTGTCCCGAGGAGTCACCAAAGGTCACTCTCAGCGGATGGTCCTTCCTGGCTGGCCTGCAATGTCACGTCTGTCGGGCACTGCTCTTAATTTACAAGGAGGATTTATGGAGTCAGGGATGACAATGGACAGCCAGTCAATAGGGTGATGATAACAGCGTGTCATATCAAGGCACATTAGGCTCCGGCCATGATTTAGGGGGGAAGTTGTCATTTGATAAAGGTCAAAACCCAAGCGAATGAAACCGCGCCCCACAAGCAGAGGGATTGGGGCGGAAAGGATTTGAGACTTCGGGGACAATTGCTTCCCGCCGAGGATTTGGGACAAATGTGGGTGTTTACAAATGCTCTGACCAACTGTGACCTTCGAGGGGACAAGGTCTCCCAGCGAATCCTCCAGGAAGCCGGGAGGAGTCAGTGCCAGGGACATGCCAAAAGCCACAGACCTTCAGGAAAGTTCTGAACTTAAAAACCATGAGGCCTGATTCAGGCAGCCGGGGGACCCTCTGACCGTCCCTCAGGGCACAGCGCCATCTTGACTTTTGTTAAATCACACTGGAAATTTCCTCAGGCCAGGGGAGCCTGACTTCCTCCCTTCCTCCTTCCCTCCCTCCCTCCCTCCCTCTTTCCTTCCTTCTTCCTTCCCTCCCTCCCTTCCTTACTAGGATTTGAACTCAGGGCCTTCACCTTGAGCCACTCCACCAGCCTTTTTTTGTGATGGGCTTTTTCAAGACAGGGTCTCATGAACTATTTCTCCAGGCTGGCTTTGAACCTCGATCCTCCTGATCTCTGTCTCCTGAGTAGCTGGGATTACAGGCGTGAGCCACCATGCCCGGCCTTCTCTGTTTTGATTTCTAACACGCTCCAATCAAACTTTGCCGCCCCCCTCACCCTGCCCCGGCTCCCACAGACCTAGAAAGTAAACTCACCTCCTTGCAAGGTGTACTCAGCCACCGCCCTGCTGAAGACGCCCAGGCCCGCCCCGTTGTAGGCGGCCACCTGGATTTCGTACTGCGTCCAGATGATGAGGTCCGTCACCAGGCAGTAGTTCACCTCTGGGCTGGTGATGTTCTTCTGCTGGTGCTCGCTGGGCAGGCCGGCCAGGCGGTACCTGTGGCAGGAAGGAAGCCATGATGGCGCTGAAGCGACTGACCCCAGGTCAGGTCAAAGACACCGGATCTGTCCCAGACGACGCTGGTCCTGATTCAGCCATTTTAAACAGCAATAATCTCACACTGATTAACACTGGTCACAATGGATCTAGTGGTTCAACCACATTGTGGTTACAGAAAAATTCTACCTGTTTTATTTTTTTTTGGCGGTACTGGGATTTGAACTCAGGTCCTTGCCCTTGCTAGACCTGGACTCTACCACTTGAACCACACCCCAATCCCTTTTGCTTTACTTTGTGCTTCAGATAGGGTCTCTGCTTTCTGCTGGGGCCCACCTTGGACCTCAATCTTCCGACCTCCACCTCCCAAGTAGCTGGGATTACAGGCATAGGCCACCACTCCAGCTCTAAAAGCCTAGCTTTTTAAGTCTCACTGTGGTGCATACGGTGACATAGTGCCCAAAGTGCCAAATGGGACTCCCTCTGGAGCTGCGGCGTGAGGAGAACTCAAGATGCAATCGGCCTCCATGGGCTCATCCTCCACTCTGTCTCTGTTTTAGGAATTCTAAGTTTGTTCAAGTTCATCCCAGACTGAGAAAAAGTGGCTTTGAATAGGTGTTGCCTGGCACTGGTGCTCACGCCTGTAATCCCAGCTACTTGGGAGGCTGAGATCGGGAGGACTGAGGTTTGAGGCCAGCCCAGGCAAATAGTTTATGAGACCCCGTCTCCAAAATACCCAGAGAACGCAGTGGTGAGCATAGCTGCCTTCCAAAGTACCCAGCGCAAAATGGAGACTGCAGGAGTGGCTCGGGCGGTAGCACACCTGCTTTGGAAGTGGGAAGTCCTGAGTTCAAATCCCAGTCTTACCAAAAATACTACTACTACTAAAACATAAACAACAATGTTGACCTCTCTGAACTGCTAGTGCACAGCAAGGATGGCAAGTTGCTCTTCCGGAACCTTTGCGAGGGCCTGGCGACCCCGCGCGGCCGCTCAGGAGCGAGGCCATTTCCAGGTGTTTACTGGGACGCCCTCCACAGCTGCACTGGGGTACGTGCACGCTGGGAGACGGTCGTCGTCGTGTCGAAGGTTTCGGTACCCTGTGTCCATCGGCGACGCTTCCGTGTTCGCTTTGTAGAGGCAACGGACTGAGCCGGCTTGGTTAATCCGCCGAGCTCGGCTCGATGGCCTCCCTGGTGACGCCAGCACTGTGCCCAGGATGGGTGATGCCAAAGCCTCCCTGCGGCTTCCCCACACACCCGATTTCTAGCCCAGAAATTTCTCGCCTCAGGAAATATGGCTGTTTGATAAATGAGAAGGGGCGTGAATGACGAGGGAAACCAAACCAGACCGGCAACGATACATTGGTCTTGGTGGCGTTTGGGAACCTCGTGGCGTCCCCTGAGGAGCTGTCCCGGGGCAGAGCCCATGGCAGGAAGGGGGCGCCTGAGACGGAACTCACAGAGCAGGGTGTCCCCAAGGCCCAGACATTCAGATGCTTCCCAGAGAGAACGACAGCTGAAAACACAGGAAGGAGCGAGGGACACGGCCAGGAGCGTGTCCCCGTGGATGTCACCATTTTCTGGCTCGCTACAGGCCACCTGCACTTGGTGAGGCCTGTCCAGCAGCTGACAGCACTGGAAGGCACGAAGGTCAAGAGCCTCCTCCCTCTGCGCGGTGGCGTGGACACGAAGTGTCCCCCCGAGAAGGCTCCTGTGTTAAAGACTCGGTCCCCAGCTGTGGATGCCACCAGTGGGAGGCGACTGCATGCAGAGGGCTCTGCCTCAGATCAATCTATAGATGATTAATAACTGTAAGGACCGGGGGAGGTGTTGGGAAGTAGGAGGTGACACCTACTTGGAGCAGGGGGTCACTGGGGACGTCCCTTAGAGCCACACACTCTTCTGTGTGGCCCGGGTCACCCAGTGTCTCTGCTTCCGGGCCACCATGAGGGAGCAGCCCCATTTTCCACACCTTCCGCCATGGTGCTGACCAAACATTGGCCCCTAAACAATGGGGTCGAGGGACTGTCGAGGGAAACCCACGACACCGTGAGCCAAAATGAACCCTTCCTCCTCCAGCTGTCTCTCCCAGGCATTCTGTCACATGAAGAGTGACTCGCACACTCCACCCCTTGCCCTCGAGGAGCAAGTGACCCTGGCTCGTCTACAGGGGGACACTGGGGAAGGTGGGGTGGGATTCTGGGGGACAAAAGTACAAGCCACCCAACCACACTCCTGCATTTTTGCTTCACTTCCATCGACTCCGACATTTCTGGAGCTGGTCTGTCTTTAGTGAGTGCCCAGGGCGGCCAAGGACAGGGGCAATTGCCAGCAGGTGCTCGGCTCAGGTGGGCAACGAAAGGTCCCCAGGCCGTGGGCCTGGCACGGATAAACCACGTGACAGATGTTTCTACTTAAATCCCCCAGTTACCAACGGTGAACTTCACCAGCAAAGGGCATGGAGACAACTGGACGGCCATTTGCAAAAGATCAAACCCAGCTCCACCCACGGGCTACGGCAGAGGAGCGTGGTCTGCGAGTGGGGCTCAGACCCGCTCTTGTCACTGCGATGGGGTGAGCATGGCCCTTGAGGGCCCCGGCTCGTGTGGACCCCTCACTACGCCAGACACATTCCAGGGAGAAGCAAAGAAATGTGTGACTTGGGCCAACGTCCTCTGTTCAGCACAGCCACTAGTGAGCTGGGCGACCTTAGGTGAATTCTTAACGTCTCTGAGCCTTGTTTTCACCTCTCTAAAATGGTGCTGGCAAGAATGGCGTTCCCCTTGGCTGCTGCAAGAATTCAACAGAACAATGGATGAGAGAGTGAAGGCTTTTCTTACTAAGAAATCGTGACACGGAGCCTCCGTGAGCCACCTGTGTTCTCCTGAGCCGCTCTACATGATGGTGACAAATGGATCACAGCACTCGCTTCTTCAAAGCGGGCTGTGGCACAGGCAGATCGGTCCATGTGGCCAGCGCTCTCGGGGTGCTTGGTGATGCTCTCAGGGTGTCTAGAAGGTCACCGTTAATAAGCATAGTGTGGGTCGTCCCCGCCTTTCTGGGAGGCTGTGTCACCCAGGAGATGGCTCAGCCAGAGCGGGACAATTTTTATACAGGAATAAACAGGACATTTTTAAAGGACACAACCCTGAGCTCCTCTCCGAGAGCCCCCCTCCCGGTCTTATACACATTTTAACACTGCTTGCGCATCCCAGCTACGACTTATGGCCGAGGCCACCGAGGTGATTTATGTCACTGGCGCCCGCGTGTGTTGAGCCTGGCATCTGACGCGCGGCCTGCACCCTAGAGGATGCTTCCTTGCTTCCGAACAGAGCAGATTTTTTTTTTTTTTTTGCAGACTGCAGGATTACTCGGAAATTCATTTTGGCACAGCCTTAATTTCTAAAAGGTCTGGCACGCACAGGCCTCGGCCGTGCGCCCTCATTTGGGGTGCCCTTGCTGTAAGTCCCCGGCGATGACAGACGCCCCCCCATTCTCCTCACACCATCTTGGAAAATCCTTTAAACAGAAGTGATCCCATCAAAACAGAAATGTCCTCGAACATCACAGAGGTTTTATTTTTAAGCTCTGCGCCCCGAGCCTGGTTATGTGGGGGACGGTTACAGCCCCTGTTTGACAGCTGCAGCCTGGGGACTGTTCCTGATGTGCTAGAAACTTCCTCGTGGGCTGCCAGGACAGAGGGCCAATTATTTCCATTAGTGGATGGGTAGGAACAAGATGGACGGTGAGGCCGGGGTGGGAGCCCGCTGCAGAAACAGCAGAACCCCAGCGAGAAGCAGCTGTGAATGGTGACAGAGGAACAGAGCCCAGGGCACTGCCGGCAGGAACAGCTCTCGGTTCTCGTCCTTCCTTAAATGGGGAAGGACAGCTCGGGGCAGGGACAAGAGCCACAGTGTTGGCGCCCGTCATCCCTGTGTCCCCAGGATGCTCCGTTTGAACTGCTCAGCAGACAACGAGCTGGCTTGACATCTAGGGGACCGTCCCCCAAGGCTTGAAGAAAATCTCAAGAACAGTTAGTGGATCGGTAGTGACAGGAAAATATTGTATACACAGAGACTTTTTTTTTTTTTTTTTGGCAGTACTGGGATTTGAACTTGGGGCCTTTAGCTTGCTAGGCAGGCATTCTACCACTTGAGCCATGTCCCCAGCCCTTTTTGCATTGGTCATTGTGATACAGGGTTTTGCTTTTATGCCAGGGCCAGCCTGGATAGCAATCTTCCATTTGTGCGTCCCTGCATCGCTGGGACGACAGGCAGGCGCCACCATGCCAAGCCACTGATTAAAATGGGGTCTTGAAAACTTTTTTGCCAAGGCTGGCCTTGAACTGTGATCCTCCCAGTCTCCGCCTCCCAAGTGCACACTCTTAGCTGAAGAGGGGGTGACTGTGTGCACGTGTTGGGAACGAGTGGTCCCTCGTCCACAAAGAGAGCAAGTTAAGGAAGCAGCGCTGTGGCGGCTTGCGTTCATTTGAGAAGGCAGAGCCCACGGCCTTTCTTAAGCAGCTCGTGCTGAGCAGAAGCTGGGCCCGAGCCCAGGCCAGGCACCGGGCGACAGGTCCTCACCCCAGAGAAGCTGATAAAGTCCTCGCAGACTCAGCTGCGGATTAAGAATGATTCTCCCAGGCTGCATCTCTCTTCACCTTTGTGTCAGCTAACGCCACAGTTGTCACGGGCAGGGTGATTTGGAAACGGCCAAGGTCTTTGGCCGAGAAGATGTCCTCTCTCGCATGTGGCCAGCTCTCCTGGGGTTCTTGCAGTATATTTAGAGGCCCCATCACCCCTTCTGAGGCAGGGACAGCAAACTGTCACCCTTCAGCTACGTCTGGTGGCACAGGTGTGCATCGCACCTGCCCCGGGTTTCAAAATACAACGGTTTCATTTCCAACGCTGAAACACTGTGAGGTTGCGAAGATGACGGGATTTTCAGATTTCCTTGAAATACTGGAAGATCTGCCCAAACCGAGCAATGCGGTGACAACTGGCTGATAACTAAATGAAATTAATTGGGATTACTGTCAAGTGATTATGCTTCCCGATGCACTTGCTCGGGGAAAACGTAAAGAAACTAAAAGATTTCTACTGAATCGTGTACCTTGCTCCCTTCCCCATAATGCCCCCCTCTGTTCTGTCAAAATGCAGCTTCTAGGCCAGGCGTGACGGCTCACACCTATAATCCCAGCTACTTGGGAGGCGGAGGTAGCAGGATTGCAGTACAAGACCAGCCAGAGTAAAAATGAGTGTATGAGACCCCATCTCAAAGAATGAGTGGGGCATGGTGGTGCACAGCTGTGAGCCCAGCTACGTGGAAAGCACAGTTAGGAGGACTGTGGTCTGAGGCCACCCCAGGCAAAGGTGAGACCCCACATTAAAAAAAATTAACTAAACAGAAAGGGCTGGAGTTGTGGTTCGAGAGGTGGAGCACTTGCCTAGCGAGTGTGAGGCTCTGAGTTCAAATCCCAGTGCCTCCAAAAAAAAAAAAATCGGTGTGCGGGCCGGGCCCAGGGGCTCTTTGCAGGCGTCGCAGTAGCTGTGACTGCCAGTTTGCTGCCACCTCCACCGCTCCCTAGAGCCCGGCGAGTGCACGGCGCACGCGTGGCGAGATGGACGCCTGGCATCTCCCAGCCCGACTTGCCTGAGGATGTAGCCCTGCAGTGCCCCGTTGTGCTCCGGCTCGGGGGGCGGCTGCCACTGCACCATGATGGACTGGTTGGTCCGCCCGCTGGCCACGATGTTTTTCGGGGGAGCGCTGGGGGGTTCTTCGGGTAACATCAACCTGCAGACAGAGGACGGGCGGGAGACAGAGACAGGGTCTCAGCAAGGGACCCCGGGTGACATTCTCCACCATGTGAACCTGGAGCCTCTCTATTGAGAAGCCCGGTGACAGGTGACAGGCGAAACCACCGACCACGCTGAAGGACGCGTGTGAGACAGGCGCAACTGTCAACGCCCAGGTGACAAGGGGCTGTGAGAGGCGACCTGTCTGCCTGTGAAGAACCCAGATCTGAGACGCCCTCGTGTTTTCTTCCATTCCTTCTCTATCGCTCATCTCAGATTTGAAAAGAAAAAGTCATTTCTGTCTCAGCTGTCCAGGTTGGCCGGGAGGAAACGGGGCAGTGGATGGAACCACTGTGCCCATCACGCCTGCAAGAGGTTACAGAGCATCCGTCCCAGGGAAGGAGAGGGGCTCTTGCCCGTAGGGTAAGACTCCGGGGTGTCCAGCTTGGGGACCTTGGCATAGCGTCTACCTGCCGGCTGTTGGATGGAGAGAGGCCCAGACACAAACCCCAGGACCCAGGAAAGCTCTTAGTTTCTCGTAAACAGCAGGCTGTGCCATCAGATGTGTCCATGCAGCTGGGCACCGGTGCTCAGTCCTATAATCCCAGTACTCAGGAGGCAGAGATCAAGAGGATCCCAGTTCGAAGCCAGCCCAGGGCAAATAGTTTTATGGAGACCTTATCTCGAAAAATCCATCACAAAAAAGAGCTGGTGGAGAGGCTCAAGATGTAGGCCCCAAGTTCAAATCCCAAAAAAGTGTCCACGTGGGCACAGGTGGACAGCAAGGGAGAAAGCCGAGACACCACCTCCGAGCAGCTCAGGGAAACCCAGCTGGTCTGACGAGCACCTGTGTCCGCCCTCACTGTGATGGTCTTTTTATGGCAGTCCTGGGGTTTGAACTCAGGGCTTCACACTTGCAAGGCAGGAGCTGTAATACCTGAGTCACACCTCCAGCCATTTTTGGTCTGCAGATAGGGTCGTGCTTTTTGCCCAGGCTGGCCTGGACTCTGATCCTCTGCATCTCAGCTGCCTGCATGGCTGGGATGACAGGCATATGACTCCACGCCCAACTACTGGTTGAGATGGGGTCTTGTGGACTTTTTGCCCAGGCTGGCCTGGAACCACGATCCTCTCTGTCTCAGCCTCCCAGGTAGCAGCTAGAATCGAGGGACCTGTGCTGCTGGCCGCCTGCCGAGGGCGCTGCTCTCACCTGCTGGTCTCTGCGCTGTACTGGCCCTTGCCCACTCGGTTCACGGCGCACACCCTGAACTGATAGGTGCGGGCCGGGGTCAAGCCGCTCACGGTGGCGCCCGTCATCTCGGGGCCGACGTCTGACAGGTGGACCTTCCACGGAGAGTCTGGAAGGATGAGCAAAACAGTCAAAGAAAGCACAATGCAAACTGTGTCAGTTGCTTCCCAAGATAGCGCCAAGAGAAAAAGAGAGAGAGAGAGAGAGAGAGAGAGAGAGAGAGAGAGAGAGAGAGAGAGAGCCATCCCCGCTTGCCAGATGTGCAAAGCCAGGCTCGCAGGGCCATCCCCGCTTGCCAGATGTGCAAAGCCAGGCTCGCAACTAGGGAGCCTGGCGTGAAATGCAGGCTTTGCACCCCAAACCCTGTTGTTACCCCTGTGTTGCCATCGGTGAGCAAAGGGGTCAACCTGCATATGACACTTTAAAGGAAACTAAATGGCCAGGCATGGTGGCTCACACCTGTAATCCCAGCTACTCAGGAGATAGAAATAAAGAAGATCGTAGTTCAAGGTCAGCCAGGGCAAAAAGTTAGCAAGACCCCCATTTAATCAATAAGCCAGTATGGAAGCACACGCCTGTCACCCCAGCTATGGAGGAAAATCAAACACTAAAGTGAAAAGGGCTTGAGGTGAGGTCAAGCAGTAGCACCTGCCTAGCAAATGCCAGGTCCTGGGTTCAAACCCCAGTGCCTCCAAAAAGTAATAAGAAGAAAATAACTAAATAACTAACACGGGAACATTGCTAATCCCTGGGTTACTATGTAACAGGAAAAGGTTGTCACCAGGTCAGGCAGATCGCAAGGTGTCTCCCAGGAGAGGAGAGAGAGAGAGCACTGACGAGAGCGAGGTAAGCAGGTGGGCTGGGCGCCTCGCAACCCATGCGTGAGGTGGCGCCTGTCACCACTGTCACCATCACACATGCCCCTGCGCCGTTCTGGAAGCTTCCGAGGGGCTCCTGCACATGGGTGACGTTTTGTGGGGTTTTCACGCGGTTTGGACTGAGAAGGCCTGGGATGGACGCGGGCTCTGTGGGGCTCTGAGCCAAGATGGGAGTGAGGTGGGCGCGGGGCCTGGAGAGCCCGAGGAGAGCCCGCCATCCCTGTCCCCACATTGGCGATGGTCGCACAGAGGTGACCCGGGTTTCCTATGGTGCTGGCTCTGCTCACCCTGCAGACGCCAGCTGCCTGTGAACGCCACACGGAAACCCCAGAGTCCTGAAGACTGGCCGTGGGGACTGTCACCGTCACCAGAATCACGCTGGGGACTGTGGCTCCTCACAGGTCACTGGGAGGTGGCCGCAGATGGCTCCAAAATGAAGAGAAGGCTCCCGAAGGCAGCCAAGGCCTGTTGACTCCCCACGGGGACGTCTGTCTGTCCCCGGCTCGGCATCTGTTAGTTAAGCAGCTGGGAATCGTGACACCGGTGGACCACAAAGATGGGCGTCTTCCTAATTATTTCAAATAAAGCCAAAATGGCCTTCTGGGAACGCAGTCTACACCGCCATGGGCAGAGCTGCGGTCTTGGCTCTTGATTTTTGGTGACCCAGGTAACTGGCAATTGATAAGGATCTTTACGATTCTGCTGAAAACCCAAAGTGTGCACCCCCTCTTTTTAGCCACGCCAGAGTCCACGCCATTCTGTCTTCACCCCGGCGGTCTGGCTTTCCTGGCAACGCAGAGGGTGACACGGCCTTCCTAACACCCGAGTGTCCACGGAGATGGTTTCGCTCCAAAGACGGTGACGGGTGGGAGGAAAAACATGGGACCACGTTGGTCGTGGACGCGTGTGATTTTGTTTGAACTCCTGCTGCGCCCACGAGGACAGCTTGTCAACCAGGCAGAGAGAACAGGAGGTGTCGGTGAGGGTTTGTGCACTGCTCATCCGAGTGTGAGACGGTGGGAAACTAAGGTGGCTTCTCAACAATTAGAAATACAATTACCTTCCTTCGAGCCATTCCTACTTCTGATTCTCCGCCCAGAAGATCTGAAAGCAGGGCTTTGAAGAGACATTTGTATTCCGTGTCCATGGCTGTGTCACTCACAGCAGCGTCTCAAATGTCCATGGATGGATGAATGGGTACACACAATGTGGTGTATCCCCACAGTGGAATACTAGTCAGCCCTAAAAAGGAAGGGAATTCTGACCCCGGCTGGACATGGTGCTGAGTCAGTGAGTCGGTGACAAAAAGAGAACTGCTGAGTGATTCCACTTACGGTAGGGACCCAGGGCAAGGAACTTCACAGAAAGAACGCAGAAGGGGCTCGGGGAGGTGACCCAGGGAGTCGTTGCTGAACTCACAGGATCTCACCTGGGAAGTACGCGACACAGCTGAGCGGTGTGGAAAATGGCCGACCAGCATCAAGACAGCAACACATGCTGTGAAGAGCTGCCGGTGGGAAGTGACCCAGTGCCACAGCGTGGACGTCAGTATGGAGGCTCCTTGCAAAACTGAAACAGACCTCCTGGGACCCCGCCAGGCCCCTCCTGGCTATGTCCCAGGGAGTGTCAATCAACACACCAGACAGACACCTACACACTGCGGTTACAGCCAAAGTGCAGACACCGGGGTGACCAACAAACGATGGACGGACAAAGAAACACGAGATATTTATATTCTATGTAATGGAATATTACTCAGCCGTAAAGAATCATGAAGTTATGTCTCTGTAGGAAAATGGATAGAACTAGATGCCATCGTGCGGAGTGAGACAAGCCAAGTTCAAAAAGCCAAATATCCTGTTTTCACTCATTTGTGGAATGACGACTTAAGATGACGATGATATTAATAAAAACAAATGACAACGGTGACGGGACATAACTTTAAAGGCTGACAGGCTTGGGGCACTGGTGGGGGAGGAGAGGTAAGACGGTACTTAGGGGTGAAGAGGATTCAGCATGAAAACATATGTAAATATATGAAAACAGCAGAATGAAATCCACCAAGGTGCTTCGGGGGGGAGGGGCGGGGGGGCCTGGAGCATGACGGGGTGAAATCGCTCAAAGGCCGCTACGTATCGATGGAGTTGTCACAGTGACCCCCTTGTGCTATTATGTGTGCTAAGAAATAAAATAAAAAATTTAAAAAAATGGTTGAGCTGCTAAATTTGCTATGTGTATTTTGGTGCAATTAAAATTGAGCTGGGTGCCAGTGGCCACTCCTATAATCCCAGCTACTCAGGAGGCAGAGATCAGTAGGATTGAGTTTCGAGGCCAGCCCCAGTCAATTCCTCATGGGACCCTATCTCAAAAAAAGAAAAAAATCACAAAAAAAGGCCTTGTGGTGCGGCTCAAGTGGTGGAGAACCTGCCTAGCAACCGCAAGGCCCTGAGTTCAAATCCCAGTGTTGCAAAATAAAATCTGAAACACGAGAAACTGGACAGTAACATAACCCTCCCAAGGCCGCTCGAGGATGAAGTAAGAGCCTGGCCCAGGCATGGGGTGGGGGACACCGGTTTGGGACAGTCCTGTTCCCACTGGACCCATGTCCACTGTCTCCCACTCTGCCCCTCAACCCGTCCTGGAAGATCAGGAAGAGAAGTCCTCACTGAGAGGGTGGCTCGGGTGTCTGTGTCCATCAACCCACCGAGTCCTGCTCCTCTTTCTAAGTGCTGTGACTCCCTGGTCCCCACAGGGGGACCATGGTCTTCTTCCATCCCCGCCTCTGCAGACATCCATCCTTTCTCTAAAACCTGACTGACGTCACTCCTGGGGACATCAGTGTCCACAAGGGAACCACTTTCTGCCCGGGCAGATGCAGAGTGAGCCACAGACAGCGGCTGCGGGAAGGACAGACGTCCTGGTCAGATGACAGAATGATTCATGAACATGGGGAGGACAAAGGAGCCCAGGACACTGCGTGCTGTTGCCTGAACACAGTGTTTCCACTGAGACTCGTGTCACCGCTGGGCCCCAGCATGGCGGTGCCTTGAGAGCAGCGGGGGCCTTTCAGACAGATCAGTGCATTTCGTGCAGGCGTGAGTTCCCTTGGGACCGAGTGGCTGTCCTGAGAGCAGGTGACAGCACAGCAGGCCTGGCTACCTCCTGTGGCCTCTGCACACTCCAGCTTCCCCTCCTACTTCTCTGCCATGTTGTGACACTACCAGGGGACCTTGCCGGCCACCAGCAAACCTGTTTTTTTTACACACCAACCAGCTTCAGGCATTTTGCTACAGCAACACAGAGCCACCCGGTGCCAGCACCTCTCCTGTGTCACCCTCCCAGCCTCTACCCCGTGTGACCCTGGGCCATTTGTTCACTCGGAGCGTTAACAGCTCTCGAAAGTCCACAACCCCAGTGGCGGTCACATTGCTGCCCAGTGTGATGTGACAGCAGGACAGACCTGTTAATCTCCGTGTTCCAGGCTCAGCTCAGACCTCGGGTGGCACCTGGTAGAATTCGCCACTTCTTCTTTTCCCTCCCTACAGAAGATAAAAGACCTGGCAGGAAGAGATTAAATGGGAGCTGGCACAAATGTGGCCGATCCATCTCACGGGCTGATTTGTCCAGAGAAAGAAGGAAGCAAAGCCGCGTGGCAAGGATTTGTGCTCAGAATCGGGGACTTGCTGAGAACCGTGACAATTTAAAGACAGACTCCACTCCCGACAACCAATAAGCGAAACCAGTGAGAAAGCTCCTTCCTGCAGCTGGTGCTCATGACAGAGGGTGACACGAGGCCATCCCAGGGGCTGGGGGCTGGGGACACTGTGGATGAGGGGAGCCAGCCCATACCACGTGTCCCTGTCTCTTTCTGTCACTCTTTGGGGACACCTCGTCTGGAAGATGAGGATTTTCAGGTTTCTGCAGCACTGGCTGCTCTGCAAACCTCTGTTACACCAGAGCCATCAGTCACCTCCCTCGTAGCTGCCAGGCTCAGGACCCACGAGGACTTAATCTCTCTCTCTCTCTCTCAATTTCTCTCTCAGCTCAAGTGCCAGTGGCTTTCAATCTTTGGAAGGTACTAGAAGCTTTTCCCAATAAAAAAGAACATTACCGTTTTCTCAATTAATGGAACCCGAGGAAGGACAATTTCCTTAATTGTCAGAAGGCTCGTCACCATTATGAACCTTACGTGTGCGTGTGGCGGTGTGCGTCTGTCACCACGGGAGGCTCTCGCAGCGCAGAAAAGCAAGGCCCGCGGGAGCCATAAGTGCTCTCAGACTTCACAGGGGGGTCAGTACACACACTCCTGGAGACATCTCAGTGTCACCAAGGGGGACAGCCAGGCCTGGCGTGTCTGCGGGGAGGATAGCTCACACGTGTGCACACTAAGGCACTCCACAGAGCCCGGTCTGAGTGTGAATCAAATCCGGCCTCCAACCCCAGCACTGGTGGCTCACGCCTGTAATCCCAGCTCCTTGGGAGGCTAAGAGCTGAAGGACTGAAGTTTGAGCCCAGGCGAACAGTCCACAAGATCCCATCTCAACCCATAGCTGGGTGCAGTGGCACACGCCTTCATCCCAAGCTACATGGAAGGCTGAGATGGCGAGGATTGTGCTTTGAGGCCATCCTGGGCAAATAAATTTTCGAGACCTCATCTTGATGGGAAGAGAACAGAAGCTGGGAACGGTGGTTCACACCTGTCATCCCAGCTACAGCGAGAACTGTAAGATAGGAGACCACAGTGCAGCCTGGCCTGGGCAAAAAGTGAAACTTGCATCTCCAAAACAGCCAGAGCAAAAGGGGTTGGGGCAGGGATCAAGTGGAAGAACGCCTGCCTAGTGTGCAAGTCCCTGGGTTCAATTCCAAGTATTGCAAAAATAAATAAAACTCAGGTGTGAAAGGACAGGCTTTTCCTAGACGGGGAAATATGGACATTAATGAATTAATGATTACCACTGGCTCTGTTAGGTGTGATGGACTTTTTTTTTTGGAGCTGCTTACTGAATCACTCAGGGATAAAATGACACAAATTCCTTTAAAATACTCCAGGAAAAAAAAAAAAAAGCCAGGTTTCAGTGTCGGTGCTCACACCTGCAATCCAGGCTACTCAGGGAGCAGAGATCAGGAGGATTGCGTTTCAAAGCCAGCCTGGACAAATAGTTCCTGAGACCCTGTCTCGAAAAAAACCCTTCACAGAAAAGGGCTGGTGGAGTGGCTCAAGGTGTAGGCCCTGAGTTCAAATCCCAGCACCACAAAGACACAAGCGTGAAGTCGATGAAAGCAGAGGCGACATGGTGTTAACAACTGCGTGAGCCACACTTCTGTGTCTCGTTAAGTGCCTTTATAACAAAAGGTACCAGAAAGTGACGGTTCTGTCACCACAGCCAGCACGGTGCAGCTGTCATTGAGTTTATGACCCACTTGTCCACTTGGTGGTGAAATGCGCCTATGCTGATGCTTTTCCTTGCAGTTATGTATACAGCAAACACACCTTACGTGCAGACTTATTTATTTTTGGTGGTACTGGGATTTGAACTCAGGGCCTCACACGTGCTATGCAGGTGCTCCACCACTTGAGCCCTTTTTGTCTTTTTCAGGTAGAGTCTCATGGTTTTTTTCCCAGGGCTGGCCTCAAACTAAAGTTCTTCTGTGTATGTCTCCCACACAGCTGGGATCTCAGGCACCCACCACCACGCCTGACATGTTTTGTTCAGATGGGGTCTCCTTCCCTTTCTGCCTAAGCTGGTCTCGAACCGTGATCCTCCCAATCTCTGCCTCCCAAGTAGCTGGAGTTCCAGCTGCGCACCACCACACCTGGCTTACATGTGGTTCTGAACAAGCATGGGCAAAAATAAATAAATAAAATTTAAAAATGAGGACGAATTTCGGAAAGAAATGTTCTAAATTCTGGCACACGTGTCACAGGAGGAGCAGCCTCCAGTCGCCGCACGCTGTCATCAGGCGTGTTTTAAATCCCTGTGTGACTGCTGAGGGCGTCCCTGCTCTCCATTTTGTGAAAATCCACCTCCCAAAAAGCAAGGTGCAAGGCACGGAGATCCTCCCCAGCCAGGAAGGGCACGGAGGGTGCTTGGTTGGCGTGGTCAAACGCAAGCGTCCACCGCCCTGGAGATAAGACCAGGACGCAAGGTCCAGCTGCGGAGAGCGGCACTGATGTGCACGGCAGCCACTTTGTGACCGTCCTGTCACCTCCTCCACGTGGCTCAGACTCACGGTGGCCCGGAACTGTGAGCCTGGGTGACTTCAGACGCTGGGCCTCAGTGGCTTTCCTCACCCGCGGTGTCCTTGGACCCCAGGCCCCGACACCATGGCCTGCCGTGTAAGATGTGCATCCCACGTGTGTGTGCGTGCGGGGCTTCTGTGACACCTTCCTGCGTGTTTTAGCTGCTGAATCATAAGTACGGGTGATTCACACACAGTGGCCTCCCCAGGCAGACCCCCGGACCCTCCGTGTCCCCGTCTATCCCGTGCCCCACTCGTAGTGGGGACTCAGCACCATCTTCCAGCAAGAACACCTCCCGCACTCTGGGAGTGGTGGATGGCTTCTTGTGGCCACATCGGCCTGCAGTGGCCACTGTGACACAGGACAGTCACACGTGCCTGAGTTCACGCTCAGGTCTCTCCACCTGCTGGCCACGCACCATGGTGGAAATTCCACGATGACCCCTGCCCCGTCTGTCCCCAGCACTGAAGTGAGGACGTCCAGGGGTTGGTCACAGACAGCTCTTTCCTGCACCAGTGTCCTTGAGGGCCCCGGCAGAGTCCCTGAGAGAGGACACTAACCAGAGTCCCCCTTCTGCCCCGCCAGCCTGTCTTTCTCAACACTTGACATTCAGGTGTCACTGGGACTCCAACCCCAGGCACAAATGAAGCTACCTTTCTCAATGCTCAACGGGCATTTCAAACATGGCGGTGACAAGCAGTGTGTGTCCTTGATGGCACGTGGGTAAGTGGTGCTCTCCCTCCTGGGTCCTTCTCCCAGTGTGCTCTGACCAGGAGAAAGGCATTTAAAAACCCAGCTGAGCAGCATCCCGTAAAATGCGCGGCCAGCCCTCCTCGGAACCGTCACGGTTGTCACTGAGACTGGAAATGTGACAAAGTGGCCCGCTACGCAGAGCCCGGGGAGACACTCAGGATCCTGGAAGACGGGCGTCCTAGAGTGGAGAGCAGGTGTCAGGGGAAAATGGGGGCATGGAGGAAGTGTGGGGCTCCCTCAGTGCGAAAGGGGACATGGGAGCTCTGCAATAGTCTGCTAACCTAAAACCATTCTAGAATGCAAAGCAAAAAAGGTCACCCCGGCGGGGGGTGGCCTGAAGCGGGAGAGGAGTTATGGGGCACTGACGTGAGCGTGTGCGCTGCGTGTGCACACGTGTGGGTCTGAGCGCCAGCGCCCACGCACGCCGCCCCGCACGGCCCCGGAGAGTCCAGGTTTAAGCTGCGTGAGTTTTCGCAAGGCTGGGGTCTGGAGGACAGGGGTCTTAGATGTGGCTCGTGCTGAGTCTCAGCCTTGGGGACCTGGCGCCCCTCGGGGGAGCAGCTGCTGAGTGGGGACCCTCCACGAGCTGCTGCAGCAGCCACCAAAGGCTGGGGTCTCACTAACCTTTTTTGTCTGGGTTAGTCTTGAACAGTGATCCTCCTAACTCTACCTCCCAAGTGTCTGAGATTACAGGCATGAGTAACCATGCCTGGCCTCGATGATCTTTCTTCGTAAGAGCTCCAAAGTTACATAGGCTGCCGTGTCCCAAGCTCAGGCTCCATGGCAGCTGTTTACAGATTTCCCCACGGTGGGTCTGTCCCCGCCCAGGCACCAGGCTAAGGGAATCCGTAGCTCATCAGGGCATTGAAACAAAAGCACAGCGAATAACTGCTACCGTAAAGGTGGAATGTGATATTTCTGCAGGATTCTGGTTTAAAAGCAATTACGAGTGTTTCATTATCATGGATTTTAGCGCAGTCTGCAGCTGGAGCACTTGGATGATGGACCCCCTTGCAGGAGGGCGGGGATGCAGGGGGTCTAAACTCCCATATCTGAAATGTGCGCGGATCAGCTCAAGTTCAAACACCTGCTCGGGACAGCCCTGGAGATGAGTCTGAGGTCACCAGAGGGACAGGCCACGTGTCATTGCGAAAGCCCAAGAAAGAGGCTGTGCTCAGCAGAGGTCCATGGGGGGAGAAGGGGCAGGAAGTGGATGGTGTTTCTGTCCTAAACGAGCCAGGGAGAGCAGGCAGGCAAACACGGCTGAGACCTTCACTTTGGGAAAGCCTCTCCGTTGTGTGTGTTTTTAGAGAAACAATAAAAGCTTGCAGAGTTAGGGCTAAAATGCACCAAATTTTGCCTTACAACTTAAGAACTAAAACTGAGATATTTAGGAAAATTCACAAAATCCCCAACCAAGAGGCACAGCCACAGTGACCCCAGGAACAGGCTTTGGGGCTGTAGGCAGTTCAGACCTGAGAGACTGCGGCCTCTGGAAATGAAAGTTGAGACCCTGGAGATGACCCGCCCCCACCCGAGGGTGGCCTGGACCCAGGCGGAGACACTGTCTCCTGGAAAGGGTGTGGGCTGAAGCGTGGGAGCGCCAGGAGCTGAGGGAAGCCGGCCCTGGGTAGAAGACAAAGCCAGGTGGGCTGGGCATGGCTCTGACCTCGGCTGGCAGGCCATTAGTAGAGCAGGTGGCCATCCTGGATGGAAGCCAGCCCGGCCTTAGGTACCACAGCCATAGGGGCCTCTGTTTTCTGCCCCAAGCCGTCCTGACAGGCTCACGGGTGCAGGAAGTGACATCTGGGTGCAGATCAAGGTGGCAGAGCTTCCAGGAAGCTGTGGGTCCCCACTGGGCTCTCTCCCCTCCTCCTCTTACCCGAGGGAAGAAGCCCACCATCCCTTCCCCCCTCTGAGCCCTGCCGCGGGTCTAATGGCCGTCTTTTGTAAGTACCTGTGACAGCCACGTCTGGAGCAATGCGATTTGTGTGAAGCTCCATTTGCGAATGCCCAGGGGCAGACAGGCAGGTTTGAAAGGCAGAGCTGGAGCACGCAGAGCGAAGTCGGCCGTGTGGCAAGTGGGACGGCACAACGCCATCAGCTCTTAAGTCCGCAATAGCAGCTGTGGATGAGGAAGTGACACACGGCGTGGTGACAGGAGCTGGAGCCGAGTGCTCAGAGCGCCGTGTGCCAGCCAGCCACGGGGCCATGCGTGAAAAAGACGCCTGTGACACTCGATGAAGCCTGAAGGAATTCCCCTCTCCCCCAAAGACGCCGGCGCGGGGACGTGGGGACACCGGGCCTCGGACAAAGCTCTCCTGAACTTGAGCGTGGTGTTGGAGCTGCTGCGGCGTAACGAGCTGCAGACGGCACGGCCAGAGTGCTCCGCGCTGGGGACAAACTGCCCTGGGACGTTGTACTGGACCCCAAATGCCATGCTACCCGAAGCTCTGCCCAGACCCACGCTCCGGGCCTGCGGTCCCCAGCCAACTCTGGCCTCCTCCTGGGGACACCATCAGCCCGCACAGCGCTCGGCAGCCCCAGCTTTGAGCCCACACAGCTTTCCGTTCGCCACTGCCAGGGTCGCCTTGAAACTTGTGTTTACGCACACATTCCTTTGCTTGATGGCTCTGTGACTGTGGCCTGGCCTCCTCCGGGCCCTCCGCGTTCCTCACGGGCCTCCCCGCTCAGGCTCAGCGTGGGTCGATGGCCAGTGATGGCCTATCGTGCTGGAGACAGTCAAGAAAGTCACCTTTAAGCCCTAACACGGCTCTAGCCGCAGCCAGCAGGGATATTCTGTCTGGAAAAACACTTTGGCTTAGAAAATGGGTTTTATTTAAGCAGATCACTTCAGGCTGGCCTGCAGCCTCTCCTGGGCAACCGCCACTCTGCTCCTGCAAATGGACCAGCCGTGGCGCCTGCGTGTGGGTCCCCCAGGAGAACACATCCAGGCTCCGCCCATTCCCGCATTGTCCCTGGCCCACCTCCAAGGACAGCTCTGTGACCCCAGCCTGCCCACAGCGACGGCCCCTCCTCCTAGTGCCCCATTCTCGGCCGCTTCTCCTGTTCCTGTGCTAACAAGGCCATCCCGACTTGTTCTTTAATTTCCTGGGTGTTCTCTGCCTCCTCAACAGCCGTATGCTGCAGGGACTACAGACTCGCAGCTTTGCCAGGTTGCTGGGCTCTATGCCTCAAGGCCATGGAGAGGGAAACAAAGGCAAAGAGACAGATGGCTCTAGTTTCCTATTAAAGAATGCCTACGCCTGTAACCCCAGCTACTCAGGAGGCAGAGGTCAGGAGGATCGAGGTTCGAGGCCAGCCCAGGAAAATAGTTCAGAGACCCTATCTTGAAAACACCCATCACAAAAAAGGGCTGGTGGAGAGGCTCAAGTGGTAGAGCGTCTGCCTAGCAAGTGCAAGGTCCTGAGTTCAAAGCCCAGTACCACCAAAAAACAAGTTTATATGGTGTGTGCTTGTGTGTGGGGAGAGAGAGAGAGAGAGAGAGAGAGAGAGAGAGAGCACGAGAGCGCTCTCCTGGAGAATTCTCTGCATGGCACCTGCCATGCAGCTGTGTGCAGCCACAGGGGTGACGTGGAAGAGTTGAGAACCTTCCTCCCTTGGGTGGCTGTAGAAATCTGGTATTAACTGCTTCTTTCTCAGTTAAGGAAAGCACGTTGGCTTCAAGTCTGAGGCTGGGACTCTTGAGTCCCAGCTACATGGGAAGAGCAAATAGGAATATTGTTGTCCTGGCCCGTCTGGGCATAAAAGCAAAACCCTATGTGAGGAATAACTAAAGCGAGAAGGACTGGGGCCATGGTAGAGCGCCTGCCTAGCAAGCACAGAGTCCTGAGTTCAAACTCCGGTAGTGCCCCCAAAAGAGAATAATTTGCTTAGAAGTAAGATGTTTCCTTAACACAATTTTTAAATCCTAACAATTAAGAATGGGAGGAATGTATTTTGTGCTAAGAAATTGTTCTTCCAAGTTCATGTCTTATTATTTGAAGTTCAAAACCAGACAAAACTAACTTTGGTGATGCAAATCAGAGAGTGATGGCCTCTGAAGGACGTGGAGTGAGTGCAAGGGACACGGGGAGCGTTCTGGAAGGCTGGAATGGTTTGCATCTTGTTCCTCGTGGGGACAACATGGGTCTGTGTATTTGTCAAAACCGAAGCTCTCTGGTTTTTTTCTGTGCACATTGCCCCTCAATCAATGACAAACACAATCAATATCGTAGGAAACAGTAAAATCCTAGAGACACTGCTTTGAGATCAGGGGGAAAAAAGCAACAAGAGAGAGACTATCGTGCAAATAATTATTTAAGATTATTCTGCTTTGCAAACATGAGGCCCTGATTTGAAACCCTAGTCTCACCCCCAAAGCAAAACAACTGATATCATTCTGATTCCCCAATAAGATGGGAAAACCAAAAAGGAAACAATGAATATTTTTAAGAAGAGACAGTTGTTGACCTTGAAAACCAAGACTCTGAGATTAGTTGATGGAGTTCAGATGGCTGAAGGCCAGTGTTCCAGCCACCAGGCAGAAGTCAAAATGGAGAAAATGTCCTGCTTACGAAAGACTGAAGAGCAAGGTTTGCGCCTGCGAGGTTCACTAAGCACGTTAGAAAAGAGAGAGGTGAGCAGCAGGGGTGAACGGGACCTCCTGACGGAAGGACAGATTTACCAGGTACTCAGCTCTCATAAAACTCATCCCATGCTGGACTCCATTAAAAACCCAATGGGGCGAGTTTTGCAACTTTCACAAACAAATTCCATGTTTCCCCCCAGAAGAGCAGTGTTGAGAAGTAAGAAATTCTGAAAAGGTGAGGGGAATTGCTTTATCACTTATTAAGACATATTTTGGAGCGAAATCAATTAAGATACCGTAAAACCAGGAAGCCCCCTCCAAAATGATGAATCAATAAGTCCAAATAAACCAGATGTTTTCTTTTATAAACAGATCAATGAAAAAGCAAATGACATTAAAAAAATGGATCATTCAATCAAACCTGCTGGTAAAATTGGTCATTTAGAAGAAAGAATGGCTCAGTATGCCAAAATTCCAGATGAATTAGGGTTCAACGGATAAAAAAGCAAGGTGAAATCTGCGATGACGCTAGTCTATGCTCCATAGTGGTGAGACAGTCAGACACAAAAACAATGAAAAAACACGAAGTGAGATGCCAAAGACTTACTCTGTAAGAATCAAACCCTTCCCCATGCCGGAAAGGTATGCACAAAATTACAGGTAAAAAGCCAATTGAAAAACTACATGTCACAAATGACAGAGAAAACTGAAAACCAAACAATCCTAAGCCAAGACAGAAAATGGTAAATGGAGAAAGTAAAGGGCAGATCACAGCAAAGTGCACAAAATCAACCCGCTTGGAAAGCTGAGACTCAAACATCGAAGACCTGGCTCAGAACCGCAGTTCTCTCTGGGTGCTTCTTCACTCGTGCTCCCCCAGGACGCTTTCCCCTGGAGGAGGGGATGGGGACTGTGCCTCCTGCCGTGCTCTTAGGCACAGAAGGGATCTAGATTGGCTGTGTGACAGCGCCTCCCCACCAGGGTGATCCCACAGGGGAACGGGGAGCAGGAAGTGGGTCTGGACAGGCAGGGTGTGGTCAGACGGCGAGTGGGGATAGCTACCCTGACAGCTGCCCACCGTCTATTCTTCAAGCAAATAGGAGTTCTGTGCAGGACAGACAGGGCTGGTGGCAGGGCTGTGACAGAAGTAGGGCGCCAATGTGAGGAAGGCGGAGTGCGGGTTTTACTGGACAGAGCCCGGTGGAGGTTGTTCGGTCCTGGCTCTGAAGTACTGTAAGGAGGGAGAATTCTCCCGGCCAGGCTTATACTTCACGGGGCCCAAGGGAGGATGGCCTTGAGAGGGACACACCCATGGGGTGGCAGCCTGCCTCAGTTGCTGTGGATTAGATAGAAGTTTATGAGCAAGCTGGGTGTAGTGGCTCACACCTGTAATCCCAGCTACCCCAGAGGCAAAGATGAGGAGGTAGATGGTCAGGCTGGGCAAAAATTTAGCAAGACCCTAGCTTTATGGTGGGGGTGCACTGGGATTTGAACTCAGGGTCTCAAGCTTACAAAGCAGAGATGGTCTTACCACTTGAGCCACTCCACCAGCCCCCCACAAGACCCCATCTTAATCAATAAGCCTGGCATGGTGGTGGGTGCCTGTGATCTCAGCTATGCAGGAGGCAGAGGACTGATGTCTGAGGTCAGCCTCAGGCAAAAA
Organism: Castor canadensis; assembly: GCF_047511655.1. Lineage (NCBI taxonomy): Eukaryota > Metazoa > Chordata > Mammalia > Rodentia > Castoridae > Castor > Castor canadensis. The sequence continues at coordinate 2,356,330 of NC_133391.1, read as the reverse complement.
CATAAGACCCTACCTCAAAAATAACTAAAGCAAACAACCAACGATGGGGCACGGCTTCAGTGGAAGAGCGCCTGCCAATCGAGTGCAGGGCCGTGTTCAAACCTTAGTACCAGCAGAAATACACTTTCGGTGTGGGGATTGGTGGAGTCAAGAATGACTTTATGTTTCCAACTTAGAGGAGAACAACTCTTGGCGGGGGACAATGACAAATTCTACTGTAGACAGCTTGACTTTTTTCTTTTTTTGCGGTACTGGGGCTTGAATTCACTTTGAGCCACTCCACCAGCCCATTTTTGTGATAGGTTTTTTCAAGATAGGTTCTTGAGAACTATTTGCCTGGGCTGGCTTTGAACTGCGAGCCTCCTGATTTCTGCCTCCTGAGTCGCTGGGATTACAGGAGTGAGCACCGGCGCCCAGCAACAGCTTGACTTTGACATCCTGGAGGGCAGCTGGGGGGTCGGTGTCTGGGAGACATCGGCTGGGGTGAGGTCTTAGTCGCAAACACATCTGAGGGACTTGCAGCATATGAAGGGTGAAGAGCACAGATACCCAAGCTCACGGGGCAGCAGCTGCAGTGAGAAGACCACGCCCTAAGCAAGACGGACCAGGGGACTCCAACGTGTGAGGGGCAGCAGAGAAAACAGTCTTCAGACATGTCAGAGAAAAGGGTGAGAGAAATGAGCAGATAGGAGGTGAGGATGAAGAGGAGACACAGCCAAGTCATGGGGACAGAGTTCTGAGTGGAGGGAGGGACAAGAGCACCAAATGACAAGAAAGCCAGGTGGGAGGACGTCCCTTAGAACAATGAGGCTGGGGTCCATGGATGAGGAGGGGTCAGGAGGGTGAGGAATTAGCAGAGCCCACTCCTCTGAGACAGAAGAGACAGGTGGACGGAGGATGGAAGACAGAGGGCAGAGGGACTAAATGACAGAGCCAAGTCCAAGGGGAGAGGGAGGGAGGCAAGGAGGAGGGTGGAGCAGAGGCTGTTGAATACGAGCGACCACAGTGATTACTTTTATTCTTTCTGCTTTAAACAATTTGCAAATTTGTATTAATGATTGTCCATGACTTTAATAGTAAAAAGCAGAAAGTTATTTTATATTGTAATTAAATTTAAATATTATAAGGTCTAATACAAAATCACAACCATGAAAACTTACAATCTACTAAGAAGGTGGCAGAACCAGGAAGCACGGGACATCCTGTGCTTGCTAACTTAGAGCACGTACCAGGAGACACCAGGTAGCTGGCACTGTTTAAAAAAGACTTCCTTTTTCTTACTAGCTGGTAAATGACCACCTCTGCCCTAATTCAGCAAGGAACGCCCCAGTCCAGGCCAGGGAAAACGCAGGGGCCAGGACGGACTCTCCCAAATGCCACGGTGACCACGGAAACTGACAGCGGCGGTTCTGTCACACGAGTTGCTTGCATTTCTAATACATCGCGCGGTACCCATTCATCCACATCCAAGGACAAAGTCACAAAGAGGAAAATCGGAGCTCTCGTTGAACACAAAATGACCACGCATCACCACTTTAACTCAGCGCTACCTTGTGAGGGAGCCGCAGCCCGGAAAAATCCAGCACCTGTGTGGATGGTGCTACAACGCACTGGCAAGCAGATTCAAAAGGGTCAAAATCCACACAGCAACAACCAGTTACTTTTTTTTTTGGTGGTGCTGGGGTTTGAACTTAGGGCCACAGCTTGAGCCACACCCGAGGTCTCCAGAAGAAAATATCCATTGCATTTCTGTGACAAGAATTACTTGCACTACTGAGTTTTCCACTCTTCGCTGAGTTGCAACGAAACACAGGTCCTGTGAGATCAGAAAACCCTGGTGGGTGCCAGGTGACACCCTGCCATCTGTTTCTTTGTCTACTTTGAATTCTTACATAACCTCCCTGCCGGTCCTCCCTTTGGTCACCGTAATCTCTAAGAAAGGTCCCTCTTGGGCGCACGGATCGGCACTTTGAAGAGCAGGGCAAATGCTCTCAATTTTTGTACAGAAGCCTGTGCTGCTTGTAGGGTCCTGGCTAAAGCCATCCCGAGTCCCTGTGCCGTGTCCACAGAGGGACTCCAGCGTCCCTCATCTGGCCGTGGTCTGACTCTGTGCACCTCAGTCCCCCTCTTCAGCCAGCTCTAGGGTGCTTCTACCCGCTCTGTGTCCCCAGCTGACAAGAGGCGCATGGGATGAGCGACCAGCCAGCTTCTCAGGCAGTGAGCCACACATTTCAACACTGGTCAAGAACAAGGGCAGAAACCCAGGCACATCTCCAGAATCCTGCTTCACAGAGGAGCATTTGTGGGGACTGGAACTTTGTTACAAAGCACCTGCCATGGCCACCACAAAGCCTTGTCCACTTGGTCCCTGCAGGATTAATGGTTTGCAGAAAAGAAGTCCCCTTGGCCTGCTGGGAGAGTTGGCCGCGAGGCTGGCCAGGGTAGTTGGAGAGGACTGCTGGATGGGTTTTGTTTTTGGCAGCACTGGGGCTTGAACTCAGGGCCCCACACTTGCTAGGCAGACGCTCTACCACTTGAGCCACTCCGCCCGCCCAGGGATGGGGTGTTCAGCGCCGTCCACTTGCGCAGTGCTGAGCGGAGCCGGGCACCATCCCGTCTCTGTGCACTTGAGCCGTTCTCGCTGCGTGTCAGCTGCTTCTTAAAGGGCACTTGTTCCTTATAAATGTACAATCCCATCATGGGCACAGATGATGGCGCCACGGCAGGAGGGCACACAACCCAGTGGCTGGCAGCACCCACGGCTTAGCCCGGGTCACAGACAGATGGACAGACAAGAGGACAGCATCTGTCTGCTCTTGACTCTTCATGCATGAAACCTTCCCTAGCACTCTGAAGGCAAAGCAGCTGGTGGCTCTCACCAGCATCTCCTGGCGGGCTGACCCAAGACAGGTCCAGCCAGAGTGTCACAAGCTAGTGAGGGACCGATGATGTCCTTTGTCACTTTGTCAGTGAAATGAAGCAATTAAACTCCTCCAGAGGTACCCAGTATGTGTCAGGCACTCTGGTGGCTGCCACAGGTCAAAAAGTACAGGGGTTGGGGGTGTGGCTGTGAGGCAGAGCACCTGGCTAGCACGCACAGGGATCTGGACTCAGTCCCCAGCACGGCCAAAACAAAAGTGACACACGGATCCTGATGTGACTGGCTATCTCTTTGCTATTAGTGGTTCACGGTAACTTCGTGTCTGCACCCCAGCACCCAGCAGAGCACTTGGTACAGACAAGACATCCAGTCACATGGAGGGAGGGATGGGTGACATCACAGTAAACCTGCGTCTGATTTTGGCGAGAGGTCTGACTGTAAGAATCAGCTGTGCCATCAGCTGGGCAAACGGCAGGTGTGGCACTTTGAAACAGTACCTTTTTGGAACAAAGGTGGAGGGACCCTTGCCTTTTGCCAGATGACTCAGGACTGCCTTTCTGAGTCCACCATGGACTCTAGCAGAGAGATTTCTGTTAGCTTTTCTGTGGAGTAGCCGCTACATGCTGGGGACCAGGGACACAGAGGCGAACAGGACACGGTTCTCTGTCTCAACGAGACGGATGCCCAAGAGGGCTGTCTGGATGGGGGCTGTCTGTCAGCCTTCTGCTGACAAGAGCTCTGCTCCTGTCACTCCGCTCCACACACATCATTGTCACAGGCTGCACGGCTGTGACATCCTCAGGAAAACCTCGTCTTCTCAAAGGTGATTTTAATAAAGAATGCCCACCCTCCCTCTCTGGTTGGCGCTGTTGGCGTGCAGCCTGTCCCCACGTGGCCCCCTCTGAGGATGAGGCTGGGTCAGTGGTCAGGGCCACCCGGCTCCAGCACCATGCTCCAAACCGTGCCCAAGACCAGAGTCAGTGCAGCCAAGGTGTGACCTTAGGACCATGGGACATGAAAAGACAATGTGGCTTTGGGACCTCCCCCAGACGCCTGAGGTGCACGGTTGGTTTCCCTGGTGGCACAGCAGTCAGGTTAAGGTTAAGAAGTCTCACGGCGTCAGTACTTACTGTTTTCGGACAGCTCCACGATGTAACGGAGGACAGGGCTGTTTCCATTGAAGGGCCGTACCCAGGAAAGTGTCACCGCGTGGCTGTGTGAGGGACTCAGACTGGCCAGGAGGTTTTGAGGTGGGTGAGGCAGCTCACTTGAGGGAAGGCAAGAAAAGGAAGAAGATGAAAATGACGTCAGAGTGGCACGCAGCCTGGCATCACGCTGGACAGTCCTGGAGTGTGACAAAACACACCTGAACCAAAACACTAATAGCTGTCCTTTCTTACCCCAAGAGAGACCAAGCCCAACCCCACCACTCACCCCGTCAGTTTGTCTTCTCAACATGAGTTGATTAATCCCTGGGGGGGCCGAAACAAGTAATGACATTGTGACTTAAATGGGGTGTTGTGTGTGCAAATTTTTGCACAGTGTATTATTTAATTGACAAAACGTCATCAGCCATTTGTCTTTACAGCTGGTGGCTGGCGACAGACATGCGGCAAACTGCATGAACAGGAGAATTCATGGTGGAAGGGATCTAGCATTTGGAGTTGCAAGACAGAAAGACAGACAGAGCCGGCTCACTTATTGACAGCACGAGCTCAAACTGTCATTCTGTCATCTGCAGGATAATGGCGGTTTGGGGGAGGTTCTTAAAAGGAGATGTGGTGAAAACACTAAAATCCTGTGGAAACAGTAACGCATCAGCGAGGCTATAAAATGGAAAGGCAATTAAAGCAGATCAATTCCAAAAAGAAGGTAGCAATTAAAAAGAAAAGTTTTCCTGGGGTTTACTGCTCTCAAACCAGCGACAGGCCTGCAAGCTGCAAGTCCCAAGCCTGTTTAACGTGCATGGCCTGGGGCTGGGCGCAGGGCCCGCTCTGTGGACAGCGGGGTGGCTGCCCCTCCCATGTGGCGCAGGGGACAGGGGTGCCTAGTGGCCTGAGTCACCTCCCTTGGAGGTCAGTTACTTTGGAACCACACAGGTCAGAGTAAAGGTCAAGTTACACTTCCATTTTTCTTTTAGGTATGAACTCACGCTCTGAAATTTAAAGCTCCCGAGGAGCAGAGCTCTCGCTAACCCATGCGCGCGTTGATAAGCAAAGGAATATTTCCCGGAGGCTGAGCGACACGCGCACGTCTACACCGCAGCCCAAGTGCTGCCTCGTCTCATTACTGCGAATTAAGTTTTAAATCAGAGAAAGCGCAGCTGTTTTTATCTGAGCTCTCCGATGAGAACCAAACCTCCGTTCAATTTCCAATAAAGCTGAACTAGGAGGAAACGCCAGGTTCTCCTGCAGCCTGATTTCCTTTTTTCCTCCAAGTCTGAGTTGGTTTGGTCAGAAACCAAACCAAAATTGTTGAAACAGTCCCACCTGAAAACAATCCAAAACGAAACTGTGTGCTATACCCAAGTGTCAGTTTATAAGCTGACTCGGCCGGGGTGGGGGACCAGGATAGAAAGGCCAGCCCTGGGATTTCAGTCAGCAGAATCCATCCAACCTCTGACTCCAGCCACGGAGGGAGGGAAACTGAGTTCAGTCCCTGATTCCATTAATAGGAAAACTCCGCGGAAACACTAGGCACAGAGCTCCATTGAGTGTTCCTGGTTGGAGACAACAGGAGGGTGACATTGCTCTGGCTGTCCTCAGGAGGGTGAGATGTCAAGTCTGCATGGGGACACAGGAGCTTCAGGTGGGACCTCCCTCCCCAGATCATGTCTTATTCATCTCTTCATTGGGTCCTGATTTTTCTCCTTTGTATGAAAAGTGCCATCATAACATAAGGACTTTCCTGAGGTCTGTGTGGTCACTCTGAACCTGGGGCTACAGTGGGAAGCCCCATGTTTCAACCAGCTGGTTGGACAAGCGGGTAGTCTGGAAGGCCTGGAGCTGCTGCCTGAGGTGTGGGGACTGTGCCAGTCCCAGGAAAGGAGTGTCAGAATCCCAGTGTGACATGCTCCCGAAAATGGAAGCTTCTGTGACATGACACATATGAACCCAGAGGACCAGCGGTGTTTCCGGCCAAGTTCTGTTGGACACGGCTCATACTCCAAGTGGGTTCCCATGTGCAGATGGGTGTACAGGCAGCCCAGCCCCCAGTGCAATCTCACATGTGGCATTCTGTGACAAGACGAGGAAATGGCTCCAAGTGCACATTTCTAAGGAGTTGACAGTGAGTCATGAATCGGTTTCTCATAAAAACAAGAAACTTTATTTGCACGTCCTTCTTCCTTTCAGTGGAAGGCTCTCCTGGAAATGACCTGTGTCACACGGTGGCCCAGTCACGCTTTCATCCAGAGGTCTCGAGCTCAGTATTTCTGCATCTGGGTGACGTCCAGAGACCTTGGAGCATCCTCATGCCTGTCTCTCTGTCCCTCTGTCCCTGCCTGGGACCTTCCTCCCTCTTCAGCCATGTGATTGTAGCCAGCGTGGCTTCTCCTTCCTGCCTCCCAGCAGCTCAAAGCGATGGGCGAGAACAAAGCGGGCTCTGCTAGAAGCCACCTGAGCAGAAGTAATGACAGCCAAGAACCCGAGACTGCGGATTGCAAAAGATTCTTTTTAAGAAGATGTTTTGAGGAAGGGTCTCACTCTGTGGCCCAGGCTGGCCTCAAACTGTCCATCGTCCTGCCTCAGCCTCCCGAGTGCTGGGATCACAGGCATGCACCACTGTGACTGCTTCAAGAAAAGATTTATTTTTAAAAGATTAAAAATTTAAAAAGACTTAGCAACATGAAAAGCAAAGGGGTCTCAGATATTTAGTGTAGCAACTGGGACCTAGCAGCACAGCAGTACCTGAGGACGTTCCTGGCCCTGTTCCATGGAGAAGTACCGGCCTGTGGCTCAGACCCAATGCAAGATGTGGTTTTCACGCTCATAGAACACGGGGCTGGAAGGGGATACTTTTCCCCTGGTTTCAGCTCCAATCCCATGTGGACGGCATCTCTGTAGTTTCCCTGGTGTCCAAGAACACCTGATTTGTCATGCAAAGAGATTTTTTTTTTTTAACTACATGCTGGTGACATGCACTATTCCTTTAAATAAATTCTGGGATCTTGGAGATTAAGTTCTGTGAATCCCTTGGTCAGCCTGTCAATCACAGGTAAATGATGGTGTAATATATTCTGAGCCCATTTCAGGAAATCTTGTGTAACAGGAGAAGATCGCATCCGGGGTTTCTCTCTCTGCCAACTTTGAAGGGAGATAAATGATCTGTGGTGACTCATAGACAGTGACACCCAACGGGTGACACATGGCAGAGGACAGAAGAGTGGCTGGGTACTGCAGAGGGAGCGTGGGTGTGGGGGGATCACACTGAACCAGTTCCACCACCGTAATATCAGAAACTAACAAGCCCAGGGCGGTATGGCAAGGGGACTAAGCCAGGTCCTTGAGAGAAAGAGTATTTTTTCCTTTTTTTTGCAAAGGACAAGCAAGCAATTGTTGCAATTGTGGCTGAGCTGGAACTGCCTGGGTATCAGAGGGTCAGGTCAGTGTCCTTCCTTCTGGAAGCCATTACCCCTCTGATGCAGAAATGGTGACTTGGTCAAACCCATCTTCTGTGGCTTTGCGCAGAGGAGTAAGGTGACAGGGCCTGATAACTCTGGACGATGGTATTAAATTGTTCGCTCCCTATTATGTCTTTGTCAGAAGTAGTTTTGTTTAAAAAAAAAAGCCTCTCCCTCTTCCTCAGAGTCTGAGTCTTCCAGTCCCTGCTCTGGAAACTAGGTTTTCTCTGATCTGCCGGCTCTTAAGAGTGAGTCTCTGATTTCAGGGAAGACAGGCATGGCTAATCGGGCCTTTACATGATTCAACACACTTACTCAATCCATAAAGCTTGGGGAGCCTGGTGTGCTCGATGGCCAGCTCCTGCTGGGTGGCACCAGCAAACCAGACAGAAAGGATGATTGCAAGGGTGTGAGGTTTAGCAATGATGGTGACCTCACCGGGTCACGGAACCATCTGGAATTTTAGAAGCCCCTTCTCTCTAAAAGCGGGGGTTAAGGCAGAGCCCACATAAATTAGTTGTCCTCGGTGATGCAAAACAGACCTCCTGTTTTAACTTAGTAAGTGGAGTGAGGCTTCCTAAGATAGTTATTGGGCACCCACTGTATGCCTTGGCGCTCAGCAGCAGCAGGAGTCATTCCCTGTGAGTCCGATGGTCACAAGAAGTGGTCAAAAACTTATGTGGGACCCTGGGGATGGGATCGCCCAGCCCCAAGGCTATGGCACCTGTGACTCTGGTAGCAGTGGCCCTCTTTCTAGGTGGAGAGGAAACAGCAGGAGCTATGACACTGGGGACTGACCTCAGAGCCTGGCCCTTGCTTGGCAGACACTCTGTCACTTGAACCACACTCCTAGCCCTTTTGTTTTTAATTTGTTTTCTCAGATCAAGTCTCACACTAACTTTTGCTCTTACAAGCGTGTTCCACCACACCTGGCTTGTTTTTGAGATAGGGTCTCCCTCACTTTCTCCAGGTTGGGCAAAGAACTTTGATCCTCCTGTCATCACCCCAAGTAGCTGGGATCACAGGCGTGCACGACAATTTCTTGAGTAGCCTTCTTCAGCTAGGCTCTCTGCAGGACAGTACAAGCACTGGTTCCTTCAGCCCTTACCACAGTCCTCTGCAGACAAGTGACAAACTCAGCAACAGGTGAGGCAGCCTGCCGGAAGCCCCATGGTCAGTGAGGTGAGCAGGGAGGGTCCCCCACCCCCGCCACACACACACATATGGACCACTATGACCAACAGCCCTGGCACGGCCATCATGGGCACAGAGCTGTACTCCCTGCAACCAGGCTTACCCAGAAACAGAGCTGTGTGCACACAAACAAGCCCAAGGCCACGCCACCCCGTCTGCTAGTGAAAGCTTCCTTCCCTGCCCCTAATTTCCACATTAACTAAGTGGCCCTTAACTGAAGTAGGGAGGAAAGGGGAAACAGGCTTCTGGGGTTTTGAGGACTCTGTTGGCCATGAGTACCTCTGGTCCCTTCTGCAATGTGAGATATACCATTTCTTTTTTGTTTCTGCTGCATTTATTATTTCTTTATTTATTCGCATTTTTGTTGCCCTCTGAGTAAGTCATGGAAATGTCACAGGGCTCAGTTTGAAAAGTCCTCTGAGAAGCATGACTGACCCTGCGATGAGGGATGTCATTATCGTTGCTCCTGTCGCCACTGAGGTCGGACAGCCTCAACTTCCATTTGGATCATAATGATATTTAACTCCCGATTCATTCAGACCTGGGGATGGGTAGCGTTTATGTCACCGACAAGTCACAGGGACCGATGGTCTCCCAAATCAGTTCTGAGACCAGGGCCGCCAATGTTGCTTTGAATCACAAATCTGCAAGTATTTCTCAGTTTAGAGTGGAAGTGTTTTATCAGCGCAGAAAGCCTTTATTTCACACGCACAGCAACGGTTCTGACAAATGTGTTTCACTTAGAGCAAATCAAATAAGCAAATCGCAGGGCAGATATGCAAATCAGAGCATAAAAACTGCAGAATGAAAAGAGCATACTGTAAGTAAGAATAGGATTTGGCTGTGGCCGGGAGACTCGCCGTGAATGTGACACCCACGGTGGATGATCTAAGAGAGAGTTCTCAAAGGTAGTCGTTTACAAAATGCCAGGAGCACAGGGGATTGTAGGAATTCACTGTGTCCTCCAACGTCATCAAAATGAAAAAGAAAAAAAAAAATCCCAGCCCTGAAACCTGGACAGGTGGAAGAAAGATGGCAGAGCTGGGCAGGGGGAGCCAGGGCACGTGAGAAGTTGGGGGAGTCAGGAGGCCGGCAATGGCGGGAAACACACACACAGTCATCACTTCATTGGAGCGATCAACCAACCAGCCAGCCACAGTGTGCTCGTTGACGCCTCTTGTGTACCAAACACTGTGCCAGGCACCCAGATCGCACAAGCGGGCCACTGAGGCATCAGAGGGGAAGGAACGGAGAAGACAGGACCGTCCACCCTCCCCCTAAGGGCTACAAGTCAGGTTTAGCCAGGGGCCAGGCAGAACTGTGGGAGGCACCCTGGGTACAATGGCAAGAAGTCACCCTGTGGCTGAATGCTGAAGGGTGCAACGCCCTCCAGGCGAGGCCAGCAGAAGACAGGGGCCATGCTGTGGAGGCAGCAGGAAGCTGAGGCACCGGAATGGAGGCTGGGGGTGGAAGATGCAGAAAAAGCCCACGGTAAGTGGGAGAGAGCCTGGCTCCCAAAGCCAACGACCCTTTAGGGCTGTTCCTCCGTTCCACGGGGCTCTGGTTGTTTCAGGACTAATGAGGGTGGCCTTTGCTGTTAACAGGTGACAAATATCTAAAGAGAACAGGGGGTCATCTTGGGGAGGGGCAGACGGGAGGTGGGACGGGAATGCCTTGCTTCCTGAAGGTACAGCAGGGCTGGTCACACGCAGGGGTAGAGAGAGATGTGGGTTTGCTTGCTTATCTGTGTAACACAGACAAGGCCAGGCGAGGCCCTTGGCAAGTGTTGTTTTCCTTCTTAATCCATTTAGCGGGGTTGGGGAACCATAGACAAAGGAGACCTGTGTTCTCAAAGTGTCCAGTGCTAGTCTTGGAAGATGAGCCCTGTGGACAGAACCCTTCCTGGATCAAGGTGGGCTGAATCCATGAGAAAAACCTGTCACAATTGCCATTTTCTGACAGCCCAGCATGTCCACCGTGGGCCAGGGACGGAGCAGGCAGGAGCCGCTCTGGCAGCTTGGATTCTTTCTTTTCAGGTTGTGTTTTTGTACTTTGTGCTCAGGGGCTGCTTTTTAAAAAAGCAAATAAGTGTGTGGCAGAGAAGTGGAATTTCTTGATCCTGAGTGAAGAAGGAGAGGAGGAAATTGACCAGGCGCAGAGATGATCAATGGTCCCCATCTGCGCCTGGGGACCCCCAGGAAGGCCTGGATGGGAAGTAATGGGCAGCTGTTTGCTATTTTCAGAATTTCAAAAGACTTAATGGAGAGTGTCTATTTACCGACCGAAAGGCAGCTGAGACTAACTTAAGCTGGAAGTCCAGTTGGCTGTCGCAGCCCTGGTCTCGCCTGGTGGGCCAACCTTGACATTTCTCACTGATCAGAAGCTCTTATGAGCAATCAGAGAGACACACAAACTCATTGTCACTTCACTGTGGTGTTGGAAACAGCCTAATGCCACGGTATGTGTCACTGAGGGAAACAGGACAGAAGGCTCCACAGGGATGGTAACACCAAGAGTGGAGGAGCGCTTTAATCTGGAAGTTATTAAAAAAAAAAAAGAAAGAAAAAACCTGAAATGTTCAGGGCTGTGTGCCCTGGGGTGCCAGCCTCAGACTGCCAGAGGCACTCAAACTGCTTTGTGGCAAGCGCTGACCCCTTACTTGGGCCCAGGCATGAACTGAACACAGGAGAAGCTTGGCATCACTGACGCCATTGTGCATCTGTCTTTGCTCTCAGTCGTTCTCTTTGCAGTCACTTTGCAATCAGCCTAGATTCCAGAAAGGACAGGACTGATGACCTCTTTATGACAAGGGACCGAAACTTCCCACAGGGAACAGTGGAGACTTGCAGGACAGACGCCTCCAGATGAGGACAATGACCTGCAATGATGAGGCTGCACCCTGGAGCAGGAGCGGTCACCTCACGGGAACTGATGGCTCCCCTCAAGAGAAGACAGCGATGACATCTTCTCCAGAACCCCTGGGAACCCTTGGGTTGAAACAATGGTCAACCAGACAGTACCTGTGACTGGGACTATGTCACTGTCACACCTTTGTCCCCTGCCCCCAGTCCTTTCTCTACTTGAACCTACAGCTCATGTCTGCACCCCAAAGATGGCAGAGGATGGGCTGAGGCTCACTGTGCCTCTTCCCACCGTGTGTCCCCAGCCGTGTATAAACCTCCTTTTCCTGTCACCAAGCCTCTTTATTTGGCAAGCAGGGGCGGGTGGCCACACCTGGCATATGGAGTCCCAGGAGTTTGGGCCTTGGATCCAAAACTCTGGTTCAAGACCACTGACTGGGGACAACACATGGACATTGTCCGTGCTAAGTGGCAGTCACTTGGAAAGGTGCCAGCTAAGTGCAGTTAATGAGCAAAGGGCCAGGACCAGACATGGCCAAACTCACATCACTTCCAGCCGGACTGTTCTGGAATCGTTTCCTCCCTCAGACAGGACCTCGCAGGTGTAGTCTCCGATGTCACCTGACCACGTCTGGCTAATCAGGAGGGACCCATCCTTCTCCAGCACAATTCTAGAGTTGCCAGCGGGGGTGATGACCACGCCGTCCTTCTTCCAGATATAGCTGTAGGCCGAGCAGAGTCTTCAGTTACAAAAGTGACAGGAAAGGCTCACGGGGTCCTTCCCTGTCTCTTCCAAGCAAGTCACGAGTGACCTAGGGAATCTATTCAAAGTCACTGAAATGGTGAGTTTTATGGCATGTGGTTTTATGAAAGAGAAAAGGAACCATGTATCTTTGTCAATATGCAAAATGAACGCTGATGTTGTTGAAACAGGACAATGACAAAGGGACACAGGAAATCTGTGTGACCTTGTGTCTTGGAGACCGGGCTCTGTGGGACCAGGGTACTGCCTGCAGTGCAGGTAACAACAGGTAAAAATCCCCACAGTGGCCCGTGCTGGTGGCCCACACCTGCGATCCTAGCTATTTGTGAGGCTGACAGTGGGAGGATTGGAATTCCAGGCCAGCCTGGGTAAAAAGTGAGCCCTACTTCCAAAATAACCAGAGCAAAAGGACTGGGAGGAATGGCTCAAGTGTCAGAGTGCCTGCCCAGCAAGTGTGAGGCCCTGAGTTCAAACCTCAGTACTGTAAAAAAGGAAAAAAAGGAAAAAACTGTATCACATCTCATAAACATTCTGTTAAAATCCCTACATTCTGGAAGATGGTCCTTAAAGCTTCATTTCTTCCTCATTTAATCTTTGTCTCTGATCATTTTAGCCCATTTTTCTTTTCCAGCATAGAACCAATTAAGAGCCAGTCCAGTCTTTAGCTAAAAGTGCTGTTTTTTTTCTAGAATAATTTGATCAGATTTTCAAAATGTACTCAACTCTTTAAAGCCTTCCCATCCACACAGCACAAACATTTCCAAGGTCTTCGTCTGAAATTACCCACAGGCAGGGCAAGGGTAGATTGTCTTTTATAGCCTGGGGTTCCTGGGGGAGAACTCGAGATAAGGGGGGAGGCCACCCAGCTCTTCTTAATCACTTAATCACTCATGAAAAGCTAGGAGGAAGCCACCCAGGTCCCAGGGGACTCTTCCCAAGTTCTCAGAGTGGCAGAAAAGCAGGCTTATTTGTTCTTCGTTCTTTGAAATCCTACTCCATGTCATTAAAACGAATGAATTCCTGTCCAGGCATGACATGAATCCCTGGGTCAGCCCCCAGGATTTGCCAGGTAATCTTAACCTGCTAGATCCTGTTGGTTCATTTTGTTTACCGTTCAGCGTTCCTGTAACTAACCAAACTTGTTTTTGGCCTTGGAGACCTCCAGAGGGCCAGGTGATGTGGAAATTTATGACTGGCCAAACACCTGCTCAGGTGAGTGAGACAAGGGTTTATAGTCTCTGCACTCCTGACAACACAGGAGTCAACAGCTACCTCTGCTCAGAATGCCACCCCTGGGAGCCCTTGGCCAACCGCAGGCCTCCGGAGCTAAGGCCGGAGTGGCAGTACTTTGGATCTCTCTCGATTTATTTCCAAGACTGGGAGAATTAAAAACTCTTCTGCATGTGCTGCCTTTCGGGACAAAGCTCATCACGGAGGGCCACCTGTCTGCAGCCAGGCACTCCCCTGGAGTGTCATATTTTTTCTCTGTTACCTTCCAGCCTGAATTCAACCGTGACAGGTGTCAGAATCACTTTACTGAATCTTCAAGTCACCGTGTGCCCTTCTTTACATGTCTTTCCCTCTCTGTGCACGGATCCTCTCTCTGCAGAGCTCCCTCCATCCCCAGGGCACAGCAAAGCCATCCTCAGAGCAGAGAAAACCCCTCCGGAGCGCTGCAGAGCCCCAGTATAAACACTGCTCCAATCCAATTCGATCCCTCTGGATTTTTGTCTCATTAAGTATCAGCCTCTGACAGCACGCTTTACAGACAGTATATTAACGTTGGCAGAAAAATCATGAAAAGCTGTATTGAAGTCATGAAGTGGAACCTAGCTCACTGTAAATAATACATAAGGCTGGAGTGCAAAAATGGATTCGTGTGATTGATGATGGGATCCGCGATGGTAAAATGCCATAATCAGGGATCTGCGGCAGAAATCAAAATCCAACCCCCTCCAATTCTTCCTTCTCATCCCAATTTCCCTTCATGAGTTCACAGAATATTAGTAAGTTCCAAAGTATCAGAAGTGTCGGAAACTGACCGGAGAGAAATCCGGGGGTCGTGAGTGGCTCCGCAGCGCAGTGTGGCCGTGGTCCCCTTAATCACCACTCGGTCCTCAGGAGGGTGAACGATGGATGTTCGATCTGAAAGGGGACAAGTCACAGCTCAGATGGAATCACAAGCTGGCGAGTCTTTGCCCTCAGGGGATAATGAATTGGTCATCTGACATCAGAGCCTCTGAATTTTCTCTCCTTGGCAAAATAGTGTAAATGGAAGCACTCAGAACCCGTCAGGGAACTGAAAAGCAGCCTTTCCTTGTGGCAAAGGCAGTTAATCGACCTCCACCCCACGCTGTCTTGGCATGTCCACCCCCTCCCGAGGAAAGCAAGAGGGGAAGGCCATGAGCAAATGCTCCATGGGTTCTATACTTTGCTAAAACCTAGATTTTTCTCCCCCAAAGAATCCCAGTTTTAGCCATGTCTAATGTTCCCAGAGCACCTGGTCTTTGCAAAGTGCTTTTGTAACAGGTACTTAAACTACTCTTGCTGAGTAGCACTGACTCCTTATGGGGGCCCGTGAGTTAACTAAAAATAGAAGTGTGTAGCATCCCTGATGCCATTTTGAATCTGTCTGCCCTAAACCACTGTGTGTGCAGTCTCCATGTAGTCACTGTGGAACCCGGGAAAGATGGGACTGATGGATAATATCTTTATGACAAGGGACCGAAACTTCCCCTAAGGGACAGCAGAGAGCCACAGGACAGACCACCCTCCAGGCAACAATGGCTTGTTTATCCCAGCCAGTGATAAGAGAGCTAACAACTTCTCTGGAACCTTCTCCCAAACAAGGACTAATGCCTCATGAGGCACACCTGTGACAGGGACCACTTAATAACTGTGCACACCTCTTTCCTCCTGTCCCTGGTTCTTCCTCTGCTCAAGCCTACAGCTCAAGCCTGGACCCCAAAGATGGCTGGAGATGGGCTAATGCTTACTCTGTCTGTTCCCATGGCTGCCCAAGTCACATCATGACCCTCCTCTCCTTGTCCTTCGCCATGTCTCCTTATTTGACATATGGGATGAGTGGCCAGACCTGGCCTGGAGTCCCAGGAGACCCCAGGGCCTGGGGTCTAGAACCCCTGCTTCTCCTTTGTTAACTTATGTAATTCTCACAGCAGTCTTTCGAAGGCTGTGATATTATCACTGAACAAAGGACACGGACATCGGAAGGGCTGTGACTTGTACAACACCATGCAGCTGTAAGGGACAGGGCACATCACCCTGTGCCTATGCCTGTGGCCCCCAGGGTCCACATGGCAGGGGGACATGTGTCCCTGCACACACACCTCTGGGGGGGATGCTGCTTGGGAGCCATGCATAGAGTCCAGAACTCGGGAGTGACAGGGCCCAGCGTGACAGTTGGCTCACAGGGTACCAAGAACAATGTCCTTGTCAGTGGCCGGACCTGCCACTGTGATGCTCATGGGCCAAGTAGCCTGAAAACCCTCTGTGGGCCGTCGAGGAGTCTGCCCATTGTCTGGTGTGGTTATGATTTTGAATCTCCGTGGAGCCGCCAAATTGTGCGCGGTGACGAGGGAGTGCGGCCTCACTTTGCACACACTTCACACGCACACCTTTCTCTCTGCACCGCGCCCAGGGGTCGATCCACCACGTGAGCAAAACCTCCTCCTGATCCCCCGCCAACACTGAGGGAACCTGGACTGGTGTCTCAAACTCTCGATGTGTTTACGACACTCAAAAAGTTAGAAAAGGGCCACTTATCGAAGGGGACACCAGCTACGTGACAGAAATTAGAAAAGAAATCAGAAAATGCTGAACAAACGAGAAATGGTGCTCAACGACTTTTCTTTAGGGACACGTTTTTCTCTTCACGTGTGGCCTCCTCGAAACCCGTTTGTGAACACCGCCTTTCACTGTCTTTGGGACAATGAGCTTTTGTCACATGGGCTGGGTATGGGAGAGGACAGATTATTTTGTGGCTGAGGCATGGCGGTGTGGCCTGGTGTTATGATTCTTATGTTCTAGAAAACAATCTAATTTGCATCTCAGCGACAGAACCTAAATACACTTTCTTCAGGATTTTAACTCTTGATTCAGTTTTCGTATACAATTCTTATGCAATTAAGTGACACATCGATTTTGTTATTTGAGTCCGTCAGGTGTAATATCTCGACTGACTTTCAAAAAGCCAATCTTTTCTCTCTCTCAAAAACACTCCCATTAAATCTTTGAAAATATCCACTAATTATTCTTTTAACTGAAAAATTAATTACTCGGCAGAGTTCTATCAATTGGCTGTAATAATAATCACTCTGCTTTGATTAAGTGAGGGCGTCCAAGGGCACAGTGACATGCCCTGGGCGCAGGGGCTGAGAAAGTGTGGCTAGCAGGAGGTTCCCAGAGATGGCAGTGGCCCTTACTCCACACGGTGAGTGCCGCTGACGCCTCCAGGGAGCCCTCCGAGTTGGCTGCATAGCAGGTGTAGCTGCCGGCGTCCTGGATGAAGACGGGGGTTATCTGCAGGCCCCCCGACTCCAGCAGCATGAACCGGGGAATCCGGACAGAGCCACTGGCCAGGATGTGATTTCCTGAAGACCAGAAGAGAGACAGGAATATGACGGGCGGGGAGGGGAGAGAGAGAGAGAGAGAAAGAGAGAGAGAGAGAGAGAAGGAAGACATGGTTAGGGTGGTGGCTAATAACATAACTTATGGGAATAATCAGAGTCAAGAGAAAATGTCGTGTTCAAAAACAATCCCAGAGGTTGTCCAGCATTTGGGAGTGGCTTAAGCAACCTCTGGTCTGGGCATGGGACTGTTAGCTTTGGGCGACTGCTTTTTAGGGGCTTCTGTTGTGCTCATGTGCATTTGAAGATGTTGTACACAAAGCCACTTTTACGTTCATGATCAGGAAAGAGAAAAAAGCTATGAAATAAAGCAGCCCCTCTCTCTGCTGTGCAGCCCTCGTCTGAGCACTTGACTTAACGCCTGGGTGTGGAGAAGCCACCAAGCCACGCTCCGTGGACTGAGTGTGACTTGTGAAGTCCCCAGGTCAACCCACCAAGTACGAGTCACCAAGCTACGAGAATCCGCACACTTTTGCCCAGGCTTGTGAGGACAGGCTCTGCACTGGTCACTTGGTGACAGGTGTGTCTAACTTGCAGAAGGGACTCTAGGACTACAATGACAGCCTGTGACACATCGTTCTTCACAGACACTGAAAACACAAGCTCACAGGTCAAACTTGGGAGATGCTTACTGAAATATCTTTGAAAAACAGGACAGAGTTTTTTTTTTGTGGTAGTTGGATTTGAACTCAGGGCCTCACGCTTGCTAGGTAGGGGCTCTACACTCAAGCCATGCCCCCCGCTCCTTTGTGCTGTGGTTATTTTGGAGATGGTGGTCTCACTTTTAATTTTCCCAGGCTGGCCTGGACTGAAATCCTCCTATTTTAAGCTTCCTGCCCTTGCTGGGACAACAGGCACGTGCCAGCACCTCATCGGTTGAGATGGGGTCTCTCGAGCTCCCTTCCGGGGCTGGCTTCCAACTGTGATCCTCCAGATCTCAGCCTCCCACGAAGCTAGGATTACAGGTGTGAGGCATAACCGTGAGTCCTAATTTTGAATATAATAAAGAAGACCTTCCTTCCACAGAGGGGAAACTGAGTAAAAGCAGACTTACTTCACATCAAATAATTGATATTTTATGGTGGTCCAGTGGACCTCGGGCCCTCTCTGAGGGCTTAGGTAGAGGAGAGTGACTTTGGGACAATTATCACTACTTTTTAACGTCTGCTTCCTTCTCTAGAAGGCAGGGTCCTGCCTGTCCTGTTGATCCTCATACCCACAACCTGGCATCTGGCGTCTGATGGGCACATTTAATAGACGGTCATTTAATCTCTTCTGAATGGATGAGTGGATGAACCCGAGTGAGAAGAAAACGTAGCCACAGCGTTTTCTACACAGGCCACACTGCTGCTGAAAGCAGAAGACACCTGCCTCTCTTCCACATGATGGTGGGTTTGGGGGCTCCTGACACCGCGCACGTCAGAACAGCAGTCATCCCATCGGTCACTGTGGTGTCTGTAGGACGCTGGGTGAACACTGGAGCGATATCTGCAGAGAGGAGGTCACAGTGAGTGGTCAGCACATGGTCCCCAAGAGACTCAGGCCACCTGGAGAGCACGTGGGCTTTGTGGACCAGCCACAGCTGGAGCCGTAAAACACGGAAAGCTTTCTGGGGTGACTACACCAGGGATTACCTACCTGTTTACAACCTGAAGAGAAACAGACGAGCGAGTGCAAAGCCTTAGCCGAATGCTAACAGGAAGCATTTACCTGGAAACGCCCAATAAACTGCCTTTGTTGTCCAAATAAAAGAAAAAGCTAATTTTTGAATATAAGACACCCTCCATCAGAAAACACTCTCATGCTTTCTAGAAGCTGTTCTGAAAGCTGAAATAAGGAGGTCTCTGGGTCCTCACAGAGGGCTGCCTTCCCCAGGTGCTGGGACCTACCCAGGTGCTTGTTCCTGAGGCCTGGGATGGTGAGAACCCCAGGAGGCCAGGCCCGCGCAGGCTGGCCCATGAGTACTCACTCCTCTGGTGCTGGTCCCACTGGCAGCCCCATTCCTGTGTAGGTTCTTGTGCCCAAATCTCGTGTGAGGCCCTCGGGGAGAAGTGGGAAGGAGCCCAGGCGACCAAAGCACAGTGGGTGCACTTTCTCAGCCTGGGGGTGACACTCACAAGCCTTGGGCGGTCCCCGGGTCTCACCCCCACAGCATATCTGGAAGCCCATAGTTTCTCCCCACCACAAGTGAGAGCTGCAAAGTCCTAGGTCTACCTGGATGACACAGTGCTTCTGCTCCTGCCTGAAGCTACCCCCCAAAGCTGGGGTGACCTCACCCGACAGGGAGCTGGGCCTCTCTGCCCTCTGTCCACCCCCCCACCTGTCTTCCCAGACTCCACCCTCCAGCCTCCCTCACCTGTACACACCTTGGCTTCTTCTCTCCCCACCCCATGACAGATACAGCTCCAAGATTTTCAGCAAACAGCTCTTTCTTACCTTCGGGCCTCTGTGTGTCACCTGTCACCTCAGTGAGGTGCTCCCTCCCTGCCACTCAGTGCTTATCTGCTCTCCACAGCAGCCCCCCTCCCTATTCTCCTTTCTACCCTCCACCGCCATCCTGGGGTGCAGAAGTCTCACTGTCTTCCTTGTGGCTGTGCCCCCAAAGCCTAACCAGACCCTCAATAACTTTGCTGAATGAGTAAAGTGATTTTTCTTGTATTTTCCTTTTACCTTTTTTTGACCAAAAAAAAAAAAAAAATCATTTTGCAAAAGCCTATGGTGCAAAAACTATGGTCACAGTAGACAGCACAAAGGACATTTGATTAAAATGTCCAACTGGACCTCCCGAGAGCCCTGGTGACCAGGCTGGGATCCCTGTGAACAGAAGAGAACACCTGGGCCACCTCACCTTCCGGTTCTAGGCTGTCTCACATGAGGGGTTGACAAGGCACAAGCTGGAATCCAGCCCACGGCCCATGTTTATAAATGTTTTATTGGAACACAGCCTCTCTCCTCCATTCCCACTCTGTGTTATGACTTCCACAGCAGCAAGGCTGAGCAGATGTGACAGACACACAGCCCTCAAAGCCTAAAACACTTTACAGAAAAAAAAAAAAATCCCTGGCCAGCCCGAGCCTCGGAGCATCCGGGTTTTAAATACTTCTGGTCAATCAGGACTCCGGGTGTGGTGTGAGCAATGAACTTCTATGGCTTCAAGCGATGCTGGTTTTCTAAGCTCCAGACTAGAGGGCAAACTCGACCCCTGAGCAACAGGCAAGAAAGGGACCCCAAGTTCCCAAAATGAGTGTTACGTGTTTAAGAAAGTCGGCTGGCCCTGCCCACACTCTGGCTGAGGAACGCCACCAGCCAAACAAAGGCCACCTCCTCCAGGGCCTCCCACACCCAAAGCATCAGCACTCCTCTTCTAAAAGGGCAAACGTGAAAGGTATAATTCCATAAATCCGACTTCACTTCAGAGGGAACAATAGGACGGCTGATGGAGATTAAACAGAAAACCCACAGACAACAAAGGGCGCCCTTACTTATTTTACTTTTCAAAGACAGTGCTGAGGTATTTCTGTTAATGGGATCACAAAAGAAACTCACAAAAGAACTACAATTGTTCAATAAAATTCAAGTAGAGAATGAATGTGAAAAATGAAATAAAAGATCAAAAGAAAAAGATTAGGTGTGAGCTGTTCACTTGATGATGTCTCCAGAAAGATGGAGGCTGTTTTCTAGTTCTCTTCTAGAAAGAGGATTTTTTTTAACAGCTCAGAGCTGCAAAGATGGGGGCTCACAGGAGAGTGGGGAGGTCACGGCGGGGATCTCGGTATCCATGGACTGCAGCAGAGTTTCCTAAGGGACCCAAGCAGGTTGGGGTGTGCCTGGGACAAGGCTGTCCCCAGCCATGGGGACACATGGTCCTGTGTGCTCCTTGGGACTGCAGGGATGCTACTGCTCTATGTGTGGGAAGCCAAGGCCCCGTCCTAGTGGACTGGCTTTGTCATGGCCGTACTCACTGGTCACGTCCAGGTAGGTGTCTGTCTGGATCTCCCCGCCTTCATTACTGGCAAAGCACTGGAAGATTCCAGAGTCTTCTGGATGCAGCTTCTGGATGCGCAGACCCCCGCTGGGGAGCACTCGGTACCGAGGGTTCTGGAGTTTGCCGATGGGGACGGCATCCTTGTACCACTGGAGGGTGGGAAGAGGGGCCCCTGGGAGGGAGTGGAGGTAAATGGGTATTTGAAAAATTAAATTCTGAGACTTGCTTACACAAGGAACATGGCAATACGTCCACGGGCAGTCTCTTCTCTGCCAGTCTGTGCAGCCACCCCGTAACGACTCAGCTTCTCTTATGTCGCACGAAGAAACCAAGACGGTGGGGCACTAAGAGGAAAGACAGGAGTGAATTCTGGGTGCCGGGGCTGGGAGCCTTCCAGGCTCTATGTGGGTTTGTCATCTTGCTTGGAAAGAAAGACATGCCAACTGGGACAGACCCGAGACTCTGACTGAAATGAAGGCCAAGGTCCTGCGGGCAGGAGGCAGGACGCGCACCTGAGGCCCACCCCTCGCTGTGCCTCGCCCTGGGCACGGTACCTTTACCTACGTGTGTCTCTGCTCCCTCACGTGTGAGTGAAGGGACCGTAAGAGAGGCTTTGAAAGCTAAGATGATCACACACTCCCATCTAAGAGTGGCTGCCTAGCAAGTGTGAGGCCCTGAGTTCAAATCCAAGTAAACTCTTGCCTGGATATCAGAAGTGCTAGTGGATTGTCACTGCTTCGGTACAACCAACCACACTAAAAGTGAGGCCACCTTTACGCACCCTCTGTCCAAGGAGTTGCCGTCACCGACGTTTGCAGGAGTCCACTGCCTGGAGTGGGGTTTATCAGGTTAGGTAACCAGGACAGGTGACATCCCAGCCACAGGGCGTGGAGACTTAAGGGACGTCACACTGTGGACGTGGGAGGAGTTATCTTGTCTGTAAGACCCACACCAGCACAGTCAGGAGGCACAGACGGGCCACAGGATGGCTTCATTCTTGGACCCAAGAGCCAAACCGGCCAAGACCACAGCGAAGAGTTGAATGAAGAGGACAGGAGGGTCAGACGGACCCATCACACAGCACCACCTCTAGTGGCCCTCCCATCACGGGGCACTACACACAGGAGCGGGGCCGGAGTCAAAGAGGCTGGGGCTCCCCACGCTTTCACTAGCCCTACCTGAAAGAGGGGGTGCTGGGTGAGGGAGGGGCGCCTAAAGCAGGTGTAAGACAGGCTGATGAGTGGCAGAACCTGGGTTGTGAATGGGAGGGACTGTCCTCAGCCTGAGAGAGGGAGGACCTTGGTGGCTTGTTCTCTACACAGCTGTGGTCGGTACACGTGAGCCAGGCACTGCTGAGTGAAGTTGTGGTGCTGCCTGAGGGGAGAACGCTAGGCCCCTTGTTCTGATAGCTTCTCCATGTGGCTTGGCTGACAAGGCCAGAGGTCATGGCCACTCAGGAATGGTGGCCTGGGTAGGTGAGAGGGACTCCACTCAGAATCAGACCAAGCCACGCAAGCTAATGAAGTCCAGAAATACTGCAGGGCGTGGGACAGTGAGAAAACACCTAGACTTGGTTCTGGAGCTCAGAGGGGCTGGCAGAGTGGCTCAAGTGGTAGAACATCTGCCTAGCAAGTGTGAGGCCCTGAGTTCAAACCCCAGTGCCACCAAAAAAAAAGAAAAAGACAAATGAATCTCAGATGGTTTCCTTGTTTTCCCTAAATCTAGGTATATATTACATAATTACTACATAAAATGGTTTTGTTTGTTTTGAAACAGGATCTCCAGGTTGGCCTTGAACTCACCATCTTCCTGTCTCTGCCACCCAAGTGCTGGGATTACAGGTGTGCACCACCACACCCGACGTATCAAATGGATTGAAGTAAAAAGCACACGTTGCTGTGAGTCAGAGGAAGACCCACTCAAATCCCTTCATCCAAGATGCTACATGGGCAATGTAAGATGTCACTCTCATAAATAACCTTAATGTCATGCTATTTCAAGAGAACATGTCCTCAGATTCTGTTCTTTGCCTTCACTGTGTTTTCTGTCACCTCTCACTAAATCAGGAAATGCTAAAACATCCATTTCAAGGTAAAAGCTTCCCCAACCCAGTACAATCTCACAATGGCAATTCCGTATTGTGGTTTTCACAGACAGTCCTCGCTGCACGTGCTGCTAGGGTGTTGCTGTCGAAATGAAAAGAAACAGTAAATTACATGACGGCGGTGCCATGTGGAAAGAAAGCCCTCGACCAAGAGACATTACACTCCGAGGCTTGACCAGCAGTTTACCCTGTCGAGGTCACGCAAGAAAGTTTTCTCTTGTCAAAGGGACAGGTGAAGACTGTCACTGAGTGAAGAATGATGGTGAGTACATGGGGAACTAGGAGTATTTCCTTTGGGGGACAATTTAATGTCACAAACAGAAACCAAGCCCCCGCAGCAGTGTCCACTCTCCATTCGGAGATATAAATCAACAGTCTAAATATTTAAACTTCACGTTCCCAGAGCTGTCCTTAGAAGGTGTGTTCAGGGCCACAGGTGTGTGGTCATGCCTATAATCCCAGCTACTCAGGAGGCAGAGATGTGGAGAATCAGGGCTTAAGGCCAGCCTGGGCAAAAAGTTAGTGGGAGCCCATGTAAGCAATAAGAAGCCAGACGTGATGGTGTGCACCTGTCACCCCAGTGGCACAGGAAGCATAAATGGGAGAATTATGTTCCAGGCTGGCTTGGGTATTAACAGGAGACCCAATCTGAAAAATAGTTAAAGGAAAAAGAGCTGATGGTGTGGATCAAGTGGTAGAGCACCTGCCTAGAAAGTGTGAGGCCCCAAGTTCAAACCCCAGTGCCGCCAAAAACAATAAAAAAAGCGTTGGTGTTTTTGTGGGAGAGAGACAACACCACAGTAAGGAAAGTAAGTCCACTGGAAATTCACAATGCTTTTCTGCCCCTTCTGAGACAGTCAGAGCAGACACCAGAAACAGGGCAGCTCTGTAGACAGCCACCGTGACGAGAGCCCGGGAGTCAGGACCAGAGCTACAAAGGACCAGGTCCTATGGCAGGAGCAGTTGTGGCACTCAGCCTAAAGCCTGGGAAGGGACTCCTGGCCCTTTCTGGTCCTTCACAGCAACGCTGTCCTGAGCCACATACCAGGGACATCCAGAACTGAAGGGACACACGCAGTGCCCCCACAGGGGAGTGGGACCTGCCCTGAGCCCCAGGGCCTCGTTCTTCAGGGGAAGCCAGGGCCCTGGCAGCTGATGGTGGGGTTTGTCTCCATGACCAGGGACCCCAGTATTTAAAGAGCTATTTCTACATGGCAGGAACTGGCATGTTATAAGCGGTGTCTCGTTCTTCTTTGTGGCTGGAACATGTCACCTAACCTTGCTCTCTAGGCAAGGCCTTGTTTGTGTACAGTGACAGCAGTATCTGCCTTGCGAGCTGCTCTGAAGGTTTACAAACTGGGCAGCAGACCATACCCTCCAGCTCTGACAGGCAGAGGGAGAACCCACTCTTAAGAAACCAGGTCCAAACAATCAGGAGGATGGCCTTTCCAGGGACACAGGTTTTGGTCATGAGTTGCTATGAAGAGCCCGTCTCCGTGGGGAGCCTTGCAACTCCCTGTGCTGCCTGCCAGGAAATGGATACAACTGAGGCACAGGGAGAAAGGTGGATGACCTAAACAACAGAAGAAAGTGGGCCCAAAGCTAAAAGAGTAGGACAAGTTTCTATTCAAAACCTTCCCAACGGCGCCCCTTCCTCCAAGATGGACCCGACCTCAGTCCCCAGCGCCCCACGTGTGTGTAGGTCCTGGGGCTGGGCTCTGGGGAACCCCAGCATTTGAGGGGAGTCTACAGCGCACACTGTGTCCCCTGTGTTTGGATGCGGGAGATGGTTACTTCCCCTCTTCCTTCTTTTTTCCCTAGGGTAAATATTAGCACCCCAGTTTTACAGACAGGGAGGCAAGAGTGCAGCAAGGTCAAGCACTTCCCTAAGGTCACAGGCCTGGTTCCCGAGTCTTCCTGCACTTCACAGACTGTTGTCAACCTTTGTAACCACTGTCTCCCTGGACGGGACGCCGTCACTGTCACTCCCCCAGACCTCCCACACTCACCCATGGCCCGACAGGGGATGTCCACAGTTTCTTCTACTTCACCTAAGATCCGACTCTCGGGCTCGGCTGTAAAATATGGTGGCTCTTTAAAACAAGAAAAAAAATAGCCTGTAAGTAAAAGAAGGATATGTCAAAGACCACGCAGCCTAAGATAATTTCAGTTCTAAAAACTGACCCTCACACCCACTGAGGCCTCAGCAAGGGGCAGGTGCGGACATCATATAGTCTCAGACTTCAGAAAACAGATCACTGCTCGGGGCCACGGCTACTTCACAGTTTATGGGCTTGAGCCGTGCAATATCTTAACCCACATTTAGGAGGACCATCCCAAGAGATTCACAGAGGTTTATATTTAGGGCGCAGTATTTCATAGGCTGGGTCGCTTCGGTATTTAAACCAAACACCAGCGTGTCAAAGGCAGCAGGAAGCAACCCAGCCTGTTACCATACTTTTTATAATCTTCGCAGTGCTCCAAAACATAGATTGAACACTTCAATGGAATGAAAAAAAGTAATAGCTAAGAGAAAAAAGGGGGGAACACTGTCATCTATTTTTAGCAGCAAAGGAAACGCCCAGCCTCTAGTCACCCTTCTCCCCTGTGCAACAAAAAATAGCGGTTAATTTAAGCAATGAGTTTCCTCGGAGAGTAAATTGCAGTATCTTCTGTTTATTCAGCAAGAATTCTGCAGAGGCGGGGTGGCGTTGGAGAGTAAGGTGGTAGGCTTTTTCATGATCGTGGTCACACAGGCTCTTGCAGCCACTTTGTGCCAGTAATTAATTTCCAGGGACTGACTTCCAGGGTGGTTTATTTCCATCAGGATTGTGTCACACGTGGACAGGATGGCATGGTGTGCCTCTTGTGCCGATCATATCTTTAAAATAATATGGACCTCTGAAAGAGGATGCAGGGAAACGAAAACGTAGCATGTCAAGGAAATGACCGAGGAGAAGAGGCTGAAGGGCTCTGAACGACGGGAAAGTTAGGTGTCGATTCTGGAATTTCCTGGACCACTTGAGAAGACACCATGTCCCTGAGTTAGCCACCCCACTAGGGGCCAGGCTGTGAGCTCACTAAGCAGTGGCCTGTGTCTCCCGTCATGACCTGATGACAGATGAGACGTGGGGAGGGGGAATTAAGTATCTCTTTAGGATTAATCACTGATTTCCTTAGGCTAAGGTTTAAGTCTTGGACAACAGTGGAGTCCAGTACCATTGTAGGGAACAATACAGAGGGAGCCCCCATGCCTCCTTCCCTCAGTTTCCCCCTGTGGTAACGTCTGGCAGAACTCCAGTGCAATGTCAGGACCCAGCCACGGATGCGATCGGCCTTTCTGATCCATCTCAGCCAGCTTTGCTCATGATTTAGTTCCGTGCACCATAACCACACATGTCCACACCGCATGAGACACAGAACGGGCCCATCCTCACAAGGGGACGGTGGCCTGCCATGCTGGTCCCAGGAAGGCTGGCGGAGCGTGGCGGAGCGGGCTGTCACGCCCCACTTGCCCCTTGGTCCTGGGGAGGCCAAGCCTGCAGAGTGGGCCTGGAGCTGTAGCTTGTGCTCTTCATGCTGGTACTGGCCCCACAGCACGTAGGCCAGGACAGTTGCCACTGGCCCTTCACACTGACCCAACCTGGCAGACGCCTGAAGGTTCCCCTCCCGTCCCAGGAGGAGAGAGTGGGTGAAACACCCAGCGTTCGGCCATGGAGGCTTGGAGCAGGCTGTGGGCACGAGTCCTGGTCGGCCCAGGGCTCTTCAGCCACTCACTCGTCAAAGGGCACGGGGGTGGGGGGGGGACGTGGCTCAGTGGCTCAGCGGCACCACAAACACTTTTCTAGAATGTGTGCTGCCAACAGAGCCCCGCACCGGGGTGTTGAACATTCATGTCAGCCGTGGCCAGTGAAGATGGAGACTGAGACGGAATCCTCTCGCCTTTGGAACAGGATGAAGAGGTCAGGAGAAGGTTCCCATGCCTTGTGTTAAATCAGCACGGGCCACCCGCCCTGCAGGATGGGCACAAGTCGTTAGCCCCACGGTCTCAGAACCTGAGCTGGGGTCCCTCCCACTCTCCAGCACGTCAGGGTGACAGTGCGGGTTGTGGCCGACGGAGGCAGCCTTGCTGGAGGAGGCGGCACACCAAGGATTTGTCATGCTTTTCTTCCCTGGTGCTGGGGGTGGCTTCTGTCTTTCCTTCCCTCCAGAGCACCAGCAAGTACAGAGCTGTGTCCTTGGCAGTGGTCGCTGTCCACACTTGGGTGCCTTGTCCACTGAGGTGAGCAGGGTGGTCCCCAACGATGTCCACAGGTGAGTCCTTGGGGCCTGTGAGGATGCTCTGTATTTTACAAGAGGGCTTTGCAGATGGCGTTCAAGTTGTGACCCTTAAACAGGGGCACTGGGAGACTGTCCCAGATGAGCTGGCTGGACCCAGGTTAGTCACAGGGGCCCCCAAAAGTGGACAATTTCTCCACCTGGAAATAGGAGAGGCAGAAGGAAGGGCAGGGAGATGGTGAGTGGGAAGGGAGCCGTGCATTTGGGGGGTGAAGGGCGACCTGACGGGAGCTGAGGCAAGTGACACCGAGGCAGCCCCGCTGTGGGCGTCAGGTGCTTGCTTCTCCCGGCTTGGCACCCGACGCTACTGCCAGAGCACAGGATGTGCACATGGGGTGGACGTGAGGAGGACCCGCGGCGCCCGGCAGAGGTGATCCAGATGCTGCAGGACACCGCCAGCGGTGACGGCTGTGAGTCCTGCCCTGAGGCAGGGAGGGCAGGAGCTGGCTGGGCTGTCTCAGTGGGTCAGGAGCAGAGTGGCCACAGGCAGGGTGGCAGGTTGTGCACGGTCCCCGCTGTGGCTGCAGGGCAGGTCAGGGGAGAGGAGCCTGTCCAGGAAACAGCAGCATGGCTGAGCTATGGGTGGTGAGGTGGGGGACGGGGACCGTGACTCCAGCTGCCTGGATCAGAGCTCTGGGCTCCGGTTTGAATCTCAGAAATTGAGCAGCTCGGCAGGGAGGTGACAGGTGGAGTAAACAACGCAGCCAGCCTGTGTCGTCTCATCACTGAGAAAGAGAAGTAATTGGGAAACAGTGTGCTTCTGCTTTCTTTCATCTGCATGTTCAGATCCACAGCTTCCCATCTTCAGCTGTGACGGCCCCGTGAGCCCGGCCACGGCGCGGCCGGGTGTGGGCGAGGGCGACAAACTCAGTCAAGTCCTCTGCTCTGTGTGTCAGCAGAGATTCTCTCCTCTCCCTCTCTCTCTCTTTCTCTTTCTCTCTCTCTCTCTCTCTCTCTCTCTCCAGGGCTTTTCCAGAGGGATGGACCACATAATCCCACCTTCTCACAGGAGGCTCTCAACAAAAAGGGATTTCTTTTTCATTTGTTTTTGTGTGACTGGGACTTTGAACTCAGGACCTTGTACTTGTGAACAACTTCTCTGCCACCTCAGTACCACTCCCAGCCTCTTTGATTTTAGTTTCTTTTTCAGATAAGGTCTCCTGCTTTTGCATGGGGCCACAATCCTTCTGCCTTTGCCTCCTGCATAGCTGGGATTACAGGCATGCACCACCACGCCTGCCTTCACAAAAGGGGATTCAAATCAGCATGAAGACGTTAACTGTGTTTGTGTACCTTCAGCTGTCAGAATGCAGAGACACAAAACCGATGTGCTCTGGTGTTCTGATGTAAATGCAAGACAAAATAAATAGGACAGATTTAAATACTTTAAAATGGAATTCTGACAGAAAAGAACATTCTAGTTTACAGGGAGATAAACTCCCTCTCTTGTTTAAATTACCTTAAAATGTGTTAACACAATACAGTCCTGTCGACTAGAAATTTACACACCACGTACTCTCATTTTGGTTCCATCGATAATGCACTGCGTTCACATAGCCATACATCAACCTGGATGAGAGTGTGCAGAGGATGGGGTGAGGTGTTCACGTCACAGCAAGCGTGAGACCAGTCGGGAGGCGGTGGAGGGAGGAGAGCTGGGGTCCCTGGGGTGGGATCAGCAGTGATTTGCAGGCCTGAGCTGCTGCTGTGACACCTCCGCCATCCCGACACCACGTCCAGACAGGCTTGGCGGCCTTGTGCTGTGTACCTGTCAGTCACGCTGGGGGCACAAAGCCACTGCCGGTGTCTACAGGAATGACAGTGCTCAAGGCTCTGGCTTTGCACACAGTGGCCGGGATCCTCTTGCTGGTTGCACACGACTCTACAAGCTTTTATTCTTTCTTCCTTATTTTACACGGTGGCAAACCGCACGAGGTACTACAGAAAAGCTCCTGCTCGCCAAAGGTTTCCTCGTGTTCGATCTGTCCCCATCTTAGGTCCCCTTGGTCCCCAACAGCAGACAGAGCAGATGCTCTTTGCTGGAGCCAACCTCAGAGGCCTGTCTTAGCAGCAGTGAAGGGAAAGGAACACTGAAGAACAAATGTGCAACTATGCCAGGAACACAAAAGGAAAGAGGGGACTTCCCGGTGATATAAAGGGATCGTATCAGGAGCTGGTGACAAATTTACAATGCCCTCAGCTGCTGTGCAAGGCCAGTGTCCTAACCACGCTGCTGCCAGTACTTAGAGCCAGGCAATTCAGGTGCACTTAACTTTATCTTCCCGGGCTCTGGGTTAAGACGTGGTCCAATTTTAGGAACACCTGCTCTTGTCATTCAACTGAACCAAAGAGAACATCCAGCTTCCTGTGGGGTCAAAACCCCACAGAGATAAAATGAGGTCTGCACATGGACCCAGTGGCCCCAGGAGTGAGGGGAGAGGGCCAGAGGAGGCTGGCGACTTCCACAGTGAGGACCTCACCCTCCACTCTTGGCTTTGTGACAGTGTGGGTTCAGAAGAATGGTTCCTGAAGGTACTGGGAACAGCCACACTTTGGATTTCATGGGTTTATAATCTTTAAAAGGAAGAGTTGGGCCAGGGGCTGGTGGCTCATGTCTGTAATCTCAGTTACTCAGGAGGCAGAGATCAGGAAGATTGCGGTTCAAAGCCAGACCAGGCAAATAGTTCATGAGACCCCATCTCGAAAATACCCATCACACACACACACACAAAAAGGGCTGGTGGAGGGCTTAAGGCAAAGCCCCGAGTTCAAGCCCCAGTACTGCAAAATAAAAAAAGGAAGAGTTGGCTGGGTGCAGTGGCTCAAGCCTGTGGTCCTAGTAACTCAGGAGGTGGAGGCCAGCTGGGGCAGCAAGTTCGAGAGACCCCATCTCAACCAATGGCTGGGTGTGGCAGCACACACCTGTCATCCTAGGTATGCAGGGAAGCACAAAATAGGAGGATGACTGTCCAAGCCAACCTGGGCACAAAGTGAGACCTCCATCTCAAAAAAAAAAAAATCATGGAACAAAAAGGGCTGGGGGTATGGCCCAAGTGGTAGGGCACCTGTCTGGCAAGCACGAAGCCCTGAGTTCAAACCCTAGGACTGCCCCCAAAATAAATAAATAAATAAAAAGAAGGATGGGGGGCATTTGGGAGGTAAACTGAACCTCCCCTCCATTTGGGGGGTTAAAGATAAAGTTGTGGACTGGGGGTGCAGCTCACTGGTAAGGCGCGTGTACCAACACCTGAATTCCATCCCTGGCACCGCAAGATAAAAGCAGAACGGGAACAAAGGCAGGGAGCTACGGGCCGCTGCTTGGCCGGCCCGGGGTGGCCGGAGGCTGACCTACGACGGACAGGAAGGCCTGGGCTCTGGCGGGCTGGAAGGCGCTGCCCCGCAGCGTGGCCTCGCACACGTACAGCCCGGTGTCCGCCGAGGTGGGGGTGCTGATGGTCAGGCGCCTGCCGAAGCTGTGCAGCCCGCTGGCGAGGCGCACCCCGTTTCTCCTCCAGTGCACGCGCAGCTCCTCCACGGGCCTGCGTGCGAGAGCAAGGACACTGTGACCGTGGCTGTGAATCACGTCGGTGGCCACCACCACCACTCACCAGGCACCCAGCACGAGCGCCACAAAGCTAATCCACCAGGAGCCCTGGCGGCTGGAACGAGGGACAGGGAGGGATCAACCCAAGCCCACCATGCTTCTGCCCCAGGGCTACCGAGCAAGGACAGCCAATTGCCAGGACAAGGGACCAGAAGTGCTAATGGTTCCATTCCATCCGGAAAGAATGTGGCAAAGAAACACTGCTGGGGACACAGCAGCTGCGTGGGAGGTGCGACCCCCCCCAACTCACGCCTGGGGTGGCCCTGAACGGGCAGAGAACACCGGCCCTACGGAGGGCAGTGGGATTGACATCCCTTTGCTCCCCAGGGACCTCGCTCCTTGATCCTCCCTGCCTAGTGAGGCAGAGGAGGCTCCGCCATCAGCCTTACCTAACCTGAGAAACCTTCCCACTGCAGAAGACACCGTCCTGTGTCCCCCGTGTTCCCCGATGTGCCCTGCAGAGCCCCGATGGACAGGTGAGCCCACTGACGCTGGGAGGGCAGAGCTCACCGTTCCTCTTTCCACCACGGTGACATCTCAGACAGGACGTATTAGTCCCTTACACAAAGCGCCAGGGACCAAAAGTGCTTTGTGTTTTAAATCATTTTTTATTTGGAGATATTTGTATGTCTGTGACATACCTTGGGGGAGGGAGCCAAGCCTAAACACGAAACTCGTTTATGCCTGTCTGTACCTCACACACCTAGCCTGAATGAATTCCTTACATGTCGCGTGCCCTATCACAGGTGGTCAGGGGCAGATTTCCACCTGGGTGTCATGGCCGCGTGTGAAAGTTTCGGGGTTTGCAGCATTTTGGGTTTCAGGTTTCCAGGTGAAAGGACGCCCTCCCGCCCTCTGTTCCCACGCCCAGGGTGCCCCGTACCTGGCACTGGCTATGCATTCCAGTGTGGCCTCACTGGACCCCGCCACCACACTCCTGTTGCCCGGGGCAACCACAATGACAGGGGCCATGGCTTCAGGTGTGCCAGTGTCTCCTGTGGCAGAGAAAACAGAAACTTCCATGGAGCCATTGTCACAGAATAGGAGATGAGGGGGACAGGAGTGGTGAAGGGTCTTGTCAACCGAGAATCTCATGACCTAGTGGAACCCCGAGAGGAGCCAGGGCTGTGGTCATCGCTGCTGGCCTCTGTCAACCGGGATCTGGCACAGTCAGTCCCATCTACTCCCAGCCAGTGACCAGGACGCACGGCACCCGAGGGCCTCACACCTCCGCTCGTGCGCAGGCTGCTCGAGCAGGCTTTCGGCTGCTCGGTGTTGTCCAAAATGCTTGCTGGCTTTGTTTTACTTTATCTTTTCACCGATTTAAGACTGCTTACCCACTATTTCACATTCGGTCAACTGCACAAACGCATCGTGTGCCAGGCACCGCGCTAGGGACGAGGGTACCAGAGAGGGGACCACCGTGACACTCCCTGCAGCTAACAAAGAGTTCTGTCTCTTCTCCCAGTTTCAGTTTTTTTTTTCTTTTCTGGGAAGTAAATACCCTGAGTCCATCCTGGTTTTGTGAGGATCAAACTATAAATAATTTAATTCCTGCTGCTTTGCTATAGGGTACAGGTAGCATCAGAATTAAAGCCCTCACAGTGCGCTTCACTGCTGTTTGTTTAGGGGCAATGACTAAACAATGCACTTTAAATGAGGACCGAGCCACATCTGTGGAGCAGGGACGGATGTGTAAGAACCTGGAATAAAAGCATACTGAAGTGACTGCAAATAATGCCTTCTCCCGTTCTTCACGTTGAAGAGCTGTCAGGAGCAGCCCGGGAGAACTCTGGCCCGGGGAAGGTTCTGGCCTGCGCCTGGTGGTGGGCGCACAGTCTTTGAAAGGGAAGGACGGGGAGGAGAGGACTGGCCTCTGACCAACTCAGAGTTCCCACGGCTCCGTGTCTGGCGTTCACTGCCTAGGCAGGATTGAGTTTTATGTTAAAAGTGTATGTGAAACCTGGTGTTGGTGGCATGCACCTGCAATCCCAGCTATTTGGGAGGCTGAGATCAGGAGGCTCTCGCTTTGAGGCCAGTCCAGGCAAAAAGTTCAAGAGACCCCATCTCAACCAATAGCTGGGTGTGATGGTGCATGCATGCCATCCCAGCCACTGCAGGAAGCATAAAATATGAGGATTGTGGCCAAGACACAAAGCAAGACCCTGTCTCTAAAATGACCAGGGTAGAAAGGGCAGCTTGCGTGTGTCTGCGTGTGGCTCAAGTGGTAGAGCCCCTGCCTAGCAAGCTCAAAGTGCCAAGTTCAAACCCTGCTACCGCTAATTAAAAAAAAAAAAAAAGAAAGAAAGTGAATGTAAATTTTTAAAAGAAACAAAGCATAAAGCTTGGTAGAGGCAGAACCAGTGAATCAATTCTCTTAAACACTGACTTCATGATGGAGGCTGACTCTTACAGACCCAGGGCAGCTAGAGGCAGCCCCGGCCTTCCCCAAGCCCGGGACCCCAAACTCCCTCCTGGGCTCCCCTGGGAACCTGGCTGTAGATGCTTCTCCCTTAGACACTCACGGGGTTGCAGGCTGGGAGTCAGACTTTCAGAGATGGCAGACACGCACACGTTGCACGATAGCCAGCCAGGACGCAAACCACACACCAGTCTGAGGACCAACTTGCCAGTCACCTGTGAGAGTCACTGGCGAGAAGAATGGGCCCCAGGAGCTAAGATGTGCAAACAGTTATGAAAAGTGAATGGAACGGAAGTTGAGAGGTCACCATGCAGCCTTGGGGGAAGCCCGAGGTGGCCCCTGGGGAGGACAGGCCAGGGCCATTCACTGAGTCCTCTCCACCCAGGACACTCCAAGAGACTGCTTGCTGGACAGGTAACCCAGAGCTGCATTCCCAGCCCCCTGGGGACAGGCGTAGCAGAGGTGGCAGTCCAGCCGAGGATTCAGTTTGGGTTCTCGGGGAACCAGACGTTCACTGACAGCATCCTTTGCACACACACACCACTATTCCAGGGTCCCCTCACCTGACAGGGCACAGCGCAAGCTGAGTGACTTACTGCTCCAGTCAGGGCCTGACAAAGCAGCTCCCAGCTCTTGCTAATGACGCCCGAGCCACACAGGACGCCGGTGGGAGAGGTGAAAGGTCAAAAAGATGGATCTTGAATGCGAGGGAGCCTAAAAGGAGCAAATGCCATAAACACCCAGGGTCGCCAGTGAGGTGCATTTGACCTACAGAAGCCACAACAGCCAAAAAAGCAAGCGTGTCTGCTGCTGGCCCCATGCAGGGGACACTGCAATAACACTGTGTGTCACACACGATATATATGTCTGTACCAGTTAAAATCCCAGGAAAGTCAGAAGTGTGTGTAAGACGTGACACCGTCTTTGACAGCGGTGGCACTGGGTGGCAATCCGCACACTCTCTCGGATGTGTTAGTAACTCGATTACCATCTGTAGTCAGGGAAGAACAGTGAGGATGACCAGGGTGTGGAGTGTGAGTGTCACTAGCCTCGATGACAAAGTAGAGCTGCAGAGGATGACGGAAGAGCTGAGGAGGGCGGAGGGAGGGATGGGAAGGTGGACAGAGGTCACTGTTCCCCCGGACCCCAGAAATAGAGGGGTGAACTGTGCCTTTGCAACTTTAAAATAGTTCCCTGCATTTCTCTCCCACGTGGAGATACATGCCTTTGTGTGTCTGCATGCCTTAAAGTTACAACGCAACAAAAGAACTGAAGCTAAGAGTTTTGTTTTGTCTTGGCTTTTTTTTTTTTTTTTTTTTGGTGGCACTGGGGTTTGAACTCAGGGCTTTGTGCTTGCGAGGCAGGTGCTCTACACGTGCACATCTCCAGTCCTTTCATGGCTATTTTAGAGATGGGGTCTCACTTTCTGCCCATGCTGGCCTGCACGCTATCCTTCTATTTATGCTTCCCATAGTAGCTGGGATTACAGATCTTCACCTTGCCCAGATATTGGTTGAGATGGGGTCTCACCAACACTTTTGCCCTTGCTTCCTGGAGCTGTGATCCTCCCAATCTCAGCCTCCCAAGTCACCAGGATTACAGGCATGCATCACTAGTACCTGGCCACTATCAGTTTTTTAGAAGATGCACAGAAGAGAATATGTAGGCATTTTTAAAAGAACAAAACAACCTCCTTATTTCTGACACTCCCAGTGTCCGTCCCACAGACAGTCAACAAACACTCGATGATTCATTAGTTTGTTACAAATAGTCTGTGCTTGTAAGCCAGCACTACCGCCACCCCCACCAGCCCCAATTCTCAACATCCTATGCTAACAAACAGTTGTTTAAAATGACATGAAGAATTGTTTCCCAGAAGACTAAAAATCCAAAGGGAAGGGAAAGAAGTAGCTCCCGCTGAGCCACCAAACCTTTTGCTAAGTTATTTGCAAATGTCACTCAATTTAAGGACAAGCCAGTAAGATAGCTGTTAGTGCTTCTTACAGATGAGAAAATGGAGCCCGAAATCACATGGCTGCAGTGGTAGAAAAGGGCCTCATACCAAGACATGTCTTCATCTTTGGTCTTTCTTTTACAGCTCCGAATTAAGTCCGTGGTGCCTGGTTAATTAAGAGGGATTTACGTAGACCTCCTCCTCGCCCAAGTGTTTTGCACAAGTTTCTGCCCTGATCCTGCCCAGGTTGGTCCGGGCACTGGAGGCAAAGAGGCCGAATGCAGAAGCCTGTGCCAGAGGCCAGCACGGGCGGGACAGGCGGCTTCAGAGCCGGCGAGAGGCAAACTGCAGAAGAAGGCTTTGTGTTGGAGGAGGACAGACCTTGCAGCAGGGTACGGGTCTAATCACAGCCAGGTTCACCCACGTGAGCCTCTCTGCTCCCCAAGAGACTGAGCAGGGAGCGGCTGTCCAGGTTGAGTTTAATTAAAAATGACATTTAAAGACCAGTGTGCCTCTCGAGTAGAAGGAAAGGAAAATTCAAGGGAAACTGGTCTGCTAAGCTGTGGATTACTGAGACTCAGTTGGGAAGTGGAAAGCACTGTGGTCACTGCAGGCAGGCCCAGTGCTGGGGACTGAGCCCGTATGGCCCAGAGCAAGTGCTGGAGGCTCCGTGCTAGGGACGGGAACGGTGGTGGTGATGGAGCGGGAGCTTCAAGGATGTGAAGAAGGAAAACTAGCCATGAGGTCTTCTGACAGAGAAAACAGAAGCCCAAGAGCCTTGTGCAAGGACACGCCTGGCCTGAGGGCCCAGCTGGAGGCCAGTGAGGCTGGAACAGAGAGCAGGAGGCCAGGGGAGCCTGACCAGGGCAGAACCTCGCATGCCTCACACAGGAGCAGGGGAAGGTTTGGGGAGGAGTGGTGTGATCCCATCTGGATCACAGTTCAAGACCAGCCTGGGCAAACAGTTCAGGAGACCCCCATCTCTGATCCTCGCCTCTCTCACGTAGCTAGGATTACAGACGTAAGCCACTGGTGCCTGACTAGATTTCAGACACTGTCAAAAGCAGCATCACAGCACTGGCTAACAGACTGGCCATGGGGACAGTAAAACTGGAGGTGGAAAAGGAAGCTGCCATTTCTGTGGTGGGAAGATCTGTGGACAGAAGAGAGGTCGAGGTCATATGTGGGATGCCCTTTAACCACAGGGTAGCTGCACCTCTAGTCCCCCTCACGAGGCCTTTCTCCTCTCTACTCTCTTATCTTGCCTACCCCACGGCCCCTTAAGGGCGCTGCTGCTTCCCGTGGGCTCCTGAGTTTGGGGTTTGTCCCTTGAATCATCTCTGGAGGGTGCTCCTTGGTCAGGGGCACACACAGACCACTCCAAACTCCATCCAGCCTACCCTGCATGACGCCCAGAGGTCCCCATGGCTGGGAACCAAAGTGGCACCTGCCTTATCTTTCCCGTGGGGCCAGCCATCCCCAGGGCTACACACCAGACCCCGAGTGCATGCACTGTGTCCCTTTTCCTGGTCTTCTCTGGCCCGAGCTCCGAGCTCCACACGTCCCCTGCGTGGAGGCTGGGACTGGGCCTGCCTTGGCCTCACACCCTCCAGGCTACAGCTCACCTTGTCCCATCCACGCCCCACTGCTGACCTACAGCTGTCATCGTCCCAAGCTCCCACTGTCTACTTGAACTCCTGTGAGGAGTCTGTCCTGAAGGCACACAGTAGTGACCTGCTGACAGGCTGACCTTTGACTGTTGGCCCTTTCTGGTCAACCTGTGCCAGTCGGGACATGTGGGAAGGTGATACCCATGAGGCTGGGTCCTGGGAATAGATGCCTGCCCCCAGGACCCAGGACCCAACTCCCACGTGGTCCTGTCACTCCACGCTCTGTCCCATTACCCAGGGCTGCAGATGATGACAGTCCTTCCACTCCACAGCCGAGGGGAAGGACATGGTCAAGGTCAAGAATAAGAGTCCACAGTCCAGTGAACCTGGATGTGCCATGGCCCCTGATGGGGACAGGCTGCTTGGCTTCTCTGAACCTTCTTTGTAAGCCATGCCATCGAAAAGGAGAGAGAGAGTGTGTGTGTGTGTCTGTCTGTCTGTCTAGCTGACTCGTGCTGTACACACCTGGTGACTATGGACACAATTATGACATCAGGAACTCCCTGCTCTGTCCCCTGATCTCCTCCTGCCAGGGTCATCCTCACGATGGACCAAGGGTGCTGAGGTCATGGTGATGTCCTTCCCCTTTCCCTGGGAGCCTACCGTGGCCAGGCTCAGTGGAGGACCTCACACTGGGGCTCTGAGCCCAGACTTCTCCTCTGTCTCCTCACGGAGACACCAACCCCTCACTAAAACAAAGCCTTCTCCAGAAAAAGTCCAAGTCCAGAAGCAAGCCATGTGATTTTCCAGAACACCCGAGCAGAAACCCGTCTCAGCTTCTCTGTGAAGCCCGTTGGAGGGTCTGGGATCAGAGCCGCACCTCTCGAACCTGCCCTGGGGGCCTCTGCACCATCAGCTCCCACAGGGGAGGCCATGGTGTCACCTCACAATGCCAGAGCAGCACTTAATGAGGCCAAACCTCGCTCTCAACCATTTGCTCCAGACACAAAACCCATGCAGAACTTCCATGCAACGTGTGGAATGAGGGACCGTGTATTCAGCGTAGGTGGCTTTGTTACAGAGAAAACCTTGACATCATAACCACAGTGGAGACTGACAAGCCTGCAGGCTTTCTCCTCTTAGCGTCCGAGCTGTAGGGTTTTCAGTTTTGTACAAACAGGATCCCATGGCAAAGCTAACAGGTAACGGAGTCTACTGTACCATCTGAAATCCCAGTGTCCTCCTGCTCCAGAAAGATTTGGTCTAATGTTTGTAAAGACCAAAGAAAAGGACACTGAAAATAAACCCAGGAGGAAAGACCCTACCTTTAAGCTCAATCTTCCTTGGCTTATTTTAAATCATTTTTATTTATTTATTGCCAGTACTGGAGTATGAACTCAGGACCTCATGCTTGCTGGGCAGGGGTTCTGCATCTTGAACCACACACCCTGCCCTTTTTTGCTTTAGTTATTTTTTGCATGGGGTCTCTCATTTTCGCCCAGGGCAGCCTAGGCTACAATGCTTCACCTCCCACGCAGCTGGGATTACAGACGCGTACCACCACACTCAGCTTGTTTGTTGAAAGTTAGTCTTGCTCACTCACTTTCCAGTCTTGCCTGGGCTGGTCTTGAACTGTGATCCTCCCAATCTACCTCCTGAGAAGCAGGGGTTATAGACAAGTGCCCTATGCCCAGCCTTTCCATCCTGTTTCAATAACCACGAACTGATTGTGGTGACCAGACGAGAGAGATACCAGTTACAAAAAATGCCTTCACGCTTAAGCAACAGACGATCGCTGTCTGCCAGAGCTCAGGCACCCACCGGCTCTCTCCGTCTGCCCAGTCTCTCTGTGGTATCGGTATTTGCTGGCAGTCCTGTCCGACCTTGAAATAGAGACGTGTGTGTCGCTTGAGTTCTGCTTATCCCGGAGGCTGAGCTACCGCAGCCCTTGTTAGTGAATGAAGAATTAAGTCTTGTCCAGATGTAACACAGCTGGTTCTTATTATCAGATCGCCGCCAGTACAGGATGGTGACAAGAATACCTCTTGTTTCAAGGGCAAGGCGAGCCACCAAGCTAGCTCACACGACAAGGTTGGTGTCATCAAAAAGACTGGGCCTGGTAGAGGAAGGCATGGCAAGCACAAGTGTGTGAGGTGGGGGCTGAGGGGCATGGGAAGGGCTACGGGGGGACTGGCGGGCGTGGGTGGCTTGACACATCCTTCCAGGAGAATTAGGAAAGGCTTGAGAAGGAAAAATGGATAGCTATGCACCGGCGAGCAGGAATAGAAAGGTTTTTTAGGAACAAAAAGGAAGGCAGAGCCAGGTATGGTGGAACATGACTGTAATCCCAGCACTCAGGAGGCTGAGGCAGGTATTAGGGGTTCGAGGCCAGCCTGGATTACACAGTCCAGTCTCAAAAAAACAAGTCCACGCCTGTAATCCTGGCTGCTCAGGAGCAGAGATCAGGAAGATCTTTGGTTTGAAGCCATCCCAGGTAAATAGTTCACAAGACCCCAACACATGACGGGGCTGTGGCTCAAGGGGTGGAGCACCTGCCTAGCAAGTGTGAGCCCTGAGTTCAAACCCCAGGGCTGCAAAAACCAAAAAACAAGCAAACAAAAAACCCCAAACAAACCACAAGATACCAACCACACAAAACCCCCATAAAAACATGGGAAGTAGTTTGGCTCACCTGGATGAGGGGCTCTCAGGGCCTGTGATAGCCACAGCTAGCCTGTGAAGGGGACCAGGCCAAGCTGAGCACCTTGGACTTCAGCTGGCAAGGAACAGGGGTCAGGATGGACTCGAGGAGCAAGGTGAAGGTCAGGTGTGCACACAGACTATAGAGTCGGGATCCAACTGTCCTGGGGGCAGAGCCCACAGGGATGGGACCAGAAGAGTCAAGCAAGTTACATGAAGTGCAGGGAGAGGGCAGTAAGGGGCAGGGGAGAGGACCTCAGACGGCCAGCTTTCCCGAGGTTTTCTGGCTTGCGTGACCTGAATGGTGGAAAGTCACCGGGGGGAATTCACGAAGGACGAGATGGCAGTGTGGGTGTCAGGTCGGGAAGAGGGCAAGTCCTGCAGCTGCTCCCTAGGAGGTCTCGGGGGCACTAGGCTCTGAGTGGTGACTGAAACTTAGGACCAGTGTGCCCACTGCCCAAGTGCAGAGAACGAGCGGGGAGATGGGCAGCCAGAGGAGAGCACCCAGGGCGCTTGGGCTTCTGGCGCGTGGGGAGAACGAGCAGGAAGGAACAGAGGTGAGAGGAAGCCGGGGACAGAGGCCATCGTTCCTTCTCCAGAAGGACAGGAACACGAGGCTATACGCGCAAGGCTTCTGCTCTAGTTTGGAAGATGAATGTCTGCGTTTTCCTTGTAGGATGATGACTGAGGGGCGCAGAGCGACTTGTTACTGAAATCCTGACCTTCACGGCCAGGGGCTTGGAGAGCAGAAACAGGACTTGATATTTCATTGAGTGCTGACACTCGGTGTCTACAAACAGGCTGGCTTCTGTCTCACATCCTTTCCCATCTGCTCTGTGGCCATGAGGACAGCAGGAACTGGCCAGGATTAGGACATGGGACACCAAGACGCCACACTTAGAGAAAAACATGTGGATTTTCTATCAGCAATCTTGAAGACTGGTTGGCTCCGTCATCTCTCCCTGAATTATTAAATGGCACAGACAAAGTATCAAGTGTTTTCCTGTCCCCAAATGCCTCTCAAAGCAGCAGGTGCACGGTCACTTGCAACCCCCAAGGAACCATGCCTTACAAGCTCTGGTATCTGAAGCCCTTTGGGGTTCATGTTTGTTGAGAGGCTGAGATACACATGAACACCCCGGAACCCACAGAAATTAAATTTTTTAAGTGCAACAGAGAACGGTGGGCGGCAGCGGGCAGCCCCCAGGTCATTCCACAGAGCACCAAGACATGAGTTTCTTGAGGCAAAACTTGGGCAATTTGAAGGCGCACTTTTTATTGTGAAATCTGGAATGAACGCCACGGTTTCTCTCCTGATAGGAAAACCCGTGCTCAGTCAACAGAAACTCCTCTCACCTTCTGATTTCCCCAAATTCACTTTCCAGTGAGCACTCACCCGGCTCCGGAGCAGGGAGGCGGTTTGCGAGCGGGGTTAGTGATGTGTTGTGGGTGAGGGGTCTCAGGAAACTTTTGTATTCCTTACAAAGCCGATTTCTTTATAGCTCTTCAGCCAGGACTCCAGCACACATCTCCGGGGGTTGTGATGGCGAGGGTGGCCTTGGGGACAAACCCAATTCCCAAAGCACTGGCTGTTCCCTGGGGCGCGCTGCTCACTTGATTCTTTTGGCTTCCTGTCTGACAGTGTGAGGGAAAGGAAGATGGGAGGAAATGCAGCCGTGTACCCCATTTACAATTTTATCTTTGCACGCACTTTTGTTTTATCTGAATACACATCTGGACTAGTCTATGACCAAGAGATGATAAATTAAAAAAACGACAGGATGACATATCATCCAGTGGTCTCCTTTCTTCTCATTTATAATAGATTTGAAAACTTGTACCTTCAGAAACGAAGGGAATGTAGCAACGAATGTATTTGTGCCATCTTTTCTCCCGGGCAGAGAAAAACGATGGTGATAAAAGCAGACGGAGGTGAGTGTGTGTGCTTATTTGTGGACGAGCACGGCTTGATACACCAGAAATAGGAGTGTGGATTTAGGAACCGCCAGGTTGGACACTAGAGTGACAGATACCGGACTCAAAAGACAACAGCTGGAAATCTGCTTTTTACTCACAGAAAGTGTGACTCAGCACTTAGCAGGAGAAGAATCGGATCCCAAAGAGCCCAGGGACGATCGATGGGTGACAGGCTCAGCTCAGTTCTGAACAGAATCCTAAAAACACTGAGAACTAACCAGGCGGACACCAGGTCAGTCGAGCTCCATGAAGAAGTGCCTTGGGTAATTCTGCCACGCCTGCATCTCTGGGCGCGGAGCCGATTCCCATCTGAGACCATCAACAAGGGCAATGGGACAGTG
Source organism: Castor canadensis (assembly GCF_047511655.1). Taxonomy (NCBI): domain Eukaryota; kingdom Metazoa; phylum Chordata; class Mammalia; order Rodentia; family Castoridae; genus Castor; species Castor canadensis. The sequence goes on along the minus strand of NC_133391.1, from coordinate 2,314,329 downwards.
TGGGCTGCGATGGCAAGGACCAGGGCGCCTTGGTCCTCCTCCACCCCAGCTGCAGGGGCTCCAGGGGAGAAAGTTCTTTTCACAGCCCAAAGGAGGGACGCAAAGCACTTGGAGGCTGTTAGCTGAAGGGGGGGGATTCCTAGATGTGTGGGGACACAGAATGGAGGGGTGGAAACCAGCTTTGGATTTGTAATAATTTCTATATGACCCCCTTTTTATTTTATTTCATTATCACTTTTTGACAGAGGGCCTTGTTACGAGGTCCAGGTTGGCCTGGAAGTCACAATCTTCCTGTCTCAGCCTCTGGAGTGCCGGGATTACAGGTGTGCAACATCGGTCCCGACAAGGTCATCATTTTAAACTTCATCTTTAAGAAGAGTGTTGAGGACAGAGCTGCCCCAGCCCAGTGACCTCTCCTCTGCAGGCTGCTGGAGCTGTGACAAGTCCTGTCCACCTCCTTGCTTTGCTTCCCATGGCACTCAGCCCTTCCTGCTTGCCACGTGGCTTGCTTTGTTTGGTCTTGTCTCTCCCCACTGGAAGACAAGGCCATAAGCACAGGCGTCTCCATGTGTCTTGTTCTCCACAGCCCCGGGGCCATGGGCCTGGCGCAGCAGGGCTCCACTGCATGGACCCAGAGGACGTCCTTGGACATGGCTGTCTCATGGCCCCAGGAGAACTCTGCAGGGGGGAGTGGGCATTGTGACACAGCTGAGATTGCATCACCAGATTGAGAGCAGGGTCTCCTTCAGAGCTGCCCTGCTCTGGACCAATGCATGGCACCCACCCAGGCAGGGGATGACCATGGCCAGCAGCCAGGTCTTCTCTTTCCAGGATCACCTTCCCATTCCTGGCCTTCTGCAGGATGGCACCTGACCATGTGGCTTCCTCTGAGAGACCCACTCTGCCTGCAACAATTTCCTCCATTCCTACCCCTTCCGGAGCCCCACCTGTCCATCAAGGCCCAGACAACAGGCGCCTTCCCCAGGTGGGATTCCAGCCCCTCAGAGTCCTTCCCTGCTTTATTTTCCCAAATTTTTGTGTGTGTGTGTCGTACTGGAGTTTGAACTCAGGGCCTACCCCTTGAGCCACCCCACCAGCCCTTTTCTGTGATGGGTTTTTTCAAGATAGGGTCTCACAAACTATTTGCCTGGGCTGGCTTTGAACCATGATCCTCCTGATCTCTGCCTCCTGAGTCTCTGGGATTACAGGCGGGAGCCACCAGAGCCTGACTTCAACACTTCCTTTTAGTTGGGATTAAATACACACGACATGCCACTTCCCAGGTGGTGCTAAGCTTACTCACACTGTTGTGCAACCACTGCCTTCCATCTCTAGAGCTTTTCCCAAACTGAGCCTCTGTTCCCATGAAATGTCAACTTCCCCTTTCTCCTCCCCTGCCCCTGGCAACCACTGTCAACTCTTCCTGCATGAATTGACCACAGCGGGCATCTCGGGCCGGGGAGCCCTACGGTAGCTGTCCCTTGTGCCTGGGGTCCTCACGATCATCCATGCTGCAGCTCACATCAGGATTTGCTTCCTCTCTGAAGCCGAGCAGCACTTCATTCTGCGGAAATACCACATCTTGTTTCAGCTGTCAGTGGACACATGGTCTCTTCCCAATGGGGAAAACGTTTGGAAATTATGTATCTGACTAAGGATTGGTGCCCAGAGTATACAAAGAACACAAAAAATGGATTACGTTAATAGCTGTGGAGCTGTACCGTGGCCACACGAGGCTGCTCAGTCTCTGCTTTTCGCTTTTGGGTTTATGTCCAGGAGCAGAATTGCTGGGTGGCCAGTCCCACACTTAGCTTTCTGAGGAGCCGCCATACCGTTTTCCACAGCAAGCGCCTCGTTATCTGTTCCTATCTGCAGCACACGTGGTTCCGGTTCCTCCACGTCTCTGCCAGCATTTGTTAGTGTCTGTTTTCTGTTTTCAGTAGTAGCTCTTCTGTGGGGTGTGAAGTGGCTTCACACCGGGGTTTTAATTTGCATTTCATTTCCTAATAATGAGTGGTGTTGGATGTCTTTTCATGTACTTTTGGCCATATGTACCTCGTCTTTGGAGAAATGTGTGTCCAGGCTCTTTGTCCATTTGAGTTGTACAAGTTCTTTTATACTCTGGGTATGAATTCTTGATCAGAGTGTGATTTACAAATCTTTTCTTCCATTCTGTGGGCTGCGTTGGCAGAGTCGACTGCCCTTTGAGGCATAACAATTTAATTTTGATGTTCTCTTGACGCCTGGGACACTGGAGTCATACACAAGAAATCACCCACAGATCCAATGTCATGAAGCTTTCTCTGTTTTCTTCCAAGAGGTTTATAGTTCCAGGTCTCGTTTAAGTCTCTGAGCCAATCTGAGTTGGGTTTTGTGCACTGTGCAGGCATGGGCCTGCACAGTCAAAATGGCCCTGCAGCAGGCACAGTCAGGGCCTTGCCCACAGTCCAGTCATACCCGACCAGGTACACACAGAAGGCCCTGGGCTCGGAGGTGAATAGCCAGGGTCAGGGCCTATGGTGAGGGGCAGAGGCTTGCCAGAATTCCCTTTGAAAGCTGCTCACAACCAACACCTGCCCAGGAGTCAAGCTTTCTCCCAGGGGGTGAGCGTTGGGTGGTCTCCCGCAGGTCTCTGGGTGACTGAGGCCCAGCAGCTGTCCACAGAGCTGGCTCAGTGGTACACATGTATGGACTGGACATCTCCCCTTTGCTCACACATGCCGGGGTCACCTCTAGAAAAGCGACTGTGCTCACAGCTTTGCTGGACTCACATACTCTGTGTCCAGGAGAGGGTGAAGACAGGGACCCATCTCAGACAAGGGCACGTGTACACGCACACATCTGCCTGTTTCCTGGAAACCCCTCGAAGGCTCCCCTGTGTGCCTCAGAGCACGGGCAAACAGTAAGTGCCTAATAGATGGTTGCTAAATTGAGTGAATCTACTAACTTTACACTTTGCAAATAGCTATCAACACCTGCTCCTAAGACTTCTCCCAAATGAAGGATTCAGTATGCGTGCACCAGGACAACCGCATAGCTGTGCTCTTGGGACGCATTGGTGACAATTTGCTGGGCTCCAATCTTACTGAAAATCAGATGTTTGTTACACAGCACGTGAGGCACAGACATTATCTGTAACGAGGAAAGTCTCTTTAATACAAACCAAGAACAAAGGAATCCAATCCCGAGTCTCTGGTGAAACAGAATTATCTTAACAAAGGTCCTGAGCACACAAGAGAAAGCAAAACGAAAACAGAAGATAAATAAGAGAGAGAGGTCACAGCTTGCTCAGAGATGTCTTCGCCACCACAATTATGCCCTCTCCTTAAAATACAAGAAAGATCTTTCAAAAACCAGACGAAATTGGAGTTATTTTCCCTTGCTACCGACCCACTGCTCAGCTCGCAGTCCACAAATTATGGCAATTGAAGCTGGAGGTAAATTCGAGCCTGGTGAGAAGGAAAGCTGCGTGGAGACTATCCTGTTGGCGATCGCTCCCAGGACTGCTGCTTATTTGAACACTTTGCTGGACAAGAATAAAATCAAACACAAAGCTTTGTTTTTTATCCTCCCCCAGCCATGCAAAAAAATAAAATAATGCAAAGCCAAGGGGCCGAGATGTGGGGAAGTGGGATTTTTGGGGCTCCCCATGAGCCAACAGAAAACTCACGTTTTATTTTTTCACATCTTAAGTAAACCAGAGAGCCTCACAAATCCACAACCAAGCAAAATCCTCATTTACATTTTTAGTGATTCATAAAACTGAAATGCTAAGAGGATGTGACACTCAGAATTGAAAACTGTTTTATCTATCATAGGGCGTTTTCCCTTTCTTATGCATTCCTACCTAAAAAGCAAATGTTTCTATATGTATACTGATAAACTTTGCTCTGCCCTGGTTTTAGATAACCATTTTTTAAAAATTTCATCTTGAGGAGGGTTAACTCGGAGACAGGAAATCTTGCAGCGTTTCTGTCCTACAAGGTATCTTCCAGCAGCTCTAGTGCTAAATCCCCAACACAGTAGGTGGTGAGTGAACAACTGGATAGCCAACCGATCCTTCAGCCGTGTCACCCCAAAATACTCCAGGAACAGGGAATTTCACCTCCGACGCAGGAGCCAGGTGCACTTCTCTCTGGAGGACAGAGTGGGGATTTGGCCCTCTTGCTGTCCAGTGGCACAGGCAAGTCTGTGTCCTTTACCAGCATGGTGGGACCAATTTCTCCCAAGGCACCAGCAAGCTATGGGCACTATCACCTGAGTGCCAAGAAAACGACAGACTCAGGCTCTGCATGGGTGGGCACACAGGGGCGTGGGGGCGAGGGCTGCCTCCTTCCTTGGCCCCCCTCTGTCCTGCTCCACTTGTGTGTGCATGTCTCCTTCTCTCTCTCTGAATAAGTGGGTCATCCCCGCATGGACTGGGGCACACAGGGTGCTTTGAGAGCAAGAACAAGGACTCACAACCTTGGAGGAATTTTCCTTATCTGTCCCCTTCTGTCTTCCTGTCTCTTTCTTTTTGCTAGGAGTTTCGATGGCAGAGTTACCCTTGAGTGTCACAACAGAGATACAAACAAATCAGGACATCTGAAGAGGAGAAAATCTTTCTTTCCCTGTCTGCCACAGCTCCTTTGAAATGAACAGTCAGTCCCTCAGCGCGAGAACCCAGCACTCTGCTAGAACAAGACGTTTGCTGACCCAAGGTTATCTGTTTAGACCAACTGGTTCTTCATACATACACGAAATGTCACCACAACCTCATTTCTTCTTCGTGTAACTTCGACACCAACAATAAATGTAAGGCTGGTGACAGAGAGAAGCAGAGAGTATAAGACAGAAGCTGTGAACACAGAAGTGTGTAACAACACAGCTAGGGTCTTCATGATAAATACATTTGCGAGTACATGCCACAGGGCAGAGAGGACGGCCAGAGCCACCGGAAATCTGCTCACCCAGACCGAAAGGCGGGCGACTAAAAAAAAGATCAACTCCTAACCCATGTATGCGATTGCTTGTGTGTGTGAGGAGCCTGGTCAGCGCGGGCTTAGTTAAAACATGGAGGCTGGGGACTGCTCAGCACCTGGCTTGTGCAAACGGGCAGTTCAAATAGGACGGCCGAGAGCATTTCAGACCCAGCCCTGCGTGATTTCAAAGTCGCATGGGTGCTCAGCTCATGTGACAGTAACAGATTCATGGAGAGCAGGCATTTCTAGCAAACCTGCACCTAAGAAGAGGTGCTGGGTACTTATTAAACAGCTTGACTTGGTCCGTTCATGGCACAGAAGGGCTCGTGTACAAGTGGTAAAACAAACAGCCCAGAAAGAGACAGGAAGGAGGCAAAGCTGGGGTGACGCACTCCTAGGAGCCAGCAGAGGGACAGTCACCCGACAGACAGGCAGCGTGAGGGGCTTCAAAAAGCAAGGATTCTCCCCGAATTTCTCCAAAGCTGGTTTGGTTGAGTCATTCCTGTTTCTCGGTCAGGAAGCACTCTTTTATCCTTACTTAATTTTATTTAGAGAAGGGGGGAGAAATGTGATTATGTATGCTTATTTATCTGCTATTCGTTACATAAATGAAAATAGTAACTATTTACAACTGGCCTTCTCCAAAACATGGCTTTAGTCAGACACTCTACCTGACAGATCATGAATGTCGTACACATTTACAAAGGTTTTTCTTCTAAACCCAGTACAAAATTCATTTTCCTCTGGTCTTTGTTGTTATTTCCAACTCACTCCTTAGTTTAATTTGACATTCAATTTCCTGAGCACTAAAAAGAAGAGAGAGAGAGAGACAGAGAAAACACAGACAGCCTCACAATTGCTCACGACCTTTTTGTTAACATCTTCTAAGCACTGCTTGGGGCTAGACAGGGAGCCAGGGAGCAGCGGGACCAACTGTCCCCAGGGCGTGGGGGCGGGGGGTAAGCACTGTGAACTGTGGTGACAATGTTAGACTTGTACTGATCTTTCTGGAACTGTTTTGTAAGCACCCTGTAATGTTTTTTTTAACTGGTGGCAGCTGGTGAGCGCTTTGAACCTTCCCTGATGAAGGTCTGGAGGGCATCAGACCTTCCCTGGGGATGGCGCCCATGGCAGCCCAGATGTTTGGGACACTTTTTTATTTTTCTTGGCAGTACTGGGGTTTGAACTCAGGGCTTCACACTTGCTAGGCAGATGTGCTACAGCTTGAGTCACACCTCCAGCCCTTCGTGCTCTGGTTATTTTGGAGATGGGGGGGGGTCTCTCTTTTTGCCCAGGCTGGCTGGACCATTGTCTTTCTATTTTATGCTTCTCAGGGTAGCTGGGATCACAGATGCATGCCACCTGGAGGGGAAGTCTCAAAAGCAACCTTGGAACTGCACTCTTCCTGATCTCAGCCTCCTGTGTGGCTGGGATGACAGGTGTGGGCTGCACCCACCAGCTATTGGTTAAGATGGGTCTCAGGATTACGGGCGTGAGCCACCAGGGGCTGGCTCTTTTGGATATGCTACAATTGCTCTGAGAATACTCCAGCAGCAGCAGGGGACAACTACCACCATGGCTGCTGCTGGAGACACAACTTCTGTGGTAACAGATTTTGTCCAAAAAACCTGCACTGGCCTAGGAAGGCAGCACTGGGGAAGAGAAGGCCCATTGAGCTTTAGAGGACTCTGCAGTGATCCTCACTCAGGATGGGAGGGGCCTCTGCCTTAGCAACACAGTCACGTGGGACTTGCTATTGGGCCCTATGTGGGACCTGTGATGGGTGGAACTGGCAGTTGTACTGTGATTGGTGCAAATATAATCCTTCATTTGCATGCCCCACCCTTCCTGGCTATATAAGCAGGCTGTTCAGCTCTCTTTTTGACACTTTCTTGTGCTGTGATACTGGCTGTTGTCCTTCGCTGATGTTTAGAGCTGTGTACTTCGCTAGCTACCAGGAGCCAGACCACTGGTAATCAGAGCAGTAAGCCTTGAACCTGAGCACCTAGGGTTGTAAGTATGTGGTCTGGAGCTACGAGCCTGTGGTCTGACAGCCCAGCCCCTGACCTCCAGCGTGCCAGGGCCGGGGCCTGCCGGCACTACAGAGCTGTCCTGGTTTCCATCCCAGCAGAGCAGGACGGAGGACCAGCTCACTGATTGCGTGTACATGGATCATCTGGGGCCAGGGTCTAATGCAGATTCTAAATCAGCAGCTCTGGGTGGACCTGGGGGGGGTCTGTGTTCCCGCCACTTCCGGGGAGGCCTGAGCTTAGACAGACCCTTGTGCGCCAGAAGGAAGCAACTGTGCTGCCCAGCACGTGGGGAGTACCCAGTTCACCCCTGTGGGCCTGGCTGAGCACCACAGCCTGTCCTGGAGAGCTTGGAAGGCAGAGCTGGGACTCAGTCCAGACCCGCTGATCAGGAGCTGGGGGCCAACAAGCTAGCAGGTGGTAAACGCATCTCTTCGCGGAATGCTCATGTCGCCTGAGGGTGGGGTCTCACTCTGCTAGTGGGATTGTATCCACCTGTGTGCCAGCTGGGGAAGAGGAAGCAGCCATGCTGTGTTGACATGAACACGGCTCAGCAGGAAGGCGAGCTGAGGGCAGGAGGTAGGAGGAGGTGGGAGGAGGAGGGAGCAGGTGGGAGATGGCTGGGCATGGGAAAGCAGCCCAGCGGTGTCCACACCTGAGTGGTACAGACACAGCTCGGGGAGGAGAGGCTGGGGCACTCTGCGGCAGTGCCAGCCAATCTTCCTGGAACACGCTGTCATCGTGACAACTGCTCTGCCACCTGCCAGTTCAAGTCAGAGGCCCTTGGCCTGGGCTGGGGGACATCACTAATGCTCTTACACTTTGACCAAGGAGAGGGCTGTGCGTCCGTCTCCTGGAGGGCAGGTGGGGCCATGTTACTGGTTGTGGCCCCTGAAATGGGGATGGAAGGGACCCATGTCACTTTCCTGTTGTGAAGTCCTCTGTGCCCCATGCACTGAGCCTAGACATGCTGGAGAGGCTGAACCATGGCCTGGGCCTGCACGTGTCTCACAGTGAGCAGACGCCATCACCCCAACATCTGAGTGTACGCGTAGTGTTGGGGGTGGGGCAGGAACTCCTGTTAAGCCACTGAGATCCTCAGGGTGTCTTTGTCTCAGCATAGCCCTCACTCACACTGACGAATTCACCTGCCTCCCAGCCCCCCACACCTGTCTACAGCTGACCCCGCTGTGCCATAAACCCCACCGCCTTCAAGGCCAGACCAGATGCACCTGCTGCAAGGCTCCCCAGGCACTCTGAGCCTTACCCATCCGCCCCCACCCTCAACCTTCACAGAACACAGTTCAGAAAACAGCCCTCGGGAAGCATGTTGTTCAGAGGGATTCAGAGTGGCCCTGCTGCCTTGTAGACCATCAGCAGAGTCCCGAGAAGATTCACCATCAGAAACATTCCCGGAACAAAAGCAAAACAAACGGTGAAGAGCCCCGTTAATATGTCAGAGGAGAAATGTGAGCTACATTGCTGGGTCTCCTGAAAAGAAGGAAGAAGCCAGAAAGTACTGGGGAACACAGTCATGGCCAATGGGCAGGGGCGAGGGCATGGTGGGTGAAGGTCAGCCAGGACAGGCTGGGGTGGGAGGACCAAGTGCAGCCCCTCGGGCACATGTGTAAGACCAGTGGGGACAAGCATGACGCTGAGGACCGATAAAAGCCAACTTTACCCAGATAACAGTTTAGCAAGAGTGAAGACAAACGCCTTGGTTTCCCGCCTATAATAAAGATTTAAGATAGCCTTGTGTCTTTTGAGGGACATTCCTATATAGCTTACAGTTGACATCGGTGGGACAACCAGTGTGTTCTCTGGTGACACTGGGAGGGAATTCCAAGCAGGGTCCAGTGAGCTGTGGTTCATGTTCTCGCACTATGTTGGCCTCCGTGTGGCGGTTCAGCTAAGTGACAGAAGGTGGGCGGGGGTCAGCCACCTGGGTTCAAATCCAGCTTAGATGTCTACACTCAGACAAGGTCCTGAGTGTGCGCCTGGGCTTCCTCGTCTGCACGGTGGGATGTACCACCTACCTTTAAGGATGCAGTGAAGGGGACATGTACGTCCCCACCTGTTTTTTGTTTTTTTGCCTCACTTTTGCAGTGCCTTTTTTTAATTAAAAGAAGTTTCATTGTCATAATCACACAATATTTGCACGTGTAGATAAAATGTGCGTCTGTTAATAAAATTAACCTGTGAGACACTTTTAATTAAGTTGCAGAATCGAGGCGTTTTAAACTAAATAATATTAGCTCACGGAGGGGAATTTTACATGGAGAAAAAAATAAAACCAAGATTTGTTCAGTTATCTAGAGAATTCAGACCAAAACCCCCACTTGTACCTCAATCGGCCAGTCAGGCAGCCCTGACGGTTCTGGATGGAGTAGATAATGACTACAATTCATGTTGGCTAAGAATTCTATTAATTCCTCTGTATCTTTTTGAAGTTATATCATTAATTGTTACTAATGCTTTTTAATCAAGACACAGCCAGTCAGTGAAATAATTAACCTGTTTCTGAAGGTGCAAATAAATGTTTTTTCCTTGGCTGAGACACAGGACCTGGTTTTTTCTGGCTAAATACTCCCTAGTGAGGAGTGCAGAGGCTGCTATCGGCAGTCACAGAAGGACAAAGAATGTGGTCATTTGTAAGGGTCACCCCGGTAGTTCTGTGGTGAGGAACCACCGCCATTACTACAGGAAAGAACTTGGTTCTGAGCACTATGTCTACTATCCATAGACACTGAGCTGCCAGATTCCCGCAAAGAGGGCTTCTTGAAAACCCAACTTATTTGTATGAACTTAGAGGGTTGCTGTTTTTGCTGTCAAATGGAATTCTCTCAAGTGACCCGAGGACATCCAGACAGAGAAGGACGACCACACAGCAGAAGACCAGGCAGGTGAATCCTGTCTTGCAACAGGCTTCAGTGAGAGTGGCAATTCATGTCACCCTCTGAAATGACACTGAAGTGCCGTGGAAGGAGCTCAGGTTCAGAGTCCTGTGGTCTTGGAGTTCAAGTGCTAGCTGTGACCTGGCAGGCTCTGTTTACTCCCCCGTGTCCTCTGACTGCAGGAGACATGGAGGTGTCTACTTTCCAAGATCGTTAGGAGAAGTAAAACACACACAGGTGTGCATAACACCACACTTTACACATAGTAGGTGCTGAATCAACCCCCACCCCCCAAAAAAAACCTTACCCAAACTAGGAAGCCGATGAACACCACCTGCCGAATTACAGCTTCTTTTTCAGAACGCCATCTACTTTGAAAAGGGTCTCCAGCACGCACACGCCTGGCGCTTCGTTACCCTGAGCGCAAGGTGCAATGTCACACCTGGCTCGGTAAGGTCTCCCAGGCGGTTTCTGGGCTTCCCAAGTCCCACTGTGCCACCCGAGCCGGAGCAAAGTGTGGTCCTTCTGCCCGCTGCATGCAGTGCCCAGTGGTGGATGGCCAGGGACTCGGCTGTGGCCTGCAGCCTGGGATTGGATGAGCTGAGGAGCCCCAAGTCAGGCCCTCAGGGTGACCAGGGCTGTGCAGCTGACTTTTGTTTAAGTTCAAGTCTTTCACCTACTCTTTCTGCTAAATGAGAGAGGATTACTGTTCCACTGGTGCACTGAGAAGTTGGGCACTTTGTCCAAGGTCACTCAGTCCCTAAGGGGCTAGGACAGGACAGAATCCAGATCTGCACGACACGAGAGCCTGTGTTCTTGAACACCTCACCTTACTGCTTCTTAGCATGGCTTGCACATGACAGCCTGGCTTTATGGGTGGCCTGAGAAGGTGGGAAAAGACAGTAGAGACAGATTTCACATCTGATGGACTACTGCCACACGTGTCACCTCTACTGGGCACCTGCCACACTGGATGCTACACTAAGTGTCACTTCAACGTTCACAACAACCTGGTGGACTTCATGACCCCTGGCTGAGGGTTCAGCAGGTCAGCTCAGGGTCCTGTTAGGTCAGAAGCACTGTCTACCTGTCTACCTGTCTGCTCGGTCCAAGCCTGCCTCACAGCAACCCTGATCATCCAGACTAGTGAAGGGGTCCAAGAGGAAAACGGTGACGTGTGACATTGCACAAGGGCTTTCATCCCTGGGGAGAAGGTGGGCACAGCAACCCCAGGAGAACCTCTAGATCTTACTTTCCACGTGGTAGGGAAGGGGGTGACACCTGCAAAGCCTCTCTAGCAGTCAGCCAGACATCCTCTCTCCAGACTGCTCCTTACAACACCAGGGCAGGTCACAGCCGGGTCACCTGGGCTGTCCGCCACTGTCAGAAGCCCTGGCTGGCCCTCTGAGCACCTGTCTGGGTGGCAGACTGGCCAAGGAGGATAAACTGCATCCTGTGTGGCAGAGCACACATGCCTGCATGTGTGTGTATGCAGCACACAATGCACACACACGTGCACACACATGCACGCACAAAGCACACTCGCGCACACACACATACGCACATGCTTGCACCGGACATGCAAAGATGTGCACACACGCTTGCACAGGGCACACGTGCATGCACAAAGCACACACATGTGCACAGCATGCACACAGACACCCAACATATTGCATCTGTAAAGCCGACTGCATGTGTTTGTGCCTCTGCGTAAGACGGCTTCCTTTGGTCACAGGAGAGTCACAGGGACAGCTTCTCCTGACTGTGGCAGAAATGCCATAACCCTTGCCAGTACCACCCCAGCGAAGAACCTGTGTGACAGACTGACCACGACATGTGCACATCATGGCTGCACTCTCACTGCAGAAACCGGAAAGTGCTTCTCCCTCCGAAACTCGGGGGCAGTTCTGCTCAGCTTTGCCTGCCTGCTTTGCCTTGGTTTTAAGAATTATTTATTTAATTTGGTGGGACTGGGATTTGAATTCAGGGCCTCACACTTGCAAAGCAGTCGCTGTACCACTTGACCACACCTCCAGTCCATTTTGCTCTGGTGATTTTGGAGATGGGGGTCTCAAATCTCGATCCTCCCAATCTCAGTCTCCCAAGTAGCTGGGACTACAGGTGTGAGTTACCAGTGCCTGGCTACTGAGGGAAAGAAGTTCCCAGGTTCTGCAGGTCCTCTTTGGAGAGCGGTTCTGTGTCCCTCCCTGCTCCGTGCAGGCAGCCAGGGCTCCCCTCTACCTCACGCCTGCTTTGCTTTCTCCCACGCTCACGATGAGCCGACACTGGAAAGACAGAGATCTGCTGAAACCACTCGTCAAGGGTCAGATCAAGAGACTAGATCTAGCCGGTTGTGGTGCGTTCAAGAGCCTTTAGCTGATGTCCTCAGATCCCCAGCCAGGGAAAAATCACAGTGACCGTAATTCGGAGTGAGGACATGAAGTAGCAGACAAGTGGGTCATTGGCTGTGCAGGCTGGCCCCTGTGCCTGTCACCGGCACTCGGGAACAAGGAAAACAAACATTCCCAGTGGAAAGGATTCTGACGGGCAGGAGGGGAGGGAAGAAGAAATTCATTATTACCTTTGGTGCCACTTTGTAAACTTGAAAATTAACATGCCAGAGCTCCAAGGGACGGCGCAGGAAAAGCTGCAGCTAATCAACACGCCGAGCCTCAGAAGCCAGGGGACAGGGTGGTTTCTCTTTGCCTGTGTCTCAGGGAGCCTGGAGCACTGTCCGGGCTGCCATGTTTATCTGTAACAGATTCAAGTCTGAGGGAGGCAAATGGAATGGCTGGTGACATCAGGTCCTCTTCGTCCTTGTCTGACTGCGAACTAACTCACATGGCACATTGGCTAGGATCCCTGGGACACTGCATGCCTGTCACACCCACGTGCTCATCCTGATGTCCTCTTCACCTTGCCATGGGCAGGGACGGCCACCTCCATCCACTCACTCATCCAGTACCATCCTGCTCAAACCCAACGCCATGTCTTCTGAGCCCAAAGCTCAGTGTCCTAAGCTCTGTCCTTCCACAGTCCTTCCACGCCACTGTCACCAAGTGGCCCCCTGTACCTCAGAAGGACGTGGGAGTCCGGCTTCTCTCATTACCCCAACACCAGTCATGGCCGTCCTGCTGCACAAGCTCACAGCTTCCCCCACACCCCGAGTTCTCTCCTGTGGGGAGCCCCAGAATTGAAAGTCAACTTTCTGTTTCTGGGCGATTTAAACTCACCCGTGTCACACTTCCTCTCAATGCAACCAAAACTATCCAAAGGGGAGTAAATAGGGAATATCCAAATACCTGCAATCATACTGAAAACTCACGATTCCTGCTGTCACCAGGGAGCTGCAAGCATGGGTTGAGTGGCCCTGCGTGACGGACAGGCCAGAGACAGCTCACTTGTGGCCTCGGGCAAAGGGCCCCACCCTGCCATGGCCAGTTCTGGGAGTGAGGCGGGGGCGTCTGCTGGGTTGACTGTCCATGCTTGTGATGGTGACTGCTGTGCCATGAAGGAATCAAATATGCACTTGGCTTGGACTTGCTATGGACAGAAGCCATGCCAATGGCCACCTACATCACCTGAGGGCTCCAGAGGACACGGGTCATATCTCCCCCAGCCCCTGCAATCAACCGTGTGTCTCTGCTCCAGCGTGTGTGAATGACTGTTTCTAAAGGGTTCTCAGGTAATATGGCATCAGTCAAGGCCAGCCAGAGAAGAGCAGTGGCCCAGCAAGTTCTGGGTTCTGAAAATACAGGTGGAAAGAATTCCTTTACCCTGTAATAAAACTGCCTTCACACAGCATGGTGAGCTGCTATCCCCCACTCCAGCCTATGCTGTCACCAGTGTGGCAAGGGAAAAGTGAGGTGACCAAGTCAGATGTAGTAGGGCATGCCTGTAATCCCAGCACTTAAGAAACAGAGGCAGGAGGATTGTGAGTTCCAGGCCACCTGGATGAGGCCCTATCTAAACAAAATGGAAAGGCGTAGTGGTGCTTGCCTGTAATACTGGCACTCAGAAGGTATCCGGAGGAGAGACGCGGTCCAAGGCCAGCTCGGGCAGTTAGCTTCAGACCCTACCTGAAAATCAAGTGAAGTGAAATGGCTGGGGGAGCGGCTCAAGAGGTTAGCATCTGCCCAGCAAGTGCAAGGTTCTGAGTTCAAGCCCCAGTGATGCCAGAAAATAAATGAATAAAATAAGAATGAAAGTGAAGTAGTCCTGTTATTAAAGTGAACAATGAAAAGGACCACAACGAAGTGTCAAGTTAAAGGAAACGAAGACATGTCCCTACCAACAGCACACGTTAGGGAGTTTCTCAATCAGACAGACTGCACACGGGGAGCCGCCAGGGCCTCCCCAACAGGAAGACGGCGAGGGAGCCTGAGAGCAGGGGGCCTGCGTGCAGATGGAAGCAGCTGTCAACCCCACAAATGCGCAGAAGCCCCAAGGCCAATCAGAGCGCACAAAATGGAATCGGTGAATTTGGCTGGAAATTCATTTGGTTTTCCTAGAATTCAGGGAAGAGCGGGTGAGCTCAGATGAGGAAAACAGAAGACTGATCCAATACATCGACACCAGATGGTTCCAGATGGCGACTTAGGAATAAAAGGTTAATGAAATTAACCACGTGCAAAACTCTCCCTGACTTAAAAAAGAAAAAGACGATTGTCTTCAAGTAAAACAGGCTTCAGAAAGTCGCAGCCAGGCCTTCACATCCAAGAAAAGGTTGAGCATCTGAAGACGAATAAATAAAACATATGAGAGTCCAGAGAGGAAAAACGACTTAACCAAAACCAAACGGAAAACTCTAGCTCTCTTTTCTATGGCATCAAACATGAGAACAGCCAGGCATGGTGGGTCACACCTATAATTCCAGCTAAGCAGAGGCAGGAGGATCACAGTCCAGGGCCAGGCCTGGGCAAAAGCCTGAGAGCCCATCTGAAAAACAAACTAAAAGCTAAAGAATTAAGGATGTATAAGGGCAAAATAGTTTCCGCTGGGTATTGGGGGGGGGAGGGGGGGAGTGGGTGGTAAGGGAGGGGGTGGGGGCAGGTGGGAGAAATGACCCAAGCCTTGTATGCACATATGAATAATAAAACAATAAAAAAAAAAGATGTGGCTTTAGTGGCAGAGGGCCTGCCTAGACAGTGCAAGGTCCTGAGTTCAAGCCCCAGTGCCGCCAGAACAACAAACAAAATGCTAGCACAGAATGAAAGGACAATGCTAACAGTGGGCCGTGCCACACGAGGACTGTGGAAGTGTGAGAGGTCAGCCGTGTAATTCCACAGCACACCAGTGTCACTCCACTAAGCGTTTACCGGTGGACTCAACTCTCACGACTTGCTGGGTGATTGCCGTGGCTGGATGGTGCTGGTGCCTCAGATTTCGAGGCACTGATCTTGGGCTGGGAGGAGACGACGCCCCCACACAGCTCTCACTAGTGGGGTGAGCAGGCGGCAGCACCTCACTGCCCAAAACCCGGTTCTCGACCCTCATATGTCCACGGCCACCCAAGCCTGGTGACTGTCGGGAAGCCGTCCGTCAGACTCCCTTCTCGAGATTTAACTGAAGGCAGCGACTACAGTCAGGCCTGAGCCAGGTGGTCATGAGATAGAGTTGAGTCTGGGGGGGGCAGAGAAATAAGCTCGACCTCAACAGGCTGGCGATGGAGTGGGGGACAAGTGGGGCAGAGAGGAGCACAGGTGATAACATATGGCTCCTGTACCACTTGATTCCGGAGTTTTCCTTCCCTTTCCCCTTCTTTTCTTTTCTTAGACAGGGTCTTGCTGTGGAAGCCCAGGCTGGCCTCCAACTCATGAATCTTCTGCTTCTGTCAGAGGCTCGGACCGCTTCTGTGACAAGCGCTGACCCCTCGCTTGGGCCCAGAATGAACTGAACACAGGAGAAGCTTGGCGTCCCTGCCGCCATTGTGCATCTGTCTTTGCTCTCAACCGTTCTCTTCGCAGTCACTTTGCAATCAGCCTAGATTCCAGAAAGGACAGGACTGATGACATCTTTATGACAAGGGACTGAAACTTCCCACAGGGAACAGTGGGGACTTGCAGGACAGACGCCTCCAGATGAGGACAATGACCTGCAATGGTGAGGCTGTGCCCTGGAGCAGGAGCGGTCACCTCACGGGAACCAGTTCACTCCCCTCAAGAGATGACAGCGATGACATCTTCTCCAGAACCCCTCAGAACCCTTGGAGGAAATAATGGTCAAGCTGACCACACCCGTGACTGGGACTGTGTCACTGTCACACCTTTGTCCCCTGCCCCCAGTCCTTTCTCTACTTAAACCTACAGCTCACGTCTGCACCCCGAAGATGGCAGAGGATGGGCTGAGGCTCACTGTGCCTCTTCCCCCGGTGTCCCCAGCCGTGTCATAAACCGCCTTTCTCTGCCTTCACCAGGCCTCTTCATTTGGCGTTCAGGGGCGGAGGGCCGGACCTGCCATATGGAGTCCCAGGAGTTTGGGTGTTGGGTCCAAAACTCTGGTTTCACTTCCACCTCGCATGTGCTGGGATTACAGGCATGAACCACCATGTTGGCTCCAGGAAGTAGTCTCTGCTCCTGGTTTCTCCAGAGGCCTGGAGGTGGTGTGTTCTTGGGCCTGTCAGAGCCCTTCCTTTCCCTTTCCTTCACTTTCGCTAGCAAGCTCGCAGGGCTGCTTGTTCCTCATAACCGCAGGCCTGAGCCAGAACGTCCTTTAACATAGAGTTCACATCTGGGGATGGTAAAGACTGCAAAGAAAACGCTTTTGCATTTGTATAGATGCAGCTACCAGGACAGCGACAACTGGGAGGCAAGTTAAATGTCCCACGATCGAGAGCTACGATGAAATGATTGCAAATGCACTACAAACAGAAACAAGGAAGAGATTGAAAATGACCCTGGTGTTCAGAACGCCAAAGGCCGCTACGTTTTCTCTCATATGTGAAATAAAGACCCAATACAAATCCAGCAAAATTATAAAAACAGGTCACGCTAAGGGCAGGTCACACACGAGAGGGGGAGGTGACACATGAGAGGGGGAGGTGACACATGAGAGAGGGAGGTGAATGAAGGAAGTTAAGAAGGTGAACATGGCTGATGTATTTCCTATACAAGAATGAATATAGAATTTTTAAACCTATTGAAACCACCACAAGAAGGGGACTAAGGTAGAAAGAAGAAAAATGGAGGGATGAAGCAATTTGGGTTATAATACATATTGACATGGAAATGCCACAAGGAAACCCTCTATATAGCTAAGTTAAACCAAAAAAAGAGTCATTTTTACTCTTTTACAAACTCAGAGCACAGGAGGGCAGAACAGGTCCTGTCTGGGGGTTGGCAGCAGTGGGGCGGGGAGGATATAAGGAAAGGGTGTGGGAGGGTGAATATGGTGGAATATTATACACTCATGAACGAAAATGGAAAACTGAGACCTGTTGAGACTATTCCAGGACTGGGGGGAGGGATAAAGGAGAACGGTGGAGGAGTGAATTCAGCACGATATATTGTGAGAACCTTTGTAAATGTCACAGTGTACCCCACTCAGCACAGCAATAAAAAGACAATAATATGGTACTTAACAGAGTCACAAAATAAAGCTCAGAAACTCACTGAGGAATGAAAGGACACTATTATGTCACAGCTGCATTTTATGATTGGAAATAAAGTAATAAAAGATAAAAATGACCCTGCTGCAGCACGGACATGCTTTCATGTGCCTGCCAAAAGGTCATGTAGAGAGCGCGGTCCTCCCTGAGCCAGACTGACAGGTGGTGGGGCCTTAAAGAGGTGGGGCTTGAGGAAGGTCACAGGGGCCCTCCCCTTGCTCAGCCCAGTCTAGCCACACTCCCGCCATGGCCATGGCCATGGCCATGATGGCTTCCCCCAGAGGGGCCGCGCCAGAGCCAGCACCACCTCCAAAACTGCGAGCTAAAGAACCCCATTCCTTCATCAGTGCCTGTCCGCCTCAGGTGCCTCATGTGTCCCCTTATAGCAACAGAAAACAGTAAAATAGAGACTTCGCACATAGTTACTGGTCTATGAATAATATGAAAATTTACAAAACAAGAAACATTTTTTACTTGCATAATGCATGCTGGAAAATATGAAGCCGTGTGTCTGCCTGGGTTGTAGAGTTAGGAGTTATGTGGATTTTCTGTTTTTCTCTATTTTTAAAATTTTTCTCCAAATTAACTCTTACTACTTGTAATAAGAAAGAAAATGAAGACCTCATACACACCAACTACAGGAGTGAGCTAATGTGTAATTTGTTTGCTTGGATGTTGGCTTCACTGGAGGTCAGAGGTGAAATCTGCTATTTCACTCATTTTTGTGCCCATGGTTCAGTGCTCAGGTTATTTGTTTTCAAGAGTGCTAAGATGCAGGAGTCTCTGTCTTTCCCCTGAAGACATAAAGCAGCTCTCTCTGTTCTATGTCCCCACGTCCCCACTGTGTCCTGGTTGACACTTGCTCTTATTACTTATCCTTCTCCTTCACCCCCACCCCCAACCTCCTCTTCAGCAACCTTGTCTGTGGTCACTGAGATCTGTCCTTGGCCCCAGGCTGTCACTTATATGGCCTTCCTGCCTTCTGCACTTTTCCATCATGGTACCTAATAGGCAGGACACAGTGACTTGTCTGTTTTTCTGCCCTTCCACCTAAATCTGTTTGTTGAATGACTATGAACCCTAGAAACACCATCACCCACCCGGCACTCAGCTAGGAACGGGAACTTCACAGAGGACGCTGTGCTCTCTGTAGCCCCATAAATTAATCTGTAACAGGTCCTACTGTCTCTGTAGCCCCTCGCGCTCACAGGTGTCTTCTTCCCTGTGTCCTCTTAAGTGGAGTCCCTCTGACATGAAAGCCTTCCTTCAGAGTAGCCTCCATGATACCTCCTGCACCACCTTCCCAAATACTCTTGGGCTCAAAAGCCTACAGTGATGACCACGGCCCACAGAAGGGTCCAGAATCTCAGGATGCTGGCCTGCTGGTCCCTGCTGGTCCCAGACCATGTTTCACACAGGCCACTAACTGTGATGAGCACTGCCGGTCCTGAGGTGGCATCTGAGCCTCTGCCTGTGGGTCCCTCTGCCCCTCCTCAGTTCTCCTAATGACAACCTTCCATCCTGAAAGGTCCAGTGATTGTCACCTCCTCCATGAAGCTTTCCCAGACCTGGAACCTCCCTCTCAGGCTCACAAGGCCCCCAGAGCTCCTGTGCCAGCCTCAGGTGTTAGCAGCACTGGTCACTCCTCCCATGGTTGTGTTAGTGGCCTCTGGGTTGGAGGCTGGGGACCTCCTGAGGCCAAGTGTGTGTCTGAGGCAGAGGTGTGTGTGCGGTCTCTGACAGGGAGCTGTCCTCATGAGTTAGGGACTCACGGTCCCCCAACAAGATTGAAGCTTCCTTTGCACTCCTGGCTGTTAACTACAATGGGACCGCACAGCGATGTCCTGTCAGTGTACAAACAGACACCTTCCCGATGGGTGGCAGCCGAGAGCCCGTCAGAGCATAAGGCACATGGAGGTATTTTGGTCAGCACAACATTGTCAATGCTTTCTGCTCGTTCTTTCGGCTTGTCAGGAACAGTGAGAGAGAAGCTCTAACCCTTTGGCTCCCCCTCTCCTGCTCCTCTGGGTGTCACCTGTGATCATCCGATGGGGGTAGGGCAGGGCACATGGCTTGCCTCTGATGCTTGGCCTGCAGAATCAAGCAGGTCATGGCATCAGCAAGGGCAAAGGCAAATCTGACTTGATCTTATTTTATTTGGTGGTCCTGGGGTTTGAACTTAGGGTTTTGTGTTGTGAGGCAGGTGCTCTACCACTTGAGCCACACCTCCAGCCCTTTTTGCACTGGTTACTTTGAAGATGGGGTCTTGCTTTTTGCTCTGGCCAGCCTGGTCCTCAATCCTTCAACTTTAAGCCAGTTTTTTTCCTGCCAGCTTTTTTCTGCTGAGATGGGGTGTCATAAACTCTTTGCCCAGGCTGGCCTGGAACCACGATTCTCCACATCTCAGCCTCCTGTGTAGCTTGGGGTGACAGGTGTGCCACCATGTCTAGCTATTGGTTGAGATGGGGACTTGCAAACTCCATGCCTGGGCTGGTCTTGAACTGTGATCCTCCAGTTCTCAGCCTCCCAAATCACTAGAATTACAGTTGTGAGTCACTGGCACCTGGCTGCAAATCTGATTTTGAGACCAAGAGCTGTATTGGTTCACCCATATGGGCCACATAGCCAGGTGTCCACCCAGCCTCACCTCTGCACAGCACCCACCTGCCCATCCATCACTCACACAATTCCCTTACGGCCTGGAAGAGAGGCCTGGCTCTCGACCTGCAGGGAACTCAAGGCGTTAGTTGGTGACATATGGCAGGGAGAAGGTAAAAAGCAGCAGCAGACACAGATTATGTGAGCTGGGATATAGTTAATAATAGTAATTATATTAGTGATAGAATGAATCATTCATACTTAGTTAATAGTCATTACCTTAGCAATGATAGCGGTATTAGGGCTAATGGGGAACGGAGATCGCTGTGAATATTGTAATAATAATGATAGAACTCTACTCACAGATCAATCTGGAAAGGAGTGAGACAGAACTGGAAGATGTATGGACGTGCTCACCGAGGGAGGGACTGCGACAGCACCCACAAAAAAGGAAGGATTTTTAGGACAGCTGCTCTTGGATGCCATGTCCCTTAGCGTCCTGGGTGGCACCCGCCACCAGCTCTGGAGGAAGCTGAGGTGGAGGACAAGTGGCCACACACCCCCGGCCCAGATCTTCCGCTGAGTTTGGGGGCAGGAGAGCAACAGCTGGGAGCTGGTCTGAGCCCAAAGGGCATGTCACTGTGTCACTGCTGCCTGGAAGGGCCTCCTACCAACTATGGATGCCACACAGGCCCCCAGCTGGGAAACTGGAGCCACAACAGAAGCTGCTTCGGCTTCACCCAGGGCTTGCAGAATCTGAACATCCTTGTCTGCCTCTGGGGATCACAAACCCGAATGCAGGAGTGCGTGTGCATGCTTACGTGTGCGTGAGTGCAGGTAACACTCTGCATGCACGTGTGCATGTATGTACATGTAGGAAGGTGACTGCGAGGTGTCTGTGGGAAGTCACACTTACGACCAGGATGTCCTAGCTCTTCTTGCTGGAGAGCTGTGTGTACACGAGGAGAGCTGTGGGGACACAAGGAGGGCTGTGGGGACACGAGGCATGGCTTCTGTTTTTAATCACACAGCCTCATGCCCAAGTTCCTCCAAGCCTGATTAAGAAGTGGTCCATGTGGCTTCCTTCAAACAGGAGCCGTGCTTTCCTGTCGCCTCCCCCTTCCCAGTACCGTGTCTACCTATGTCTCGGGTCCATTTTAACTGCTGACTGTCCTTCAAGGACCAAGGACGACTTCTGCCCTGAGCACGGGGAGGCGCGTGCCCTCCTCAAAGCTCCCCAGGTTCTCCTCCCAGCCTTGCTTTGGGAGTTCCGTCCTGGGCTTCCTCCTGTCCTGCCTACAGGGCCACCTCCCCCGCCCTGGAGAGAAACCCTCACAGCTGGACGCATGATGAGGGGTCATCCTGTTGCCACACGTAGCTCCCAACAGGAAACAGAGGCTCCGTAAGTTCGAGTTGAATGCGTGGGGGAGGCTGACTCGGAAAGAGAGACTGGCCTACAGGCCATGATGGAAATCTGAGACCTATGCTCGCAAGTGATTGGTTTTCATTTATTGGCCAGAAAGATTCAAAACATAAGACTGAGGAGAAGTTTGAAAGTGTGTGGTCCATGAAAGAGACAGAATCTTTGTATTTTTAATACGACTTCACAATTCACTTGATTAAAAAGGACAAATGCACTGTGGTCACTTTGCTAAGGGATGGAGGTGGGGCTTTATGATGATGAAGATTTGCCTGAGTTGGTAACCCTTGGGGTCTGGAGTCATACTCAGATGGTGCAATGCTGTCAGGACTCAGGCAGGATGAGTGAGCCTACACAGAGTTTACGAGTTTGAGTCTGTCTGGCTCAGGAATTGCTGTGGAAGCTAAAATCTATCTACGTATCTACCCACCCATCCACCCACCCATCCACCCATCCACCCACCCATCCATCCATCCACCCATCCACCCATCCATCCACCCACCATCCATCCATCCACCCATCCATCCATCCACCCACCCATCCACTCATCCACCCACCATCCATCCATCTACCCATCCACCCATCCATCCACCCACCATCCATCCATCCACCCATCCATCCATCCACCCATCCACCATCCACCCATCCATCCACCCACCCACCATCCATCCATCCACCCATCCATCCACCCATCCACCATCCACCCATCCATCCACCCATCCACCCATCCACCCACCCATCCATCCATCCACCCATCCATCCACCCATCCATCCACCCACCCATCCACCATCCACCCATCCATCCACCCATCCATCCATCCACCTACCCATCCATCCATCCATCCATCCACCATCCATCCATCCACCCACCCATCCATCCACCCATCCATCCATCCACCCACCCATCCACCTATCCACCCATCCACCCATCTATCCATCCACCCATCCACCCATCTATCCGTCCACCCATCCATCCATCCACATTCCATTCACCCATCCATCCATCTACCCACCTACCCATCCATCCATTTACCCATCCATCCACCCACCCATCCATCCATACATCATTCACCTGTCTGTCCACCCATCCATCTTTCTATGTATCTATCCACCCGTCCATTCATCCATTCATTCGCCTGTCTATCTATCTATCTATCTATCTATCTATCTATCTATCTATCTATCTACCTACCTACCTACCTACCTACCTAACAATTTATCCATCCATTCATCATCATTGTCTGTAACTTTCCGCTCTACCAGATGGGAGGTGGCTTGAAGAGCACATGAAGTGTGTAGAACGTGGAAGGAGCACCACCAACTTTTTTTTAACGTATAGATTATTCAGTAAAGAAACTGCTATTCAACACTACCCCAGCTCTCCGATCTATGTGCACACAGGCAAAGTCTGCAATTCAGGAAATGTGAGTAATTCCCAGCCAGCTGTTGAGTTTTATTTGAGGCCATGTCAAAGCACACCCAGGAATTGCTTAGAGGACTGAATCACCCGTCACACTCATGAGCAGTCAATTCTCAGCTGTCTGTTAAGACAAGGGGGGCGAGCAAAGAATCCCTTTGTCTACAGAGCACTACAAAGTAACACGACAGACTTTCAGAGTTTAATCTTGCTCCCCTTTGGATGGAGATGGCAAAGGAATGAACAAACAGCAGGCTGTAAAACAAAGGGAAGAGAAGTGTAGACATCTACAAAATGAGTGGCTCTCCACACGTGGCCAGGCGGGCTTCCGGGGGAGCGTCAGGACAGAAGATGGACGCGTCTGTTTGACTCAGGACGGTAAGCGGAAGTTGGCCACAGAGGGTGTTGGCTAGACACCTGCTCTCCAGTGCGTGGCTCCAGAGGCTCCCTCCCCAGCGCCATGACCACTCGGCTTTGCTAAGGGAGAGGCCATCTGTCCTCTGTCACTACCTGATTGGGCACAAGGACACTGACGTCTGGTGCCCTGGTTCCTCATGTCTCTGCAGCGACTCCATCTCCCAGGTGCAGGCGCCAGGCAGGCCCGTGGTGAACAGCTCTAAGAGCCGAGAGGAGCGTGCCTCACGAGCTCTGCTAGACGGCATGCGATTCTCAGTCACAGAAAACGTCCCCTTTCCCACCCTCCCGGAAGAATTCCTTTTCAAAGTTCAAATGATTGCAGAGGTCTCATTTAGACCCTCCAAAAAGCGAGGACGTTAACCAGGGCAATTGGGTGCATGTGCTCAACATTCCTTAGTTTTTCATTACCCAGTGGCCCGGGCCGGTGGGTTCCTCCAGGGCCACACGGGGGCCGATTCACAGCTCCTGTCACCACGGCTGTCACAGACACCTGGCACTCTGTCCGCAAGCAAAAAGTCATTTTGAAATAGGAGTTGGGAAGGACGACGGTGCATGTGCAAGAGGAAGCCTCTGGCCGACCCTGCCTGAGTCAGCGAAGCGCTGTGTGGTTTCTGAGTCGCAGGGGCCCACAGTGCAGACCCTACAGTGGTCAGTGGTGTTTCCTCATCTCTACCGCCTAGCTGGGATTTCAATGTGAGTCCTCTGTATGTATACACACGCCTTCATTCTCCCTGAATTTCTACCACAGCAATCTTGGCCCCCCTCCCTGGGTCTCAGAAAGCAGGATATTATAGACATTTAAAAGAACGGGCATGAAGCCCATAGGACAAAAAACCCTAAGAGAAGCAAACGAGAAAAGCCAGCAGTAAGGACGCAGCCTGTGCCGTCAAGGCTCAGGTGAGTGCTCAGCGTTGATGCTTTAGCTGGATTGGGGGCCAGGGGGGCTGCAGCCAGCTTTTATTAAATCAAAGACCTTAAAATTCTGACCTTGTTCCAACATCCGGAATTGAGTCTTGTAGCTTTGTAATTAGAATAAGGAGCTTCCGGAAAAGCAGGCCTGCTCAAGGAAGAGAGTGTGGTCTCCGGGTTGCCAGTAGTGCATGTAGACTTTGACCACGTCAGCCATCTTGCTCTGACTTAGAGATTCATGGAAAACAACAACAAACCCAACAGGCTGGGTGTGGGGCTCCTACCTGCAATTCCAGCTACTCAGGAGAGCAGGAGGACTGAGGCCTGCCTGGGCAAAAGTTAGGGAGACCCCATCTTAATTAACAGCTGGGCCTGGGGCTACATGCCCATCATCCCAGCTATGTGGGAAGCTTCAGGAGGAGTGTGATGTAGTCCAGCCTGGGTGCAAAGTGAGACCCTATCAGAAAAATAAGTAAGCAAAAAGGGCTGGGGACATGGCTCAAATGGTAGATACCTGCTTAGCAAGTGCAAGGCCCCGAGTTTAAACCTCAGCACCACCGAACAGCAAACCCCCAAACAAGCAAACAAAATAAACCCCAACAGAAACATGGAAGTGTCCAAGGGAAATGGTGGGCCAGTGTCTGCGTTACCCCAAATCAGTCTTCTTACAACAGCTGTTATGAACAAGCCACTGGTGATCTACCCGGGGAGGCTGGGGGCTGGGAGTTTCGGGGAGAAAGGTCAGCACCCAGCAGCGAGGTAGAAGAGGAAAGTCAAAGGCGGGGGAAACTAGGGGCGGATGCGGGCGCCTGGACAAGGCCAGGAGACTTGGGCAGCTTAGAGAGCTCTGCCCACACCTCCACAAGCTTCCTGCCGCACCTCTTCCTCATTCTTACTGTGGTCCCTGACATCAACCCCCCCAACCACAGGTTCTCATTTGAAAAGGGGAGGAGAGAGTGGGTAAGGGGAGAATGAAGAGTATGTTCTTTTGTACCATTTCTTGCTTCCTCTCTGCCCGCCTGGCGTCATGGAGCTTCCTGTGGAAATCATCACTTGCACCTGGTGACAACACATGGCCTGTGGTAGAAAGGCCATGGTGCTTTTGAGTTAGGACCAAACACACTTTCAAACAAGTAGATGTGTAAGTAGAGGTCAGGTCTTTCCCACCCAGGGCCCAAGCCTCCCCTAGGTCTCTTTCTCTTCCTTCCAGAAAATGTCTGGGATCCTGGTGCCAGGCCTGTGTTGGTCCCTGTGGCAGAGGGATGGTGAGCAGATACAGGGTGGGCCTGGGAGCTGGAGAGACAGAGGCAGGACCCCGAAGCCAGCTCTGGGGAAGGACATGCTGGGGATGCCAGCGGTTGGCTTCCTACCTTCAGTCCAGTCAGGCTTAGCTTGAGCGGTCAGTACACAGCTTGAGGCTGTGTGATTACACAGCCTCTGGCTGGCTCGCTTTCCTTGCTCCTACTCTTGCATGGGATGCTGTGTTTCTTGAACCCTGTTTGAGGAATATGGGTATTACACAGGCTTATTTTTTCATGAAAAACACTGATGGAGCCAGGAGGTGCATAGCTGTAGTCCCAGCTACTCAGGAGGCTGAGGTAGGAGGATCACTTTAGCCTTTGAGTTTGAGACCAGCCCAGTCAGCCAGATCTTTGCTCAAAAAAATAAAAAAATTAAAAAAAAATAAAATAAGGAAAGAAAACAAAACCAAGACCTTCCCAAAGCACTTCTCAAAACAAACAAACAAAACCAAAGAATACTGAAGGTGTGGTAGCTCGTGCCTGTAATCCCAGCTGCTCGAGAGCTGGAGGTAGGAGGAGGTTTCACAGTCAGCCCTGGTGAAAGTGTGAGTACCTATGTGAGACTCAAACTGAAAGCAAAAAGGCTGGAGTCGTGGTCCAGGGGATAGCAGAGCACCTGCCCAGCAAGCATGAGACTCTGAGTTCAAACCTGATACCTACAGATGGCCTAGCATGTGCCACTTTTTACTAGGAAAAAGAGGTTTGGGGGCCAAATAAATGTGGGAACTCTTCTTCCTTTTCTCAAGTTCACAAGCCATGCCTTAGCATATGAAAGCAAATTCCAGAACCAATAAGTCCAGCTCCCCCCTTAGGTCTCAGAAAATCAACCGAGAAGCTGAAGTTCCAGCCCACCCGCTGCAGAACCAACTCATCTTCGTGCCTGTGCATGAGCTCCTGTGGCCTGGCTTGTTTTCTAGACTTACACGGGGCCCTGAGTCCCAGGTGGACGGGACCCAGGCTTGTACACAACTCCTACAGCCAGGCCCTGTTCCTCTCCTGTCTGGGCTGCTCCTACCCTTTCCCACATCTTGAGCAGGGGGTTCCTCGAATGTTTTCATGGCAAGATGAGCCCGAGATCTGCCTCCCCAGGTCAGGAACCTGTGATCCATGTCAGGTCATTGGCACCATTGGCCTTGATGAGGCCACTCGCTGTTTCCCCTTGGAGCCCTTGAGCAGCGCCTGGTCCATTTTCACCTCCATGTGACACCCCTGGTCCAGCGCCAAGAGACAAAAAGGTCCAGTAGAGAGCCAGCTGCATATGCTGACACCCCACAAAGTGACAGTGTTAGGAGGTGGTCTTTGGGAAGGTGAGAGGAGAGGGCTTCCTCTTTGAAGATGGATAAGGAGCTTGCTTACTTCCTCCACCATGTGAGGACCTAGGTACTGGAAATTAGCCCTTGACGGACACTGAGTGACTGGCACCTTGACCTTGGACTCAGAAATACCTTCTGTTGCTCATGTGGCATTCAGCCTGTGGTGTTACGTTATAGCAGCTGAACATACTAACACAGAAGTCACCTAGTTTTCCTTAAACAAGAGCATGGGCTTTGGGATCCAGACAAGGATGGGTTTGAAATTCAGCTGGACCTCAGGCAGAGGAAATCTTCCCTCCAGCCATGGCGGGTATGTGAGCACAAGGCCATCAGGTTGATCCAGGCTTTTGTTTTGGTGGGACTGGGGTTTGAACTCAGGGCTTCACCCTTGCAAAGCAGGTGTTCTACCACTTGAGCCATGCCTGCAGTCTATTTTGCTCGTTCTTTTGGAGATGGGGTCTTGTTTTATTGCCCAAGCTGGCCTCAACCATGGCCATCCCACCCTCAGCCTCTCACATAGGGAGGACTGCAGGCTGAGCCATCGGCACCTGGCGATTGACCCAGGTTTTGAGCATATGTCATTTCAACTTCTGCTTCCATTCACAAATGTCAGAGCTGGCATTGAGACCCGGCTGCACCTTGGAAAGGCCTCAGGTAACCAGTGTGCAAGGAGAGCAGGAAGCTGACAGTGAACAGCGTAGGAGGAAGAGATGCAGGTGAACTTGACAGAGGAGCTCCAGGCACTGGGACGAAGCCCACTGTGCTCCACGTGTGCCTAGTTTATGGGGCACCATAAGCTGTCGATTATCCAGACTAATTGGGGATTTAACGATCCGAATAATCAATTTTTCTGGATAATTGATCATGACACATGCAAAAAGAAGACACATCAGCTATTCAGGCAGAAGGGCCAAATACCAGGTCTTCCAGGTGACTTGTGTCCCACAAATGAACACTGAAGGCCACTTACAGGGCACCTGGGAGACGAAGGTGTCCAGTGTGACACCTTCCAACTGGACGCACCTGGGTTACACACTTGCACAGGACAAAGGCCTGAGGCCTCCCCGGAGGGCTGCACACCAGAGCAGACCATCCACCTCCACATGACACAGTGCTGTCACTGTGTTGCTGTGTACTTTTTGGTGACCTCGGGAAACTCATTCGCTTCCCAAAATACTAAGGACACAATCCCCTGGACAAAAACTCTTCAGGCAAATTCCCTGACACAGGGAGCCTTTGTGGGCATGAGGCTGCTGCACAAATGTGCCCGGCGAGAGACAATTTTGAACATAGCATTGTGCTGGGTGCACAGCGCAGCAGAATAATCTGATCGTGTTTTGTCTGCCTTTGAATATCCCGATTGTCTCTGAGGCCCAGGGAGCAGAGTCACAGAGCTGTGCACATTCCATAGAAAACACTGCGGCTGTCTGCTGACGCAGCGTGGTGCAGACAGCCATTCATACGCGCGCTCTCTCTCTCTCTCTCTCTCTCTCTCTCTCTCTCTCTCTCTTTCCCTGCAAAGAAATGCAAGATTCCATGTCTCAGCCTCACCACAAAGTTCTCTCACATGGCCTTCCAGTCCACAGTGCTTTCCTTATTTTTGCATGCTTTCGATGAGCCTCGCCTTTGGGCCTCACTTTTTCTCACAGGAAATATTCACTTCCCTGGGGGCGAGGCTGAAGAATCTGTCCTGCTCACCGTTTTTCAAGGCTGCCTTTCCATCCTGTTGTATTTAACTTTTATTCTTGAGGGACAGGTTGATGCTGTGACTGAAGTCATCTCACCAAAGCAAGCAAGGTAGACCAAAAGTGAAAAGCTGCCGATCACAAGAATGGAGAGATGGTTCTTAAATCACCAAGCTTCCTTGCAATAAATTTGAAAATATTCAAACTAAGAGAACGGGTATTTGTTTATCCTTGGAAATAATCCACCTCGAGGAGGACAGCACGCAGAGGCCAATGCCACCTGTGAAAGCTTCATATTCGTAAGGCCACACACACAGTCCCCTATTTCTGGATGTTTCCTGAGCTTAACATCTGTGGGAGCTTGAAGGGTCCCCAAGGGCATACAAGGTCAGCTAGTGCTGCCAGGCAGCCATACTAGACAGAGCAGAGGCCACAACGGGATGCTGGAGGAGGCTCTGGGATTGACACAACCCACCCTGGTCCCCCAGTTGCTTGGCACATCAGTGCACAGCATCCCCTGCGGTGTGGACGGTATCCGCCCCGCAGCCAGGACAGTATGAGCCTGGAGCTACTGGTGGCCATCTGGTCATGATCTATGTTAGTCACCTTTTCATTGCTGTGACAAGATACCTGAGAAAACAAACTTTCGGGAGGAAAGATGTATTGCTCATGGTTCAGCCCATGGTCCCTTGGCTCTGTTCTTGGGCCATGGTAAGGCAGGGCACCGTGGCAGGTAGTGTGTGGAAGATCCAAGACACTCACCTCGCAGCAGTCAGGAAGCAGACACAGAGAGGGACACCAGGGACAAGGTGTATCCTTCAGAGACATTCCCCACGGTGAGGGTCTTCCTGCAGCTGGGCCACCTCATAGCTTCTGCCAAGTCCCAATACAGTCATAAGATTTTGGATGAGTCAGTGGATGAATTCATTGACTAGGTCAGAGTCCCTGTGATCAAATCACCCTCTCCGCAGGGGACCGAGCCTTCAGCACAGGAGCCTTTTTGAGCCTTTGAGGGACACTCAGGTCCAAACCACCACACCCCTGAGGAGCCTGCTTGAGAATGGAGGCAAACTGAGGGTGGAGCATCCAGAAATGGGACGACGCTGGCGGCCTGATGATGCAGAGGTGAGGCTCCAGCTGTGTCTGCAGAATCTGTCCCAGGGACCCTCCCATTACTGTGCCAAGAAGGCTTATTTTTAAGCCTAATCTAAATAAGATGTGGGAAAGGCACAGTCCACAGCTGCCTTCATCTCCTCCCACCCACTGTCCAGCTGAGTGGAGACTGACTGTCAGACGTGGCCTCACTGTCACCTGATGGACAGGCCTAACTCTAACATGGCTAGTTATGTCCCTCCTAGGGAGGGGGGCCCATGTATTTCACTTTTTATTTCCGGTACTGGGGTTTGAACTCAGGGACTCACGCTTGCTAGGCAGGTGCTGTACCACTTGAGCCACTCCACCAGCTCCAGCCCATGTCTTTTAACTGTAATTCACTGCCTCTTTATTCCAAGACACCCCCACAATGAGTTCTTCCCTCCTGGATCCCCCCCAAGTCTCTTTTTCTGGCTCCCACTCTAGGTACCTGGGAGACACAGGTAAAATAAATTAATCACGCATTCTCTTACAAGAGTGTGATTTCCCTTCTGACATGAAGATATATTAGAGGCGATTTGCAGGAAAAAGCCGGCTTTCCATAGAAGCTTTGGGTGTGATGAGAGTCTGAGATGATCAGTTGCTGGAGTGTGTTCAGGGAGAGACTGACGGCGTCGTACCAGCTGGGCTGAGCGTCCGACTGTCCCCATCACAGGGAGCCCTGTGCTGCCTGCAGCGTGTCTGGGCTCCTGGCTGCAGCGAGGTCTCCACACAGGCCAGGTGGGGAGGGGGACTGGACCCAGCAGATCCCCCCTACTCCTGCCTCCCTCATGGCCATGTGCACCTGCGCATGCGTTCCTTCCCTTGCTGGAGCCTAAATGTGTGCGTTGGTTTTTGCAGCCAGTGTACAAGGTGAGTCAGACACAGGCCGGGCATGACCTGGGCTGGGAGAGAGCTCCAGGAACACCGCGCCTTCCGCCACGATGGCTGTCAGCACATTGCTCCATGAGCCTGTTCCTCTGAGTGTATCTGTTTCCCCGATTCCGCCCACATCTTACTGTGCCACCATCTCAGAATCCAGCATGCCACAGACACTCAATGCAAGTTCGTTAAAAAGGAAATGCAAGCAGCGGTGAGGCAGGTGATGATGGCGGCCAGGACCGAGGTACGGAAGCAGGACTGAGGACGACGCCCTGAGCCATTGAGAGCGTCCTGGCCCCCAAAGCAATAATGGGAAGACACACGCACAAGTACCTCTCCAACCGATTACTCTAGCCCCAGGGAAGAGGACGGTGATGGACGCGGTGTGCACTGCTGAGCCGTAAGACAAAGGACTGAAGAGCTGTGTCCTTAACTTTGAACAGCACAGGCATTCACGAAAACAAATGCCCAGGGTATAAACCCTTCCAGCTCTTGAATGAGGGATACTCTGGCAAGCAAGAATCTATTCTTTAAAAAAACATAAAAGTCAGGTGCGGTGGTGCACACCTGGAACCCCTGCACTCCAGAGGCTGAGGAAAGGGTTGTGAGTCTGAGGCCAGCCTGGGCTACATAGCTAGACCCTGTTTCAAATCAAACAGAAAACAAACAAAAGAAGTCACAAAATGACCACACGGTGTTCCGATTCTACTCTGGGGTGTGTATCTCAAATACCTGCGCGCACTCAGGCAGACGCTCATCTGCACGTACCCGCCAGTGGGAAAGGACCGAAGTTCACCAGCAGGTAAATGGCTGAACAGACTGTGGTATGTCCACGAGGAAACAGTACTGAGCCCTGAAAAGGATCAGAGGTCAGATACACGATGCCCTGGGATGAACCTCGGAAACACTGCCAAGCAAAATGAGCCAGGCGCAAAGGGACAAGCACTGTGTTTTCTCACTTGTATGAACTATGTAGAATGTATGAGTTTGCAAACAGAAGGTAGACTAGACGTTGCCAGTGAGTGGGGTGGGAGTGGGGAGACAGGAACGGGGCATTAGGGCTCAATGAAAACACTGTGGAAATAGGGATTAAATAGACACTAGTGATGTTTGCACAGCTCTGTGCATGCAATCAAAGCTGCCGAATTGCATGCTTAAAACGGCGAATTTTATGTATCTATCCTTAGGAGGTATCTAGTGATTCCTGATTTTAGCTATATGCAGAGTAACCTGTCACAGCCTGCACTCACGCTGCAAGCACATACAATTCTAGGTGAAATGTAAGAAGGAAAATTAAAACACAGAACCAAGCTTCATAGGAAAAAAACAAAACAAGACAATTAGAAAAAGACAGAAGCAGCACTCCTGCCTGTGAGAACTCAATTTAACCAGTTCCAGACCAACGGAACCGGAGCAAAGGACAAAACAGCAATCCTCACACAGATGGGGCCATTGGAGTCTGTGAATGTAGCAGGTCAGTAATGATGATGATGGTGACAAGTGAGCAGGGGTGTGGCTCAGAGGTAGAGCACCTGCCTGGCAAGTGCAAGGCCCTGAGTTCAAATCCCAGCACCACTGAGAAAACGAAAATACTGAAGATGGGTTCACACATACATAGCCCAACCACAAAGATCAGTGCACACAAAAGGGGAGCATTTCACCTCCGAACTCAATGAAATACTTTAGAAAATGCTACAACACAAGCAGGTTTCAAATAAGCAAGCATAAAAGGAAGGAGACTCCAGCAGTGCTATACAACGCTGTGAAAAAGAAAGGGCGAGCTCGGTGCGCTGCAGGCAGATTACAAGGCAAAGCAGAGACCAGAAGTTAAACAGAACCCAGCCGAACGGGGGAGATCTAGAAAGGTGCCAGAAAGATCCAGAGGGATACAGGCAGACACCAAGAAGGCGAGGCTATGAGAGTAAAGTAAGGGTCGAGGGAACGAGAGGCCCCAGCGCGTTTAGACAGCAGTTCTAGTGAGAGGCACAGTATTCAGGAGAAGCACCGCTGAGCACTGTGAGTGACAAAAGTTGCGATGGCTTGTAAGCAGCCTGGTGTGACGGCAGACAGCAAAGACAAGGGACACGGCCCCAAAGATAATTGAACTGACAACGGATTTCTTATCAGAAAATAAGGAGGCCAGGAGAAGATAGAACCATTGTATCCAACGGTGGAAAGAGAGGACATTTGCACCCCAGAAGTTCATCCACATTCAGAGGCTCAAGAGCGAGGTCAGGATAACGGCCAAGGTGCAGAGACGCACCTGTGCACTCACTGTGCAATCGCTTGGAGCAGAAAAATCACAAAGTGGTTTAAGTGTCCATGTGTGCATAGGGGCAGAAGAAGAGAAAGGACAGAAAAGGATGGAGACCATGTCGAGGAAGTGGTGTGGACTCATCTCCTGCTTGGTGATTAAAGGGAAAACACGGGCTAAGAAGCGCGCACAGCAAAGACGCAGAGGTATCTATCGGGACAGGGGCCACTGAAGTCACCATTTAAAGTCCCTGATTGAGAGGCTGCTATGGTATACTGACTGTGTTGTCAATGAAGGCGGTGAGCCCCTACCTGATGCCAGCACAGCCACAGCACCCCACAGGGACCCCTCCCCCGTGCGCTGCCTCCATTGTGCCACTGCTTCCTCTTTGTGGCTTACCATGATTTCATCCCATGGACACACCGCACCTTGCTGACCTTTCATCTGCCGATGGACCCTTGGGTGGCTCCCACATTTCGGCTTATCACCAACAGCTCCCAAGAGTGTCCCTGGACCAGTGTTTGTGCGAACATCGCTTTGTCCTCTGCAATGTGTCTGCAGAGCAGGGCTGCTGGCTAATTTTAACACGCACCGCCACCCTGGTCCACGAGCCAATGTCACCACATCTTGTCATTGTCCATTTTGTGAAAGTGGCTACTGTCACACTAGTGAGTGTGAAAAAGTATGTCATTGCAGGGTTTTTTTTAATCAAGCATTTTCTCATATGTTTATTGGCCATTTGTTTATTTTCTTTGGCTAACTGTCTATTAAAATCCATTGTCTGTTTTAAAGTTAGGTTATTTGTCTTTTTATTGTTGAGGTGCAAGAATTCTTTACAGGTTCTAGACAAGAGAGCTTCACCAGATAAATGTGCCTTATGCTTATTTTAGTGGAGGGGGGAAGAGAAATGTAGATGAGAGAGATGGGGTGGGGAGGAGGGGGAGGAAGAGGAGGAGATGGAGGAGGAGGAGGAGGAGGAGGAGGAGATGGAGGAGGAGATGGAGGAGGAGGAGGAGGAGGAGATGGAGGAGGAGATGGAGGAGGAGGAGGAGGAGATGGAGGAGGAGATGGAGGAGGAGATGGAGGAGGAGGAGATGGAGGAGGAGGAGATGGAGGAGGAGGAGGAGATGGAGATGGAGGAGGAGGAGATGGAGGAGGAGGAGATGGAGATGGAGGAGGAGATGGAGGAGGAGGAGGAGGAGGAGATGGAAGAGGAGGAGGAGATGGAGGAGGAGGAGGAGATGGAGGAGGAGGAGGAGATGGAGGAGGAGGAGGAGATGGAGGAGGAGATGGAGGAGGAGATGGAGGAGGAGGAGATGGAGGAGGAGGAGGAGATGGTGGAGGAGGAGGAGATGGAGGAGGAGGAGATGGAGGAGGAGGAGGAGGAGGAGATGGAGGAGGAGATGGAGGAGGAGGAGGAGATGGAGGAGGAGGAGATGGAGGAGGAGGAGATGGAAGAGGAGGAGGAGATGGAGGAGGAGGAGGAGATGGAGGAGGAGGAGATGGAGGAGGAGATGGAGGAGGAGATGGAGGAGGAGGAGATGGAGGAGGAGGAGGAGATGGTGGAGGAGGAGGAGATGGAGGAGGAGGAGATGGAGGAGGAGGAGGAGGAGGAGGAGGAGATGGAGGAGGAGGATGGAGATGGAGGAGGAGGAGGAGGAGATGGAGGAGGAGGAGGAGGAGATGGAGGAGGAGGAGTGGAGGAGAGGAGGAGGAGATGGAGGAGGAGGAGGAGATGAGGAGGAGGAGTGGAGGGGAGGAGATGGTGGAGGAGGAGATGGAGATGGAGGAGGAGGAGGAGGAGATGGAGGAGGAGGAGGAGGAGATGGAGGAGGAGGAGATGGAGATGGAGGAGGAGGAGGAGGAGATGGAGGAGGAGGAGGAGGAGATGGAGGAGGGAGGAGGAGATGGTGGAGGAGGAGGAGATGGAGGAGGAGGAGATGGTGGAGGAGGAGATGGAGATGGAGGAGGAGGAGGAGGAGATGGAGGAGGAGGAGGAGGAGATGGAGGAGGAGGAGATGGAGATGGAGGAGGAGGAGGAGGAGATGGAGGAGGAGGAGGAGGAGATGGAGGAGGAGGAGGAGGAGATGGAGGAGGAGGAGGAGGAGATGGAGGAGGAGGAGGAGGAGATGGAGGAGGAGGAGATGGAGGAGGAGGAGATGGAGGAGGAGGAGGAGGAGGAGGAGATGGGGGAGGAGGGGGAGGAAGAGGAGGAGATGGAGGAGGAGGAGATGGAGGAGGAGATGGAGGAGGAGGAGATGGAGGAGGAGGAGGAGGAGGAAGAGATGGAGGAGGAGGGGGAGGAGGGGGAGGAAGAGGAGGAGATGGAGAAGGAGGAGATGGAGGAGGAGGAGGAGGAGGATTTGGAAATAGAGATGGAGGAGGAGGAGGAGTGTGTGTGTGGGAACAGGCACGGAGCACTGACTGGGAAGGACGAACTTCTGAATCTTTTCAGGGAGTTTGGCTTTGTGCTGTACTGATGCTTGCCATATCCAGCACTGCAATGTGAAATCAGTAGAGAAAGGACATTTTCCATAAACAGAAGCAAATAAACCCAACTGCACAGAAGAGGCAAAGAAATGAACGCAAGAGCATTTGGCACCCGCTCTGGCCGGTTTTCTCAGCACAGAAAGGAGCAGAAAGAAACGTGGGTTCTGCCAGCGAGGCCAGCACCGCAGCTGCACAGCAGTCAGTGTCAGTTTGGGGCATTAACGTCTCGGGGTGGCAAAGCTGTGAACACAGCTCTGCGACGCTGAGCTGGAAGTGCAGACGCCACCTCCCTCCAGATTAAACACACACGAGCTGGGCTCATAGCCCCAGGACGTTTTTCTCTGAGGTTCTGTCAGTGGAAAGAAAGTCCCCCACAGAGCCCAGAGCAACCACACCCCAGCAATGGCGCCCCTCATCCTGGGTTCTAAACTCGCCACTCAATGGCACCAGGGCTTCAGAGCAATGGCTGACTCCAGGGCAGGGACAGGGAAAATGTGGGTGAGTCCAGAACACCTTGTCCTGCCCAGAAATGACAAATGCTCAACAGATAAAACCTCATTGAACAGACACAGGGGACACATTGCAGGACTGTCAGCAGATAACTGTCAAACTTGAGCACTAAAATGAATAACTGAGGGACCAAATCATCCCACACTGAATTAATAAAAGAGAACACGAGTCCAATAGAAACAAATGTGAACAGGGTGGAGGTATGAAAGAGGAAAAGGAGTCTTTACAGAGGATACCAAGAAAATAAATAGACGGGATGGTAGAGGTTGAAAGAAAAAGCCAGGAGGGCACAACCATCATGGTGACACCTGCTGGAGGTGAGTCCTGAACCTGTTGAAATTGTCACACAGTTGCAAAGTGTTGTCACACAGACTATTAGCAAGTTACAAAGGAAGATGTAACTTTGTATTTGGTCAAATCTGCTGGCTGTCACTTAACCCAACACCCACACTTATCTCCACCAACACCAGGAGACACGCACAGGACATGGTGCTCCGAGGAAGGGACAGAGTCACCAAAATGGCCAACCTGAGCCTAATAAAAGCTAAGAATCAGACACTCTCATGACAGAAGGGAACTATACAAAACATTGCTGTCCAGGAAAACAAGAGAGCAGGGCATTGTTAGTCTAATGGTTAGGGAGGGAGGAGACACGGACACAATTGTGGTGAGTCGTGAGTTACCAACTAAGAAAAGCCTGCCAGTCTTCCTTTGCTGTCATTAAGAGGCA
This sequence comes from Castor canadensis, assembly GCF_047511655.1. Lineage (NCBI taxonomy): Eukaryota > Metazoa > Chordata > Mammalia > Rodentia > Castoridae > Castor > Castor canadensis. Next base: position 2,277,781 of record NC_133391.1, on the reverse strand, counting down.
TTTGGATTTGAACCGTCTATCAGACAATAGCTCCAACTCAACACTGACCTTTAAGGGTCATCGTTCTACTGTGGTATGTGCCAGAATACACCTGTCACAGCCAATGGGTGCTACAGAATTACGGTGGGAAATAAAAAGTCTGAAATGCTTCAGTCTGAAAAAGTGTGGGTTGCAGGACACAAGGCCCTTTCCTGTCACCTGGCTTACATTCCTGTAGGTTGAAGTTTTGCAAATAAAAGTGGGAGGAAAAAAGAGAGGGGAAAAAAAGCTTTCTGCAGCCCTCCAGCAGGACGTTTAGCCCAGAGGACGAGAGGACAGGAGAAGCCACAAGGAACAAAACCATGTCAGGAGACCCAAAGAAACACCAGCCACAAAAGATAAGTTTGCATTATTAGTTAATTTGTTTATTACTACAGTCAGTTTGGGGATTAAAACAAGGCAGTGTGGTGGATCACACCTGTAATCCCGGCTACACAGAAGGCAGAGGGAGGAAGATCATGGTCCAAGGCTGGCTCTGGGCAAAAATATGAGACCCTACTCAAAAAATATCTAAAGCAAAATGGGCTGGCGGAGTGGCTCTAGTGGTAGGGTGCCTGCCAGCAAGTGTGAGGCCCTGAGTTCAAATCCCAGTGTCAGTGGAAAAAACAAAGTGATGACACCCTGAATGACACCCTGAAACAAGGCAGAACCATTATAGTAGACACCAAAAACAAGAAAAGTGGGAATGTCAGTCTCGTTCACGTTCAAAACACGTTGCTTAATTTCAGACTGCTAAGTCAATTATATCCGTGGAACATGTGAGTGTCACCATTGAAAAGTGGAACTATTTAGGCAGATTAAAAAATATACAAGTGACACTCTAGTCTAAGCAATACTGGAGCTGAGAATTCATAATGATAGAAAAATGTGGACTGCAAGGCACGTCAGTGAATGGTCCGTGGTTTCGCAGCAGAGAGAGAAGAGTGGGGAGGGAGGAAGGCAGGTTTTCCGTAAAATGCTCATGCTTATTAAATATGGGGTCCTGCACTGGAACCAGGCTATAGCCTTCTCCATGCTTGCAATACCTCAGGAGACATTTTAAAATATGTTTAAATTTCAAATACTTTATGACTTATGTGGTCAACTGGAAAGGCAGCAAGGAGGCCCAAGTCCAGGGGAAGAAGTGCACTGCTTGGATGGCTCCTGCTGCTGGGAACTGTGGTGGCAGGTGGCAGAGGAGAGGGGGAGGCAGGGGCAAGGGTACTGGGAACAGAGTGTGGTGGCATACACCTGTAATCCCACCTATGCAGGAGGTGACGGCAGGAGGATCATGGCCCAATGCTGGTCCAGGTTAAAAATGTGAGACCCTATCTAAAAAAAATAACCAAAGCAGAAAGGGCTGGGCGGAGTGGCTCAAGTGGTAGAGCACCTGCCTAACAGGTGTAAGGCTCCGAGTTCAAACCCTGGTGCCATCAAAAAAGTCCACAAAAAAAATACCAAGAGAACAACACATTATTCACAATATTTACAGAAGCCACCCAAGCATGCAGGGATACATGAGAGGATTTAAAAAAAACGCTATGTATACCCACTGGAATATTATTTAACCTTAAAGAGGAAAGAAACTCTGACATGTGCTCCAAGGTTGATTTTGAGTATATTTAGGGCAAGTGAAACAAGCCAGTCACGAAAGGGCAGACAGTGTGTGAATCCACTTCCATGGGGTCCCCAGAGAACCAAACTCAAAAGACAGCAAAGACCATGGTGGCTGCCAGTGGCTGAGGCTGGGATGCGAGGAGCTCTTGTTGAATGTGTGAGGATTTTGACTGGGGAAGATGGCACTGCTGAGTTAAGATGGCGAGTTTCATGTTCTGTGCTTTTTACCACAATCAACCTTGAACAGACAAGATGGGGAAGAATTTTGGTTTCTGCCATGACGAAGAAACGGGAGTCAGTTCCGTCTCCCACTTTAAACAGCTGGGAAGCCACACAAAATGCAGGAAATGAGGATTTTCAGACCCCACACAGCAAGGGATGGTGGGCCTGAGTGACAGCACACAGATGGCTGCCCAGATGGGCCCCTCAGAGTCGGAAGCCTGGGGTGCAGGGCGGCCCAGGAGGCTCAAGCTGGTGACACAAAGCCTGGGAGAGCCTCCGAGAGCCGCTAGGGGGTCCCCACTGGTATTTTCTGGGTGCTGGTTGTGCACATGTGAATGGAAGCTGGCCAGGCCAGGAACAGCAGGAGGAGGCAGTGTCACCGGAGTCCCCAGGGGCCAGGACAAGTTGTGCCGAGCTCTCACAGGGCAAGGCCAGCACGGCAAGGATGCTGAAGGTGCTTCAGGCAGGAAGAAGACCTGACCCCATACAGAGCTGGAGGGACTCGGGTGCCAGAAACAGCAAATACAAAAGACTTTAAAAAATGTCTTTAAAAATTCGGCAGAAAATCAGTGAAGCTACAGGAGACCCAACCTGCTTGACCTCGCTGAAATTTATGGAGCACTCACTCAACGGGATTTTACAACACTAAAATACTAATTCTGTTTAAGTGCACGCAGACACTTGCCAAGATATTCTGGGCCGTAAAACAAATCTCAATGAATTTAAAAGGATTAAAAAAAATCAGGCAAAGTATATTCTCTGACCACAACAGAATTATATCGGAAATCGGTAACAGAAAGACATCTGGGCAAGTCGTCAGAGAGTTGAGATGTAACACGTACTTATAAATAAACCTGGGTCAAAGGAGAAACTACAAAGGAAATTAGAAGATATTTTGTCATGAATAAAAGAAAAAAATTGGGGGATCCACCCCCAAACCATGCTTTAGAGACACTGACGGCACCAAATGCTTATGTTACAGAAGAAATGACCCATGTATCTACCTCACAGAGCTTAATAAAAAGAAGGGAACACCAAGGAGAGTGGAATGAAAAGAGAGAGAGTGTGGGTCCTTCAGTGTGTGGCCATTTGGCCTCACTCCCCTCTCCCACCCGTCATGGTCACAAGATGGCTGCGCTGCCTCCAGCTTCACATCCACAGTTCTAGTAGTTAGTGTGGCAAAGTGGCGTCTTTCCCTCTTTATCCTAAAGAGAAAGCCTTCCTGGAAGCCCTGATTGCCAGTAAAATCTCATCAGTCAAGACATTTTTACGTGGGCATGTCTTGCTGAAAATGGCTAGGGACTAGGACCTGGGTCAGTTAAATCACAAAAAGCCATACAACAGTGGAGGACTGATGTCACCACGCTCTGATTACCAAATGTAGGATGACTTCTGAAACAGGATCGATGGGCCCCTGAACTGGTATTTATCACGGCCTTTCGTCAGCTGCCATGTCCTCTGTACCTGTCGTGTATTCTGTGCTATTCTTGCCTCTAGAGCAAAGTCACCATTCTTACGGGAACACATGAGCAAAGCCTGCTTTAGGGGAATGCTGGTAACCGGGAGCTGGTGTTCTGTGTACAACTTAGGGACAGGGAAGCACTTGTGCTCTCTGCAGATTTGGGGCCCGGCCTCTGTGGCTGCCCTGCAAGATGAAAGATGCTGCAGTGTCATGTGTCCGAACCAGGGTTCAGAACCCTCTTTGGGGACTGGGCCCGTCTTGGGACTTTTTCCTGGACATTCCATAATAAAGGCTTTCAAGAAGGAAGCCAGCATCCTGGGGACGGGGTAGCACTCTTTTTGTTGTTGTTGGCACTGGAGTTTGAACTCCGGGCCTCATGCTTGCTAGGCAGGCGTTCTACCACTGAGTCACTCCACCAGCCCTTTTGTGTGATGGGTTTTTTGAAATAGGGTCTCTTGAACTATTTGCCCTGGGCTGACTTCAAACCACAATCCTCCTGATTTCTGCCTCCTGAGTAGTTAGGATTACAGGTGTGAGCCACCCAAGCTGGGCCCCGTCTTTTCAAAGGCTGTGAGGAGGTGGGGACCACATGTGTTGCTCAGATATCAGTCACTAAGTCACTCTATGCTCAGTTGTTACAACCCCAGAGCCAAGAAGGCCGAAGGCGAAGCTGTTAGATTTAGCAGAGTGGTGCCCGTGTGAAAACCGTTCCCGATTTAAGTTACAGGGGGAAGTAAATTACGTTTTATGAAAGCTTTGACTTTTAATACCATCGGCAGTATATTAAAATGTTCTGAAGATTATTTATGATACGGATTTTTTAAAACTGGCCTAACTACCGTGATGCAAAGCAGTGAAAGCTTGAGGCACAGAGGGCTGGCAGGGGCTCCGTCCACACTGAAATGGACTCTCTGGGGACCCTGCTTACAACTCTCCCCCTCACCCCTGCCAAGGGTAGCTCTGCAGCCCCTGTGGCTGTGGCGAGCCAGCGGATGTCATGGGCCAGGCAGTCAAGTTCAGAGAGGAGAACGCAGGGTGTCAAGACTCGCGTCCCAGACGCACAACCTGGGGGACAGCCAGGATGTCGTTCCCATTTGCTCAGAGAACCCCGGTCACCAAGAGCAGGCTACATGTCCCCCAAGGCCACTGATATTTCTACCCACGTGGTGGGACTCAGTGATTTTCAGTCTGAACGTGTCGTTGTAGTTGGGGATAGAAAATTTTTTCAGGTCTTGATTTATCTGGATCAAATGCTGAGGGGATAGATCTCGACTTGAAATGCCAGTGGCACAGGTGACACAGATTTCAGAGAAGTGTGATTCTCCCTTATTCTCCCAGTAAAACGGCCAGTGTTAGCCTCCCTCTTCCTGTTGGAGGAACTTGTTAGCGATTCCGGACTGTTGAAACAACGCTGCCACATAAAAAAGGCACCCTAGAGCAAAGAGTAAGTGGTTGCGGGTTCTAGAGTTGGATGTCACATTTCAAAGAAGACCTGTCAGTCGTTCACTCATGCTGGTCCAGGAAAATCAAAGCTAGACAAAGGAAAAGTTTCAAGTGGCAAACGGGTGGCTCAGGAACCAGGCTCAGGGGAGGTGACAGCTGGGCAGGGGGTTGGGGTCATTAAATCACCATGATTAGAGAGTGGCCCAGAAGAGCAGCCAACCGGCCAGGAGGCAGGACAGGGAGAGGACCGCAGCAGACCTGCGTGTCGTGTAGACGTGTGGAGTGCACAGAATGCCATCTCCAGGAATCCCACTGTCCTTTGCCTGTTAACCAGAGGACCAGCGTGATGAGTGCAGACACGGGGGCAGTGACAGAATACTGGGGTGGGGATGGGGGACTGCGACCCTTTTCCTCGAATAGTGTGGGAGACACAGAGCATGCTGCAACCAGACACAGGTACCGCAGGGACGACTTCTGGGATGGTAAGGGCCACCAGCATCGCAGTATCACATCACTTGTTCTTAGCAGCCCGAGAGCGGGTACTGTGGCAGCTCATGCACAGCTGTCACGAGAGCGAGGAGGCAGATGCGACCCCCACAGCCGTGCCAGGAGGAGCAGGCAATGCAGGGCTGCTGGCAGCCTGGCTGGTATCTAAGGCTGATTGACAGACAGAACTGGTATTAAAGTTCGAGGGCAAGGGCAGCAGGTGTGACTGACTTGCAAGACCGACTCCTAACACCAGGAGCTGCATAAAAGAGTGATCCCAACACGAGCTCCCTGAGGGAGGCGCTATGCCGGCATTCCGGGCAGGAAACAGCCTCAGAGGGCAAAAGTGGCCTGAATCCCCACCATCCAAAGGCAGAAGGGGACCCACGCACGGCCCAGCCTGAGGCCCGGAGGCGGCCGCTCTGCCCTCGTGAGGATCAGACTTCCTGCACTCAGAAGGGGACCTGAGCCTGCACAGGGAGCAGCCGCCTCAGGTACACTAGAGAGCAGGGGGCTTGGCTGACCCCTACACGGTTCACCTACTGCACTGGGCCATGAGCACGGCTGGCTGTCCCCTGAAGATGGGTCCCCCATCTGTGCTGGTGTCTTCTGTCTCTGTACTCCTGCCACCCTCCTGTCCAGGTGCCTGTATTCACCTTGGTTGCTTCACCGAGGCTGTAGCTCTGGTTGCCTTAGCTACAGTCATTGGGCTCCTCCCACCTTGATGGTGACTTCCCAGGTGAGGGACATGCCACCCAGCACTTAGAGCTCACCCTGTGACTTATGGGAGAGGTGACAGTGTGACAGTTCCCGGCAAAGGTGGCAGGAGATATTGTGGGTTTCCACGTGCCCCCTGGCGCTCGGGTGGCCACCAGCAGAAGAGAGCAGCGCAGATGGCGCGGTCTGATGGCTCAGTCTTGGCTCAGGGAGGCGCAGGGAGCACAGCCAGGCCCAGCAGCTGCAGCTGATGCGGGCGCTCTTTGTGCAAGTGAATGTCGGCTGTGGGAGGCCACAGAGGTTCGGGGTTCTTAGTTACTGCAGAAGCTGACTGAGACAGAAACTGGTACAGAGAAGGGGCAGGGGCGCCATTACAAAAGCCTGAAACGTGAGTCCCTGGTTTGGGGTTTGGTGGTGGGAAGAAAGAAATGTCTTCACAGGAGCTGGAAAAGTGGGGATCCAGGCAGTGCATGCTGAAATGCTGGATGAAAACATCACTTTTGTGAAGCCCAGTGTTCCTGTGTGAACTGGTTACTAGGGGATGACCTTGACAAGGGCCTCAGGAAAGGAACGTGCCTCCCAAACCCAAGATCCCCACTGTTCTGCAAACACAAGTGGAAGGAACATAGGGCACCCCCAAATTCTAGGAGTCCAAGGATTTGAAAGTGGACCTGTTTCCTCCCAAAGTAAGGCCAGCCACATAGGCAAGCCTATCGGCAAAGGTCAAATCAAATATATGGGCATCACCACTCTGCTGGAATCTGTAATTGAGGCAACAGGGTCCCCAAGGAAAGTGTTCAGTCACACAAAATGGCCTTAGGAGAGAGGGTCACTGCCTGGAGCCTGCACCAGAGTAGACTGCAAAGCCAGGCTTGGTATCATCTTTTCTAGGGCAGCAAATGGGTTACCTATGGCATCTCAGCCACCAGGGAGGGTGCAGCTCCTAGCTCCTTCCTCCCAGGGGCCACGGAAGGTGTCAGGGAGCATGGCCTCCCCAGAGCAGGTCCTGAGCCACACAGCAATAGATGGTGACGTCCTCCCAGGAGCACACAGAGGCCTAATGGAGGATCATTCCAGACTCCCAGCCTCTGAGTCCCCAAGACACTTGCCCAGCAGGGTGTCGTAGTGGACACAAACTGCTGTGGCCTCCTTCCCCTCCTCTTTCCCAGGGGTTTTATTGAACAGAGCCTGTCTTTGTCCCTCTGAGATGTTTCTGTTCCCCCTCAGACCTCAAAGCACATCACACAGTGGCAGCTGCATCAGAGCTGGGGACCCCAGGGAGAAATGTGTGCCCTGCTAAGGTCAGCCCGGCCTGGCCAAGCCCAACACAGTCACAGCGGGCTGTGAGACCCACGGGAAGAAACTGGTGTTGGCTGTTGCAAACACTTAGCATTTGTACAAGAATAGAGGGGGTTAAATTGATGAAAGCATGAGAGGTAGATGTGGGGAAAAAACCCAAACGGTTGAAGAACCGATACACACTTAAACAGTGAAGGTAGAACAGGTCCTGTCTGCGGCGGGTACCAGCAGGAAGGTACAGGGAGAGGGAGAGGGAGAAGGAGGGCGAATATGGTCGATGTACCTTGAATTCATGTACACAAACTGAACAATGGAACCTGTTGAAATTGTTCTAAGAAGGAGCAGGGGAGGATGAGGGAGAATGATGGAGGGAGCTGGTAATCTGATTAAGATATATTGTAAGCACATATGTAAATGTCACAATGAAAACCCCCTATACAACTAATATATGCTAATAAAAAATTGTAGAGTATTTATTACTACGGCAAAGGCTGACTACAAAATTCCAGCGTAGTAACTTTAGGTCTGGTGCTGCCCATGGAGATGCACAGTTGTGTGCTGCAGTGGAGTTCACTATGAATATAGCCCAATTTAAACAGGAAACCAAATTTTGAGGTAGCCATATTGAAAAAAAGTTTTTTTAAAAAGGTGTACTGGTGGATGTGCCTGTGATCCCAGCTACACAGGAGGCTGAGATCAGAACAGGAGGACTGCCCAGGAGAAAAGTTTGTGAGATCCCATCTCAATTTAAAAAAAAAAAAAAAAAGCTAGGTGTGGTGATGTATATATGCCTTTAATCCCAGCTATAAGGGAGGCATAAATAGAAGGATGGAGGTCCAGGCCAGCCTGGGCAGAAAGTGAGACCCCATCTCCAAAACAACCAGGTCAAAGCTATCTTGTAAGCACTTTTGTGAATGTCATGATGTACTCCCAGTACAACAATAACACGGTGAGTAAAAAGCAAAATACAACAAAATAACCAGAGCAGAGAGAGCTGGCGGAGCGGCTCAAGTAAAGTAGAGCACTGCCTAGCAAACACGAGGCCCTGAGTTCAAACCCCAGTGCCACCAGAAGAAATAATGTATTTTGCCTCACCGGATGCGTGTAAATACTATCATTTCACATGTCTGAAACATAAATATGAGACAGTTCCAAAATGTAAGCCAAGACGCCAAGATCCGATATGAATTTTCCACTTACAGTATGTATCAATTAATTACAGACACACTTTATGAGCTCAGTAACTACACTGGCTGCCATGCTCAAGTCTGCAGAATAATTTTTTCTCCTGACTAGAACGTCCACAGGTGATCTGGGGTCAAATGGACGAATGTGAATCCCAGCTCCGCTAGGCACTGTCTGCAGGACTCTGAGTAGGGATGAAATCAGACCATCTTCCAAATCCCTTTTCTGCACAGGTGGCCTCATCTGTCAGGGGATTTTGTGGTGAGGGACACAAACCAACCCCGGCTAACTTAGGCGAGGGCTGGGAGGAAGGGCGGGCAGTGCCCTGAGAGGGTCTGAGTTCACAGAGCCAGTGAGAGGTTGGCCGGCCATGGGCGATCTGTCCCCCTCCAGCCCTTGAACCCTCAAGAACCCATCTCCTGCTAGAACTCCTCTGTTCAGGCTGATCCCGGCGCTGCCTGGAGGTCTTGCCAGCTTTGGACTCGACCAGGGACACTTCCACAGAGGAGCCCAGCCCTCCCTTGCCTTTCCGTCACCGTTGCTAGAGCAGTGTGCTGGGGCAGCCCTACTGTGAACCCGAGTCACGTATGCCAGGGCCCGGGGCAGGGAGAAGGACCTCCTTTGTGCTCTCTTGCAGACTTCACCAACATGAGTGTCTCGGACACGGGCACTTGGCTGGGTATAAGGACATATTCTCAAAAACCTCAGTTCATAGCAGGTTTGGGAGAGCTAAGAGTGCCAGTGGGTTCTGTGGACTTCAAGGTCTGGGAGGGCAGCAGTGACTGGGTGATTATGTCAGGATGCTCGAAGCAGTGTCAACACCCAAATTAACACCCCAAAAGCAAAGTCATGCTATTCCAAGAGCTCTGCTTTTGATTAAAAGACCAAGTTTCATAGCTTCTCTTTAACATGCTGGCAATTTTCAGATGTGCTCACTGATTCATCTCGAGGTAAAAGGAAACAGTGAAGTGAACCTAGGAGCTCATAAAGAACTAGAAGAGAATGAAAACCTTGTCTATTCTGCTCCAATAACTCGTTGTGGGTCTGGGCCTCTCACAGCCCACATATTCTCCCATGGAAAGACGAACCTGCTTCTCACGAATACTTACAACCTTAAATTGTATCTGCACTAAAATTCTAAGCGCCAATTCACAGATGATTTATCAAAGTCGTTTCTACTGTGGTGATACTGCTATTGTTTTGTGATGACATACTGTAGAAAATGCCTTTACCCAGAAATTACATCCTGGGAACAATGAACGCGGGGTATTCATGCATCTGTGTTATCTAACACACTTTCTCTCCGGGTCCTCGAGGGCTTTGTAAATCCACCCTGTACCTCTGAGTGAGTAACAGCTCAGTCCTCCAGAGGTGGGGGTCCTTCACATTGTTTGGATTTCACCCAAACGCCAGGGACCATGCGACGGAAGGGGGGAGGTGTTCTGAAAACAAATTCTCACTCAGAACCAGGACAGATTTCTCCGGTTCTCACAGCAAACAGCCAAGTGAACAGCAACTGCCTCCTTTGTCAGATGGAAGCTGGGCAGAAGGCTCACGACTCACTGAGGAAAGGGACTCAAACTTTATCTGTTTAAGTGACACAGGGCCCTTGCCTCTGAAATCTGTGACCTCCTTTAGGCTGAGTCATATTTAAAAGAAATCTATACCCTTCAGAAAACCTCCCTAATGCTAAGGCAGCCAGAACTATGGAACTGTCACTTTTTCTGTAAAATGATCAGAGAAAAAAAAAGAACGCACCAGGTGTAAGTGAAAACTTGCAGGATACAAAAGCTGGCCTTAAATCCGGAGCTGGGGTTACCAATATTCTCATTAAAATCCATTTGTCACTTGTTTATGCTTTGGAACAGCTGTGAGAACAATGGGTGACTACCGCCTGTGATGGTGTTGGGAGCCAGCAAGACTGACTCCCGACTACAACTTGGAGAGACAGAGAAGAAAGAGGTGTCACAACTGAGGGATCTGCTCAGAGCACCATCACAGGTCCAGGGCGAAATGACAACACACTGCTGCTGCCGTTCTGTTAAATAAGCAAACAAATGTATTTTATTAGCGATGGCAACCTGGGTTGTGGGTTTTCTGAGGATTAATGAGCAACTGACATTCGCAGCCTGAGGCAAAATTCCTTTGGCCTTTTTGAAAACTCCAGGAAATGCCGCAGGGGCAGGCCTCGATCAAGGCTGCTTCATTTCATTACTGCTCTCCTGGGACTGGCATTTCTGGCTTGCTAATGTGCACGTCTGTGCACGGGGCCGCCCATCTTTTCTGGGCACTTCTTAGCTTCCTGTCATTGGCTGGGGCCCTGTGTTGGTTAATGAAATGGAAACAGAAAAGGCTTATCGTTCTGGACTGAATCAGTGACAGGCCCCAGCATGTGTTCAGGGTCATTCTTATGACTGGCACAGCTGCTGCTGAACTTGACACAGGGGAGGGACTGCCTTGGGCTCTCTGTGGGTGAGGACCCCGAGTCATGGTAAGCCACAGAGATCCCTCAAGGTGTGAACTGAAAATACATCACAGGATCACTTCCTGGCCTCACTGGCGTCTGCAGAGTGGGGCTGACACGGCCCCGGGGTCCTTCCTGGACATAAACAGCCAATGTTTGAGGCGGAGTCTAGTGCAGAACACGCCACCCGGACAGAGGCCAGCCCCAGGCTTGCTGAGTAACGGTCCAAGTTAAACATTTGTCCCAGGAGAGGTCTTCAGGGAGGGACAAACACCGGTGACTTAAGGGCCATCCAAACCAAGTGGCTTAGCTCACTAAGGCTCTGCTTGCTATCTGTGGAAGGAGGATACCATAATGGCCTCTGCAGACAGTGAGGACGCCTGCCCGTCCTCCCTGCTCTACGCACAGGCACGGCGCCCAGCGGCGACATCCTCGGGAGGCATCTGGGTCTCCTCACTTCACTGTCCACTGTGGCTGCCGTCTGCTCTGCCCTTGTCTGCACTGGCCGGAAGGGACTGGGAACCAGCAGCCCTGTGTGCAGCTGTCAAGCCAGCCATGACTGCCTGGGGTGTAGAACGGCACCCTGTCGTCCCTCGCTCGTGGCCGCAGTGGGTAGCTCTGCAGTAGGCGTTTCGTGCTCTCGTATTTCCAGAAGGACTAAGCTGGGGTCATCCACAGCTGGCTGCCTTCCCTTCTCTGGGTCACATGTCACTCCTGTCCTAGGATCCTTGTCACACAGGACACCTGGGGACAACTGGAACTCACAGCTCAGCTTAGGGGCTAAGAGGGGAATTCAGAGCAGAACTGCAAAATGCACAATAATGTCAGCATTCATCGCTGTCAATGTCATTTATCACGAACATGGAGAGGAAACGAGGGGCGGGCAGGGCAACTGGTCAGCCCGTGCAGGTGACACTGTGGAGCAATGGGACATACAGCAGGCCCGGGATGACTGAAGGGGTCACGCCCTAATTGTTGAAGGATGGTAACAGATGCCCCAGCATTCGCCCACTTAGGAGAGAAAGCAGAGGCCACCCAGGGCCACCAGCACCTTGGAAGGGATGAGGGAGAGTGGCAGCGGGGCAGGCCTGAGGTGGGAAGCTGAGCTGACCACACAGCTGCGAGCCACGGGAGTTCCTGGCATTGCACACATATACGACATGTGTGTGTGACGGTGTGTGATGGTCACACGGGGCATAGGGGTCTGCCTTGTGTGCTCTACAAAGGTGAGGAATCCGTGTCACAGGTGACTCGAGGACTCTGTCACCTTGGGCCCCAGTCAGTTTCCATGTGTCACTCACAAAGCAGCTGGCTGGGTAATTGCTAGTTCACTTACAGCTCTCCCTCCAAACCAGCCATGGCGGGCTGTCACGGCTCAGCGGTCAGGTCTCCCCATCCAAACTTCTCGCATTGTACAGACGCTGCATCTCCCAAACGCGGCAGCAGCTTGTGCGTGGGCACACCTGAGCGCCCCACCATGGCAGCCCTGGGGTGCGGTTGGCAGAGAAGGGGGAACAGCTCGAGGATGAAGACGACCACCTTCCCAACACCTTTGGGAAGACTTTCCCCCCTCTAATGTCTTCCCTGCAGAGTCGGCTTCTCCTCGACAGTCTGCTTACGGAGATGTGAGCAGGCTGTTTCACATCTGGCCGGGAAGGTGCCTGCACGCCCCCACTGCAGCACTGCGCCTCAGACCCGCGGGACCCATCCCTGCACAGGCCTGGCACAAGGAGGCGCTCAGTGACGGGTGAAGTTAGGCAGGGTGCTTACGCTGTCTGAGATGCCGTGGCTTTGCGTAAGAAATGGAGCTAGCTGCTCCGGCAGCTCAAGGTTGCTGCGAGGTCACCTGTTAAAAACAGGCAAATGACAAATTTGCTCTAACACCAACACCCACAATGGCAAAGTAGGGCTCTCGGTGGATTCGGTTCCGGTGGAAGGAGCACCTTTCACATGTCGGGCACCAGGAAGTCAAAAGCCAGAGGCCCTAGGTTAGCTCCAGCTCCGAGGACGTAGAACAGACACAGCCATCAGAAGCTGTCAACAGAGATACCTGCGGGCTCTGCTGGACTTGAACACCTGGCCAAGAGCTGGCACTGTGGACTTGCCTCCCCCACAGTGGGAAATGACCAAGGGCTGTTTGGAAGGGGGGTGACTTGGTCACATCCATGCTTTAAAAGGAGGACTCTGGGGTTCTTTTCTTCCCCAATGCTGGGCACGGAGCCCAGGCTTTGCACACAGCAGGCACGTGCTCTACCCCTGCCCTGTGCCCCCAGCCCTCACACTCGGAATTCTTGCAGCTGCGTGGGAGTTTACGTAAAGAGGAAAAGATGGAGCCAGGACGACTAAGACACTAAATCATTTGGGTGGAAGGAGCGTGGTGGGTGGGGGACAGACATGAGATTCAGAGGATCTGCAGCAGAGGGAGGACTGCGGCCCAGAGGAGAGAGGCACCGTGGAACCATGTCCTGGTTTCTCTGTCTGCCTTCCCTGCAGAGTCTCCATTTCTTAGGACAGAGGTCAAAGGCCTTCCTAATCTGGAAACCACTGTCACTTGAGCCCCAGTCTTCCGTTGGTCCCCTTGTCCCCTGGTTACCTTTAGGGATGAGTTTTCTGGAAGTCATTTAGCAATGACGCAGCCCCAAATGACATACACACGCATATATTCACACATACACACACATATACACACACTCACACATATATAGAGACACACACACACACAACCCTGAATTCCCACTCCGAAGACAGACAGACAAAGGACTTCCCCTCCCAGATACCTTGCCCCTTACACTCCAACCCTGAGGTCCATCTGGTCGCATGAAGTCCCCTGCAACAAAACAAAGAGCCACAAACAGTTTCACCTGTCTTTTTCCAGAAAGAAACCTTAGGAGGAAGCCTGGCGGAGAGAATGGAGACCAGGAGTGCAGGCCTGGCTGGAGCTGTGTCTGCCTTAGGCCGCCAGGGAGCCTCTGCTCACCCTGGGAACAATGGTGGCCCCAGAGCCCTGGGCTGGTGGCCCCCACTGGAAAGGCCTCTGGCTTTCAGACCCCGTGCCAGCCGCTCAGCGTGGCGGTTCTGTGTCCCCATTTCTTACAAGGATATCACATCTGTGTGGCCCTTCCAGCCAACACTTGCACTGATCTATGGAATTGGGGCACATGCGCCGTTACTGAAATTGCAGCGGAGGGGAACGAGCCAGAACAATCTCCTTAGGTGTGTGTGACTAAATGGTTTTGTGCATCCACACAGCACAGGAACTCCAAGAAGTGGAGAAAGTCTAAATTACAGATTTTTTTGAAAATTCTGTTTTGCTCATTCTAACTGCTCAAATTGCTAACAAAGTGGTTTTGAGGAGAGGCCCTGCCAAGTCTGCATTCATTTAAAAAGAAAAGAGATTCCTGGGTAGTGACACCAGTGGTGCCCGAGTCCTTACACACTGTTTGCTGGTGTAGGGAGGCAAGGCGACCTCTTCTCTGCAACTTACATTCCTCCACCTTTCCTGTGATGGCCCGAGGGGACATTTCATCCCAGGCCAGGTCAGGCCATAAGAAATTCAAAATGACTAGAATCCAAATGGAGACATTTACAAAGTCTAAGCACAGACTCCAGGAGGGTGGAATCAGCATCTGAGGTCAGGCTGGGAAGGGGGAAGAAAGAGCAGAGGGTCTGTGGCCTGAGGCTAGTTCACTCTGGCCTTGTACCTACTCTGAGGTCACCTGCCATTGCTACCCCAGGAGTGGAACAGCACCTGACGTGGTCATTCACACCACCCTCCCCGGAACTCAGGGGCTTCTCAGAGGCACAGATCCAAGCTTCCCTGGTCCGTGTCGCCTCTCAGGGACAAGAAACTGAACCCCTGTTAAGGACAGGTGAGTAAGAACACCATTTATATGTGCACGGTGTGCTGAGGACTCGTGTCAGAGCCTGCACCTGGGGAATCGCTCTGGGACCTGTCTGTCAGAGCGCGGACTCTCTCGCCTTTTGCTCTCAGGGGTGAGTGGCCACTTCACGTCCCATAACACCCAGAACCTCACGGAGGATTTGAACTCAGGCTCTAGGCTTCCCTGAGATTAACGACCATGCTGTGTGGATTTCCTGACAAGTCCTGCCCAGTGCTGGGATGTCCTTCACATCTGTGTCCAGACAGAGCCCTCAGCAGCTGTGGTAGCTTGCTCTCAGCTTGCTGGTCTATGTCCTACTGTGACAGCCACACCAGCAATGTCACTTCCACCAAGGGAAGGTGTTTTGGGGAAAAAAAAAAAACAAGTGAGAAAGGGCAGGGTGGCAGGAGTGGCCTTCGGGATTTACTTCAAGTGTTTTGGGGCTAGGAGTTTTGTTTTTCACCTATTCTTTAAAAAAAAAAAAAAAAGAAGAAGAAGAAGAAGCAAGAGGTCACTGCTTGAAAATGTCACCACACACATCTGCACATCACTGCACTTGTGCTGTGAACTTGGCGGCCTCCAGAGAGGCATGGAGTTCATGCAGGGGCTGAGTGCCCGCAGCCCTGGCCTCACAGCCGCCGACGCTGACCTCCCAGCTGTGCTGTCCAGCTGCTAATCAGAGGGTCGGCCTGCTCGCCTTGACTGGAGACTGTGACTCACCCGAATTCCCACTGCTGATTGCTACACAGGTGGATGTGTACCCGATGTTAGGAATTTAACTCTGATGGAGTTAAGGTTTTAGATAATTTCTGCCTGCCCCTGGGTCCTGAGGTCGTGGGATGGACTCCTGCTTCTGAGGCGTTAGGTAAGTAACAACCTTCTCATAGTGACATCGTCCCCCTCAAAAGGCACACAGAGGAGTGACCTTGGCATCCAGGATTAAGGCAGTATTATTTTTCTTGATTACAAGTGGCAGGATAGAAGGGAAATTATAAAGCCATCGACAGGATTAATATGGCCTTGATCTCTCTCTCCTGCTCTTTATCTCAAGTGATAAAAATTCTGCAGGGGAAAAAAATGATCACATAGCATACGTTGGCTGCCACTGACAGATACGGTATCAGCTCCACGCATCAGCTGGCGGTGACAGCCGCACACAGGTTAATTATGCAAGCTGTATATAGTTTTAATCACTTTAATCAGAGCCCTGTTCTGCTGCTGCCCAGGCTGTAACTTCTCAGCAAGCAGGGAAGTACTTCAAGCATGGCGGTGTTTGTGTAGGGGAAGAAAAGGGAAGAAAAACGGTACGTTAACCACAGAAGGAACGATAACGCAAGAGCCACTGACTAAACAAGAAGAAAACCACTGTCCATCCTGGACATGCAGGGAATGGCTAAGTGAGGCTGAGTGTGGGGTGCAGGGTGGCCGGCCACCAGGGCAGAACTGGGACAGTCTCTGCAAGGGTCTGGGCGCAGCCTGGCCGGAGCAAGGGTGCCAGGCCAGGGGTCAGGGTGTTCCCCTCCAATGAGGACTGCCCTGGGGCCCCTGGGACATGCCTGCCCAGCTGGCGCTAAGTGACCTGTGGGGCCCTTGTAATTCCCTGCAAGACCCCAGAGGCGGTGTCCCAGGTGTTCCTTTACCACCACCCTTACCTAATAACTGCAAAGTCACACCAAATAATAACACATCCGGACATTCGCTTTGCCTGCAGTCACAGTACTTGGTGTCAGAGCTCAGTCGGGGACTTGACCAGCCATTTTGCAGACCGCCCCGTCCTGCCCTCACGGCTTCTTGCCTGAGCTTTATGGTCACATAACAGGGAAGGACACTGAGGACGAAAAGGACGAAAACATGGTATACACAGTGCACACACACGCTCAGGGACACACACGCATGCACACCTACACAGGAACACACGCATGCACACATGTATACACACACACACACACACGCACACACATGAAGACAGCTTAACAAAACCCAGCAAACGCAGTTTGGCAAAGGGGGGAATTGAGTGGGGAATCTGGACTATCACGGACGGGTGAGCTTGTTCACATGTGGGAATTATCACAAAACCCTTTTGTGTTATTAATGCATGCTCATTCCAAAATATAATAAAACTATTTAAAAGAAAGAACTAAACACAAAAGGATATTGTGCACCTTCCCGGTGCTGGGCTAATTTGAAAACTTGGTGAGCTGCAGTGCACAGAAGGCAGGTAAACGCCACCTAAGATGGGGTGGTGGCACCTGACAGCCCTAGCATGGCCTGTGGACCCTGCGCTCCACACTCAATCTACTGATCATCACCATTTTGCTGGTACATGGCACCAGCCACTCACCTTGCTGTGGTGGGGTTGACTTTGAGCTGTGCTTGCTGTTGACCGACCTGGTGAGAGGGGACGGGACCGCATATCGTTATTCCGGGAAAAGATCCAGGTTCAAAACGCAAAGCACAGTCTCTACTCATTCTACTCATTGTCACTCACTTTTGTGCCATGGCAGTGGTGAAAGACTGTTAAGTGTCTCTTCCAAATTAATTGTCCTCGGAGAAGTGGGAGACCCACTGAGTGCATCTCCCGGTAAGTTCTCTTACTGTCCTGTGACTCCACAGTCGTGGTCCTGGAGACTGTCTGGTCAGTGCCACTTTTGTCATCAGGGTTTCCATAGTGGGGTTGATAATAGGTCATCTCTGATCTTGTCCTGGGTGGTGATTACACAGGCTACTTATGGTAATTCATTCATCTGAGATCTTTAATCTTTTCTGTATGCATGTTGTACTTCCAAAAGAGAATTTTAAATGTCACAGGGCAGCCCTGATGTTAGGAGAAAAATAACAACATTTCCTCCAGGAATAAGAAAGGTGACTATGTCAATATTGGAAGGTGGCTCTTCCTCTGGACCCTCTGAGCAGACCTCGCTCTGCTGTCTGCAGAGAGAGGGTCACACGAGTGAGATCCACCTAGATTCTGACACACTTGGTTATAATCATTGTCTGCAGGACTGGGTATGTACTTAAAGGTTTTGCTTGCTTGTTTTTTAAATAACAGGATTTTTATTTACTTTAATACACAGAGCTTTTAAAAAATACTCTTTGTTCTGAGGAAAGAAATACTTCTACTTAACAAAGAATAAAGAAGTATGTAATTTTATTCAACAGGTCCTAAATATAGGGTAGGTGTGGTGGTGCACGTGTGTAATCCCAGCTACTCAGGGGGTGGAGGCAGGAGGAGCTCAGGTGGTAGAGCACCGGCTAGCACGTGTGAAGTCCTGAGTTCAATCCCAGTACCGCAAAACACGAAAAGCAAACCAAAACACGAATCCCAGGTGTGGACATATGGACTCATATACATTCATGGAAGCACAGCCGTCCCCAAGTCGCCCCTGTTCCAGCAAGTTCGCATGTAGGACTGGATTGTGACACAGCACCTGTGCGTGTGAAGGGTTAGGCTTCTGCAGAGGGCTGCCACTGCAGGTCCCTGAAGGGAGCTGAGCACGGCTGATGGCTGAGTAAACACACCTGGGGAATCTACGGCGACCTGTGACAGTGGCCTTGCTTCTGACGGGGACAGGAGGGAGGCTCTGGCCGAGACCCACAGCACATCTGCCCTCCTGCACAGAGCTGCACGTTTTTGCAGGAAGAGGTCTGAATGAACCAGTTCTGTGGGATGGGCACACGGGGAAGTCACGCTTCCTCTTTATACCTTTTCTGCATTCCCGCATTTTTGCACTTTTATGACTGAGACAAAACGGAAAGTCATCTAAAGGTTTTTAGCTGGAAAATAAAGAAGTGCCTCATTAGATACAGCTTCATCTCTGATCAATTAACAGCCTCCACTAGATGTGAACCTGGGCGGGGACACGAGGATACGGGTCCATGGGCGCCACTCAGTGTTAGACCAGCAGCTGGTCCTTGCCCAGGGCCTGCTGTGTGCAGGGAAGTGTGCTAATCCTAGTGACAGTGTCCCCACAGTTGGAGGACACTGAGGATCAGAGGGATGGCTTCCTGGTGCACAGAAGACAGCAGAAGGGATGATGCTAAGCCAGCAGGGGACTGAATGGCTTAGGGTTCAAAGTCTCTGATTGGTCAGGTGGCTTCTTGCTTAGTCAGCTGTCCATTCTGATTGGTCTGGGCTCCCTTCCCAAATAGAATTTGAATCCAAGTCTCTAATTCCAAAGCTGGATCTTTTAACTGTACTCTGTCAACTTGACCATTTTGTTGCTGAATCACGAGGTCAGGGTTTGTATGTAAGGCAGTAGGTGGGCAGAGAGAAGACAGTCCTTGCTTTAAGAAAATAAAGTAGAATTCATTGAAAAAGGATCCTCATTAATAAAGGTAGAATTTAATTCTATAAAACCAACCATTTCAGGGACACGGGCTTGCATCTGATAGAGCTGCATTTGAATAGCAAGGCCGGGTGACTCCAGGTCAGTTCTCCGTCTTGTCTCGCTTCCCAGGGAAGCAGGGGTCCTGTTGTTTGACTGTCAGGAAGCTCTGAGCAGGGTGACAAGCATCCATTTCTGCCCCAGAGCCTCTCATCTGGCCATTAAAGATCTATGGCAGAGGGGAACTGTGAGTTTTGAAATCTGAAAAGCCATCTCAGTGTCTTCAGGTATCTTAGGATGTCACAGCTTGAGGGGGCCCTTCAAGTGCTTTCACCTGTTGAAATCCTAAAAGCAGCTCTCAGCGATCTGGTCCTTCCCGGAGGCCCTGACTCAAAGCCTCAGTCTTTGAAGAGAAGGCGCACAGGTGGGAGGACTGAGCCCTGGCTCTCCTGCCTCACCTCCTGGGGGTCTAGGAAATGAAAGGGCAGCTCCTTCCACATCCAAGGGTGCAGGACACAACATGGGGTGTTGAAACCTGTTTTGCAACTTTAAGCTGGGCACAGTTTTCCATCTGAAGAAGAGTGAGGAGATGACACTGGGAAGCTGCAATCAGCAGAAAGACTTGGGGACAGGTGTGAGGGTGGCTGCAGGACACTGGAGGGCTGGGCTGTGTGTCCCTGGTGGTTTGTGGGGACAGCAGATGGGTGCCTGACTCACACCAGGGCCAAGAGGCTAGATCAGCACTACTCAGAAGAGTTGCCCTTGGGCAGGGCTGTTCTCCTCTTGGGATGATGAGGTGACAGGGTGGACATTTCAAGGTATCCTACAGGGACAATGTTTTAGCTCCTGCCCTAGAGGACTGCCCAGCAAGGAGGAGGCATCGGCGTTCAGGGAGGGCCATGAGGCCTATAGGCTGGAGGACTGCATTCTTGTGTATTAAAGGACCCCAATGTGACAGGGTCTCAGGAGCAGCACAAGATGATGTCACGTTTAAACCCCTGTGCCAGCTTGGGCGCGAGTCATCTAAGAATGTCTGCATTCTTCCTTCTCCCTCTTCTCCCCACCCCTCGGTCCTTTCTCCCACTAAGTCCCTAGCCTGGGAGGGTCCGGGAACAGATCTGGCTGGGAAGATGAAGGAGCCAAGGTGCTAAGGCTGGCCTTGGGGATGACCTCGAGAGCACTTCCTCCAGGTGACTTCATCTAAGCGCTGAAGGGATTGAAGGACTGTTTGTGAAAGTGGTGCCACAGTTAACAGTAGAAATTGTCCCCAGTGAACGTCTGGTTTGAACTTCTAGGAGACTGGGAAGAGCATTCTTGCCCCGTTACCAGGAGAACAGTGCCGAGCGCAGTGCAGGCTGCTGGCTTTCCTGGCACCTCTTAGAGAACCAAACGGCAGGCGAGCAAGGAACCCCATGTCTACAAAATCTAGACAGATAAGGTGCTTCCAGGGAGACACGGGCCTGCATGTGGCTTGTCTGGGACAGGTGCCCATGGGAGAAATGTGTTAGATGTTTCTGTGAGTTACTCCAAGCCAGCTGGGGCCGGTGTGACTTGGAAAGAAAGCCCTGGGGACCAAGATGGAAAAGGCCAGCTCAGCACCTAGAGGAGGCACGTCCTCCAGAAACCCTTGTGGGTGCTCACAGGGCAGACTGATACGATCCTAAGACAGTTTCTTCCTCTGGGCTGATTAGGGGAGGGGCAGTAGCACTGCAGAAATTTTTTCTCTTATGTCCCAGAAAGGACAAAAGCCTTAATCTATAGAGGGATAGACACAAAAGCAAAAACAAAACCCACAGACTCCAGCCTGAAGGCATCGGCAAAACCTTCTGTGGCCAAGGACAAAAGGGCAATCCAATGCACTCTGCTACACTGAGACCCAGGATCCTAGTCCCTGTCACACTGCCCGCTCAGTGCCTCAAGGGGACACTAGGAGAATCTCATTGCATATAAGGGAGGGGACAGCAGGGAAAGTGCCACCCTGGAGGACAGGCAGGAATGTGTGTAGGCCCAGCCTGACACAGAGAAGCAGGGCCCTGTGAGACACGACCTGGAGCCCTAGGGTCTTGAAGTCTGGGTGAGGCTTAGTCAGAAGCCAGCAAGTGGTCTCCATCCCTCACCCCATCCACAGATGCAAAAGCACTAGGAAAAAAAAGACAGGGGTTAAGGCTGGGGGAGCTGCAGGACCCAGGGTTCCTCTGGGGAGCCATGCTCAGAGAAGAACCCCTGGGAAATCAGCCCACACCCCCACACCCCAGTAAAGGAAGGGCAACAGTAGCAATGAGAAGCTAATCCAGCCCAGTCTCTGAGCAAATTAACACCAGATCTCTCTCACTCTGAAGGCCTGGGAGAAGAAAGCATGATCCAATCTGAGCACCAGAAAGGCCTGCCTTGGTATCTGCTGTCCTCATGACACCTCTGGTTTTTTTCTGTTGTTTTTTTTTTTTAATATTGTTGTACTGGGTACACTGTGACATTTACAGAAGCTCTTACCATGTACCATAGATGAGTTCACCCCTCCATCATTCTCCTTTATCCTCCCTTCCCTCATTTCTGGAACAGTTTCAACAGGTCTCATTGTCCCATTTTCGTTCATGGGTGTATAATATTCCACCATATTCACCCTCCCACACCCTTTCCTTATATCCTTCCGCGTCCCACTGGTGCAACTCCCCAGACAGGGCCTGTTTTACCTTCCTGTTCTCTGCTTTTGAATAAAAGTATTTTTGGTTTTTTTACACTGAGAGTATCCTTGTGACATTTCCATGTGTATTTGTATTATAACTCGAATTGGCTTATCCCCTCTATTTTTCCCCTTTCTGCCTTGGTCCCTTTCTTATGATGACACCTGTGACTTTCAAGAAAACATGATGAGCATACCCAAAACCCAGAAAAAATCTCCACAGAGAGACCGATCGTCAGAGGTAGACTCAGACACGACACGAATGCTGGACCATCACACTGGTGGTGAGGGGACGTGAGACTGGACAGGGAGCTTCACACAGCCGAGGGAAGGATTAACTGGAGAGGGTGATGAGGAGTGCCTGTGATGGTTGTGGGGAGGGGTGAAGGAACCAGCAAATGACAAGACTGAAGATCGGTCGGTAGGAATGATCCAAACTGAAATGCAAAGAGAAGAAAGGGTGACCAAAGCTGAAGAGAGCGTAAAGAAAACTGCCTAGCAGACAGAAAAGAAGGGACAGAGGACATGGCTGAAGAAATCATGGCTGAGAATGTCCCAAGGTCAATGGCGGACACCAAAGCACACATCCGAGAAGACTAAACGGCCTGAAAACAAAGAAAACGAGCCCCTCCCTGGCAGACATCAGATCCAAACTGCGGGAAACCCAGAAAGCAGACTTTAGGAGGACGGAGACAGACACCGCAGCAGAGCGGCCAGACTAAAGAACGCACACTCGCCAGAAAGCCTGCAGGCCAGGAGGCCCCGGACCACACCGAACGGTGAGCCCAAGTGTTGGTCACAGAATTCCAGACCCAGCGCGGCTCCTTCAGAAGCGAATAGGATGCTCTTAACCAACCAACCAACCAACCAAACACCCCTCAGGGCACTTCTCGCCAGCAGGGAAGGTCCTCAGGAAGCAGAAGGGATGTGATACGGTACAGACCAGATGCACACAAAGGACTGCACAGCGCCATCACCAGAACAAGCCATTCGTTTTAGTTCCCTAAAAATCTACCGACCATTTAAAGCTATTGTGGCCACCACATATCGTGCGTGTGGGGAGCACGTGTAAAATCAAAAGCATGACAGTGACAACGAAGGGGTGGACAGGGAGGAACCTGACTTTGTCTACACAGGAAGTGGTAAAATGCTACAGGGAAGAAGCAGATTGACTTCAGATGTGCTCGGCCACCTCTCTGCAGCCACAATATGAGTTTCTAGACAAGACGCAGAAAATCAAAGAAACCAAGAGCTGGTTTTTAACAAAAATAGAACTGCCGTACGAACCAGCAATCCCACTCCCAGGGACACACTTGGAGGACTGTGAGTCAGGTTACTCCAGAGACACTGCACTATGCACAACAGCCAAGCGGTGGAAACAGCCACAGTGCTCCACAAGAAAATGTGGTGTTTATACACAATGGAATATTACTCAGCCACAAAGAAGAATGAATTTTGTCATTTGCAGGTAAATGGACGGAACTGGAGAACATCTTAAGTGAAGTTAGCCAGGCTCAGGAAACCAAAGGCGGCCACGCTTCCTCTCACATGTGGAATACAGACCTAACACAAATACAGCTATGTTATGAAAAACAGGTCACGCTAAGGGCAGGTCACATACCAGAGAGGGAGGTAAAAGAAGGAAGTTAAGAAGGTGAATATGGCTGATGTACTTTCTATACAAGAATGAGTATAGAATTCTTAAACCTGTTGAAATCACCATAAGAAGGGGACTAAGGTAGAAAGGAGAAAAATGGAGGGATGAACCAATTCCGGTTATAATACATGTACACATGGAAATGTCACAAGGAAACTCCCTGTCGAGCTATCCTAAAAAACAAAAATGTCAGATGCAGACATTCATTAAGTCTTGTAAACATTCCAACCCCATATAATTTCCAACCCCACAGAATTGCTTACAGAAGAAATGGGAGAAATACCCATCAATTCATTTTACGAGCCCACAATTCCCTCACACCAAAACTAGACAAACACAGGTTCAGGTGGCACAGACCTGACCAGCAAGCATGCATTCAATCCCCAATATCACCAAAAAAAAGCAGAAAATAAAACAAACCCACACAAACCCATTGCAGGGAAAGGACAGGACAGGTGACTACAGATGTAATGTTCTCAACAAAGTATTAGTAAGTTGCAACCAAAAATGCAGTGCAGTATCCAAGGCACAGCTCAGTATTACCAGATGGGTTCACCCAGCACTGCACAGTGCGGTCCCCAGTAAATGTGACCCACCCTACTAGAAGCCTAAGAAGAGCTGTGTGGTCAGCTCAGTAGACACAGTAAGAGAATTTGACAAAGGCCACCATTGTTTGTGATGAAAATTGAGAGAATGGGAAACAGAAGGAGTCTTCTTCTACCAGACACAGGACACACGTGTGCGGAGAGACAGCCAGCATCCTACCGAATGGGGAAAGACTGGTGGCTGTCCCTTAAGATCAGGGACAAGGAAAGATGTCTTCTCTCACCACACAGCGCTACAGCCTACTCAGTCCTAACCGTTATAAAAAGGCAAGAAATCAAAATAATACATATTGGAAATGAGGCTGTCGTCATTTGCAAATGAAATAATTAACTCTGCACAAACCTCCAAAGAATCTATGGAAAGCTTCCAAACTAATAGGTGAGTTTAGCAAGATGGCAGGACACAAGGTCAATCTGTGTTCCCATATGTCAGTGATAAACAATGAGTGGGAAGGGGACAAAAACCCCACAAAAGCTACCGTTTACACTGGTACCAAAAAAAACCAAAACAGAAAAGAGAGAGAGAGAGGAAATTGCTGAAGGAAGGCATTGACGAAGCTTCCTGAGTGGCGAGGAAAGGAAAGATCAATGCTCTGAAGACATCGGATTCTCGTCAGTTTGATCCACAGACTCGACACAATGTCAATCAATTCTTTACAAAATACCCAGCCAGCACCTTTCCAAAGGATCAGGTCACAAAGCACAAGAGATAATGAGCAGCTGTGACATATCGGAGGAGACAAAGGACACGCATCCAGCAGACACCACAGGTCATCGTGGAACAGATGCTGCCACAGGGCAGAGATGAGTGGAATCCCAGGAACTCTGCGTTGGGGAAGGGCGAGGTACCAACGTCACTGTCTCAGTTAGGATGAAGGCATCATGGTCAGGTACGATGCTAATGTTACAGGAACCAGGGTAAAGGGAGGAGAGTCTGTGAACTCTCTGAACCAACTTTGTAACTCTTCTTAAATCTAAGATTTGTTAGAATTAAAAGTTTAGTCACAGATAGACAGACAGAGGGACAATGGATGGAAGGATATGCATCTGCATAGATAGATAGCAGATAGATAGATGATAGATAGTGGATGAGTGGATGGCTGGATGGCTGGATGGATGAAGGATGGATGGATGGATGGGTTGATGGATGGGTGGATGGGTGGATGACGGATGGATGGCTGGGTGGATGGCTGTGTGGATGGCTGGGTGGATGGATGGATGGGTGGATGGGTGGATGGCTGGGTGGATGGATGGATGGATGGATGGGTGGATGGGTGGATGGATGGATGGATGGATGGATGGATGGGTTGATGGATGGGTGGATGGGTGGATGACGGATGGATGGCTGGGTGGATGGATGGGTGGATGGATGGGTGGATGGCTGGGTGGATGGATGGATGGATGGCTGGGTGGATGGATGGATGGATGGGTGGATGGCTGGGTGGATGGATGGATGGATGGGTGGATGGGTGGATGGATGGATGGATGGATGGGTGGATGGCTGGGTGGATGGATGGATGGATGGATGGGTGGATGGCTGGGTGGATGGATGGATGGATGGATGGATGGATGGGTGGATGGATGGGTGGATGGATGGGTGGATGGCTGGGTGGATGGATGGATGGATGGGTGGATGGCTGGGTGGATGGATGGATGGATGGGTGGATGGCTAGACAGACAGACAATAGACAGATAAATTCCCCAGGGTCAGGACGGGAAGAGTCTAGGGAGACTTTTTTGAATGGGGTGAGAGACAGGGATAAGAGCTATTTATTTAAAAAATATTGCATTCTGTTAGGTGCCAATGGCTCATGCCTGTAATCCCAGATACTTGGGAGGCTGAGATCAGGAGGCTTGTGATTTGAGGCCAGTTCATGAGGCCTATCTTCAAAATAATCAGAGCCAAATGGACTGGAGGTGTGGCTCAAGCAATAGAGCAACTGCTTTGCAAGCGCAGAGCCCTGACTTCAAACCCCAGTCCCACCAAAAACATATGTGTGTGTGTGTATGTGTGTATGTGTGTGTGTGTGTATTCACATCTATGTCACATTCATATCATGTACATATGTCATATCACACACATATAATTCTCTAAGTCCTATGTGTTCAACAGAACAGCTGATCCTCACCGGGCACTTTTACTCCTCGTAGTCGCCACTGTCCCTTGAAAACAGGTCTGCAAGGCCAGCTACTTCAGCTTGCAAGGAGCAAAGAGCTGTACAAACAACCTGCAATTGTGTTTACTTGACGTATTAGAATAAATTAATAGAACGAGAGAGTTGAGTTTAATTAATGAAAACCCCAGGAAATCATGGTGTCTGGTTCTCATGCCTTCGTGGAGTCTTAAAGCAAAATCTTGTACACTCTACAGAAACTTCCCTGGGTGCTGAGCAAGGCTTCGTGTTAGAGAATGACGCATTTTCAAATCCGTTTATTGTTCTGATCACTTCTGCATTTCCTGATGTGGGGCAGGACCCCATTTGCACAGGACCTGAGCACTACATGCAGACAGATGACCCAAAATAAACCCAGGCGGTTTTTAACTTGTAACTCTTGGAAAACGACAGTATCAGATGGCATTTCTTTTTTTTTTCTTTTATTATTCGTATGTGCATACAAGGCTTGGGTCATTTCTCACCCCTGCCCCCACCCCCTCCCTTACCACCCACTCCGCCCCCTCCCTCCCCCCCCAATACCCTGCAGAAACTATTTTGCCCTTATCTCTAATTTTGTTGAAGAGAGAGTATAAGCAATAATAGGAAGGAACAAGGGTTTTTGCTGGTTGAGATAAGGATAGCTATACAGGGCATTGACTCACATTGATTTCCTGTGCGTGGGTGTTACCTTCTAGGTTAATTCTTTTTGATCTAACCTTTTCTCTAGTTCCTGGTACCCTTCTCCTATTGGCCTCAGTTGCTTTTAAGGTATCTGCTTTAGTTTCTCTGCGTTAAGGGCAACAAATGCTAGCTAGTTTTTTAGGTGTCTTACCTATCCTCACCCCTCCCTTGTGTGCTCTCGCTTTTATCATGTGCTCAAAGTCCAATCCCCTGTTGTGTTTGCCCTTGATCTAATGTCCGCATATGAGGGAGAACATACGATTTTTGGTCTTTTGGGCCAGGCTAACCTCACTCAGAATGATGTTCTCCGATTCCATCCATTTACCAGCGAATGATAACATTTCGTTCTTCTTCATGGCTGCATAAAATTCCATTGTGTATAGATACCACATTTTCTTAATCCATTCGTCAGTGCTGGGGCATCTTGGCTGTTTCCATAACTTGGCTATTGTGAATAGTGCCGCAATAAACATGGGTGTGCAGGTGCCTCTGTAGTAACCTGTGTCACAATCTTTTGGGTATATCCCCAAGAGTGGTATTGCTGGATCAAATGGTAGATCAATGTCTACCTTTTTAAGTAGCCTCCAAATTTTTTTCCAGAGTGGTTGTACTAGTTTACATTGCCACCAGCAGTGTACAAAGGTTCCTTTTTCCCCGCATCCTCGCCAACACCTGTTGTTGGTGGTGTTGCTGATGATGGCTGTTCTAACAGGGGTGAGGTGGAATCTTAGCGTGGTTTTAATTTGCATTTCCTTTATTGCTAGAGATCCCAATGCTTTACTTCTTAGTGTTTAATGGTAGCTGTGGCTGCAGCCTGCACACGCAGCTGTGTCGAGGGCCACAGTTTGTAAAACGGTTTCCTTGACCCCCTGAGCCTCCCGCACGAGAGGCACCAGCCCCGCTTGCTTCCTCTATCCCAGGCAGAACGGTGATGGCACTCGAGTTTCCCACTGCGAGACCCGAGACTGCGGCCAGAAGGGAAATGAGAGGTGACCAGCGTTCCCTGTGTAGATGGCAAAGCTGACTGCGCGAGAAAGGGAGGATTCTGCTTGGCTCCAGAACATTCTCAACTGAAATCTTTAAGATAAAATCTTTAAGATAGTAGAGGGCTGGCAAAGTGGCTCAAGTGCTAGAGCAAGCATGAGGCCCTGAGTTCCAATCCCAGTGCCACCAAAAAATAAATAAAAAAGTAATGCAGTGTGTCTTTTGACACTGTTGCACTTTTGATTTTGCTAAGATCTCAATCAGAGAAGCAAACCTAGAGGGAGGGAGGCAGGGTGGCCAAGTCCAGGCCCAGTGGAGCCTTCTGGGTGCCACTCCCCCGATTCTGAGCTCACAACCCCACCACCCCACCTTGAGCAGCTTCTCTTGCTGCATGTGCCACACTCCAGGCCACTCGACTGCCATAGGCCAGCTAGATTTCCCTTGAGGCCACGCCACCTGTAACTTTTGGAAAGTTGAGATTTTAGGACTTCTTGGCTCTCTCAGGAAGTCAGCCACCTCCTGTGGGGGAGTACTTCACTGCCTGGCAAAAGGCAGGGGCTAAGCGTGCATTAAAGTTAAAAGGCAGCCTAACTCTTGCCTGACGCTTTTAACAAATAATATATTGCCTGCTCTTGTTCCCACAGGGTAGGGAACAAAAATGCTTAAATTGTTTTATTCCAAAGAAATGCCATCTGAACTTTCTCAAAAGAAGAAATTCAAATGGTCAAAAAACACGTGAAAAAATGCTCACCATCTCTAGCAATAAAGGAAATGCAATTAAAACCACACTAAGATTCCAGCTCACCCCTGTTAGAACAGCCATCATCAGCAACACCACCAACAACAGGTGTTGGCGAGGATGCGGGGAAAAAGGAACCCTCTTACACTGTTGGTGGGAATGTAAACTAGTACAACCACTCTGGAAAAAAATTTGGAGGCTACTTAAAAAGCTAAACATCGATCTACCATTTGATCCAGCAATACCACTCTTGGGGATTTACCCAAAAGACTGTGACACAGGTGACTCCAGAGGCACCTGCACACCCATGTTTATTGCAGCACTATTCACAATAGCCAAGTTATGGAAACAGCCAAGATGCCCCAGCACTGACGAATGGATTAAGAAAATGTGGTATCTATACACAATGGAATTTTATGCAGCCATGAAGAAGAACGAAATGTTATCATTCGCTGGTAAATGGATGGAATCGGAGAACATCATTCTGAGTGAGGTTAGCCTGGCCCAAAAGACCAAAAATCGTATTTTCTCCCTCATATGTGGACATTAGATCAAGGGCAAACACAACAATGGGATTGGACTTTGAGCACATGATAAAAGCGAGAGCACACAAGGGAGGGGTGAGGATAGGTAAGACACCTAAAAAACTAGCTAGCATTTGTTGCCCTTAATGCAGAGAAACTAAAGCAGATACCTTAAAAGCAACTGAGGGCAATAGGAAAAGGGGACCAGGAACTAGAGAAAAGGTTAGATCAAAAAGAATTAACCTAGAAGGTAACACACACGCACAGGAAATCAATGTGAGTCAACTCCCTGTATAGCTATCCTTATCTCAACCAGCAAAAACCCTTGTTCCTTCCTATTATTGCTTATACTCTCTCTACAACAAAATTAGAAAGAAGGGCAAAATAGTTTCTGCTGGGTATTGAGGCGGGGGGGGGGGAGAGGGAGGGGGCGGAGTGGGTGGTAAGGGAGGGGGTGGGGGCAGGGGTGAGAAATGACCCAAGCCTTGTATGCACATATGAATAATAAAATTTAAAAAATTTAAAAAATAGAACTGAGCAAAGGTAGCAGCTCTTAGGATATAAATTCTGGGATGGTGATGCTTCTCAAAGTAAGCTTTTTGGATGATAAAACTTTATAGAAAACACAAAGCCCATCTAAAAATCTAAAACTTAACATTTTCAATTGGCATCCAATAGTCTAAGCATAATCTAAATAAAACTCCTAATTTTTCCATCTTAAAAAAAAAAAAGGAAGTAAAGCACTGGGGCTGGAGGCGTGGCTCAAGTGGTGGAGCCTCTGCCTGGCAAGTGCAAGGCCCTGAGTTCAAACTCCAGCATCACCAAAAGAATAAACTTAGTATTAAAGCATCAGCAAATTCTTACAGGAGAAAATTTCTGATGAAAGAGCAGGGTTTGACCACGATGGTGGAGCAGATTACATTTTCTGCTCGTGAAGATGCTCACAGATTTTATTTTATTTAATAATAATGTGAATTATGTTTTCAGCTAAAATGGTAAATTTATTAAGCAGTTGTCACCCAGTCTGTAAAGCTGACTTTGATAAGGTAGCTTTCTCTTCTTATTTCTATTTCTGCTTTAATAAAGACTGGTCCTCTGGAAGGAGGGTTTTAATCTGATTATGGGGGGCCTGGGTGGCCGTACTGAATAATCCCAGTGCTTCCCACAGACAAGCAGAGGGCATGGTTTTCAGAAGCGATGACTGGTGGTAGGCTTGCTTATTGTTCATCAGTGAATGAGAAATGAGCGCACCCAGGGGGTAGCATGGGGTTCCCATTTTACTTCCTTCCAGTTTACACAGGCTGCTGTGACCTTTGGACCGGACATTTCTTCTGACCGCCACACGAGGCACCAGTCCTTCACACACTCTGCTAGACACACAGGATGACTCTCAAGTCATGAAATGGGGTTTTATGCAATCCGTGGACTCCAACCATCTCCAGAAAGATGTGAGGGAGAAGTAATGGTCTGACAGAAATGATATTTATCTCTTCCATGAAAGGAAAAAAAATAAATAAAAACACATGAATGCAGAGGGGGGAAAGTGGCCACAGCCAAGGAATGACAGCTACAAAAGAGGGTGTGTTATATCCAAAGAAAATTCTGATTAAATAGAAGACCTACTATCTAAGAGATGGAGGATGAGTTAAAGGTGGAAAGTTGTGCTTTAATTTTTTAAAATGTTTTAATCAAAACAGCTCCACTCTTACGAATGTCCCTACCAGACGGCTCAAAATGCAACTTCTTCACACAACTGGCGAAGGTACACTTGCAACTGAAGTCTGTATTTTTTTTTTGTCTTGACTTAGAGTTCTGTCTTTTCTTCATCTCTGCAGCCTGAGACTGGCCAGGGTCAGTGTTTCTCTCAGGTGAACCCAATGGGGATCCCATCAACCCCGTTCTGTGTTGGATTGGCCCTAACTTCCGGTGGCTCTCATGTCATCATTGGCAGTCGTCTTGACCTTTCTCTTGGCACTAGGAATGAATGAAGACCCAGGCCCACACTGCACCCCTCTGTCTGGCCAAGTAGAGGAAGCAGGTGCTGCACCTGCCAGCCTGAGCCTAACCAAGGTGGCTCACCCAAGGGCTGGGGACAGCAGGCCTTTCTCTGGGTGCAACCCAGCTCCACCACCAGGGGGCGCCCTCACGACCTCCTCAGCCTGTCTCCACTGTTCCCCAGGTGCATGGAATGGCACCTGCTCCGGCGTGCGGGGGATCCCTGACCTTTCCTGCTGAGCTCTGGGGGGGGGGTCTCTCATCAGTGCCCCCCCGTCCCTGTGGCCCTGTGGGTTCTGGGCCTGTAGGACCTGTGTGAGCCTGTAAAAGTTCTGTGGAGCGGTCCCCATGGGTCACTAAGGTGCAGCTACTCTGTCCTTCCCCCAAACACAGGACCTGACCGACCTGACCGCCCAGGGCCTCCTGCCTGTTCTCTGCTGGCAGACATGGGTGCACGTCTTCAACTCGGGAGCACAAAGCACTCCCCAGTGTTGTCACACTGTGACTTGTCAGTTACCACTCCCTCACTGGGCGGCACTTAGGACAGCGGGTCATCTTTGCCCTGGTCACCACGCAATTCTTCCAGCCCGGAACAGGGCCCAGCCAGTGAGCTGACTCGATCAATATTTGTTGAATTAATGAAAACATGAGTGAAACAGCATCCGTTGTGGTTTGAGGCCTAAGAAAGGGTCTGGTTTGGTTAATTATAGATGACACACAGCGGTCTTCCGACCATAAAAGGGGCTTCAGGTCAAGGATTCTAAAATATCTAGAAACCCAACTCAGAATACACCCATCCTGTCTTCCCCTGCCTTCTGGTCTATACCCGTGACCTCCATTTCTCTTGAAAGGGTGTTAGAGTCTCCTTTCAGAGCAACCGCCTTGCCTCCTGTTGCTCTCGGCCTGTGTGACGCACCTTTACAGCAGGTGTACTTAACCCTAGCACTTCTGTCCCTGGGCATATCCAAACTGTCTGGAAAGATGTAAGGAATGTGGTTGTACCTGGGTTATGTACAAGAGACCACACCAATGATGTGGTAGGCTGAGTGAGGTGCCTCACGTCTGTAATCCCAGCTACTTAGGAGGCAGAGATCAGAGGATCACAGTTGGAGACCAGCCCTGCCAAGAGTGAGCAAGACCCTATCTCAACCAATAAGCCAAGCGTGGTATGCACACCTGTCGTTCTAGCTACTCAGGAGGCATAGGTAAGAGGACTGTGCTCTGGCACCAGCCCTGGACAAAAATGCAAGCCCATACCTGAAAAAAAAGTAAAGCAAAAACAGATTGGGGTGTGGCTCCAGTGGCAGAGCACCTGCTTAGCAAGTGCAAGACCCTGAGTTCAAACCCCAGTGCCACCAAAAACAAAATCAACAGTGCTGTGGCAGGATCTGAGGAGAAACAGTTCCTGCCTTTTGGTGGTGGCTATTCCTTCACTCCTCCCTGCAGGTTAAAGTTATTTTATAAATGGTGGTCATATGTCAAAGGAATTCTGAGCCCATGGTCTTCTACCATGATCCAGAGTCCCTCCAAGGGAGACGGAAGAAGCGCCGTCACCTCGGGGGAGGCCCTCCCTCCTGCCCCTGATGCAGTGGCTTAGAGAAGGATCCTATAAATGTGTCCTTGGACAAATGTCACTTGCAAGGCCAGGGGCCCATCAGTAAAACACGAAATGGGGCCTCGGGCCAAAGGGAAGAGAGGCAGGAGGCAGGACAGAAAGAAGAAGGTGGTCAAGTCCACACTGCCATGGGTCAGAGATCAAGGTCACACAGGGTCAAGGGGGAGCCTTAAACACAAAGGGTTTATGCTGGGTGGACGTTCCTTGCCCACTCATTCTCTTTGAGGAGCCATGATTATCACGCACTCCCTCTGCCCATTCTTCACCGCCTGGGGGAAATGAGGGGGGCATTTGGCCAGCACCCCCTTTCCTTTGCGGGAAGCAGATCTGCTCTCTCCCCAGTCTGCCTCTGGCTTGGCGTCAGAAGCCCCCCTCCTTCCTGCAGGTCATAGCTCCAGCCCGAAGACCCCCGTGTCATTATAAAGACTGTCTGAGCCTCCTCTCTGCCGCACACTTCTGCTCTTACTCTTCAACAGACTGAGGACTCAGCAGGAAAGAGGGGGCTGTTTATTGGGCCCCTCGAGCCAGAACATATGAATGTAAACCTGCCTTCTTCCCCTCCCCGGACCCCCGCATAGGAAGCAAAAGCTCTTTAGAGGGACGGGTGTGTAAGTTCAAAGCGGACAGAGGAGGAGATGCAGCCGCCGAGAGCTTAGTCCACATTTAACTGATGGGAGCGAGGGAATTGCAACACAAGAGACTGCTGAGAAAAGTACCAGGAAGGGGAGGCCATTTGCACTGGGGAACGCAGAAAAGAGGCCCAGAAGGAGACTGCGGGAAGTGTGGGAGCCCCCGGGGCTGTGGAGGGGAAGCACAGTGTGATGATGTGCCCAGTTTTACACGAACATCTCTTTCCCATGTGTGAAAATGTTAGATGTGACCAGTTCCACGTTAAAAATGAACCACCTTTTTAGGATTTTGTTATGAAAACATTAACACAGATATTAAGCCTCAGCAAGGAAGGAGAGAAAGTGGAACCTGTGTGCTGTTGACAGAACCATGACAGGGTGCAGCTGCTATGGGAAGCATCTGACAACTCTTCAAAAACTTAAGACAGTTACCCACTGTATGGCCGGAAATCTGACTTGTAGGTTTACACCCAAAAGAATGAAAACCAGGGATTCATCTTTGTACTGTTTGTACTCTCATGTTCAAGCAGCATTGCTCCCAAGAGCCAAAGGGTGGAACTAACCCGGATTTCCTTCAGCAAACATATAAACAAATTGTGCTCAAGCCATACAATGGGATATTACCCAGCCATAAAAAAGGAACAAGATACTCATGCATGCTACAATATGGATGACCTTAGAAATAACACAGGAGCTGCAAGAAGCCTAACACACAGGACAGATGATATACGATTCCACGTATGTGAGGCACTTAGGATAGTTAAATCCTAAGTCTGTCAACAGACAGAAACTTGAGCAGACGTTATGGGGGCAGGGGATGATGGGGAGTCAGTGAGTAATGGATGCAGAGTTTCAGTTTGGGAGGATGAAAAGTTCTAGAGACGAGGCCGGGTGTGGTGGTACACGTCTGTAATTCCAGTTACTCAGGTAGGAGGATCACAGTATAAGGCTGACCCAGGCCAAAGTGTGAAACCTGATCTGAAAAATACCTAAAGCAAAAAGGGCTGGAAGCGTGGCTCCAGTGATAGAGCACCTGCCTAGCAAGTGCAAGGCCCTGAGTTCAAAATTCTGCCAAAAACAAACAACAAACAGGCCAACAGTCCATGGGAGTCACTGATTACTTATGCCATGCATAGAAAGAAACTCGGATGACCATCTTCTCCCACTCAGGAGCCAGGCAGCGTTATTTAAGAGAGGAGTGGCTCTGCCTTACAAGGATGAGAAACACTGACAATGTTACACAAGTGTCTTCAGTGGTCTTTAACACACGGCCTTTTCCAGACAGCAGGGCGTTCAGTCATCACTCTACTCCCAACATCCTTGGTCCCCATTTGCAACAGCCGGCTGAGGCGGGTCGGGCAGTTCTGGCCACCTCACGTTCTCAGTCTGGCTCCTCTGCAGACACCCTCTGTCACCCGCTGTCATCAGCGTGCCCAGCCTCTGTTGGGAGCCAGTCTAAATGAAGGAAAACAATTTCCCAGTCATGGTGGCACGGTGACTCCTTAGGGTAGCCATTCAGATGAGATGTTTGTCACCGGGCAAGGTGACAAAGGGCAAGGAGTGCGTCTGCCCTTGCTTTCCAAAGCAGTGATCCACAACCACACCCAGGAGCCCGGGTCACTCGATGCAGGACCACGCGAGTCCCCAGCAGGACGCTAAGTAGGTCTGCCAGGCACCTGCGAGCATGGCTTTCATGGGCGGTGCCCACTTCCCACGTGGGGACGGCCAAACACCAAGTCCTCTAATTCAGTAATCAGGACGGATAATTGCACACTCTTAATTGTTTTCTTTTTCATCCGAGGTGCATGATGACGGGAGTTGGTAAAATTAGTCCCCAAGCCATGTGAAGTCTTCCACTTTGCTGATTAAAGTCCTAATTGATTCTGAACGCTTTACAGATCAAGCTCGGTGGATTACTTGGGGCATACGGAGGCGGCTTCTAAAGGAAGCGTTCGCCCCAAATTAGGGTTTGAATGAGCCCCGAGTTGCAGATGCCCTGCGTGAAGACGCTCCGGTTCTCCCAGTGCGGCAACGAGCCTGGCCGTCGCCCCTCTGAGCTCAGATGACTCAATCCATGCGGCAGGCGATCCTGGGCCTGAGGCAGGCATCAACCTGCAAGGCCTAGCCAGGATCCCGCCCTCCTGCGAGGCCATCGTCAGGTGCAGTGACACGTGGATCCTGTCTAATGAGTGTGTGTGACTTACGAGCCAGTGCAAACTGACATCTCCTCGGTGTTCTGTCTTCATCTTGTGCCCGCAGCTGCACCGACTTGTATGGATAATGCAGCAGTTTAGATCTGCACTAACTCATTTATTCGGTCCACCTCGTTCAGGGACATCAGAGGACCCTGGCACAGGCGTCCTTATGCATAGCCCTGGTGGTCATGGGCACCCACCTCCCACGCAGCGGACGAGGGTCACACAGTATGGGGAGTCCCCGTTACAACAGATATAACCAACTTGCTCCCCAAAATGGCCACGTTAGTGTGTACATCAGCTCATCACCCTCTGACCCTGTTCAACGCCTGGTATCAAACACTGGACAGCTGGCACGCCTACAATCCCAGC
Source organism: Castor canadensis (assembly GCF_047511655.1). Taxonomy (NCBI): domain Eukaryota; kingdom Metazoa; phylum Chordata; class Mammalia; order Rodentia; family Castoridae; genus Castor; species Castor canadensis. The sequence goes on along the minus strand of NC_133391.1, from coordinate 2,241,830 downwards.
GACTCGGGAGGATCAAGGTTCGAGGCCAGCCCCAGCAAATAGTGCTCAAGACCCCATCTCAAAAAAACCCATCACAAAAAAGGGCTGGCAGAGTGGCTCAAGGTGAAGGCCCTGAGTTTAGACCCCAGCACTGCAATAAAGAAATTAATATTAGACAATCTGGTGAGTGAAAATTCCTACTTGGCTTGAATTCAGATTTCCTAGATTGACTGTGGTGACACACGCATTCATCTCCTGCCAGCTGCTTTGTTAAATCCTTTCCCTATTTTTTTAGTTGGCTTTTTCATATTTATTACCTCTAGAAAATCAAGGCGATATAGTTGGTACTCAAGGCTGTATTTTCTTCCAGTCTCTTTTGGTGGCACTGAGATTTGAACTCAGGGCCTCACGCTTGCTGGGCAGGTGCTCACAGGTTGAGCCACTGCGCCAGCACTTTCGTGTCTTTCAAGGCCCTCCCTCCACCACTATTTTCCAATGGTTTGTGGTTTTATGTTGGGATTCATTTTGACATGTAAGGAAGTGTCGTGGACATGGTGGCCTTTCTTCCACATTGACTCAACTCAGGAATCAGCTGAAACCAGGGAGCATGCGGCTATCTCCTGGTGGCTGGGGACAATAAATGAGACGGAAGAGTACGAGTTTTCATGGTGTGACTTCATTCTGGACAATGTATCAGGAACCAAGTGGCCCATATGGCTACCAGCGGTCATCTTGACTTGGGACAAAGTCAGTGCTGAGGACAGCAGAGCAGACAGCCAGAAGGGTCCAGGTCTTTAATGACATGGTGCGATGCCCAGGTGTGGGCTCTGCCTTTGGACTCTGTGTGTGGTATTAAATTATCTTACTTGGAACCCCACTGTGAGTTAGGTTTTCTGCTAGTGAAGTCCAAAGCACCTGATAAGTAAATGGATCTTATCATGTGCCCCTAAGGGCCTGGTGTGGTGGTACATCCCAGCTTTGTGGATCGAGGTCCAAGACCAGCTTGGACAAATGAGAAATAACTAAAGCAAAAGGGGTCTGGGGCATGGTGCAAGAGGCAGAGCACCTGCCTAGCAAATGCACCTGAGTTCAAATCCCACTACTGCCAAAAAAGAAAGTGCTGCTCCCCTGCAGCCCGTGTGATGTGAGGCTCAAGGCATGAGCAAGGGCTCTGGGGAAGGTGGACTGAGGAGAGGCCACCTCCAGCCTGGCTCGGCACAGGTGGGCCTGAGCGGAGACCCTTCCCAATTCATGGCCCCCAAATCCTGAGCAGCCACAGAAGACAAGGCTGTTTTACACAGCTAAGTTTTGAGGTCCCTGTTACAGTAAATAACCCAAAATGATATGTGGCTCATTTTGCTCCAACACCACAGATTTTTGCTTTATCTGTATGATATGTTTAGATACAGGTAAGACTTACTACTTTGTCTTTAAATAATTCCTGTTAACGCTTGTGCTGGATCCTGGGCCCCAAGGGTGGAGAGAGGCTTTTCTGGGTTCCTCCTGGAACCCACTAAAACCCAGGCCTGGGTGCAAACCACAGAAGAAACTCCAAAACCAATGGTGGAACATCTCCCGCGTGTCCCACACTCTGTCCTCTCCCAGGAAAGGGAAGGAACGGTGGGTCCTCTTCCGTTCCTTTGCCTGCGCGTACAGCGCTAAGGAAGTTCACGGCCATAAAACGGCATTGGTGTGGACATTCCACAGTATTTGCTGACAGCAGCGCCTCTGCCTTCCAGAGGTGACACAGCCCACTGCCGCTCTGCGACTTTTTCCCACACAAGATGGATGTCTTGCCACACTCCGCATCCTTCATGGGCCACCGTGCGCCATGTCTGGAGCAGTGTGCTTCCTGAAGCCGTTTTGTTTTAACTTTAGAATCACTTGGCCAGTTTCCTGATGGTGCTCAATTTACACATTCATCTGGGGACTCTGGTCCCCTACGTCACTGAGTCACACCCCTCTTCGAGGTCCATCACTCCACCCATCCCTATCGTGTCTTTAGGGTCCATCACCCCATCGGTCCTTATTTTAAGTGTTTGCTGAAGTTCTATGGAGTCCTGTCCATTTCTTGTTAGACTTTTAAAAAATCGTTTGAAGATTTAGCTTGCTGCAGGGAAGGAGCTCTCATCTTGTTATGCTTACATCTGTGTAAGTAATCACTCCTGATGGAAGAGAACTGCATTCTTCCATGTAAACCTTAGGTCCTGGCATCTTTCAGAATCCTTGTTGTGCCGTGTTATCATAGGTTTCTTATTTTTTCTTGTGGTGCTGGGGATGTAAAACCTCACTTTTTCTTTTTCACGCGCACACACCTGTACCATCAGAGGCTGTGGGGTGGTATCTCAGAGCCGGTACACAGGTCTGCTGGTCAAATTGGGTAACTGGTATTTCTTGGTTCTTGTCATTTCTTTGTGTCTGGACCCTGAAAGCTGCTCCCCCTGGTTGTTCATAAAATGTGTTGCAGATCATTGTGAACCCGGTGGCCTTGCGGGCCCTAGAGCTAGCACCGTTCCTACTGGCTGTTTTTTTTTTACGGGATACCTGGCTCCTTTTCCCTCTTCCTCCCTTCCTACTCTTCTGCTCTGAGGTTGTCTCCAGCTTCCACACGAACGAGAACAGGCAGCATTTGTCTCTCTGTCTGGCTTATTTCACTTAACACCCTGTCCTGGGGTCCCCTCCACTTTTGTAGGTGACAGGATTCCATTCTTTTTTGGGGGATCACTAGTTTTTCATGTGTCTACAGGATATTGGCCAGAACTATTTTAAAATCCAGATTTCAGGGTGACTTAAATAATGCCAAGTGTGGCCCAGGGTCACTGTCACGGGAGGCCTGTCCTCTGATCCGCCTGTCACTAAAAGTGTCCTGGTTCCCCAGCAGCCTTCCCTTGCCTTTCAGCTCAGCCCAGTGAACTCAACCCAAGTCCACCAGGAGCATGAAGTAGTGTAAAGCGTACTCCGAACATTTTTCCCATCAGGAAAACATTTTTCTCTTATTTGTCAAAATCTGTCACGGGCGGGAGAATACAGGGCTTTATTTATAGATTGTGCTCTTTAATAACAACACTCGAAATCTTATTTTTCTTCCTCCGGGGGGGTGTCTGACGCCATTTAGCCATTTACACTCAATGTCCAGTTCTCTTCCAAAGGCCATTTGTCCTGGGTTCAACCTCATTTCTACTGACGACGAGGCAGGTTCACTGGTAGGCTGTGTAAAATCTCCAAGAAAGGTTTTTTCCATAAATCATGCATTCCGAGCCAGAAGCTCTCCCCGGTGCGCAGGGCTAACGTCTCACACGACACTTGTGTGAGTGACAAGTCCTCATATCAGAGAGCTCACCCATCTCGTTGTCACCCTATTAAGATCGGTATTTTGAAAACACAGATCAACCCAAGGGAAGAGCGAGGACATAAGCACAACATTACAAAGAATCTTATTACGCTTCTATCTTTGGAAATATTAAGCATGAATTACTTTTAAACCGAGACTTAAAATATGTTAAGTACTTATAATACTATTAACGTGAAGCAGAAATTAAATATCAGTCTCTTAAGAAATACAAAAATAGGGTGATTCCTTCATTAAAATGTTAATATCACCAAATAATTCAATTTACAAAAAAAAAAAAAAAGACCATCACGTCTTCAAGAAAAGACATTGTGTCTAAAAGTCTATTATTTGGGGTAGATAGTATCTCTGTGTGCTTTTAACAAGCTTTAAATGAATTTTAATAAAATGATAATTTTCACTCTAACAAGTGAAAATGCCAACACAGATTGTATAATTTTTGAATTACTAATCACGCACACACAGGGTATTTTTAGTTGGCTTATTACGTTTGGTCAAGAACTCAGACAGTTCTTAGAAACTTTTTAAAAGGTGTGATTTTCATCCAAGATGATAATGAGAAATGCTTTAGGACTGCCTGACTCGGGCATGTGCCCTATGCGCAGGTAAGCTGCTCCTGCGAGTCAGTGGCACTGCCACCCTCACAGACAGGGACCTGGAAGTGAAGGGGGAGTTCCTGTAGCTCTCGAAAAGCACACACTAGGATGGGGAGGCCCTGTGTCCCAGGGCTGCTGTTCCTTGCCCTGCAAGATTCCCTCTCTCTAAAGGGGCAGAGATCAGTGTCAAAAAAAATCACATCTAAATACAGAAGGAAACATGCAAGAAACCCCATGCTCCCAGCTCCTCCTCAGTTATAGTTCTAGTTTATTTGTCTGTTCGCAATGCCAGGAATTGAACCCAGGGCCTCATGCAAGACAGGCAAGTGCTCTGCCATTTGAGCCAGGCCCCAGCCCTTTTCTCTGTACTTTGTTTTTGGACAAGGCCTCACTAACTGCTGGAGTCACTCTTGAACTTGTGATCTTCTGGCCTCTGCCCCTTCCCCCGGAGTAGCTGGGATTACAGGTATGCATTGCCATGCCTGGTTCCTCCTCAGTTTTATTGAAGGAAGAAGCTGAATTAGTGAGTGGCTGGTCATTATTACTTGTGAGAATGCATATTATTCTGAATTCTATTTCCAGCAAAGCTAATACTTTATCGTGGTGCCAAGTGTTGCTTTCATAATTAAAGGTCTGCTGGCTTTTCTATCACCAACTCCCCATGTGAGCTTTGCAACAGCTTTTTAGAAGGGATTTATTTATGACTTTGAAAGTTACACAGATAGGAACAAAACAAGGGAAGAAAAGAAAGAAATGAGCTCGCTACTACCCACAGGGCTGTTTGTTGTGGTGCAGGCAATGGCCAGATATTGGCAGGTTTCCAATCTGTTCCCCAAACGCCCAGCCTGCATTCACAATACTTGCTCGGATTATTCCCTCAAGTCAAAACTGAACTATTACAACAAATTTTTGCTCAAAAATTATCTAAAGACTAATAAATCCATTCCCACCTAAATATCTAAGAGCTTTCGTTTTCCCTGACACTGTAGAACATCCATTCTGAATCTGTACTGGGCGTGTTGCTTGGCTCAAGGTTGCAAGGGGAAAGAGAGGGTTTGCCTAGAAGCTCACCAGGCAAGGTGGGAGTCCTGGGCCATCGTGACACAGCACGGTGGTAGGTGGAGTGGAGGACTGCAGAGAAGAGGCAGGTGGGGGTGTCCTGGAGACCCTAGCAGGTGGAAGTGACAGGAGAAGGGTATCCAGTGCTAGGGATTTGTCAAAGAACGGTGTGGCCAGGAGGAAAGCACAGTTGGCAGGGATGGAATATTGCAACCAGAGGTGAAGTCTTAAACACCGGCCCAGGGACGGAAGATCTTCGGCTCTGGGCCTATAGGGAGTGCTGAGGATTGAGTGGCGGGCTTTAGAAGGACACTATTGTTGCTGCACGTGGCCAGGGTGGGGCATCATCTTCGGAGATTCCTCCTCCACCTGGTCCACTGGGGTGCCTGTGGCTTGTGGCCTTGCCAAAGGGAACGGGTTTCCAGATGCTCATCTCCCGTGGGTTCCATTTTCATTGTTGTTCTTGGTACTGGGATTTAAACTCAGGATCTCATGGTTGCCAGGCAGGTGCTCTATCACCTGAGCCACTCCACCAGCCCTTTTTGTGTGATGGGTTTTTTTGAGATAGGGTCTCATGAACTATTCACCCAGGCTGGCTTTGAACCACGATCCTCCTGATCTCTGGCTCCTGAGTGGCTGGGATTACAGGCGTTGGCTCATGTGTCTCATTTTCTAAGGCTAAATCCCAAGAGGTCAGCAATTCCAGGCTCTTCCACCTCCTGGTCACCACTGTCCTCCACTGTAAGAAGGAAAAGCATGCCTGTCACCACCCTGAGCCCCAAGGATGTCTAGGAGAGCTCAAAGCCTGCGTATAGAAGTCCAGGAAAGGATTTCTGCATAAAATTCCTCTGGGTGCAGCACAGGAATGACTGGAAGTCATCAGGGCGTGACAGCAGTTCTCCTAAACTCACCTCATTGAAAGAAGCATTTCCAACTAAAATTGTATAGTTCTCAATGGTATTAGAGATATACTTACAGTAGTCCGATCAACTGTGTCCTAAGCCATTATCCTAATAACTCAATATCAAATTAATTTTTTAACCTAGAGTTTATGGCCACTGGAAATAAAAATTTCTAGTGCACTTTGATGATGGGAGGGACTGAACAATGTTCCAGGGGCATACACCTGGTGCAAATCCTGGCTCTGCATTTACTGGTCTGGTGGCAATGGTGGTGGCAAGTGGCCTTCTTTATAAAATAGCTCTCCCAGCACAGACTGCAATCATTGCTATGTCAGGGCCAGGACCCATGGAACTGGGGAATGTAAAGGAACAGGTGAAGAATCTGAAATGGTCCTCTGAGTTCCAGCTCTGTGAGGACCTCGTTGATCGTGGGAGAGGAACTGGTCTGGTAAGAAATAGTGACTTCTCTGTACATGTTGAGATTGAAGGGTCTGTGGAACACCCAGACAGCAGCGGTGTGCGTGTGGGTCCCAGGAGCAAGGCTCAAGGTCATGAAAAATCCCTGGGAGATTCAGGAACAGTGACAGATTCGGACAACAAAGAACTGGGAGCCACACAGCCCCAAACACTTTATGGAAGAGCAGAAAGGAAAGCACCCAAAGAACAGTTACTGAGTCATGGCTGCCAGAGACCTGCAAAACGTGAGGACTCAAGGGTGGAAAAGAGGGTGGCCAACCCTGTCCCGAGGGCCAAGGAGACCAGACCAACAGAGACCCCAGATTTGGAGATGCGTGAGTGACCTTTGTAAGTTTCCCTTGTGATGACAGTTCCAGTGAGGACAGAACACGAGGCAGCCAGTTTCTACAGCCTAAAGGTATCCTGCTGGGGAGAAGGGTTGGGTTGAGCTGCTGCTGCCCTTCATCGGAGAGGGGAAGGGAGCCAGAGGGGTCTCCTGGTGGGAGAATAGGAAAAGTGCTCAGTGCCCTTGGAGGAGGTCCAGGAAAATAAATGTAATTCAGATAGAGAGAGGAAGAGGTCACAGCCTCAGAGATGTGATGGAAGTGGGGCGCCTCCACTGGGACCTGAGGGAGGTGAAGAAGGATGGGCGATGTGCCCAGATCTGGGGGAGTTAGGGGGGCGGTTCCTTTTCTGCACAGGGCCAGGAGACCTGAGAGCGAGTGAGTGAGGCTGTGGGAAGCCCCAGCAGAGCGATGCGCATTAAAACATCAGCTGTGATTGAAGATGAATGCTCTCGAGTGCCGCAGAAATGACCTATCCATACATAATCAAGTGCCTTAAACAACGTCCTTCTGTGTTTAAACCAGAGGGTGGAATTCCCTTAGACCATTTCGAATTTACACCTTATGCTCTACCTATTTTCATGCAATAAACAGAACTTATGGAAAATCTTTACTGAGATCTTTTTAAACAGTATATTAAGTGTATGCCCAAAGAGGTGCAGCAGCCATGCCCCTCCTCCCTGCGCATGTGCATGTGTACACATGCGTGTGCTGGCCGTATGTCTCTGGTGAGCTTTTATTATTCACTTCATGAAATTAAGAGTCATTTCTCAGCAATCTCAACTTGCAGTTAATAAAATTCCTGGGATTCCTTCCTCCTGCTAGGCTCAAGCTTTTCTCACTTACTTCAAACAGAAATGCATATGTGTTATCAAGAAATACAAACCCATGTTTCTCCTTTAATTGGGACAGAGTCTAAAATTATTAAATTGGATTTCTGCAAAGTTGTATATAGGAGAGAAGCTCCAATAAAATATCATTTCCCCCCAGCTTATTCCAGAACACGCAGTTTCAATCTGTTTATGCCGACAACTCAGCCCCTTTCTGAGTGCTCCAGGAATTGTCTCTGCTCAGTCAGATGCTATTTTATTTTTAGTATTTTTTGCCTCATACAGCAAAAACTTGTTCAATGTTAAGTAAATGCTTACTGCAAGTAGGATGTCTTATTAATTGATTGGGCTGTGTTTACAAAAAGGAAATAAAGAGGGAGGAAGGGAGAGAGGAAGGAAGGAGGGAAGGAAGGAGGGAGGGAGGGAAGGAAGGGAGGGAAGGAAGAAAGGGGTGGAAGGGAAGGAGGGAAGGAAGGGAGGGAGGGAAGGAGGAAAGGGGTGGAAGGGAAGGAGGGAAGGAAGGAAGGGAGGAAAGGAGGAAAGGGGTGGAAGGAAGGAGGGAAGGAGGGAAGGAAGGAAGGGAGGGAAGGAGGGAAGGAGGGAAGAAAGAAAGGGAGGAAAATGAGCCGAAGAAATCATTCTGCTGTGTCTGTGTGCTGAGGTTCACTGCTCACCAGACAATGTTGGGGTGGTTTTTAAGTCAGTTTGTTACCTGACTTCTGTCTACCCAGAATGCCCAGTGCGTGCAAAGCTCGGGCCATCTGCTCAGGGGACAAATTTTCCCTTTATTTTGTGATGGGCTGGCTATCAACGTAACACCTGCAATGAAGTTGCACCCGGACCTCGCCCTCCAGCCTGAGTTAGCAGCACCCTTTCTCCCTGCTGTCCGGCTGGCTTGCCCACAGGTCATTTTCTGGACCACTGCTCTGGATCCCCTTCTCTGAAGCTGCACTTCTGGGGGGCTGTGCCTCCTGGCTCTCTGGACCGGGCGGGTAAGCTCACATTTTCAGATACCTCGCTTACTGTTCCTTGTGTGGCGACATCCTGCCGAAACACATCCTATAGTTGATGAAAGCACCATGGTAGAAGCCCTTTTCTGGGGGAGGGCTATTTGGTAAATGATAATTTGATTAATTCAGGAGGTTGTACCCATAATGGATTTGAATACAGAACTGCACAGCTTATAAAAATTAAGGCTTTGTTTAACTAGACACACTGGTAACACAGCAGGGAAACGGGTTAGTTTCATCTTCAAGGCCTCAGGCAGCGGCAAGGCGGTGCACAGGGGCCCAGGTGGAGAGATGCCGCGGGTGCTAAGCGGCACTTTTTCAAAGTGACTTCCCTCTAAACTCCTCCTTGTTGAAATTCCAGTTAGGGAAATGGGTTTTTGTTTAGTTTAGTGAAGTCTGATTCTTGGTTCCCAGACACAGCAAGCTGTGTGTCTGTCTGGGTGGATTGCAGGCTAGGGTTCTAAGCATGGGGGTCACGAGAGCCAGGTGGCAGGCCCAGCTCCTCGGAGTCTCACAGTGCCATCTGGGGAGGACCTGGATGAGACACTCCTCCTCTTCCATCTCCTTGTCCCTTCCTGGGGGACTCTTCTCTGCCTGTGTGGTCACTAGGAGAGACCGCCTTCCTCCCTTGGGTTAAGATGACGCTTAATCAGAATATACGTTTGTGTATGTTCTTCACATCTGTTTAGTTTTCTTGGGTTCATAAATTCAAAACTTGAGAGTTCAATTGGTTCAAACCCTTCCTTGTACAGATGGGAAAACCGAGTCTGGGACCCCCAAAACCAAAGGGTACCAGGGTTCCCAAGACTTCACCACAGGTCAGGTCTCACAGAAATGCATTCGTGCTGTGAGTAGCGAGGCTGACTTTCTATGGTGGCCTTTTATGTAACAATGCCTGGGTGCCCACAACAATATTGTTTCAGCCGCAAAAGAAACTAATTAATTTTCACCCAAAGCAATGTGAATAAAAAAAAATCAGATGTGCTGAGAAACGAATTAAAATTAATAAAAGAAGACTGCCAATTGAAAACAGGTTGATTTCAGTTAATTCGGAGAGGAAAGCACTCCAGTCCTATTTTGCTGTGATGGGGACCGTGACAATTTCTTCTCCACAATAAAGGCTTCATTCTGAAATAGCTAGAGACAAAGGTAACACATCACCCCCTCTGCAGTTATAAAACAGACAATAGGAAGGCAGGAAATTCAACCTGGCCTAGCAGGCAGAGCAAAGTGAGCCTGTGCTGTGCAGAATCCTGCAGCAAATAAAACTTAGCAAAAAGTCAAGGAAAGTGGTCCTTTTCTTTTGAGTTAGTGCTGGGCTCCACACTAAGACTTCAGCTGAATGTCCAACCTTGAGTGTTCAACCAACCCCCAGGGCTCAGGAAATGGGGCCCACAGACCTCTCCTCTGTCAAGTATCTAAGGATGTTCCTGAGCTCGGTCTCATAGACCCAACTTGACATGTGCTGGACGCATTCCCATCAAGTGGGAGCGGGAGTTGGGCCCCCCCAACACACTTCTCTCTGGTTGATGTCTTCCTAGAATCCTAGAAGCCAGGCTTGCCTTGCCAGGACCCTCGTGCTCACAGGGACTCCTGGTGGACTTTTCCTTGCTGCCTGATTCAGACGGGGCTCAGGGTATCAGGGAGTGTGGTTTTGACCGAGCAGCAGGGAGGGAAGGTAGTGCCGTTCCCTCACACGTGGTCAGCAGTGCAGCTGGATCACATGGCTGGTCTCATGGGGTCACCCAGACCTCTCTCCAAGTGTGCAGTTGGCCTGTCCCTAGTTGCCAGCTATAGCTGTACACTGACCGTCACCACTGAGTATGGGAGCACTGTGGGACATGGTAGTGAGTCACCTGGGTTTCAGACAGACCCTCCCCTCACCAGTGTGCAGCAGCAGTCATCACGAGCGTCACCACAGTGTCCCCAGGTTGTCCTTGGAACCCTGGTGTATCTCCCAAAGGGGTAATGCTGCTTTCCACGATGCAGGACAGCAAACACAGCAGAGCCTAAGGGTCAGGGACAGTGACATAAGTCTAGAACAGGGCTGCTGGGGATCTCGTCAACTCTGCTAAACAGGTCCTCCCTGGAGAGGCCACACTGGACAACTGAGGTGTCAGCTGGACCCAGTGATTCACTAGGACCCATCTGTGAAGCAGTACTCAGGTTTTTCTTTTGGTCAGTTGGTTGTAAGGGCCTCTTCCCACTGAGACAATGGCTGTGAAGTAGGGACAGGTGTCTGTGTCAAAGAGCGAGGGACATGGAGCCTGGGGTCACCCTATATCTTCTCTGTCTTCCTGGGCCTGGCCCCACATGGACCAGTCTGCCCACCGATGGACTATCCCTGCCCCCTGGGCCCCTGACAATACTTGGCATGTTTCAGGCAGTTCTGGTCCCCAGACACTTGACACTCTGTTCTTAGGGCCCAGAGACTCACTAGGGTAGAGGTTGGAGTCTCTCAAGTAATGAGCAGCTATCAATGGCCTTGGTAGCACTCCAGAGCCCAGAACTGCACAGACACACACAGCGCCCTCACCAGAAGGAGTCCCCTAGAACCACCAGACCTGCCGGATCAGGTGAGGTGAGTGCCAGGGAGGCTCTGTCTGGATCTGCCTGAAACCAAGTCTTCTGAATGACCCAATACCTGGTACAGGCAGTGCCCAAGGCTGAATAGGATGTGGCATGAGGAGAGAAGGCAGGCATTCATGACCGCCTAACACTGGCACATCCAGAAACCCCTGCAGAGCAGGTGGCCCTGGACTTGGAGACAGGAAGCTGATGGTAACAGTCTCAGCTCATTAAGCTGGGTCTCTTAGGATTAAATTCCTACTGGTTCCCCTATATCAACTTGAGACTTGGAACAAGATGAGGCTGGGGGTTGCCTCTGCAGCAGCTCTCTCAAAGTTCAGTGAGCTTACGAATCACCCAAGAGATGCTGATGGCCCAAGTTCGGGGACCACACTCTAAGCAGCTCTGCCACAGGTCACAGCATAGTCTGGGAAGCAGCACACTGGCGTCACCTGGGACCTTGCTAGAAATCTTGCTTTTCCCAACTTTAATGTGCACATGAATCACCTGAGTATCTTGAGAAGATACAGAATTTGATTCAGGAGGTTTGACAGGGAGCCAGACTTTCGCATATCTAACAAGCCCCCAAGATGGTACTGAGATTATTGGTCCAAGGACCAGGCTTAAGTTCAGTCCAGTAATTTTCCACACTGTCTGTGTATCAAAAACCCATGGGAACAAAAAGCCCTCCTCACCCAGTCCAGGTGGGTATCAGAGCTAAGAATCGGTGTTGTAGTCGTACCAGATTTTATTCTATTTCGTTACTTGAAACTCTTTCTTGGCAATGATTGCTCAATGTGCAGGTCCACCACTTGCTCACGCACCGTAGGATTTGCTCTTGGTTCAATCTTCCTGCCACCCTAGCCAGCCTCAGCTTCCTCCCCACCAGCTCCCTGCACCACGGTTTCATCTTCCATTTCTGAAGCAAGCACATACGGCCTGTGACCACGCCACAGGCACGTCTCCAGATATTCTGGTCCATGTCCTCCACAAAGGGACTCAGAAAAACTCTGCCACCCTCACAGATTTTAACTTACATTTAAGTGTTTGATCTCCAGGTATTGTAAGTGAGACCTCCGGTCACCGTGTGCAACAGGACCTAGAGACTAACGTGAGTATACCTTCCACCATGCACTTAAAAATCCTTTCACAGCTGAAACTGTTACGTCACTCCTTCACCCCCTGCACAGAGTTTTATTCTGCCAGAAACTCTTTTATTTATCATGGAACCACTCCTCTTTTATAAAAAGGACATTCCGATTATATAAAAATATTTCCAGTGACCCTGAAATTGTAGCTATTAAACCTTTCTGAGTTGGCTATCTGTGATAATAATTATTAATAATTAATCAAGCTAAGCATGACAAGTTTTGACAAATAATGACTGGATGCGAAGGTAAAATGTCCTGGAAACACAGCCGTGAGGAGATGGATGAACTGCTCCTTTTCAATGAGCTTACTATTCACAGATGAATATTGCTTCTAGCTGGAATGAAAGCACATCCGGCACCCATTTTATTTCTGTTTTTCCTTTTTATAAATGCATGCACTGAGAAACCTTCCTCTCATAAATAAACAGCTGGGAATGAGGACCTTTTGTGACCTCAGTTGGTTCACTTGCATCGTTGGGATTGCTGTGCCCAAAACTGCGCCGTAACTCATCAGCAGACATTATTTTTAATGGGCTGTTGGCTGACAATTTGATTGGGTCCTCCTTCAATTTTGTTGAGAGCAAAGACTTGTCAGCCACCTGCCTTGCATGGGGTTCCTTTCCCGGCCAGCAAAGTCACTCTCTTCCCCTCAGTGTGGACCCCAAATGATCCTCTCCACAGGAAGGAACTTTGTGTCCTGAGCAATGTGACAAGAATGCAGAGTCTGGTGGGAACAGTGACTTCCTTTGGAATGTAGTGGGAAGAGAAGGGAGAACCCAGCTGTCCACCGTGATGGTGACTGTCCCCAGTGGTGGACACAGTGAGAGAGCCTGTAAGCTGGGGATGTGGAAACCACTTCCCCACTTCCTTGAAAACCATCCAAGCCCCGAGTACACTTCAGAAACACAGCAGACTTAAAACCACCTCATCCAACTTCTGCTTCGCAAAGACTGACGTCCACACTGCACTTGGGTCTGGAGGTCACCTTTGATCAAGGGTGACACGTAAGTCACAGGAAGGAATGAGATCTCCAAAGGTGGAGAGCCAAACGATACACTGAACCGAAGGACCTGAATCCTGAGACCCCACATGTGGGCTGAGGAGAAGCAGAAGGAGGGCTGGCCACCAAAAGGAGCAGGAGCCGAGGGAGGAGGAGCACAGAGCCACTGAGAAGGTCCCATCCTGTCCTGGGAACCAGGGAAAGGAAAGGAGAACAGGGCTCACCATGCAGACTCCACTCATTCACCGAGCAGGTGTTCCTGCCATCGCTTTTCCATGACTGGGGACAAGAGACAAAACCCAGCCCTATCGACACTGGCCACATGACAAAGGAGGCCTTTCAAACTGAGTCTTGCTGGGGCCACTGGTGCTAAGAGAAGCGAGTGGGAGGCAGGAGCCTGTGGTCACTTGGGGCAGTTCTCCCTGAATCTCCCCTCCCTGGCCATCTCACTGGCCGGTTGCTCTGCAGAAGGAAAGGTTTCTGAACCCGTGAAGGTTTCTGCTCAACCTTCAAGCAGAATTTCTAACCTGCAAGCAGAACTAATGGCCCCCGGCCCGTGCTTCCACGACTCCAGTGCACCCAGACCGTCCTCCTCTGCTTACCATCTGCCTCTCCCCGTAAAAAGCAAGCTCAGGGAAGCCAGGGCCACCTGTCTTCTTCACTTACTTTTCCCTCAGCAACAGGCGTGAGGCCAGGTAAATTCTCAGTGTTTTCTGAATGATATTCCAGAAATGAGCATGTTTTTTTAAAAGGGGAGGAAGATCAATTTGGGACAAAGATAAGACATAGACTCTCAAAACCAAAAGAAGTCACATGGCAGCCCTTCAAGGCTTCTTCCATAGACAAAGGAGAACAGACTGTCAGGCATGGTCTTGCACACCTGTAATCCCAGCTACTCGGGGAGGTGGAGATCAGGAGGATCTCAGTTTGAGGCCATCCTGGGCAAAAAGATCATGAGACCCCATCTCAACCAATAAAAAGCTGGGCTTGGTAGTGTGCACTTGTGATCCCAGCTATGCAGGGAAACATATACAGGAAGGTCACAGTCCAGGCCAGCCTGGACAGAAAACAAGACTCTATCTCAAAAGTAACAAAGCAAAAAGGACTGGAAGTGTGGTTCAAGTGGTAGAGCACCTACCTGCTTAGCAAGAGTACAGTTCTGAGTTCAAATCCTGGTATCATAAAAAAAAAAAAAAAAAGCAAACAACCAGACTTGGGATACCCCTGCCCCAGTCACAGAGCTCTTTCTGTGATGGTGATGCTGTGCAGTCACTATTTCATGGACACCTGAGTATTCTTCCAGGTTGGATAATATTCACAATATTTAATATTTATCTAACAATTAGGCAGGGGCAGCCCCATCAGCACAGAAGCTAGTTGGGGCAAGATGGCCTAGCATCAGTCCTTGGACACACGCTTCAGAGGTGGGCGTGGTCCTGCTGGTCTTCTGGCCAGGACAGGGATCAGATCGGCACCACTGCTGCCCAGGTTTTTGTTAAGAACACACTTCGTGTCCTGATTTTTTAAAATACTACAACTTAAAATGCACAAAGAAGTGAAAGGTCAAGGACTGGTGGTGTGGATCATCAAGCTGCAGCACACCTGCTTTGCAAGCATGAAGCCCTGAGTTCAAACTTGAGTCCCAGTAAAAAAAAAAAAGAAAGAAAAAGAAACGAAAGGTCAAAATATTGCCCGTTCACATCCTGTTTCTCTTGGGTGGTACTTTTTCTTTTGGGAGAAGGTGGTTTCCTGAGTAAAGAAGTTTGAAGCCATTACCCTTTTGGAAGTGAACTTGGAACCAAAGGCGAGCTTAGGCAGCCTGTCTACACTCAACCTGACATGGAAGATGATGAGGGAGGCGGAGGTTTGAATGCTGGAAGCTTTCCCAAAGGGAATCCAGCCCCCTCTGAATTAATGGCCCACAGTGACCTGTTGGGGAACACACAGTAGGCAAGTGATGGGAGTCACTCGGCTGCATGGGTCCTCCAAGACTAATCTGTCTTCAGCTCCCACTCCTGCAGTCCACAGTCCACGCGAGGAGCCACAGTGGAACTAGTGGTGCACAGTGGATTGGGGTGGATTTTCTGGTTTCATATTTGCATCTTGCTCCCTGAAAAAAATCACAGAAGCATCACAGCCTTTGACCCCCAGCTGGTCATTCAGGCTCACAACTAAGGTGAGCCAGAAAACCCCCAGCTCGCATTTTTTTGCTTTTGGCAGTGCTGGGATTTGAACTCAGGGCCTCACACTTGTTGGCACTCGAGCCGTTCCGCCAGTTCACATTTTTATGTTCTATAAAACTGTATAAAATGTGTCTCTGGAATTCACCTTAAAAAACCATATGTGCCTGCTACACTGAAGGGAAAGGAGTTTTGGTACAACCAGGGGTCACGGGGTTTCCCGCTCCATCCTAGGACGTGCTGGGCTGTACACAGAGCTAGGGGAGGCTGGAGGAGCAGGAGCTGATGGGAGCTAAGACACTGTCCCTCATGGTCATGAAAGGTCAGAGGGCGCCGCAGAATAATCACCTGAAGTAACAACGAATCCCAGCTAGAGACTAGCGCTAACAGTCACTAACTGGAACACACAGAAGGAGTCCACATCTTCAGAGAAATTTCTGGCTCCTGTTATTTCTGACATAAATTCCACTTCTCCTCATCTCAGAGGCAGTGTTCCTGGAAAGGGACAAGTCCAGTGCTGGCTCTGGCTCTGGCTCTGGCATGGACATGAGTTGCTGAGTGTCCTTGCCCAGAGCATAGACTTCTAAGGCTTGATTTAGCATTCTCAGCCATGATGTAAAGATCTACAATTTTAATTACCTGCTGTAATTGCCTTCTAGAAGAGCCAAAAGAGCGTCATTTACAGTGATCAGTAATCAAACATTATGACTAAGTGGCAAAGGTAGAAATGAACCGTTATCAAAGGTGACCACTGTTAGGGGTGCACACTAAAGCAGCGTCCAGGTTCAGACATTTCAACCTGGTTTTTAAACTCAAAAGTGATTCTGCACCAGCACAAGTAAAATGATGAAAAAGTGTCTTCCGAGGAAGAGAAATTACGCCACCTAACTCAGCCTGTGCAAGTCATTTATTGCTTATCTGTAAAGTAAGAATGGCATTGACCTCATTGTCTTTTGATTTTTTTTTAAAGTGGAAGCTAATGTTTTTAATGGAGAATAATGTTTGCACATGGAACATACAGTAGGTATTCAATTAATGCCTGTTGTTGCTTCTAGTGCAATATACTTTCATTACGCTTTGGGCAGGCCGGTGTCTTCCTATCCGTACTGGTGAGTCAGAAGTTAATGTCAGTGCAAACACCACAGTGTTATGTGTCTCCAGATATGCTCACTTTTCTGAAGGAAAAAGATATGACAATGAAATAATCTGAATTTTGAAATGGTGGAGAAGCTACGCACTCGTGTGTGTAAATGGGCAAACGAGCCGTGTTGACGCCATTCCAGGAATGGGGGAGGAGGGACAAGGGAGAATGGTGGAGGGGTGAATTCAACTGTGACACACTCTAGGAACTCTGTAAATGCCACCATGTGCCCCCAGCACAGCAGTAATATGATAATAAAAAAGAAATTAGCAAGCAGGAATTCTGAAGAGGGCTGGGGGAGTGGCTCAAGTGGTGGAGTGCCCACCTAGCAAGCGTGAGGCCCTGAGTTCAAACCCCAGTTAACAAAACCTGAAGGACGCGCCACTAAATAGGTGCTTCTAAGTAGCAGCTCCAGGACACGGAGCTTTGTCACAGAAGGACAAGCGGAGCTTGCGTAGAACAACTCGGCCCTAAAGCAAGTAAACGCTGAGCTCTATAGGGAACCGCTCAGGACCATCACCTGTGCTCAGCTCCTGAGAAAACACAGTCTTCCCAAGAAAGCAGCATCTGCAACTAACTACTGGCTCTGTGGCCTCATCTCAACCCAATGCCGTTATTTTGTTTAGGGTTTCCCCAGGCAAGATGTGTAACAGACGTATGTGACAGCTTACAGCACCACTGCAAGGAAGACTCAATTTCTACCCGCCCCATTCGTGCCGCTAGAAGTCTTCTTACCAGCTCTAGCGCAGGGAAGCCAGCTCAGGCTGCACTGCCAGCTGTGTCGGTGAGGACCGGGGCTGGGAAGCCGTGCGTGAGTCACAACGCTGACCCTGCTCCCTCTCCACGCAGCACACACCTCACACTCTTATGTCCACAACTTAGGATTCTACAGTGAAATCATCTTAGGTCCCCTGTCAACTAAATTCCGACACATGGCTGCTGGTTGAGTTCGAGAACTGGGATCCCAGAGTCAAGGGTAAACATTATCAAGAATACTTCAAGTCTACCTTAAAAGTGCCACAATCAGAGGACACCCATGCTTACACATCTGAGAATAATAATTGAAACTGGGACATTTAACAAGAGGGCAGGAGGGAAGGTTGCTGGAACCATTAAACCCTGGCTTGGTGGAGGAGTTTGTAAAAAAAATCTGATTAGGCAAATCACTGCGGACTGCTAATCTGTGCCCTTAAATAATCACGCTGTAATTGGGAGAGGCAAATGAATACTTATGGTCCATTTACCGAGTCCACTGGGCAGTTATGCCTGGCTGATGAATTCTCCCACCTCACTCCCTGGGTGGGGTTCCCCGCTATGCAGAATCTGCACAACAGCTCAGTCTTAATACCTGGAAATTGGGGTGCGATCATGCACATCCCTCTGTAAATCCAGCGGGACAGACCCAGTCTCACTTCACATCTCTGTGCTGTCTGAGGATTACTGATGATGATAAAATAACCACTATACGACTATAAATGGAAGTTCATGTTACAATGCTCCATTAGCAAGTGCCGTCCCCACGCTGACATCCCCCCACAGCCCTAAGCCAAGCCTGGGCTCACTGTCCACCCAGACATGCCTTAGCAGGGTGCAGGCCATGCATGGCCAGCATGCTGGCGTCACCTAGACAGAATGCTTCCTAGGAGTAGTATGGGCATCAGTCAGAAGCTGTCCTGCTTTTAAAAACAAATCCAGGCTCCTAGAAGGGTCAAGAGTGGGGACAGTGCTCACAGAATCTCTAGTGGAAGGGGACACCTGTCCCCGGTCCCGAGTTTAGCCTTGGGCTGCCCTCACTGTGATGCCAAGAGCACACCAGACTCCAGGGCATATGCTATCCCCTTTCACAGGGGACACCAGGGTGTGGGTGTGGGGGTCACAAAGACCTCGAGTACAGTCCTCAATCTCCTGTGACCTCAGTGTCACAGCCTGCATTTGCTCTACTGGGAGGTGGAACTGAGGGCTGGCTCCAGGGACCTGGACAAGCTTCGAGAAGACACCTATCTGGTGCTCAGAGAGGTAGTGCCCCTCGCCTTTCTCACCTTTCTATGTCCTGGAGAACCATTTAACAGTGATCCCGGTTATAAATTATCCCCGAATCCCCGAATCTGCAGACAGCCGGGACCAGTGCTACTCCACATCTCCTGAAATCGTTCTGTCTAACTACACATCTATTTGACATCTAAAATTTTTTCAACAGAAAATTTGAAGGACTGCAAATAACAATTCCCAGTGTATTTTAATATTCTGGCATATTTTAATAAGACTATTTCGGCACTCTTCTGTATGTATTCAAAGGACCCTAAATATTTGATAAAGCAGGCTAAAACTTTCATGCACATTTAAAAATACATAGACAAGCTCTGATTCCCAATAGCAAGGAATTTTACACCACTTCCTTCTTTTCCTGCTTAAACTTGCTTTTCTGTACTTCTCTTCCCACGGTTTTGTCCTAATTTATTATATTTACTAACTCAAAGTATTTTATTGATTCCCCATCATAGCCTGTGAAAAACGACATACATAAATTTAAGTTTACTAGAGGACCATATGGCTTTGAAGGGAAAGAAACAACCTGCCCTTGAATCAAGCTACTGTTGCAATTATCACTGCTCCTCAATCAAAATGTGCACTGCAAATTCTGGGAGTTTGTATGTTTAAGAAACCTGGAAATGCATCTCTCGATGAAATGGATAGTGAAGTTTAACCCTGATTCTGACCTCCATTTTTCTTTTTTTTCTAGGCTGCTATGAGGTTTTGCTCACGTAATGCTAGATGAGGGCAGAAGGAATTCTGCTACAGACTCTTCCTCCATTCTCGGGGCTGAGGTGTGTAGAGTGTCTGCCAGCAGGTGCAAGGCCCCGAGTTCAATCCCCGGCACTGTTAAAAGAATCCCTTTTAAACTCCTTCTGAGTAACGAACCAAAAGTCACATGGTAATCTACCAATCAGGGTAGATGAGTCTTTGCTCCAGTGAGAAATACCCCTGAAACCCCAGGGCTCAGCACAACACACTTTCTTTGCTACTCCTAAAGTCCACTTGGGTGGGGACAATCCCCCAGGGCCCTGGTTCAGACAGCCAGCCTGCTTCCCTCCCATGGTTCTATCACCTCAGTAAGTAAGTGGCCTGGCCACAGGTGTCCCCACAGCAAGGAGCCTGAAGGGGACACACTGTCTCTTAAACTCCTGGCCTGCAAATGGCGCACCATATTCCATCCACATGGCCCCTCACTTCAAAGAAGCTGGTAACGAACGTCTTTCTGACCTGAGGAACTGGGGACTCTATCACAGTTGGCGATTACCAAAAATATTTGTAATGACAATTCAGCTGATGTGTTTGCTTTCTCTTGCTATGACAAAATATCTGAGATAATCACTTTAAAAAGAAGAAGAATTTGTCTTGGCTCATGGTTCTGAGGTCTCAGTGTGTGATCTCTTGGCTGGTTGCTTTGGGCCTATGGCCGTCCAGCACATGGCAGAGAAGCCATGTTTATCTCATGGTGTCCAGAAAGTAAAGGGATGGACAAGACACAGTCCCTCCTTCAAGGCCATGCCCCAGTGACCTAACTTTCTCTTAGTAGTCTCCACTCCATAAAGCTTTCATCACCTCCCAGTGGCTCCACAGGACAGTGACTAAGTCTTAACACATGGGCTTCTGGGAGATAATCAAGGTCCAAATTGTCGGCTGACAATGAATTTGGGTCTAAACTCATTTTTTAGACAACAAAAGGGCTGAAAACATCTGATCCATAAAAAAGATTCACTAGAGTCCTTCACTATCTCATTTCTGCCACCAACAATCAGAATTTTCACTGGGCACCGGTGGCTCACACCTGCAATCCCAGCTACTCAGGAGGCAGAGATCAGGAGGATTGAGGTTCAAAGCCAGCTCAGGCAAAGTGTTCACGAGACCCTATCTCAAAAAAAAAAAAAAAAAGAGAGAGGGAGAAAGAATTGTCCTTTTGTTTAGCCCCAGGGCATCTAAACTCTCAGACAATCCCACATTAAAGTGCAGGATGAGTGACACGAGTGGCCTCCTCATTCTCTGATGGATCCTGTGTTTCTGGCAGCACTTAAGTTTGAACTCAGGGCCTGATGCTGGGCGTGCTGCTACTTGAGCCAGGCCTCCAGCCCCTTTCTTCAATAATTTTTAAGATAGGATCTTGCCTGGACCATGATGCTCCCACCCATGCGTCCCTGTGTAGCCGGGACGACAAGGTGCACACCTCTGCCCTCAGCCATTGGTTGAGATGGGGTCTCATGAACTTTCTGCCTGTGCTGGCTTTGAGCTGTGATCCTTCCGAAGATCCACTTTTACAAGAATGGATGAAGGGACCTGGAATGATCTCCTGAGAACTACATATGCCTGTGGACCCCTTGGAAATCTCTGTCTACAAAATATACCTCCTGCTTTATGCTCCTGAAAATCCTGACAAGAAAGTATCAAACAGCCTAAGACAAGCCCCCCTCCTCTCCTCCCCCGGGCAAAAGCACGAGACCCTATCTGGAAAATAAATAAGCAAAAAAAGGGCTGAGGGGGCGTGGCTCAAGTGGCAGAGCACCTGCCTAGCAAGTCCAAGGCCCTGAGTTCAAACCCCAGTACTGCTAAAATAAATGAAATTGCCAGTCCTGTCATTTTTTTCTGAACAAATGCATGTGTGTGTGGGCTGGTGAGGGAGGTTAACATAGGAAGGCAGTTGGTGAGCTTCAATAAGACTTCAGTACAGCAACAAAAGGCCAGAACTGATTAAAGAGATGGGAACCCCGCCTTCCGGCACACATGGTGTAAATGGTCATCCCTACTACCATCTCATGTCATCCCCAGGTGTCTATTTTTGTGGTGGTGGTGGTGCTGGGGATCAATCCCAGGACCTTGTGCTTGCCAGGCAGGTGCTGCACCCCTGAGCCGCGTTCCCAGCTGGACTCAACTTTTGAGCAACCCTGGGAGATCCCTGGTCTCCCATGGCAGCAGTCTTCTCCTGGGCTGTGTCTCCTGCAGTGCACGCCTTCCATGGTGACTGACCTGAGATGGGCTTCGAAATCGACAGGAACAGTCTTATTGAAATCCAGTCTGGGACAGGACCACCTCCCAGGTGAACGATGCAGAGTGGGCTTCCATGCCTGTTCTTACCCCTTTCCATGTCAGGGCACAGGGAAATAAGATAGCATCTTACCCAGCAGTCCTCTCCGGGTGACTGTGCAAAGACAGTGTTCTCCAAAATCCAGTTTCAGCCAGGAGCCACATATAAGGTCTGCAGTTAAATTAGCATTATAGAGGACAAAGGAATGTTAAGTGGCCTTCGGAATGAAAAGCGAGGCTTTGGCAGCCTGAAGGAGGAGTGGCAGAAATGACAGCTTACCTGCAAATATTGTTTGAAGAGGGACATTAAAATGAAGGAGGGGAAAAAAGGCAGGAGAGAGAGGCAGGCACTTCTGTTTTAATCTGGGCCTCATCCTCAGTGGAGAGTGTCATTACGCTGGGCATTTTGAATACTGGACCAGGGTGTGTCTGAGGGATCACCATGCCATCTAAGCAGTGATTGATAAGCACTGTATGCAATCTATGTCCTGTCCTTACCATGGGGTTTATTTGAAGAAGAAGAAACTCCAATCACATTAATTCAGTTTGGAAGGTCTGATCCACAGAAGTGAATGGAATGTAAAATCTTCAAAATGAGTGTTAAAACCCGGTGGGCAGGTTTACAAAGCTCGCCTGGGTTTGACCTCAGAAAAGAAATGTCAACTTTCAGGCGAGGTCAGCCCATTTTTTTCTCTGGTGTGCACCTGAGCGGTGGGGGTCAGCCATTAAAAAACTCATGCAGGACGCCTCACCATGGTCCCTCCTGTGTCCTTAACATCTGCTGGCGTCAATTCAAAATGAGGCCACCTGTGGGGCAGCAGCTTCCTGGAGCCGCTTGGAGCGTTCAGGCTCCTTTCCTTCAAGGTGGGAGTGTCTCATCCTCCTCCCCTAGACACAGGAGTCAGGTTATGCCAAAATAGCACATCCACTCAACACTCCAGAGCAGCAGGTGGGACCACGCCGCCTCTAACACCCAGGCTAGTAAAGCTTATTTGTTTTTACCAACACCCTCTCCATCTTTTGCCTCCCGTCAGCTTCAGGCATAGATGAAATACTCAGCAGCTGGAAAGGCGGGGAGGTTTCTGAGCTCTCTGGGAGCCTTTCCTCTGGCTGGCGGGGACGGTAGCAAGGCCATCCTCTGGTCCCCACTCCACTGGGACACTGACTGGGCTGTCCTTGTGCAAGGGAAGGAGACACAGGACCAGTGACACCCTGTTTTAAAATTAACTGCAGTACAATTCACTAGAATTTCATTTCCAGAACCCTACTGCCCTGATCACAGTCACGACACGAAGGTCCTGTGTCTTTATTCTTGGACACCAAGGCAAAATTTATCTTCATTAAATAATAATTGGTTGTAATATCTCTTGATTCTTCTCAGAAATGCTGGCTGGCAAATTCTTTTTTAATTTTCATCTGTCTTCTTGGGGTCTTCCACAAAGGCTTATCTCAGAGGAAAAAGATGTCTGGGGGTGCAGACACACTATGTCTTGCCACTGGTCCTGAGGGCATGTGCCTCTGTAATAAATCCAGGGAGACGTTGGGCCCGCCATTCTGTATGGTTCCCGGATGCCAAGGGCTGGCCCGACCTGCCAGAGCCACACAGCCGTGCAGACACAGCCGTAGTCACACACAATTCTAGGGGCTCTGTAGATTCATCAATACTTCTGATCTTTAGAGGTTTTCAAAACAGAACATTTAGTGGGAAAGGGCATAACTGGTGCCATTTAGCTTTTCGCAAAATCCAATATGTCACAGGAAGGTTCTCCTAAGAATTAAAGTAAGGCTTTCTCAACCTCCTTCCTTCTCACACTACACCTGCCCCAAGGAAAACCAAAGAACGTAGAAAGGAACAAAATGCAGGTTTTTCTCCTAAGATTTAAAATAAGTCCATATCATCAACCTTATGGTGTGTCTCATCTATTACCCATCTTACTTGGTGCCACTGAACAGATAAAACTAGGCAAGGGAAAATGTGGTGATTACACACAATGAAATATTACTCAGCCACAAAGAAGAATGAAACTTGTCATTTTGCAGGGAAACGGATGGAACTGGAGGACATCATCTTAAGTGAAGTTAGCTGGGTACAGGAGGCCAAAGGCTGATGTTCTCTCTCATATGTGAAATAAAGACCTGACATAAACAAACTATGAAAAACAGGTCACGCTAAGAGGAGGTCACACACGAGAGAGGGAGGTGAAAGAAGGAAATTAAGGTGAATATGGTTGATGTACTTCCTATACAGGAATGAACACAGAATTTTTAAACCTATCGAAACTACCACAAGAAAGGGACTAAGGTAGAAAGGAGAAAAATGGAGGGGTTGAAGCAATTCTGGTTATAACACATATACACATGGAAATACCATAAGGAAACTCCCTGTAGAGCTGTCTTAAACAAACAAAAAAGCCATTTTATTTTTCTTTTACAAAACTGAAGAACAGGAGGGTGAACAGGTGCTGTCTGGAGGGCTGGTACAGTGGGAGGAGTGGGGGGAAGGGTGTGGGAGGTGAATATGGGGTAACACTGCACGCATGTGTGTAAATGGAAAATGAGACCTGCTAACACTGGTCCAGGAATGGGGAAAGGGGTAAAGGAGAGTGGTGGAGGGGTGAATTCAACTATGATATATTTGATATATTTTAAGAACTTTTGTAAAGCACAACAATTAAAAAATACAACAAATATACAAGGGAATAAGATTTTGCGTATTCAGTTATTTAACAGCACAGCGTGTGTGCACGTGACCATTTGCGGACTCGTGTGTTTTATTTTGCACTGGGGTCGGAAGACCCCGTAGGGGACACTACGTACTGATGAGTACAGCTTCTGGCATGAACCAGAATTTCTGTGGGATTACTTCTTCCCTTCTTCTAACAGACACCAATTTCCTTGTTTCTGGCCCCAAACTGTTTCATCTTTGACTGTCATTGCCCTACTTCTATCACTGAGGGCTAAATCAGAGCTGGTAAACACAATGGCTCCAGCTGAAAAACTTAGAAATTAGGAAGAACCAGCATCTTCTGATGATGCGATCTCCGTCCTTTGTTTGCACCGCTGGAAATGTCCTGACCTGTTATTTTCATTCCTCCCACATCCTTGGTTCTGACGGCCCCTTACATCTGAATGCTTCAAGTACTGGGTTTTCTGAACTTCCCCCACAATCCTCCAAGATCTGAGAGGCCTGGCCAGCCCTAAATCTGCCTGGTGTGCGATCTGGACGGTGATCCCTTGGAACTATGAGGTGATGGCAGGATCTCAACACAGCCAGTACATCACTGAGCCAGTGAGGATGAGCTCAGGTAACCCACAGACCCCACACCTGGCTTTATCACAGATGTTCTCCCTGTGAATTCTACCGACCTTAAAGCACATGACCTAGAGGTCCTCACGGAGCACACGCCACCACCCTACTGCACAGACCGCAGAGGGGAAAACCATCTCTCCAAGGAGTTTTTAAGAAACGTGAAATGCACCACTGTACCGACAGATCAATAAACTCCCTGCCACACGACATGACCCCACCATAACTACCTCCCAGCAGCACTGTGCACCAGGAAGCGCCATGCTGCCAGTTTTGGATGACAAAACCTGATGTGCATGTACGAATCTAGCTCAGTGCAGTTCCTGCTTTTGGTTTCTCTTCTACAGCAACCAACTCTTTTTGTTTTTTTTTCCCCTTGGTGGTACTGGGGTTTGAACTCAGGGCTTTGTGCTTGCTGGGCAATGCTCTCCCATTTGAGCCAGGCCTCCAATCCATCGCACAACGAACCCTCGATTCTACAATTTCAAAGTCCAGGCTGGTAAAATGGCTCAAGTGGTAGCAAAGTGTGAGGCCCTGAGTTCAAACTCCAGTGCCGCCAAAAACAGAAGTAAATAAAAAAAAGAAAAAATAGAATTTCAAAGTCACACATTGAAACTTTTCTCAAACTAAAATGCCCTTTAAAAAACCACGTACATAACTGACTTGTTATGTACTATCTTCATGATTGGACATTCATTTAAATCAGGTAGCAAAAATGATTCTGCTTAAAAACTGCTAGTTTGAACACAATTAAATATCATTGTGAGAGTCCAAGATGGAACTTGCACTTAGTTTCAAACAACGTTCGTGGATATAATTCATAAGTCAAACACTTGTCCTAACAACAGCTAATGACTGCACAAGAGCAAGCACTTTTTTAAAACTCTGTGAACCAGGTTAAGACCTTGCATTCAAACCCATCAGTTAGATTCTGAGGTTTCTGCAAATCATCTCAAAGGCAGCAATACCGACCCCAGATCAATACAAGCCATGGCCGCTACTCATGCGGGAAGGCTCATGGCGTACGACCCCAGCCGGTGACTTTGAGGTTCACCACTCACTCGCTACGCTCAGATGGATGAACGGGCTGCTTCTGCTCTCTCCACTCCGCTCGTTCACGGCCTGCACGTGGTAAGCCCCGGCGTCGCTGGCCGTGGTGGCGAGGATCACCAGGTGGTTCTCCATCGAGATGGCTCTGTTTCAGAGAAGCACACAGTGTCAGTCTCTTATTTGCAACACAGACTTATTTTGTGGGGCCAACTACACAGCAATGTCTAGACTTTTAAAAAAAATATGTGACTGAGCAGAGAATCCCCAGGCAGGCTTCGGGCTGAACCTTCTTGGTTCTGCTCGGCACCCCAAGGCCACAGGGTCTGAGTGTCCCAGGGACTCCACCTCTGAGCACCCCCTCCACTGAGCAAGGATATTGTGGAATTTACACCTCCAGAGATGCCACAGCCCCGAAGTCCCCCTGAGAATTCACAACAGGAGCTGAGGGGAGCTGCCTGCCTTCATGCAGGGCTGTTTGATCACACAGTGGTCACAAACCTTCCACAGAACCTGCAACCAGGGCACTTGAGTCTTGTGATTTTTCTCCTTGGAGATGGGAGGGGGAGGTCTCTCGAACTATTTGCCCAGGCTGGTCTCAAACTGTGACCCTCCCCAACTAAGCCTCCCAAGTAGCTAGGATTACAGGAGTGAGGCACTGGCACCAGGCCATTTATTTTTTGAGACAGGTCTTTGTTTAGTCCAGGCTGGGCTCAAACTCTCAATCCTCCTGCCTTGTCTGCGCCCTCATCCATCCATTGTAGCACTGGTGGGTGGCAGGGGAGGGGCCGATGGACATGGTGCTGACTGCCCCAGCTCCAGTTCTCCTCTCATCACTAACTCCAGGGCACACCCTCCTCCCCTGCTCTCCCTCCACCCTCAGAATGCAAGCACCTGAGAGCTGGCTAACCACCCCCCTGATCACCACCAAATCCTCCTCAGATGTCCCAAATGCAGCAGGAAAGAACAGGAGAGAGACACATCTGATCTCCCCGGCCTCTCTGTGAGCCACAGTTGTCCTCCAAGTACTCTCTCTCCCTCTCCCCCTCCCCCTCTCCAAGACCTTCTATGAGGCCCAGGTTGGCCTTGAACTTAAGAAGCTTTCTGTAGGTCACTGCCCTCCCACTCCACCATACAGAAAGTGACTGGGCAACTTGTTTGAGAAGGTCAGTAAAGACCCACCGTGCACCAGCCCAGCCACTGTTCCCCGAATGGGAGCCATGGTATCCTTTGCTCCTCTCGGTCCTGTGTCTCCCGGCTAGCTGAGCAGGGGGGTGGCAGAGGTGGGACTTGAACCACTGTCTGGCTGGTGAGCTGCCTGTGGAGAGCACCCGCCAGCCTTAAGCCTGGGCTCCTGTGTGTAGGCCCTGCTGCGCCCTGACCCCACAGGGGAGGACCTTGCTTGTTTGTTCTCTGATCCTACAGCAAGCCCTTCCAGACTGGACCACTGTGCAAACTGAGCAGTCACTTGGGAGGGACTTGATGCAGTACGATCCTTTCCTTCCTGCTACCTGGCAGGGACCGTTTCCAGAAGCTCTTGGTTTTTACATGTTGTAGAAAATTATCTTAAGGGGCGATTGCTCGCTGAGGGCTCCCACAGGGCGCGTTCCGTTTTTGGTCTCTATGGCTAACTTATTTCATGTCTCATTTAAGAAAACTTCCCTATTAGGAACTTTCAATTTTTAGTCCCATAAAATTATTTCAAAAAGAGTTTCACTAGATTCATGATTCTTTTATAGGTTCTTCTATAGAATCACAGAAATGGTTCCATCTTATCTGAGTATGTTACGCTGGTGCCTAAAACTAAACCTGAATATTTACTGCACACGAATCTACACGTTTAATAGTATAATCTAAAAACTGAGTATGTAACTTTTTATTTTCACACCTGATTTTTACCACAGACATTTTCAACATGCCCATAATTAGTCTTCTAAGTGCTGATTTTCCCAACTATTTACTCCGTTCCTTCCAGGCTGCTGAACATTGAAAAGGACATGAAAATAAAAACTAAGACTGACAACTGTAGGGGTCTTATTTTAAGCTCTTTTCTTTTAGTTTTTAACTTCTGTATATGCTTAAGTCAAGCTTCATCCTTTGAAAAGGTATCACAAAATGCTAAATGTTTGAAGGACATTATATAAACGAGGATTAATTTACTGGAGAACTGCTCATCTTTTCAATCAAAATCGTTTTGTATATAGAGTTTTTACAAAAGAAAGCAACTCTTCAGGTAAAAAGAAACTAGCCGAAGATGTTCACCTCAGGTTTAAGTCTTGATGTCTGCTGTGATGCTGAGAAACTCCCTCCTCCCTCTGTCCCCCCTTCCTCCCTCCCTCCTCTCTCTTTCCCTCTCCCTTCTTTTTGAAACACAGTCAGGCTAGTAGTCCAAAGTTGACAATCCTCCTGCCTCCACCTCCCAAGTGCTGGGATTACAGGTGTGCACCCCCACTCCGGGCAAAAGCAGCAATTTTTAGCAATAGTGCCGTGGACCATGTCTAACCGTTCCTTCCATGCACTGGGTTTGGACCATGGGCATGTGTCCCAGGATTCACAGTGGCAATGTCACAGCCATGACACCCCTAGCGTGAAGCTGAAAATGCTGGTGGCAGGCAGCACAGAGAGAAAGGTGGAGCCCTGAAGCAGCCGCCCTGCAGCCTACCCTGTATCTGCTCGGTCTGAGTCATGAGATGGTTCCCGTCAGTCAACCGGAAGTGTGTGAGCCAAGGT
The DNA here is from genome assembly GCF_047511655.1 of Castor canadensis. Lineage (NCBI taxonomy): Eukaryota > Metazoa > Chordata > Mammalia > Rodentia > Castoridae > Castor > Castor canadensis. The sequence goes on along the minus strand of NC_133391.1, from coordinate 2,213,105 downwards.
TCCTGTCACAGCAGTCAGCGCTGTGTTGACATTGGTTCCAAACAGCATCTACGGGACAATGTCCATTTGGGATTTTAAAAAATGTGTGTTCTTCTGTGCACAGGGAAAAGACCCCTGTCTGACGTTTCGTGTATGTATGCAAAGAACACAACTGTGGCTGCTCTTTGAGTGGTAAAGGTGCAAGTTATTTTCTTTTGGATCCTGTATTTAAAATGTTTTCAAACCTTCCTCCAACAAACACGTATCGCTTTTGCTATCAGAAGGAATACAAAAGGCATGCTAATGTTTATGGCACCAAGTTTAATACTTGCCATAATCTCAATTACCTGATTTTATCACCTTGTAGTTCCAGAGAACTCACTTAAAACTCACACTGGCTTTCAGGGAGTTTATAACATTCATCTAGGGAGATGTTTCTTTTAACTTTATTGAAGTAAGTACATGCATATGTTATGTAAAATCATGTCTTTTCTCTTAGTTTGTCTTAATGTTACATTTAGAAATGAAGCCTCACAATCCTAACTTCTGATTCCAAGGGTTGGTTAAAAAAAAAAAAAAAAAAAGTAGGGGGTTAAACTTCAGTCCCACATGAGTGAAATTAAGTACAGGAAAGGAGTGATCTTGGTGAAGCTGGCATTCTTGTTTCCCTTTGGCATGGGATTTGAACTCAGGACCTCACATTTGCTAGGGCTAGGGCGTGACTCAAGTGGTAGAGCACTTGCCTAGCAAGCATGAGGCCCTGAGTTCAAATCCCAGTGCCACCAAAGGGAAACAAGAATGCCAGGTTCACCAAGAGGGTCACTTGGGTCACAATGACAACAGGGAAGGTTTTCACAGAGAGGAACCAGTCTGTTCCTAGACAGCCGGGATTCACTAACAAAGAAACCACGGTGGTTCAGTGTTGGCTGAGGATGTCCAGTGGCCACTTTCTAAGTGCTTCTGGTCACGGTTCACTTCTTCCAACACATTCATGAGGTAGGGGACAAAATAACCATGCTCACTTTCAGAAAGATTCAGCCTGAGTGACAGAGGAATTACCCGGGGTCTCTGGCCACCTGCTTTATGGAAAGCATCATCTTTGGAGAAATGGCCGAGGAGGCCCTCAGGTGTGTGACCCCCTTGCTGGGGACTCTGCAGTCAGTCCAGCTTCCTGCCACACCCGGCAGGTCCAAGGGACCAAGGGACGTCCTGTTCCCCAAGTCGTGAGGTAGCATCTGCTTTCAGGGCTGTGACGCGACAGCGACTGTCACGAGCAGCAGACTCAGCGCGGTGCGGGGCGCGGGGCGGGGAGCCCCGCAAGCTCCGGCCGCTGCAGAGTGGCCGGCGAGCCTGAGTGGGGGGCGCACCGGGTTCCATCGGCTCCGAGGAAGCGCTTTGAAGATCTCCTCCGGAGCACTCGTGGGCAGGGCGAGGAATGCTAGCCGCCAACACGCTGTGCAGCCCGCGCCTTGCTTCCCACGGAACGGGAGGTCACCTTGCTCTAGGAACTTGCAGGGCAGGCGAGGACGTGGCACGCACGGTGCTGCCAGCGCCATGGCAGGGCAGTGAAACAGGGCCCTGGAAAAGCAGGACGCCAGCCCCGGGGCCACACGGGCCAAGCCGCACCGCAGTCCCAACCAAGGCCCACGCTCACGCAGAGAATCACGCGTGGAAAACAGAGCACCTGTGCTTAAACCCCGAAACCTAGGCCGTGCACGACAGCCGCCGTTTCACCAGCAACTTTTTGAGTGGGTTGGTTCCGGCTCAGTGCTGAGGCCGCCTGGACCTCCAGCTGGGGGTGCCACGCTGAGTTTGGTGGAAATCAGCGGTCGGCTCTAAGCCCGGCATTTAGCCCACCGCTCGCTTGCGAATCGGCTTGGGGGTGGGGGGTGGGGGTGGGGGTGGGGGGTGAAGGGGGCGAGGGGGGAACGGGGCGCTGAGAAGGGAGTCTGAACTGGGAGCGGAGGGCAAATCGCAGCACAAGGAAACGCGCGACAGCTGTGTCTGCGCCAGAACGCACACCGGGAGACCTTCCCACCTGTAGGGAACCACTAAAGCCCGCCCCCAAAACTTGACCAATCGCAAGAGAGGCGCATTTCAAAATGACCAACAGGAGCTCTAGATGACGAAGGTACGGCCCAGAGCACTCAGCCAATGAGGAGCCGGGCGCGGGACTTGCACGCTGGACTGCAAATGCTCGGGAGCGCTTTGGGCCTCTGCTCGCCAGGCAGCCATCCTGCAAGGGAAGCGGGAAGGCCTCCCCGTCACAGCGCCCCACGTGTCTCCGAGTCCAGTGGGCTCCGACAGGTGAGCCGTCCCTCACAACAGCAAGGTCAAAGCAGACGACTTGGGGACTGACGGACAAGTCCTGGCTGCTGAATCACGCGCCCGGAATCTGCTTGCCCGTCGAGTGGCAGTCGCGAGTCCCTGGACCCTGGGTAAACGCTACGTTTACTCGGGGGTGACCACGGCTGCCCGCCATAGCTCGGGATGGAGGAAGAAGTCTTAAGAAGTCACAGGGGCCCGAGGTGTGGCTAGCAACGCACCCCCAAGAACCCAGGAGAGGAAGCCCGAAAGCGCGGTGCTAGGAACCTCACACCCAAAGAGGCGGTGCGTCGCCATCACTAACGGGACGCATGCGTCCCTGGGACTGGCGCGAGAAACCGCGGGTAAGAATGCCCAGGCTCTCCACAAAGGATGCACCAAACCTCCGCGACACAGGGAAGCATGGCCGCCAGCCGCGGTGGCCTGTGCCTTGAAACCATTTCAGTCTGATGTAGGCAGGGATCTTTTTCTCCATGGCTGGTGAGGCTGTTTTCATGATGGAAAGAATTTATTGAAAAGATAGGATTAAATTCACAGGAATTCTCCTCTCTCCAACTCCGTTTTGACTGTGAGGTCGAAATTGCACGAGCGATGGAGGTAAGCTGCAGGGTGGAATTTTAAAATCCTTTGGGTTTGAAATACGTTCAGATACACAGATCCTGCCTCACCCACAATGGTCCCTGTTCTTAAGCACCAAGTCTGCCAAATAGAGATCCATTAACTGGGTCAAATGAGTGAAGAAAGAGAAGAAAATGTTCAGACAGTCACATATTTGTCCTGGTTATTCCTTTCTGAGCTTGCAACTACATTTTGGTGCCCAGAACCCAAGGAAGAGAAGAGTAATTTGCCATTTGATAAATATTTATGGAGTGCTGTGCACAACACCGTCCAGAGGCAGCACGCTGGCAAATACGGTCAGTGCACACAAGCAGCTCTCTTCCCTGGGAGGAGAAAGGCAAAGGTGGCCAGATGAACAGCACCTGTGTGAAGCCCACACGCATGAACCAGGCCTGAGAAGTACTGAGCCCCAGAGGCAGCCAACCCACCACAAAACACACTGGAGAGCCAGACCAGTAACCTGGGAGGACAGGCCATGTTTGTTCTGCTGATCCACCTGCCCATGGGTGTCGCCTGCCGCCTGAGCTCGGGCCAAGCTCCTTCAGGGTGGCAGCACAGCTAACTGTCCTGAGCCTTTGCCTGGGGCCTCCCTGCCTGCTCCCAGGAACTCGGGCGCTGGGTGAGTGCCGCAGTCAGTGTGGCCCACCACGGTGGGACCCCTGCCCAGGGGACACATGGCTGGTCTCTGGTTAAACCAGACAGCAGACTGAGCCCAGGGTTGTTCATCTTCTCCCAGCCCAACTCCTCCAGATGCCTGGTGACCAGAAGTAGAAGGTGGCCTGCCTTAGAGTGAAAGTCTAATGTGGTTCCTGCCACAAGAAGATGGTTCTAGTTGGCGGGAAGTAACGGCATAAGCATGCCAGGACAAAGTGTTCACGGTAGTCTATGTTCATGCTGAGCCTTCAAGGGGACACGCGGTACACCCTGGCTGGAGCAAGGGGACAGGAATAAAGATCTATCCCTGGGCTCATGACTTGGTTTTATCATCTGAAAAATAAGGCGACATCAAAACAGCCTTTCAGGGCTGGCTGAATGACTCACGCAGGAGAGCCCTTGCCTGGCAAGTGCGAAGCCCTGAGTTCAACCCCAGCGCTGCCAAAACAGCCTTTCAGAAGCGCAAATCAGGTACATGGGGGAGGCTGCTCCGAGCTCCACCTTCAGTGTTTGCAGAGCTGACTGTGGTTTGCCAGGTGTGGTGAGGATGAACAGCAAGTGACAAAACAATCGATGTAACCCACTGGGCCACTGGGGCTAGGTACTCGATGCTTTCTAGGATTTGAGTTGGCAGACTTCTGTGAAAACACAGCCAGACCCTGAATTATCAGATGGAAGTCATCAACAACTGAAGCTTCCGAGACCACCCCCAAGACACAGTCATCTGCTCAGAAGCCAGCGCACAACAACCTGGCAAGGAGGCCTGGCCCTGCCTTCCTCAACACATGGCCTGTGTCACATACAGAAACTATCCTTCCTCCAGGACAGACACTGCCCAGGAGGAAGGATGGACAAGAAGTGAGGGGATGGCAGGACAACTGTTGGTGTTAACTGATGAAGGATTTCTCTCATCAGGGGATTTTGCCCAAAAGAAATGTATTTCTCATGAGTAGCAGTGTTTCTTGAATTCTCCAGCATTTTACAGAGCAGGGGTAAGTAGTCCATTTATACTTAGCCAGGGTCTTTTGTTATTTGAACTCATTGTTCCGGCACCAGACACAAAAAAACGGTCATGTCAACTTCCTGGGGTGTGGCGTCCTATGCAAGACAATGGCAGAAGAAAAAGAGGCTTCTACAGAACCTAGGTGCAACAGTAAACATTTTTCCCCCTAAAAAAATGAGAAGAAACAAGGCTAAAAAAGAAAACATGTGGGACATGTGCCTTCAGGTCTTTTGGGTCCGTAGGCAATGACGCTCACCCAGAGTAGAAAAGCCACACACACTAGGTGCTATTAAAAGGGCGACATTGCCATACAGAAGAAGGGCCCTAGAGAGAGCCTCTCCAGATGGGGCCACCCTTGAATAGTGATAGAAGACAAATAAATGATTCAGTCCAAAGTGACAAGAATGTGGCTGTGACTGTGTTACACACTTTTCCCCCACATTAATGACCGCAAGACCAGGCTGCTGCCAGCCCAGCAGGTGCCAGTGAGCTCTGGGCAATGGGGTGCCCCAGCCACTCAGACGTCGCTGTCGTTGTGGACCAAGGTGGGAAAGTCAGAGGCTGGCGGTACACACTTCCAGTGCAGTTTCTCTGCACACCTTTCTTCAGAACAAGGCGCTCGGAGTCTTTCTTCCCTGAGCAGATAAAGGACCCTGGGCAGAGCACTTGACCCTGCACTCCACGGGATTCTGTCTTTCCCGCAGCAGCCACTGTGACAGGGCTACTGTGTCTGCAAAGCAAATAGCCGCAGAGGAAGTCTCAAAAATTATGAGCAGAGAAAATTGTCTTTCTGAGCCAACGATCTCCACCTTCCACATCTGTCTTGTTGTCAGCTCCTCTTTGAAGGAGTGTAATTATCACCACGAGTTCACACTTTTGTTAAAGTCCTTTTGACTCCTAAGGGACAGAGCTGTGCCCACGGGGCAGGGAGCATCTGGATGGCTGAGGCTCCTCTGGGGAAGGTGAGGGTCTCTTGCTGCCCCCCTTGAGGTTGAGGCACCCCAAGCTGCAGGAAGACGGGGTCACACTCTGCCCAAAATTGCCAACAACACAGGCAGAAACAAACCCATAAAGAAGTCCGATTTCTTTTGGCGCAGTTTTCTTTTAGAAGCTACCATGATAGATGCAGTGTGTATATAAACTGAGGGCTGCGTGGGCCTCTGCTGTGTCACGTCACCTGCTAGACAATGGCTCTCAGAGGCCGTGGGCACGGTGCTCACAAAGAACCTCAGCGTGATGGTGAAATATCCGAAAGAGACTTGGATAGGAGGCTGGGAGTTACTAAAACCCTGGGCCTCAGCTCAACTCTCAGGAAGGCTGAGCTCTTGTCTTCTGCCTAGAAGGGCTGTCCCTTCCCAGGCTGGGCCGGGACCCCGCAGGTGGCCCCGCACGGCTCGTGGCTATGTCGGGAATTTTTGCAAAGGTCTCACTGGTGGATACGGCCGGACCATTGGCCATGGTGGGGAGATGACCCTGCTTTTGCTCCCAGTGTTCCAGACATTTCCCCACCTGCCCACAACTGCAGCCAGAGCCAGCTTGCTTTGGCCTGTCTCCCCAAGGCCTGACCCTTCAGCCGCTTCTGGGGCCACTTCAGCTTCTTAGAGCAAGACACTAACTCCTTCTCAACCAAGCCTCTGCTCCAACCTGCTCATGGCAATGAGGACTGGCCTGGACACTTCTGAGCACTTTGCACATATCCGCCCCTCCCCACAGCAACTCCGATGCATTCAAATTCCCTCACAGTGCCAGCTGGCAGCCCACACTGAGGGTTTGGATCTAGAGATACCATGCAGGGGGCCCCTTCTCTGCCACTTCTTAGCCATGTGCCATTGTGACAACGAGCACACCACTCAAGTTGATGGCATGGCTCCCCGGGCCGTGTCTGCCGAATGGTGGTAATTGCATCGCGCCGTGGGAGTGGGAATTACACGAGGTGAGGTTAAAAAGTGATCTGCACACGCTGGTCAGCTACTGGCGTCATCTCTGCCTCACAGACAGGAAGCTGAGTCTGGTCAGGAACCAACTCCCCTGAAGAAAGTGAGGGTGGGAGACTTCCCAGTCAGTCACCTGGCACCGCACCCCCAAGTGTGTCCTCCCTCCAAGTCTCTGTCCTAGGACAGAGGCCAGGAACAGTCACCGTGCTGACCTTTGTCCTGGCACTGAGTACTCTGGCAACCTGAGCAGCCATCCCTTCCTCTTCTTAACACCTGACTCCCAGGGCAGCCATGCCAGGTGATGATGCAACCAGCAAGGACAGGTAGCTGCGGCTGTACCAGTGGGTTTAAGGAGGCCCTGAACGCTGCCATGTGCCAGGAGAAGGACTGCACCCCACTCGCTGGTCTCCACAGGGAGCCTGGGCCACTCTGCTAGCATAAGCTAGAGGTAAGGGGCTTCTTTTCCTTTCTTTTTTTGGTGGTACTGGGGTTTGAGCTCGGGCACTCTGCCACCTGAGCCATGCCTCCAGACCTTTTTGCACTAGTTCCTTTGAAGACAGGGTCTTGCTTTTTGCCCAGATCAGCCTGGACCGTGATCCTCATTTTTACACTTAATGCTGTAGGTGGGGTGGCAGGCGTGCGTGACCGTGCCCAGCTTTTTGCACTGAGGTGGAGGTCAAATAAACTTTTAGCCTGGGCTGATCTGGAACTGTGATTCTGATCTTTTGCCTCCCAAGTAGCTGAGATTATAGGTGTGAGTCACCAGGCCTGGCTGTGAACTCCCTTGTCCAACTGGTGGAACCCCAACACAGGCCTTTTCTGCTTCTGCTGCCAAAGTGTTCTCCATGCGGTCACCCCAGCTGTCCAGCTAAGCAGGGAAGAGCCAGGAGCTCTGGCTTCAGCCACTGAAGACAACAAAGCAGCCTCCTGCAGAGAAAGGGTGCACTTCTCAGAGCTGCTGATTTAGGAGTTTTCTGGGAAATGCTGTACACGAGCCTTGTTTTGAGTGCACAGGATTCATCTAAAGTGAGAATGCAAGCAGCAGTCTCAGCTTTGCTGGGTGAGTGGTGACAACATGAAGTGCAGACAACGTAATTTAAAGGGGCCTTTTGAGGAAGTCCACGCAAACCCAGCACATCATGAACTGTGACAAGGCACCTGTGAGAAACAAACATCGAGCACACCTGGGCAAAGGCACCAGGTCCTACGCAGTCCGCACAAAAATAAAAGCAGGATAAACATAGCCAAAAGATCAAGAGGACCTTCCCCAGCTGGCTCCATTGCTGGTGGTCCTGCAGCTCATTTCCACGGCAAACAGACACAGAGTCTCCTCCTTCTGTCTGTCTTCTTAGAGAACTGTGACTCTGTCCCCCACATGGTAATGCATCTGTTCTTAGTCCCTGCTAGTATTTCTCAACAGGTGCTTTAAGGTTTTGCATGAGCTGTAGTCAACTCGTCACTCAAACCAAGTGATTCACATGAACCAAGCACTAAACTCAGAGCAGAATAAATACCCACAGAGGCTGTTGTCTAACAGGCAAGCACAGGGCTCGAACCAGGGACTCTACTGATAGTGAGAGAGCCCAGGGGGACTAGGGGCTAAAGATGGTGGCTTCAACCTCAGTGTCCAGACTGTAGTCTTTTCTAAGTGCTATTGTCTACAGAAAGGGCCAGAGCCTTCTGGAGAAATGGCTAACATGGATCTGGGAAGGGAACAGACAAGAAGAGCCAGGAACATCTCACACCAGCCACATGGTGAGGAAGCCAGGAATAGGTAAAGACAAACGGACTCAGGAATCAACCTGAAAAGGCTCTTATCACCCCAAAAAAGGGGACTGTAAGCACCAGTGTGATGGTGTACAGGTCAGAAGGAAGAAATAAAATTCTCTCTATTTGCAGACGACATGGTCTACACAGAAAATATCAAGATATCTTCAAAACAGTGGTAACGACTCATAGAACTAATTAGTAAGTCCAGCAAGGATTTGACATTCTAGGTGGTGTGGTGACGAATGCCTGTGATCCCAGCTACTCAAGAGGCAGAGATAGGGAGGCCAGTCTGAGTAAAATGTTAGTGAGAACCCCATCTCAATAAATCAGCTGGGCATGGTGGTTTCCATCTATAATCCCAGTTATGTGGGAGGCATAAGTAGAAGGGTGGTGATCTGAGGCCAGCCTGACAAATTTGGCATGAGACCCTATTTGGAAAATAGCTAAAGCAAAAAGGTCTAGGGGGGAAACACCTGCCTAACAATCATGAGGTCCTGAGTGCAAATCCCGGTACCCCATCCTCCAAGAAAAAAAAAGTTCAAAACCAAGTCACAGGAAGGAGGCCCTTCAGCAAACATCACTGAAGACACTTCCCCTTCACAGGGAGAAAGACAGAACCCGAGCCTGACATCCCTGTGCTCAGACAAGTCATAACGGGCCGCAGATTTACCAAAGTCCTCAGACACGACACCACAGCACCATTTGTAAATGAAGACTCAGTAAGATGGACTTCACTGAAATTAATGTTTTTTGTGAATGACCCTACGAAGAAGAAAAGAGAATGTGACAAAGGATACGTATTCCATAGTACAGAAAGAACTCCCCAAAGTCAACAGAGCCACAAAACATTCCTCTTAGAAAACAGGCAAGAGAGAGGAGGACCCCCCTCAAAGACACAAATAACCCATGAAGGCAGCTCAACACTCCAAGCCACCGAGATCCCGAAGGTCTCTCTCTGCTCATCAACTGAACCAACAAAAGTAAAAGACAGGGCTTCAGAGGTGCTGGTGGGAATGAGACAAGCACAGCCACTCTGGAAACAGCCTGGTGGCTTTTAAAGAAGCTACATGTACACGTCACCATTTGACTCAGAGGTCTGTGTCTCCCAGAGAGATAAAAATATCTGTCTGTGCCAGGTGCCGGTGGCTCACACCTGTAATCCCAACTCTTTGGGAGGCTGAGATCCAGAGAATTGAGGTTTGACACCAGCCCAGGCAAATAGTTCTCGAGACCCCATCTCCAAAATAACCAGAGCAATATGCAATAGAGGTGTGGCTCACATGGTAGAGAACCTGCTTTGCAAGTGTGAAGCCCTGAGTTCAAATCCCAGTCCCACCAAAAAAAAGTATGTCTATACAAATACCTGCATAGATCAATTTGTAATAATCAAAACTTGGGCAAAAAACCTGCATGCCCTTCACTAGGTGAACATTCAGACAAGATATGTCACTGTCATATTGGGGAATATTACACAGCAAAGCAAAGGAACAGACTATAGATATACACGGCTTAGATGGGCCTCCAGGGCATTAGGGTAAGTGAAACAAAAAGCCACTCAGAAAGCGTCCCATAATGCATGATTCCACTTACACAGCATCCTCAAAATGACAAAATTATAGACAGAAACAGCCTGGTGCTGGCAGAGCTAGGTGTCACAGGGGAGGAGGTGGGACCATAACGGGCCTTGTGTGGAGGGCAGCTCTGTCTTGACTTCAATGGCTAGTACACAAATCCACACACAGAGGAAGATGACACAGTCACGCACCCTGTCCCATGCCAGCCTCCTGGTTCTGTGCCCATGCCACAGCCATGCAAAACACAACCTCCGGGCCAAGAGTACAGGAAGAGTCTCCCAATTGTGAGGTCAGAACAACTTAGAGACTGAAGCCAAAGGGCCATGTGGTTCTCCTAGAGCGAGCCAGCGGTTGTCAGAGTCTTCGGGGAGTTGACAGATGCTGGGTTTGGGGGACTGAGGAAGGGAGCAGTGGACCCCGTGAACATGGAGGCTGGGGGATCCCCTGGGAGTGGGACAGCCTTGGTGTGTCACAGGACGTCAGTCAGAAGCCCTGGACACAGGGGCAGAGGGAACCCAAGAGACAGGAGGTGTGAGCTGGGAAGAGCGCGTCATCAGGAACCTGCCAGCCTTGCTGGCAACCAGAAGGACCCACTGGCCATCTATGGCTCCGAGGTCCCTTCCTGCTCGGTGAAGCTGGTGATGGCCCTTAACACTGAGCATGGAGGACAGAGATGGTGTACTGACCATCTGCACAGAGAATGAACAAGTTGTGTGTGTATGCGTGTACACCTGTGTGTATGCATGTGTATACATGTGTGCACGTGTGTGTGCGTGTGTACATGCATGTGTGTAGCCATGAGAGCTCCAAGTGCATGGCCAAGGCCAGTCTGAAAATTAAAAACAAAGATTGCAGAATTCACTAGACTCCAAAGCTCAGTGACATTGACAGAGAATAAATTACATGTGTTACGCTCTGACGAAAAGTAGAGATACATCACAGAGGTTTTCATTAAACACCACAAGCGCAAAAGACGAGTATGTTGATAAAAAAGCACTTATATGAAGCGGCTTATTACACAACAGTGTGGCGTAAATGAACCAGTGATGTGTCTTACCATCGCCATCTGTGCCTTCCTTCCCTCAGAAACGGTCAGCAGGGCCTGGCTAGGCTACTATGCTTTGGAAAATATTAAGGAAATAAAAGAGCAAGCATCAGTGCTCACGCCTGTAATTCCAGCCACTCAAAGAGGCAGAGGTCAGGAGGATCGTGCTTCAAAGCCAGCCCAGGCGAACAGTTTGTGAGATCCTTCATCAAAAAGGGCTGGTGGAGTGGCTCAAGGTGAAGCCCTGAGTTCAAACCCCAGTACTGCCAACCGAAAGAAATTAAAGGGACATTGCTAAAAATTGCATTTCATCATGCAAATATCTAAGTTGGGGACATTTTTGTTAGGGTGAGTGGGACAGGGGTCACTGTGAAAAGAAGGTTAAAGGAAGGCAGGTCAGCCAGAACCCAAGAATGGTGGCAAGAACAGGCCCACTGTGTGAAGAAGGAGTGGAGCGGGCCTGCTGTGCACCTGGGCTCACACGTCCATCCTGCGAGGTCCCCAAAAGGAACAAAAAGACTCCCACCGGTTCAGGGATCAGGCACAGGCGTGTGTGGGTGATTGGGATGGAAAGGCTGAGCGCTGTCGCGCCGCGCGAATCACCTGACTTGAGATGCTGAGAAAACACTGCTCTACTGGAAAGACTGAAAGACGGCTGCTGAAACGGCCAAGGACACAGTGAGAACTGTCATCGATGGGAATGAAGACCACCTCTACATGTCTCACTCACGCTCTTGGTTGGCTAAGAATTGACAGAACAGGAAATTTGTTTTTTTAACAAAATAAGAAAACAGAGTTGCCATACCCCCTTACAAAATCAGAGCTACAAAGTCAGGTGCTCCAGATCCGGCACACATGGGATGTGAGGTGGAATGCCTCACGCTGGAGCTGGCCGGCAGAAAGGTGGGCGCTGGGGGCCACTATGTGCCCCCAACAAACGAGCAAACAAAAAACCCCCAGGGCTCTGGGGTTTGAACTCAGGGCATTCACCTTGAGCCACTCCGCCAGCCCTTTTTTGTGTTGGTTTTTTTCGAGATAGGGTCTCGTGAGCTATTTGCCTGGGCTGGCTTCAAACCTCGATCCTCCTGACCTCTGCCTCCTGAGTAGCTGGGATTATAGGCATGAACAACTGGTGCCGAGTAACACCTTTTTTTTTTTTAAATCATATCTACTTGAGGGTCATAATAAGACCTGTACAGTAATCTAAATAGCGGCACAGTTCTTGAAAAGGCACAATGTTCTATCTCACAGGAAACACAAGGTCTAGACCTTAGCCTAGACAGGGAAGAAAAAACAATGTAGAATAAGTCAGAAAAAACCAACAACCAAGTATTCATGCTGGAGTAATTTAGTAGCAGATTTAAAAGTATATATGGAAAGCGCACAATTTCAAGTTTATTGTGCTGAAGAGCCTGTAAACTCAGACAAGGGTAGAGACGTGATGGGCCACGAGTGTAGTGTTTAGAATAAATGGTGTCTAGCACATCCATTTGTTGTTGTCATAGAGAAGCCACAAGGGTCTTGAGAGAATGTCAGAGTGCAGAGTCACAGCGCACACTTGGATGGGGAAATTTTCGGACCATAAGGTATTTATTTCTTGTCAGACTCAGTTGCTGGATGCTGCAAAAGTCTACAGTGCAACTGAACTTTCTGAAAAGGCTAAACAAAAATTGAAAGTCTGTAAGAAGAATCAAAAAAAGAAGTAAGAACATCTCCAAAAACTGTTGTGAAGAGGCAAATAAACACGAGGCACTTATCCTACCTGCTACCAAATGACACAAAGCCAGGCTTTTACAAATAATGCTTGAGTGGTAAATAACTGAGAGGGAAGGAAATTCCTCCTTGCAGAAGGGTCCTAATTAATAAATGTAGAGACATGAGGGAGAAGAATGACCACTGGAAATCCACAGCAATTGTCAGGAAAAATGAGAAAATTAGTGGGGAGAGCTTTAAGGAGGTTTTGGGTACTTTGCAAAGCATCCTCTGGAAATACACGTGAAAATTTCCCATTGGCTTTAATGTTACGCCCACAAGTTTGCTGGAAATCCCCCTCGGGTACACAGAGCTTCAGTCCACTCCCTGTGCATGTGCTGGATAAGCCACTCACTTCTAAGGACAGATTGAGGACACAGGGCAGTGGGTTCTTGGGGGAGAAACCTGCCCAGTCCTCTACCTAGTAGGAAGTCGTGGTGGGGTGTCATGTGGTGTGTCAGGCCTGCATGATGGGAAGAGAAGGTCCCCCTGTGGAATTCTCCCCCAAATCCACAGCCCCAGCCTATGCATCAGACAAGTCCCAAGTGAGGTCACTTTACAAAATCACTCATCAGTCCTGCTGATGAGTGTCAAGGTCACGAACAATAAGGAAAGACAAAAGCCTGCTCCAGACTGGAGGAGTCCAAGGGGGCACGGGACCAGATGCAATGTGGGGTCCTAGAACAGGAAGAGGGCACTGGAAAAAAAATCAGGAAATCAGAAGAAAGTCTTGGGTGAGTTAATAGTGCTGTGCCCGTGGACGTTTCATAGTTCTGATAAACGCGCCACAGTCACGTCCGATGCTAACATTAGGGAAAGTGGGTGCAGGGAATACCAGGGCTCTCTTGCAACTCTTTTTGTGAGTCTAATTACTTCAGCATAAAAAGGGTTTAGGGCTGGGTATGGTGGCTCGCACCTGTAATTCCAGCTACTCAGGAGGCAGAGATTGGGCAGACTGAAGTTGAAGGTCAGCCCAAGGAAAAAGTTTCGGAGATCCCACTTCAACCAGTAAGCCAGGTGTGATGGTGTGCGCCTGGGGTCCCAGCTACGTGGGATGCAGAGGTGGGAGCATCACGGCCCAGGAGGGACTGAGAAAAACATGAGACCTGATTTGAAAAGTCATTAAAGAAAAAGGGCTGGGTGTGGCTCAAGTGGCAGAGCACCTGGCTAGCAAGAGGGAGGGAGCAGAAGGAGAGAGGGAAGGGAGGGAGGGAGGGAGGGAAGGAAGAAAACCATTGCTTTTATCAACCCAGAAGTATACAAAGCAATCCAAGTCCCAGGAGGAAGTGCTTGGATCACGGTGTCTTGTGGGCGACAGCAAGAAGAGGCACCGGGTTACTTGGACTCCTGTCAGTAGTACCTCTTCTTCCTACTGTGCAAACCCAACCCTCGCTCTCACGAACAGAAGGGTTTCCTGTCACCCAGTCACCTTTCTTCCTCTTCAGCATGTTGCACAAAGATGCACTAAGGAAATCCAGAGAGAGGAAGGTCAGACACCACTGCCCTGTGGCGTCAAGAGCTCCCCGTGAGCGTTAAAGCCAAAAGTTATGAATTCTGCTTCTGAGCATTGGTGACTTGTGTGTGTCATGAATCATGACCTTCCCAGAAACACATTTTATGAGATTTATCACCCTCGCTGAGATTATTCTGAGCATCATCAGTCAATTTCACGATTTTACTACTGGACTTCAGGAAGAATACAGATGGGTACATGTGACTTTACCCCACAGGGAACGACATGCTGAGAGCACCAGCCACTCTGCAGACAGACACTTCAGAAAGGACACATTTTGAAGTTCAGCCTCCGTCCTCAGCCTAATGCGACAGGTTATAACTCACCCGCCACTCTCCAAATTTAATAGAATTTAGCTTTTCACAATGAGACATGGGTAGGGGAAGAGGAGAAAATTCCTTCTGCTCTTTAAAGCCACCAGGCTGCTCTCATGTCCCCTTCATGAAGGACCTCTGTGCACTTTCGAGTTGTGCCCAGCCTGTGTTCTCCTCTCTGAAATAACCTGACAAGGTGACTCACAGGCCTGAGTCAGGCCCTGCCAGCAGCACCAGAGGTTGCTGAGAGCTGACTCTGCCTGGCCTGCCTTGCCAGGTGGCCTCAGTATACCAGGTGCCCACCCAACACACCTATAAGGAACAGCAAGTCCCAGCCAGACTGTCCTGCCCTCAGTGACCAAGGACAGAGATCTGAGTCCCACTCAGGCTTCACCTTCTGTTCTGGGCTGGCAGGGTGTGGCTGGAGACTCTGGATTCACTCAGTTGTACACGAACCTTGGACAAGTCTCGTGACCTCACACAGACCTGCACACCCACGTGTGGGGAGGAAAGCAATGCCTCACACACAGGGTTGCTGTGAGAAGCAGGTCAGGCCCTGCGTGGCTTCTGGCAGGGGTCCTAACTGTTGTACCTAACAGTGTGACAGCAAGAGCAGCTGTCACTATTTCTTGTGGTAGGCCCACTGATCTTTCTTAAAGGTCAAGTTTAGGGTCGTGGATGTCACCGCAGGTCCCAGCCCCACATACATGTCTGACCCCTAAGGTAAAGACCACAGATGCACCAGAACTATTCTTTCACCTTTTCTGTCTCTGTTTTAAAAAACCTTTCAAAAATCTAACACAGAAGCAGCTAAAGTACGATGTGAGCTATCAGGTTTAGAATGATGTCTGTGTTCTCGGGGATGGGGAGGTGACTGGGCCGTCACCCACCCTGGCGATGGTTTACATCTTTGAGCTACAAGCTGGGCATGTAGCATTCTCCTCCTTCTGCTCCGTGTTCTTGTACATCTGAAACATTTTATAATACGATTTTCGAGACTATAAAAATCATAGACTGTAAAATGAGCTCAAGGAACATATTAGAAAAATTTTACAAAGATAATGTTTATTACAAGTGAAACAGGAGGCTGGGTGTGGTGGCTTGTGCCTGTAATCCTGGCATGAGTCAGAGATTGGGAAGATCAGGGTTTGAGGCCAGCCTGGCAAAAAGGTCAAGAGACCCCCATCTCGACCATTAAAAGTTGGGCCCGGTTTTGCATGCCTGCCACCCCGGCTATGCAGAAAGCATAAAGAGAAGGATCACTGTCCAGGCATGCCCCAAGTACAAATCAGAAAAACACATAAAGCAAAAAAGGCCGGGAACGTGGCTCAAATGGTAGAGCACCTGCCTACCAAGCACAAGGTCCTCAGTTCAAACCCCAGTCCCCTTAAAAAGCCGAAGTGAAGCAACTTTGCAACATCTAAAGACCCATCCTCACACGTGGGCAGCTGACCACTAGTAGATAGGGTTTCCATGCCCTCGGGGCAAGAGACTTTCAGAAGTAGAAGGCTATGCACTTCCCAGAGGGCAGAGCAGGGCACACCACCCCTAACAGGGAGGGGACAACCTGAGCAGGCTTAGGCAGATCCCAGGACATTTTCCACCATGACTGTAATTTGGTAAAAATGCTGCTCCCCCCTCTACTCCCCCCCACTTCAGCTCCCTACCCCTTTCTGTATCCTAGAAAACCCACCCTGCACAGCCATTAGCAAATCCTGTGTTCTGAATGCTGACACCAATTTACACTTTAAACCTGGCTTCCAACAGCTCAGTAGGTGGCAGAGAAGTGGAAGGTTTAAAAAGATACCATTTATAGCTTGCCAAACCTCAGGAAAAACAAGCTTGCTTACGGCTGACAGTAGCTGCAGAATGGAGGCCAGAAGGATGCAAAATGAAGGTTTGCGCTGAGAAGGAAACCCAGGACTATCCAAGGCACAAGAGAGCCTTTCATAAGCTAAAGGGGACTGTCATTGTGCACACCAGTAGCAGGGTGGGCACTTCTTTGTGGAGCAGAAAGTTCTCCAAATACATAGCTGGTCTGGCCATGTGGAATACCCACGTGCAGCTGATTACAGACACCCATTGTCTTTTCAAAGAGGAGTACCACAAGATTTAAACTGAGTAAATGCGCGGCTTACAAGATCTTTTAATATTGGAAAGTTGCCTTAAATTTAGAAATGTGTTGTCTTTTTATAGACACGGAGCAAAATATTTAAATTATAGCTCTTATGAGAAAGTATGGCTTTTTTCAGGGACCCTTAGGGAGATATTTTTCATAACAGCACATTGGTCTCCTGAGTGTTACCAATTTTGTCATTGTCCCATTTGTAGGATTCTGGAGTCCTATGACCTTTGTTCTATCATCTCCCGCAGAATTGTCAATATTATTGTAAACTAGGTCTTTTTCTTCTTCCTAAATGAAGGGCTTGAGTAATTACAATGTTAACATTTCATTGTTCCAAAGCCCAACCAAATGCATTCATTAAGATTCCAATGTTAAAATGCTAGGCTAGAATGTGCACTGGAAGAGGTCTTGGTGAGGGTAATCTAAGCAGGAGCCAGTAGTACTTCTGCTGCTAAGTAAACAAGTTCAACAGTGAGCTGTACAGAGGACCAAAGGACACAGGCAGTAGGTGGGTGGATGGATGGATGGGAGATCGGGTAGGTAGGCAGGTAGGTGAGTAGGTGCGTAGGTAGAGGGTGGGTGGATAGATAAATGGGTAGATGGGGATTGGGTAGGTAGATAGGTGGATGGAAGGATGAATGAATGAATCATGGGTGGGTGAATGGATAGATGGATGGAGACTAGTGTGGATGGGTATATATATCCATGAATGCTTAGGTGAGTAGATGGATGAATGGGTGGATGGATGGATGGATGGGTGGATAAGTAGATAGATGAATCAATGAGTGGATAGATGGAAACATAGAAGGATCAATGGGTGTATGAATGCATGGATTGATGAGTGGATAGGTGGACAAATGGGTGGATGGATAGATGGATCAATGGGTGGATGGATGAGTGGATCAATGGGTGGATGGATGGGTGGATTCATGAGTGGATGGATAGATGGATGAATGGATGGAAAGATGGATAGGTGGATGATGGCTGTGTAGATGGTAGACTGGATGGATGGATGGATGGATGGATGAATGGATGGATGGATGAATGGATGGGTAGATGGATGAATAGATGGATGGGTGGATGTTAGTTGGGTAGTTGGTGAATGGATGCATGCATGCATGGATGGGTAGGTGGATGGGTGGATGGATGAATGGTGGGTGGTGGATGGATGGATGGGTGGATGGGCAGCAGCGAAGAAAGAAATATTCAGGCACTTGGTGAGGACCATCAGTTGGGCATGGAGAAGAGTAGAGCATAAAGGCCTGATTTTTACAATTAATTTATTCACCAGGTGTCACTGGCCAGTTCTTTGCTGGGTCTGCTTCGGCAAGGGAACCGTGAATGTGAACAGTATGAGACACGCGCATGCGTTCAGGACGTGCCTCTCAGTAAGGAAATGGAGAAGAGCAATTCCCCAGTGTTCACTAGCGATGGCTGGAGAAGAAAGGGGCTAGGAGGGTGAGTAAGGAAGGCATGGTGGCACCTGCAGTCCCGTCTGTGGGGAGGGGCACAGGGATCGCTTCAGGAGATGAGGATCTGCACTGTGGGACCCAGCAGCAGGCACCCAGGACACCGTGGAGCCAGGCGCTTAAGGTGTGCAGGTCTGAAAGCAATGCCGGGGTTCTCAGAGCTCTGCTCCACTCTTTGACAGGGTGCAGACTTCAGTTGCCCTCCACGATCCCATGCTGGGCTGGCTGCCCTTATCTAATATCTAGTTCACCCACCAATTCCCTTTCCAGAGAAGGAACTGGAGGCTCCACAGCTGAGGGGCCCCTGGTGTGAGTTCTTCTGCAATCTCTGTCCTACCCTGGGAGTGACTGTGCGTCAGTCACATTCAGCCTCAGAGTGAGCCCTGAAGGAGTGAAGGTCTGGCAGGACTCACAATGGCAGCCTCATCCCTCTGCAGAGAAACCCATGCTTTTGTGAGCTGATGACCCAGAGACCCGGGGGAGACTTAGAATGACCCGCCGCCTGGAAGCCTGACTTTCCTCCCACCCACACCATGGGGGCCTGGTCCATAATGACTTGGTTTCTGCCTCAGTTTTCTTATAAAATCTGGACCCCCAATATCAATCCTTCAGCACCGTGTCCTAGGGTTAAATCTATCCCTGCTTCCCACCCCCTGCCAACCTTCCCCCTGGTGGGTTCCCTGGCAACACTGTCCCACCCCCACTCAGGGTTCACCAGCCGCTTCAGCACGTTAACCGTCACCTACATTCCCACGACTCGCGGACAGGGTTTGAAAGGTTTCACAAGTATTAAATCATCTTCACACCACCCTAGGAGCTAGACACTGCTATCAGACCAATTTACACGTGAGAAATCTGAGGCACAGAGGGGCTAAGCAACTTGTCCAAGGTCACACAGCAGGTGAGTGGTTGAGCTATGATTCAAGGCAAGCAGGGAAGGGGTAGGGGTTACAGGTCATAGCTCTTTTGGCCACCTCCACAAACTTTAACTTCACTCCAAAAACTCCACAGTCCCCTGCCTTGCCCTCCCTAGCTCCAAAGACAGTCACTTCTACAGGGTTGAACCAGTTGATCTGGCACGGGCCTGTGTGTGCTTTTGGCCCACCCTGACATACTCTGCATTCTACTGACAAGATGGCGGACTCCTTTGCCAGTGGGATCCTTGTCAGGACCTGCTGATGACAGGTCACAGTGCTGGTGGGAAGAAGGAACTCTTCCTTGTGGCCCAAAGTGTGGGCAGTGGCCACACTTTGACCCCAGTACAGCAGCTCTGGGGACAGTCCATTGTACTCCAGGCAGCATCCAGCAGCCTCCAGGTGGCCCTACCTCCTTAGACGGCTGAGCCTGGCTCTGAGGGGCCTCTGCACAATCTCTGCCTGTAACACAGAGAAGGCAGCTGCCTCCTGCAGTCACCACCTCTGTGTTACCACGCTCCATTCGTTCATCCCCACTGCCTAGGAAATCAATCCCACGTGGAAATCAATTCCACGTGTTAAATTCCTCTGTTGAAATATCTAGTGTGGTTCTGTTTTCCAGACTGACATGGATTTCTTAATCTTCTCTCAATCCATTTGCTCCTTTGGGGACAACCCGGGATTATAAGCAGAATGGGCTACGGCCCCACTATTCCTCTCCCATGCTCTCACCTTCCATGACCCCGCTGCTCCTCCAGCTTCTGCACTTGGTCCAGGGAATCGGGCCACTGTGGTTGGCACACTACTGGTCCCCCTTCTTCCAGCCCTGCTTTTCCTCCTGCCCCTCACCCCAGCCCTGCTCCTGAGCCCTTCCAGGGTGTGTGGATAAACTGAGCTGAATGCACTGTCAGTGTTTCCTGCTTGCCACCTGAAAACCAAAAGTGTTTATGTCAACCACCACTGAAGTGGGAGGAAAACTACATCTACCAATTTGGTCTCAGCAAAAGGGGAGGACAATGTTTATTCCCTAAGTTGTCTACTTCTTTTGATACTTTAAAATTAAGGTGATGTGGAGTTCTGGCAACATTGGTGTTGCCTAGAGCAGTGTGAAAGGAGAGGAGAAGCAGGGGGTGGCCAGGAGGTGTCAGCTGCAGAGCAGCTTTGCTTACGGTATCCCTGAACTTTGTGGAGAAAACTGTAAAACACCCAAGAACAGTCAAGCCTCTTACCTCCTCCAGCCAAGATGAGCACTCACTTCATCAGAGAGATCAGAGAAGGAATTTGTATATAAAGAACATTTTAGCCAGGTGCCAGTGGTTCACGCCTATAACCCCAGCTATTTGGGAGGCTGAGATCAGGAGGACTGCAGCTCAAGGTCAGTCCAGGCAGGGAGTTCAAAAAACTCCATCTCAATCAATAGCTGGGTGTGGTAGTGTGCACCTGTCATCCCAGCAATGGTGCAAAGCTTAAAATAGGAGGGTCAAGGTCCAGGCTGGCTTGCATAAACAGTGAGACCCTAATTCCAAAATAATTACAGCCAAAAGGGCAGGGGTGTGGCTCAAGCAGAGTGCACCTGCCTTGCAAGCATGAAGCCCTGAGTTCAAACCCCAGTGCTACCAAAAAAAAAAAAAAGAATGTTCTGTTATCATGACAAATAGGGTGTCCTACTTCAGTCCCCCACTGACACATGCAAATAGCTATTGGTCAGAAGGCACACAATGGTGTCCCGTTTTTCATCTGTACTCTCTCATACAAACAGGCTTAGAAGGCATCAGCTGTCACCTCCTCTGTCCTTTCTTGTCCACATGCAAGGGGGACAAGAGGCCATACTTTAAGATCCTGAACTCAAGACCTGCTATGTTTGTGGGTGAGAAAGAGGGGCGAACCCATGTCCTGAGGGGCCCTTTTTAATTAGTGTATGGACTCCTCTCTTCTGGAGTCAGCAGCCACTGGAACACTGCTGCACCCCACAGCAAATGGGGACACTGAGGCAGCTGCAAAGAGGAGTGCGTTTCAAGTCAGCCTGGAGAACTTCTGTCCCACAAGCAAATGCCTGTTCACAAGGAGGAGGGGAGGAAGAAGAGAGAGAGTGTGAGAGAGCAACGAACAGAAGGCAGCACCAATGGCAAGAGAAAAGCAAGCCAGGAATGCCCTCTGCTTGCTGTAAGGACTCACGTTTGGGTTGCCTTATGTGACCATAGCTGGTCACAGATAACAAGACCCATGACCTAATGAAAGTAAGCGACTCACCAAACCTGTTTACTTGGAAGAAATGCATCTGCTCAGGGACTGTTTGTCTCCCTGTTTTGTGTGGGGAAATCAGATAAACTGTGCACTTGTTTAACAGGGTGGCCAGGTGACTGGTGACCAGGGAAGCCCTCTGCAGGGCGTATCTGACCAGCTTGGGATGCTCTTAAGAGACTGTCACCTCCTCCTACCACCTTTAAACTTGAACTTGGAAGTTTGAACTTGGGCCTGTCACTGGGAACGACTGCAGGTTTCAAATTAAATGTTTATATTTATTGGGTAATTCCCAAAATATGCTCTACCTTCTCCTCCCTTTCCCTTCCAACAGGGCAGTTATTTATGAAACATTTGCATCAATGGTCTGTTGAGAAAATAATTAATTTTACTATTTTCCGACATTTTTGGCTTTCATGTTTTCTATACAGCATGACTCTCCTCCCCGATTATCTGGTTTTGTTGTGAGGACTCTCGTTCAGTCACGCATTCCTTTTATTTTAAATGGCACTGGAGGGAAAGAGAAACAGTGTCGAGACTGTGAACACCCAAACATGAAACCGCTTCCACTCACAGATGCTTACGTACACTTGGGCTGGATTTTATTAACTGTGCCCTTGGTCTGTTCATTCTTTTTATTTTGCAGTGCTGGGGTCGGAGACAGGGCTTTGCACGAGGTAGGCAAGTGCTCTACCACTGAGGACACTGCCAGCCCTGACCTCGATAGGTCACTGCTTTTCTGCCACACTTAAAAAGAGCAAACAACAGTCAACTACTGTTTGGTGTTTCTCATCTGTCTTCGGCATCCTTTGTGATTCCAGTAGCTGCAACATGAACCCCGAGCTGCCCGGCTCTCGCCACTCGGGAACGGGATTGATTGCAGGCCATTTTCAAACCACTCCAGGCCTAATGGGATCGCCTACCAGAGCCTGGGAGACAATCGGCCAACTCCACCTCGTCCCCATTTTACTAAGAATTTCTTGGACCAGATGGTATACCTAGTCCTAAAGATAGTGTGTTTATTTTTTCCTATCAATCAATTTAAAATAATATAATTAGGAAAGAAACTCAGTAGAATTCTTAGCCAAATGATAAAAAGGAACATCCATAATTTAATAGCGCCTTTGTTAATTTCATTTTACTCTAAGGCATTCAATTAAAGTGTCACACAATAAAAACGGCTGCTAGGATGGAATCCCAAATCCTATTAAGTGTCAAGGACATTAAACCTACAGAACTAACAGACTCTTCGTCTGGAGCATTTAAGCACTCAGTGCCCCCGCCAGTCCCCACCTGGACAGGGTTTTACTGGAAAGGTGGTCCACGAGGCAAAATCATTGGGGCACTCTGAAATTACTGACCCATAGGGGCCTTCACCTCACTCGGCGTGCACTAGGAACTCTTCATTTTGTTTAAGCTTATGTTTAAAGTTAGCCACACTGCCAAGTCTATTCTGACCACATTTGGTGGATCATGGTGGATTTGTGTTTGATTGAAACATACTTCAGCTTACCAGAAACAAATGTGCAGCACCCAGCTACAAAAGGAAAAATACCCACTTACGTCGTCAGGGCATAAACACCAGGCACGTGTGCCATCCTGTGCTCAGAAGTCGAAGCAAAAACATCCTCTGGGTGGACAGTGCGTTTGTCAGGTAAATAAAAGTTAAAAATATGAGTTTTAACCACGCCACTGGACATAGGGTTTCTCAAGGGGCTCTTTGTTCAAAGCCAAGACACTCAACAAAAGCATTACTTTAAAATCTCAGCCATGGACAACCTTAAAGAGTATGTAACACCACCTTGTTTTCTCACGTCCTTCAGGAAAATGCCATTAAAATATGGAATATTGTAGTCATAAGACTCCAGCTTGGATTAACCTTCTTTCTTCACAGGGACAACCAAACCGTGTTTAGGGCGGGGAAGGCTTTCATCCTATAGACTACCTGTGTGGTGTGACCACGATAGTGGCCATGGTGACATGGAAAATAGGTGGCAACATTTGATTTCTATGAGCAAAAACCATTGTTTTTGCCTCAAAGGAAGATAAGAGAATAATCAAAAAGAGGTCTTGAAGCTACTTATGTAAAATCAAGCCCTGTTAGGGAATGTCAGCCCCTGCTGATTCCCTCAGCACAAGGGCTGCTTCACTGCTCAGGATTGGGGGAGGAAAGAAAGAAGACCACACTGCCTTTCATAACTGCTGCCTTCCCTCAGCAATACTTCAAAGAGCACCTTCTGTAATGTCCCTTAGCTATGAGAACTGCTGTGCCATAGCACTTATGGACATTGTGGTGGGGAATGGAAGGTTACAAACTGATGGTCAGTCAAAAATCTTTGAATAAGCTGGTGTTGTAGCTCACGCCCATAATCCCTGCTACTTGAGAGGATGATAGCTGGAGGCTGCAGTTCTGAGGTTCCAGTCCAGTCTGGGCAAAAAGCTAGTGAGACCCCCATCTCCATGGAAAAAGGCTGGGCATGGTGGTGCACACCTGTCATCCCAAACTATGGTGGGAAATATAACTAGAGAGGAGGATCACAGTCCAGGCTGGCCAGGGTAAAAAGCGAGACTTTATCTCAAAAATAACCAGAGGAAAAAAAGCATGGCTCCAGTAGTAAAGCACCTGCCTTCAAGCATAAAGCCCTGAGCTCAAACCCCAGTGCCACCAACAAACATAAATAAATAAATAAATCTTTGAATGCCCACAAAGGCTAAATACCCATGGCCTCATGAGAGGCCATGCTGACAGGGAGGTCTGGGGCCCTTCCCACCCACGCCTGGCTCAACAGGAGGATGCTGGCTGCCCCAGAGGATGGGAACCTTGGTTCTGGTTCCAGCTTGCTCCACTCAGAGCCTGGATAATCTCCACCACACGGTGCTTTGTCAACTGTGAAATGACAACCATCTCACCTGCCCTGAGTACCTCACAAGGTGAGGATCACCGCGGATCAACAGGAGGAAACACTTGGCTGCTGTAAAGTCTTACGCAAACACAGGACTGTTTGCAGAAAGGCTTAGGAACACCGATTAAGCAGCATATCGTATGGGGAAATTAGTGCACAGCCATCCCACACAAAGGGCGAGACGAAAGTCATTCAAGTTCAAGCTTGTGTTTTCTTCAGGTCTGCAGTTAAAAGGCTCGTTTTGTCTCAAGCACCTTTGTCATGGTGAAGTCTGCAGCCGTATGGTGACACCTTTATCCCATCCCATAGAAGTGCCAAGCGGGTAGAAGGTGAAAGCAGAAAGGGTGCACTGTAGAGCAGAGTTTAGAATTGCACCGTGGTGAGCGGGGAGGAAGCAGGTGCCTGCAGCACGGGGAGATGAAAACGAGCCAGGGTGTGGGGGACCAGGCCCCTCCCTGGATGGGAGCACAGAGGTGCACGCAGCTCCCTGTGCCACACACCTGCCATGTTACCATGGAGACGTGCAGAACTTCCACTGTGTTGAGGTTTTTGCGAGGCTCGTGCCTGGCACCTGAGATGACTGTAACACAACCAAGGCCAATGTCTGCTAAATGTCCTTTCTACATTTGTCCTTGCCTGGGGAAGAATTTTATTTATACCACAACTTAGCTATCTGCTTTATTTGCTCCAGGAAAAAAAAAAATAGCGAACCACCCTCTTTGTTTTTCACCCCCAAGAGTGGGTTCTCAGGTCATTTCTTGTGGGTAATGGCTGATCACTACCACACCCATGCTAACGTGTGCTGGCTCCTGGTTGGTCTGTGCACATGGGCATAGTATGTCTGTGTAAGCCTCATGACAAGCCTGCAAGAGAAGCAAGGAGAGTGAACACCAGACAAGTGCCACACCGCACCAGGACCTGTCTGTGTGCGTTATGCTGAACTGGAAGTGCCAGGTGAGACTTAGAAACCTGGGATTTGTTCAGGTGGGAGAGATGGAAGCTCTGAGCCTTCCAAACAGCTGTTTGACAGAATATCTTTCCTGTGTATAACTGGGAAAGAGAATGAGGGTCAGGGTGCATGAAAAGTAAAGCCTCCTCCATGTTCCAGAAGCACTGTGTGCACACACCTGCTACTGTCCCTTGCACCTAGAAAGGAGGTTGTCTGAAGACAGAAAGCGCCTCTAAAACCATCCTGATTCACTCACTCTCACTCAGGTATGCATTCAACAAACAACCACTAAGTATACGTGATCTGCAAGTTCCTAACAGCTACACAATCCAATGCCTGGTATTCAGCCTGATGCATGGTAAGGAACGAGTGAAGAACCCACAGACTACCCAGGGAGGGATGTATTTCACAAGAACAGAGTAACACACAGGGACTGGTGGAGGAACTGCTTCCTTGTGAATCAGTGCAAAGCTGCCATAAAAAATTAAGTGAAGGAGAGTCAGAGCCATCAATCAAATCACTCTTTCTTTAAGGAGGTAATAAAGAATTAAAAAAATCACAGAGGCACAACTGCCTTAAAAACATCCTGACATGACCAGGACAAACATGCATGTGTCAGGAAGGAAATGCCAGGCTGAGAGAAGCCAGCGTCAGACAGTGAAAGAACGGCTTCCATGCAACCTTGGGAACGCAGCAACCCCAAACCACCGACAGCAACAGGTAGAATACCCAGGCAATTCCAAGACACCTGGCTGAGGGTTGGCAAAGGTCTCCTGAGCAGGATGAAGGGATGGGCACAGCCCAGTCTTCACCAAGAAGGACCTGCCATAGAGCAAGAGGTCCCCTCACAGAGGAAACAGTGGCTGGACACTGAACAACCCTATTCAGAAGTAGCTGCACCATGGGGTGCCAGACTCAGAGGACCACATATTAAACACAGCAGAATTTGGAAGAAAGTCACAAAGCCTGGGAAAATACTGGTACTCTGTAACACTTTTAGACTATGAAGGTGACCGTGAGGATGCCTCTGGGAGGATGAAGAATGGGAAGCACTAGGCAGACAGCACCATGGGTGGAAGTACAGAGCAACTCCAGAGGCCACCGAAGGCTGGCACCTTCCTGGAGGGGGCTCAGGTGGGAAACTGGGGCGTCTTGGCCAATTTAGCTCTCAGTACACCTCATCTCCCATCCTACAGCAGGCAGCTATGTGCAGGTGTGTGAAGCAGCCTGGGCAGGCAAAATGGAACCTGTCCTCCAGCCTCCAGATCTGTGCTCTGACCCCTGACTGCTGATTCTGACACTGGAGGTGCAGACCAAGCCAAGCAACCTTGTTGTGCCCTCTCCCCCTCTTTGCAACCCTGTCCCTTCCAGCTGAAGTGACTGCCATAGATAGTGGCTCAAGCCTGTAATCCCAGCTACTCAGAAAGCAGAGATCAGGAAGATAACGGTTCCAAGTCAGCCTGGGCAAATAGTTCACGAAAAACAACCCATCACAAAAAAGGGTCTCAAGTGGTAGAGCACCTGCCTAGCAAGTATGAGGCCCTGAGTTCAAACACCAGTGCTGCCAAAAAAATAATAATAGTAACTATCCCAGTACCCTGCTCCTCTTCATTTTTGTTGTTTTCCTATTTGGGGAGTCATGCATTAAAAACCAGGTATTCAAGTGCATATATGGGGAAGATCAGGAAATGACCATATATCTAGCCCAGTGAAGACCGGAAAAGACTTTAAAGTTTACATCTCAGGCTGATCCTTGGTACAGAGACAGAACAAAACAAAATAAAAATAAAACTTAGGGGTGTATATGTGTGTGTGTGTGTGTGTGTGTGTGTGTGTGTGTGTGTGTGTGTGTGTGTGTGTAGGTTCTTATTTACAGATTAGCAATTATTACATTAATGTCCACTTTTAACAGAAAAATCACAGGGGAAATAAAGAAACAAGAATATATGCTTCTTTTAAAAGAAAAAAAGTAGCTAATAGAAACTATCCCTGTAAAAGACCTGATGGTGCTTCTACGTACCAGGCAAGGACTTTAAAACACTGTTTTACAAATGCTTGTAGGACCAAAGGAAAAAACCAAGAAAATCATCTTTAACCAAAATGAAAATATCAATAAAGATAGACAATCTTAAAAAGAAACTGACAAGAAATTCTGGAGCTGAAAAGTTTAACTGAAGTGAAAATTTCACTAGGATTCAAAAGCAGATCTAATCAGGCAGAAGAGAGAATCGATGAACTTGAGGACAGGGCAAAGGAAATCACAGAACCTCAGGAACAGAGAAAAAAAGGACTGAAGCAAAGTAAAGAGAGCACAAGAAACTCATGGGACCCAATGAACATGTGTCGTGAGAGATGCAGGAGGGAAAGAGAGAGAGAAAGGGCAGAGAGAGTATTTGAAAACATAATGTCCAAAACCTCCCCAAATTGGTAAAAGTCATAAAGATCCAAGAATCTCAACAAATTCCAAGTAGGATGAAAACAAAGAAACTCACACTGGGACATGTTATAATTACACTACCCAAAGGCAGAGAGAGCATCCCAGAAGCCACAAGGCAGAGATAACATGTCTCACACAAGGAGCCCTTGGTGAAGGTACCAGCAGATTTGCCATCAGAAACGTTGGGAGACTGTAAGACAGGCGCTCATGTTTCAAAGTACAAAAGCAAACGAAAAACAAAACAAGCCAACCTTTTGGCCAAGAATCTGGAAAAACTGTTCTTCACCACGGAGGGAGAATGAAGACATTGTCACACAGATTTAAGAAGGAGAAAGAAAGCTGAAGGAGTGTGCTACACTTGACCTGTTCTACACAAAATACAAAAGGGTGTCTGTCCTTCCAGCTGAAATGGAAGGTCCCCAGACAATAACTTAAAGTCATATGAAGAAATAAGGATCTCAGTAAAGATAAGTTCACACGCAATTATAAAAGCTTATGATATCACTGAAATGCCAGGTTGAAACTCTACTTCTTTTCTACATGATTTAATATGCTAACACTATTTTTAAAAAACACTTATTAATCTAAAAGCTAGCATTACTATAACTTGGGCTTATTCATCTACATTTTGCTCTTACATCACTTAAGAGGCTCAGATATTATTTAAATTATTACTGCTTTTTTTTAGATACACGATGTATAAAGATGTGATTTTTTTGTGACATCAATGACAGAAAGAAGTGCAGACAGAAATAAAAGGAGCAGAGTTTTTGTATGATGGTGAGGTTACGCTGAACCAAATCAGAATGAATAACTTTAGGCTATTAACGTAATCCCCATGGCAACAACAAAGAAAACATAGATTGGACAAAAGGAATTGAAAAAAATTAAAACAGTTCACTGCAAAAAAAAAAAAAAAATCAAGTCAACACAGAAGTGAGCAATGCAGGAAATAAGGGACAAAGACGCCACACAGCATAAAGAAACACACGGGAAAACGAAGAAGCAACTGTCCCTCTATCAGTCAGCCTCGCAAGGCAAGGACACTTTGACCCCAGGACATGGTGCTAAGTAAAAGGAGCCAGTTACAAAGAGGAAATATGGCGTGATTCTGTTTGTGCGAGGTCATTGAGTAGCTACAACACTAGTGACACAAAGGAGAAAGTGGGAGCCAAGGATGGAGGGAGGACAGAGATGGAGTTATGACTTAATGGACGTTGAGTTTCAGTTTTGCAAGACAAAGAGCTCTGCAGGTGGTGACACAATCATGTGGCATACTCAGTGACCCTCAATTGTACATTTGAAAATGGTCACAATAGTCGGGTGCAGTGGCTCACACCTGTCCTTCCAGCTGACCAGGAGGACCATAGTTTGCAGATAACTCAGGCAAAAAGTTAGAGACCCCATCTTAACCAATAAGTTGGGCATGACACATACCTGTAATCCCAGCTATACGGGAGACAAATAGGATCACAGCCCAGGCTCCCCAGGGCAAAAATGTGAGACTCTATTAAAAAAAAAGAATAACTAAAGTAAAAAGGGCTGGTGGAGAGGCTCAAGAGGTAGAGCACCTGCCCAGCAAGTGTGAGTTCAAACCCCAATACAACGAAAAAAAAAAGTAAAATAATGGTTAAACGAGAAACTCTGTGCTATATGCATTTAACTGTGAAAAAAAAAAACTGAAGAAAGATGCTGCATATACTTCTTTCAGAAAGCGTGGGACATGCAGACAAATATCAACAAATAATCCAGCAAAGACGCCAATTTCTGAGACAACAAGGCGAATGGCTTCCACGACAAATGGGCAACAGTCAAATCTGTCCCTTGAAGCACAGAGATGCTACAGATGCCAAACTGTGCAATCAACCCCTGGCCACGTCACCCCAGAGGCCACCCATCGTGCATGTGGGCGGCTGGAGGGTGCAGCCAGTGTGCTACAGGATGGCCTTCCTTCTTCACCGCCCTTCACCACCCTGTCCCGGTTCCTTGGGATGACTTTGATGTGCGTCCCCAGCTCAGGCTCTGGGCTGGTCCTGCGACCTTGGTGACTGATACAATGCAGAGCAAGGCCTGAGAGGCTGTGTGAATGCCTACACCCCCGCAGATCCTTCAGCGGCCACGTGGACAAACCTGGCTGGCTAGCTGAAGAACTTGAGGCTCCACACAGAAGACTACACCCCAAGTCCAAGTTGAGGCCATGCCAGTGTGGTATCTTACCTGGTGACCCACATGGATCAGCAGCTCACTCCCTGACCGGCCTCTTGGATGAGCACGGCCAAGGCCAGAAGAGGCCCCAGCTGACCCAGAGACTCAAGAGTCGCGATAAATGCTGACTGAGATGAGGTCAAGTAGTTGGAGACCCCAGGCCTGAGGAGGAAGACAGTGGCGTGGCATCTTACTGTCCCTACCCCAACCCAGCAGAAAGACATGAGCCAGGCCTGGCCATTCCCAGCCCCCAGGCTGGCCCTCGCTGGATTCGAGCCACAGCCTTGTTGACTGCAGAAGGTGAGCCGCAGCCAGGCCAGGCTGGTCAGAAGGCTGCTGAAAGAATGAGCAGCCTGAGCCTGCATCCCTCACCAGGCCACCCCAGGCAGCTGGCCTTGCCACAAGTGCCCGAGGTAGAAAGTTCCTTTTTCCACTCACAAGAAGGGAAATGCAGCAGGAATTCTGGAAAGCCGGGGAGACATACAGCTGCCATGCAAGGCAATGCTGCTCTGAGTTATCAACGGATCAAACTCAACGGGACTACGGCCAGGGCACCGAGAGAGTGACGCCACCCGCCACCTCGCAATGTTGCCCAGGACTCGCAGAGCTGGTCACAACACAGTGACGCCACTGGAAGTCTGAACATTCTGTTGTACTGGCACACACAGAGCTGGCCACGACATAGTAACACTGCCAGGAGTACGTGCTCCATTGCACCTGTCAGATGTCACCCACACAACACGCAGCACCGTCAGGAATCTGCGCACTCTGTCGTACTGTGTCACTGCTGTAGTTATGACATCAGTGCAGAGCTGGCCCTCGTGTAATGACCCCGTCTGGAACGCACAGACTCATAGGAGAGCCCTGCATTCTGCTCTTGAGGTCCAGCAAACAGGAGCAAAGGGAAGGAGCAGGGAAAATGGTGGAAAAGGAGCACAGAAAGGACGGCATGGGTCATAGAGAGGTGGAGTAAAATAAAGGGGACAGAATATCTATGCAGCGTGAGCCACACGCTCACACATCCTTCAAAGAGAATGCCTTTCTGTTGAAACTTGGGCGGTAAGAACAGGACATTTTCTGTCTGTTGCAGTCACAGGACAGTAAATGCAATTAAAAGGCTGGTGGTTAACCTCGCCACCCAAGAATGGGGACACTTGTGACACGGGCACGGAACAGAGAGCCTGGGTGCATCACACTTTTGCCTGTACTTGCTGCAGGACCTCAGGAGGCCGATGCGTTTCTGGTGTCCACAGGTGTGAGTGGGGGTGACAAAGCTTAACAGGAGGCAGTATGCCAGTGTCTTAGGACAGCAGCTGGCTAACAGAATTTCCAGGCACGGTGGGAATCTGCTCTAAGGAGTGGTCGTCACTCACGATCGTCAATTCTCAATACTTATTTTTGCTGTCTTCTTTGAAAGCTAATTTCAAAAAATTCATCATCGGACACAATTCGTAAGCTTGCTACTTATGAATCTCTCTCATCAGAAGGGCTGGTGATACTAAGTTCATATTTCTTATTTGTAAGGCCATAATGTGTGGTAACAACCAAAGTTGCTCGTTATGCATCACTTGCTAAAAGCTTACCAACGACAACACTGTAACTCTCTCACGCCATGTTGTCCACGTAGTAATGATAGCAACCCTATTGAGGAGGAATCACAAGGATCATTAAATAGGTGTGATCCTTTTACAGATCATGTGGAGCAGTGACTTGTCTGGTAGACCTAGATGAAAATCAGAGAAATAGTCAGGTATGTCCCAGCACTCAGGAGACTGAGTCAGGAGGATGGCAAGTTCGAGGTCAGCCTGGGCTACGTAGTGAGACCAGACTTTGTGTCCAAAAAACAAAACAAGGGCTGTGGATGTGGCTCAGTGGTAAAGGACTCCCCCCTAGCATGCACAAGGCCCTGGGTTCGATCCCCACTACCACAAGAAGACAAACCAAACCAAAATCAAACTAGTCTAACTATAGAGACCTCCCTGCTGGTTGCTATTCTTCTTCTTCCCCAAGGTGGAAAAACAAGAGAATCTACTTTGCAATTAATGGCATTTGGGTCATTTTCTTGGATCTAAAAGCCCTCTTGAGGTATGAATTCAGAATGTGTTGGTACCGAGGAAAATGAACAACTGGTTTGCTCATTTAATACTAACTAATGTAAATGAGGTACCAGGGAGAGACATTTGATCATCCTCAGGAAGAATAATGTCCGCTATAAACTAGTATTAGGATTGTGTCCATAATTCACAATCACAGTTCTCAAGCATGAAGTTTCTACCCATCACTGAAAGGTTTGGCTAACTGGCTAGAAATGTCATCTCTTGGGGAAATGCCAGATTTTAAAATAAATGATACACTTATTAAAAACATGTTCTTCTGAAGTAAATGATTCATTTTTATCACAATGTTACTGGTAGTAGCTTCTGTAATCAGGGGCACAATAAGCTAGGAAGGGAATAAAAACTTGAAAACCTGTTTCACTTACTGCTCCCCACTTTCAACAACGAGTGAGAATGTGCCCTTACTCTCCTGAAATGAAACCCACAGATGGAATAAGCACCCTTTCCACAGCCATTTAAAATCAACGCACTGCTCTAACAGGATGTGAAGGAGAAGCAAAGGAAGCAGTTTCTAGCGACATGCTTTGGGTGACTTCTCATGCGGATGACACTGGAACCATAATGAGGTGTTTGAGGATTGCACCTTCTTATCCTAAATGTGTCTACACGTGGAAATGTAGGAAGATGAAAAGCACTCCCAAGGCAAGTCCAGAAAGATGACAGAACACAGGTCTTGGCAGACACTAGAATGAGAACCAGCGTTCAAGAAACAGAGCCAGCTGAGCCTCATCCTGCTCCATGCTGGCCACGAGAAACGCACGTGACGTCAGGACACAGCTACATCCTGGTCTGGACGGGGCTTTCAGGGGTGCGTGGATGTTCCAGAGCTCCTCAGCTGTGGGTGTTTTCACACACTGGATTACTGTGTACTGGCAAAAAGGAATAACTTCATCCACATCACAAACACAGGATGCAGCTGGGTGTGTGGTGCAGGTGGTACAGCGCCTGCCTGGCGACTGTGAAGTCCTGAGATCAAACCCCAGTGCCGCTGAAGAGAACAGGGATGAACCTGGAGAACCTTCTTTGGGTAAAATAAGCCTTAGATGAAAGCTTTTGGCTTTTATTTATACAAGGTTCATTTATACAAGGTTCAACTGCAGGCTAAACCAGTTCTCTCCAAGGCTTAATCTCAGTGTTCCACACGCTAACCATTTCCGTGACTCAGAGCCCCCCAAACCCTTGACTCACATTGGGGTATCTATATTTACCATATTAAGTTTTTACACTGAGACACTTAGAAATACTCATAATTCACTGAAAATGGCAGTGATAGCCTTACATATTACCATATAGAACATATTTTATAAAAATTGTTATACTGTCCAAAGCAAAAAGAAAGACTTAAAAAGAAGGTGCTGTTTTACATATTTGAAAATCTCTTTAACGTCTGCCTTAATAGAAGACATCTGGATTCTCATATCTGTTCCTGCCATGAATTTACATATGAAGATACATATTCATTACGAATTACCCTTTCATTTCTCCTTTATATCAAAGCAAGGGCATTATATTGATTTAAAAAAAAATCCTATGTGCAGACTGTTTATTTTAATCTATGAATTTCACTGCAGGAGAGTAAAGAGCTGTGGTTAAATCCTATTGACCGAGCCTTCTTTTCTTGGCTCATCGCTGTCCCCTAAGTGCAGAACCTGGGCGACCCTGGCTGCAGCACTCAAGTTCCCGCAGCTGAGGGAAGGAAGGTCCGTTCACAGAGCCCGGGACGAAAGAAGACAATATCTAGCAGCATTATCAAAACGGGTCAGGGCTAGAGGTGTGGTGCAAGTGGTAGAGTGTGCTGTGGCTTCAAGTCCCCGAACTACAAAACAAAAAAAATAAGTTTGGCCCCATGGTCCCCTCTGAGGGTTTCAGGGATCCACAAACCTCCAAGCCAGGGCTAAGTTTTCTAAGGTGAAATGTCTCAGAAGTGTGGTTTCCTCTGTGGTTACAGTCAGGTTGACTGGGAGGGGACACAGGAGACATCTAGGGTAGTAGTGGTGTTTTATAGCTTCAGGGGAATCACTGGATACAGATGGGCACATTTGTAAAAACTGAGCAAGTGACACACTTAGTGTTTTGTGTCTCATTGTGTGTGAATGATACATTAACCTCTAAGGACATGCAGCTGAAATGGTTAGAAGCAAAGCTCCCAGATGCCTGCAACTCTGACATGCATCAAAGGAGAACATGGACTGGGAGGAGGATGGAGGATGGACAAACACGATGAAGGAAATACAGTCAATCACAAACTGCAGAATCCAGGTGGAGAGAGTAAGTGTGGTCACTGTTTTATTATCATTATTATTGTACTGGGGGTACATTGTGACATTTACAAAAGTTCTTACAATATAGCATATGATCCACCCCTTCCATCATTCTCCTCTGTCCCCTTCCCCTAATTCCTGGAGTAGTTTCAACACCCATCCATCCATCCATGCACCCACCCATCCGTCCATTCATTCACCGACCCATTCATCCATCCACCCATATGTCCATCCATCTGTCCACCCACCCATCCGTCCATCCATTCACCCATCAGTCCATCCATCCATCCATCCACCCATCTACCCACCTACCCACCCACCCACCCATCCATCCAATGTATCACTGAATTCACCCCCTCCATCATTCTCCACCCCCCCACCCAGTTCCTGGAATAGTTTCAATGGGTCCTACTGTTTTGTTTTCATACATGAGTACATAATATTTCTACTATATTCACCTTTCCTTACTTACATCCTCCCCCTCCCACAGGTACCAAGCCCCGATAGGACCTGTTTTACATTCCTGTTCTGTTTTTGAACAAAGACATTGTTTGTTTAAGACAGCTCTATGGGCAGTTTCATTCTTTCAGCTTTTCTCTGTCTGAAAACGTTCATAATAAAATGATGAAAATGTATGAGTTGTACACTTAAGATTTGTGTGCTTTATCATGTTATAATTTCAAAAGTTGAATTCAAACAATTTAAAGGGATTGCTTTGGGGAGAAGTAGCAGAATAGGGAAGGTGGAAAGAGCGGGCAGTGTGGGTGAACATGGGAAGCACATCACACACACATATGAAACAGAAAAGTGAAACCCATTAAAATTGTTTCAAAGGGGGTAGGATAAGGACAAGAAGAAATAAAGGCAGTGAATATGCTCAAAGTATGTCACAATGAAACCCCTGTACAATTAATACACACTAATTTAAACAATTACAATATCGTAAGTTAAATAACAGAACAAGCAGACTGTGAGCAATGAGGGAAAGAGGAATTAACATTTATTGAAATGAAGAAATGACAAATCACACACCGTTAAAGTGAAGGAAAAGAAATACATACCATTCTAAGGTATAAGGAGACTTAGTTTGAAACTCAGTGTCAAAACAATGTCCTGTGTTGACATGGGACATGGTTCTGACCACAGTTCCCAGAAAATGGATCTCATATCTCAAATCCTATCACACACCAAGTGACAGATAGAGGCTGTGACACTTGAGGGGGACAGGACCAAAAGGATGTAACACAGTGACAGTGTGGACTTCTGGCATGGTATCTGAGTAAGATGAACAAGGTTTAGGCCACTCCCAAAGTTAATCACTTAAATGTGATTTACTGACATTCCCATTGTCATGCTGTTAAACTAGAAAGCATGCAGAAGGTGATAGTGACACTTTATAGAGACAGCATTAATATAGCTTGATGCTATCTTCACACTCCACATTCTCCCAATGTTGAAGAACCATTGCTGGTGAGTCTATCATGATTAGCTAAATCCCACAATTTCTCTCCCTACAAATGAAGGTGGATACGGCCCGTTTCCTGAGGCTCACACACCACCAGGGCATTGCCGAAATGAAGAAGGGCTCCTGCTAAAACTCCCAGCGGAGCATAGCACAATTCTCCATATATGTGAAATACTGTATGCTTATGTTACAAAGTGGAGTGGCGGGCTCACATCATGACGACTTTTTGTTGCCTTGTTTTGTTAGCTATGGGAATGCGTGAGGGTACTGGCCCCTCTCCATCTTGAGAACTGTCCTGAGCACTGCAGGGATTCTAGGCTAGCTCTTGTCCCTACGATGACCCCGTCATTGGGATCACCAAAAACACTTCCTTCATTAAAAACCTCTCATCCTGGCCAGGCATGGTGGCTCGTGACTGTAATCCCAGCTACTTGAGAGGTAGAGGTCAGGAGGATCGCATTTCAAGGCCAGCCCAGGCAAAAAGTTAGTGAGATCCCACAGTGGGGCATGGTGAAACACCTGCCATTCCAGCTAAGTGTGAGGCATAAATAGATTCCCCCCACCACCAAATAACTAAAGCAAAAAGGACTGGGAAGGGCCATGGCTCAAGTGGTAGAGCACCTGACTAGCAAGCATGAGGCCCTGAGTTCAAACCCCAATACTGCCAAAAATCCCACAAAAAACAAAAATGCAGACCACTGATCTAAAGCAGGTATTGTTTCCAGAACACTTACATTTTGATGCAGCGATATGTTCCCCCAGACATAAATAGCAGCCTACCACTGTTTATCCCTAAATTATTTAATGCAAACATATCTCCAATTTGTACAATTTACAGCTCAACTGTAGTTAAAGAAATCACTCAACCCTACAGAAACACGCGCGGATACATGCTCCTTGCTGGTCTGTCGTCACTGCAGCTCAGTGCAAAGGAAGCATTTCAGACAACCGCTGAGGAGGAACTGGTGTTCTATGGAATCGGTATCCGCTGTGGCTGCTGAGGCTACATTTCACCATGGAGGCCTAAGCCGGAAGCAAAACACTGCTGTGCACCGGTCCTCACTGCTCACCGTTCTCTTAGGGTGCTCGTTATCAACCTTCAGATCCACCGCTTCCCACCTGCCTCCCTGTTTCCTGTTCCCATCTCTTCCCCCACCCTGAGGCCTTCTGCCATTGCCTCCTCACCTCCCTTTTCTTCCCCTGTCACCCTTTGGCAATGATGGAGCCCATTCTGGTTTGGGGTTTTTTTTGACAAGAAAAGGTGAAACAGCACATGAACTCACTTGTTAGATGCGTTACTGTCAAATAACTAGATTCTAAGTGAGGAATAAAAGAGACTCCGTAAAAAATAACTATTGGGCTTTTCAAAGAAATGAAGGAACAAAAGTGAGTCAACTTAAAAGCAATCTAACTTGGCAATCAGAATCCAGACTGGAGGAAGGTTCCGCTCCTTCTATGCTGTAGGGTGACAAAGCGCTTTCAGATACATAAAAATTAACCATGCACTTAGGACATCTAGCTAGTCCTCGCTGTCTACTCCGTGGATCGACTGTGTGTGATTATAAAATGTGTAGGCAACTGTTCATTCCTACCTCACTCACAGTCTCAATCGAAACCTGAGACTATGGAAAAAAGCACAGGCAAATATTTATATCCACTTTACCATGATCATTCCAGCTCCAGAAACATCCCTCATGAAATGAGTGAATGCACAGACTCCAGCACATCTAGATGAGATGAACTGCAGCTCAGCGGTGAGAGAAAGAACCACCGCTTCACACAAAGACGCGCCTTGTGTCAGTCTTGAATGAACTGTGCTAGGTGACAGACCGAAAGGCCAGCGATGTGAGCTCCCAGTTGGAAGACCTCCTGGAGAAGGAACCACTGTGGGTCAGAAACAGGTCAGTGCTGCCAGGCTAGGAGGGAAAGGCTGGCTACTCAGGGTCACGCAAGAGGAGTTTCAGGCAATGGGATTGTTATGAAGGTACCACAGTGACAAGTTCACAGCTTTACGCCTTTGTGAATCCCACAGAACTGTACACCAAAAAGAGTGACCTGTACTGCATGCAAACTCATTCAGCCAGGACCCTTGGGGTGGCAGAATGGAAGGCCAACGTGAGTGACTGCTGAGGAAATAAAGGTGCACCCAGCCTTATGGAGGGAGGGAGGGAGCCAGCGGGCAAAGGGAGCCAACCTTGTAACTCTGGAATGGATGGTGGTTAATGGGAGTCAGACTTCTCACTGTCACAAAGAATGACAATAAACAACGGAGAAGCAGGGTGATCCCTGCAGTACTGGATTAGAGCAGGAGATATTTCTATCAGCTCGTGGATATTCTAAGACATGAAGCCGACACACAGAATAAACAGACGTGTGCAGTGGGGTAAGAAATGTGTATTTACTGGCTGTCCTCTGACAGGCCTACAAGTAGTGATATCCAGCAAGGAAAGTGCTTGGCACCTAGATCTTCACTTCTATTTCCCCAGAAAGAAATGCCTGACCTGGTGCTGGTGAAGACAGCGTACGAATAAGCCTGGGACCTTGTGGTGCCAGAGACAAAGGGAGGACAGAGAAAAAGAAGATAAGAGCTCAAAGCCACCTACTAAAGCCTCCAAGACCAGAGCTGAACAGTGTGAACTATGTGTGCAAACAGAAGGATTACAGCCCAAAGCATACCGTAAGCATCGTGTGTCCACAATGGTGAGTTACGGAGTACCTAAGTGGGGGAGAAGGGACAAATGTTCTCTACAGAATTCCAAAAAGAGTAACTGGAGAAGGAAGGAGG
The DNA here is from genome assembly GCF_047511655.1 of Castor canadensis. Taxonomy (NCBI): domain Eukaryota; kingdom Metazoa; phylum Chordata; class Mammalia; order Rodentia; family Castoridae; genus Castor; species Castor canadensis. Next base: position 2,174,753 of record NC_133391.1, on the reverse strand, counting down.
GATGTCAGAGCTGACCGCTAGAACATGGCTGTGACACCTGTCATCAGGAAGGTCCACTGACCAGTGCACAACTGGTGGGTTGAGGCTCAATGCAGCTGCTCTCTCTTCCCCTGCAATACTTGTCACCCGCTGTGCTGTTTTAATGCATGCCTACAGATGACTGCGTCTCCTCCCTGGAAGTGGACCTTAACCACCCTCCCATGCAGGGTAAGCAGGACTGAGAGCCTTGCTTCTGAGGGACTGTGGGATGATGGGAGATACATAATTGGTCTTTGTTCCTGGTGCTTGGAACAGAGCTCCAAGATCCCTTGGAATGTCATGGGTGATAAGGGCAGTGAAGAGACAGGCTTTTGTTCTGATGGAGCAACCCTGGATGGGCCCCTCGATAGCTTCAGGATGGGGCAAGACCAGGCCTGAATTAGCAACTCACAATTTTCAGCCCCACCCCTCAACTTGCAGGAAGGGGCCAGGGGCTGGGAATCGGCCAGTGTTGTAACTGGTCATGTCCACAGAGTCAGATTCCCACGAATACCCCAAGTGACAGGTTGGGGGGTGTTTTTCTGAGCAGGTGAGTACATGGAGGTGATGGAGGTTGCATGCCCAAGGAGGGTGGGAAGCTCCAGCCATCTGCCCACACCTTGTGCCTGTCTTATCCCGCCTCTGCCCCCTGGCTGCCTCTTATCTGGTAATGGTAAATAAAGTCCCTTCCTGGGTTCTGTGAGCCATTTGAATGACTTACTGAACCTGAGGTGGGGGGTTGTGGGAAACCCCAATTCATAGTCAGTATATCAGATGCGTGGGGCTTGCATATGGTCATTGAAGAGGGGACATGAGCCCTCACTCTGGGGTCTGTGCTAACTGCAGGAGTGGGTTCAGAACTGAATTGAATAGTAAACATACAGGTGGGGTCAGAGTTGGACAGTCAGTATTGTATTTGGTTAGTATGAGAAAGAAAACTTTCAGGAACAGGGTACAGAAAAACCCTCATAGCTTTATTGTAAAAACGGCTGACACTAACTTCACTAAGAGCTCAGGTTCTTGTCACTGGGACTGAGACACTGATGCCATGGAAAGGCAAAGCACCTCTGTAGGACTCTGCCCTGAAGTCCACAACCCCAGCTCATGCCTCCAACCCCCCTGAACCAGGGGAACCATAACACGCTCTCAGACCAAAGATAAAGTTGGACAAACCCGATGGGCGAACCTTCTACAAAATACCTGACCCATGCGCTTCGCAAAGTGTCAAGGTGGGCCAGCAGAGTGGCTTAAGTGGTAGAGCACCTGCCTGGCAAACATGAGGCCCTGAGTTCAAACCCCAGCACCACTAGGAAAACAACAAGAACAACAACAAACATGTCAATGTCATGGAAAATAAGGAAAGGAGGAGACAAAGACCGTGATAATTAAAGGCAGTGCAGGATTCTGGAAAAGGACACTTGGGGAAGCCAGTGAGACAAACAAAATGCAAAATGTAGGCTTTTAAAAAAATTTTTGGAGCAGGTGGTACATGCCTGTAATCCCTATGTAGTTGGGATTGCAGGTGGTACATGCCTGTAATCCCTATGTAGTTGGGATTACAGGCATGCACCACCACCACTAGCTTATTTGTTGAGGTGGAGTTTAGATAACTTTTTGCCCAGGCTGGCCTTAAACCTCGATCCTTCTGATTTCTGCCTCCTGAGGAGCTAGATGACAGGATTGAGGCACTGTGGTTGGCCCCTTATTTATTTTTAAAAGTGAATAAACTGTTGATACACGTACAACAGAATGGATGTCATATGCAGAATGCCGTAGTAAAGAAGTCAGACTGAAAGGTTCCATGCTCCCTGTACACTTACGTGACATTATGGGAAGGCTAAAGCCATAGGGGCAGAACACAGGTCAACGGTTGTTTGGGTGGAGATGGGGAGGGGCTAACCACAACTGGCTTTTTGAGGTGCTACCCTGTGTCTTGACTGGGGTGGTGGTTACTAGTCTCTGTGTCCCGCAAAGAGTAAATTTTACTGTGTGCAAAGTAAAAACCTATTGTCAATACCTTCCCCCATGTCCCGCTCAGTTTGGTCCAGGCCACACCCTGCCAGGTAGACTTCTTGGGACGAAGAGACAGGTGAGAGTCCAGGTAATACCACTCTTCTTCTTGCTGGACAGAAGCCCACAAGCCATGATGAACCCAGGAGGCCAAGCCCGGCCTCTGCAGCCATCACCCCAAGGTGGCCATCAGGATGGAGGTCCATACCTGCCCCCTCCCTGCTCATGCCCTCATCCCCCCGGACCAGAGGAACTCTAACATGCTCCCAAAGCAGTGACAGAGGACACCCCAGGCAGCAGTCTCCATATCCGCTGCCCCAGCAAGCCCCCGCTCCTCAGCTGGCTGAGTCTCCCCCAGAACAAGGGCCGGGTCTGCTGCCTCATTCCAACAGCACTCAGTCAACAGCTGCTGTCTGCTCCCTTTGGGCTTCTGTAGACTAACCTGCTTCCTAAAGCAAAGCCTTCCCAGAGATGAGACGAAATGAGCAATGTAAGAGACTCGGAGTGTGAGGGACGGGGTGAGGAGGTGGCTGGCCAGGCTCCCCGTGTGGCAATTCCTACTCAAGATCCCCTGCTAGCCCCTGACTACTGCCATGGTGACTTCCACACGAGCTGTAACACAGGTGCTGTGGTGTCAAGTGTGTCCTTCCGCATGTCTGGGTTGTTCTCTGCACATTGTCACTCTGGTAAGGGGCTCTTCTGCCACCACAGCAGCAAAACCAGAAGCACTTCTCAGAAGAAGGCTGCTAAGGAATGGAGGGGAAAGGGAGGTACCAGAAAGGAGAACCAGCTTGCTTGCTTACTTATTTATTTAGGCAGTGCTGAGGTTTGAACTCAGGGCCTTGCACTTGCTAGGCAGGTGTTCTACCACTTGAGCCACACCCCATCTCTTTTTGCTTTAGTTATTTTTCTGATAGTCTCTCATTTTTTTCGTGATCCTCCTACCTTCCTTAGCTGCTATTGCAGGCTTGAACCACCATGCTTGGCTTGGTCATTGAGATGGGGTGCAAGTCTCTCCCCTCTCCCAGCCGTGAACCATAATCCTCCTATTTCTGCCTCCCCAGCAGCTGCGATTATAGACTTTGCACACCATGCATCTGGCTTGAGAACGGCTTTAGTAAAAGATCACTTTTCTTGAAAGGATACAATGTCCTTAATGGAATGTCTCCAAAGACTGACAAAGGATTTCACTCCACCTATTTTAACTTTGTAGTACTCCTATAAAAAGAGTTTCCTTCCTCAGCACCTGCAGCATTTTGCCAAGCTGTTTGAATTCCAGCAGAAATATTAATGTAGGCTAAATTAGCCAATGTAGAATTAAATTATTCCGACAGAACGACAGCAAGCAAAATTTGCTAAAAGAAGCAATAAATTAAGAAACCTTCTTAAAAAATGCAACATTCAATTAAAACTCAAATAAATCCCTAGGGTATGGATCAAGACAATTGTATTAAAATGTAATATAAATTTCTCAGAAAAAGAATTGCAGTGCAGTGGAATAAAAATCCTCTCCGAGAGCAGCTTCATCAGCTGAGCTAACATCAAAGGCTCCTGGGGTGACCAGCTAAGCAGGACCGTCTTCAACACCAGTGTCCACGTGGCCTGGTCATTTGCTTTCATGGCTTGGGCAGATGTCCTGAATGGGCAGCTCAGAGGAATGCCAGATTCCTTTTAGAAAGATTTTCCTCATCAAATCATTAACGCCTTTCTTCTCCCCATTTCACTTGACTTGTCAATTTTATTTATAGGTAAATGCTGAATTCGCAGACATATTTTATCAAAGATAGTAACAAGAAGAAAATAAGGATGGCAAATACTGAAGTGCCAGTTCTATTTGCTCTAGCTAGTTACATCTACAAAAGTCACTTCCACAACATAGGGATGTCGCCCCAGCACCATGTTGATAATAAAATCCACTATGGTCAGACACAGCAAGACTTCTCTGCGACCCACAGGTCACCAAAGCAGCCCAGAGGATGGACAGCCTAGCTGCTGGCTGCTCACTCAGAGCCCCCAGCTTCGTAGGGGAGTCAAGAGCCAAGTGCAGCCAACGTACGAGAGCCTTCCAGTCTCGGGTGACCATGACCTGGTCAGGTTCATCCCCATTTTCTTCCCTGCAAAGGGGTACAGCCTTGCCTTTCTCCTTCTGATGCTGAGCTCAAAACCTGTCCTCTGCTTTTGTAGGCTCAGGTGGTGGCACGAACGCTGTTGAAAACCTGCCTTTCTTGCTTCTCTACGCTGACAGTGACATGTCTGCCTCTTCACTGATGATAATGTTTTCCTCTGAGGAAGTGTTTGGGGGCTGGCAGAGTGGCTTAAGTGGCAGAGTGCCTGCCTACCAAGCGTGAGGCCCTACCATGCGTGAGTTCAAATCCCAGTGCCGCCAAGAAAAAGAAAAGGAAGTATTTGGATATCCATAGTCTCCGTGGACTCACCACAGTGACTGAGAGTTTAGATTTGTTATTTCTATGAATTCAAGTTGAGGAACAGCAATGGAATTTCAACTGGACAATATCATTATTAGCTTAACACCTCCTCATTCTGTCAAGTTTTGATCACAACCTCAAGCACTGATTGATTCCAAGATTCCCTGGGAGTTCAGAGCTCCCTCATATCTGGGGATATAACTGGTGGATTGACGTTGCCTATGCTTTATCTTTTAGGGTACAGCAATTAGGGAAAGATGGAATTGAACACTGAGGGGATAGCAGAATGCAGACAGAAAAAGTTCACTGTACTCATCACAGATTCTAAGTACTTGGGAATTCCTGAGAATGAGTGAGAATAATACACTTGCTGTACGCTAAGAGTCAACAAGCCAGCATTTTGCACACAGTGCTTCCCAATAAAAAGGTTCTTGCCTTGGAAAATGGGTTTCAAGGTTCAGAATCATAAATAATGCAAAAGAAAAATCGATTCATGGGGTTTTTAGAACTGGGGGGAGGGCCAGAGGATAAGAAAAAAACACAAAGCACCGATACAGTTCATCCCAGAGGACATACATCTGTGCAAGAATACCAAAATCAAACCCTCAAAAGGCAATTTCTACAACTGCTCTTACCGAAGGCATACCCTGATGTGCTTTCCACTTCTTAAACCCAGACTTGCACTTTGACCAAGAGTTTGCAAGTTCTCTAGAAGCGCCATGGTAAATAAGTTCTCCCAAGACCTTTACTTCCTCATCTCAATTCCATTTAATTCTATGAAAATCCTAAGGTCAGACATTAAAAATATTGGGATCCCTTGCAGAATAGTAATTCTGTATCAAAGGGAAGACACCAAAACTGTGATGCTCAGGAAACTATTTAAATGGGAACTATCAAAAGAAAGGGGTCTTTGAAGTCCTAAACATGTATTAAGATAAAAATAATTGATTTAATAAATTCATTACATAGACTGCAGTCCTTAATAGCAGTGAATAAAAGCTTATGGAAGACAGTTGACAGAATCAATTTCAAGCTCAATTCTCAGATTGGACGGGATGAAAACTTATGCTGCACTCTACGTTCAGTGACACATGTGGCGACCTGAAAGTGTTGACTGGTTGACTTTTCCCCAAAAGGTGCTTTGAAAGGTCAACTGGAGAAGACAAAAGAAATACCCTTTCCTTGGCTGAGGGTACATGCTGCCCTCTGCATCTGCAGCCTGCCTCACATAATTGCTACCACCAGCCTCTTGCTCATTACATGTGAGGTTTTGAACAATGAGATACCCACAAACTTCACAATGGAACCAGCGGAAGAAGTGAGAGCAGAGAACCATTTCCCCAGGACTTGCAGGAAGACCAAATGTACCAGTGAACATCCTTGTCTGAGAGCCCTTACAACACTCAGTGCTGACACTCATGAAACCTTCAATTATTTCCTTTGTGTAAAAATGAGTTTTTAAGAGGCTGTCAGGATCATCATAGACCCAGATCAAGGGAAACAGTCCACACTGGGTAATTAGGACTTCCTTCCTCTGGCCCCACACCAAAGTTCTCTTTCCCATGCCCTGTTTCTGGCTGTACTTGGTGGTGTGGCTTGCCTCACACAGTACCTTGGTAAAGAGACTTTGCAACAGCAATGAGTTATGAATGGAAGGAGTAACTCAAGGTTGATGGGAAAGAAAAGTAAAGAGGTAGCCTTGCAGTCCAGCAGCAGCCTGTTAGCTTACCCTAAGTAAAGCCACCAGGCCTTTGGAAGGGTGGACCACCCATGAAGACCACTGGGTGAAATTTAAGTTTTGCTTCAGTGTGAGCCTGAATATCCTGTGGTGTCATAGGGAAGAGGGCAGCTGGGGGCTCCCCAGCTCTGGTTGGGAGTGGGTGGGGGGCAGGTCCCCTGGAGAAGGAAGCTCTCAGAGGGGAGGTTTCTGCAGATTCAGGCAGACCAAAGCTCCCCAGACAGTGGCCACCACACTCAGTACAGGTCACAATTTAAGCCAAAAATGGTATAAAAAAACCCAAACAGGTGAAGAGAGCGGAGGCAGAAGCCTTTCATCCTATTTGATGACTAACTCTCTTATCTCACTAGTATTTTCTGACAAAGATTCTTTGCTTGACCAAACTTTAGTCAGGCTTCTGAATCTGCTCCAATGCCCACTTCCTTGTAAAATTCAGGTTTAGAAAATAAAAATCAAAAACCCTAAATCAGTTTAGTCAGAACCCCCATCCTTGCTCTCTGATCACCCTCAATACCTGCTCAAGTTGTATGTCCTCCACCCTCCCAGGTGACATCCCATCTCCTGGACCTGTCTTCAGCAAGAATCTTGCTGGGCGACAGCAGCCAGAACCCCCCTACCCCTTGGTAACTTTCTGTCCTCCAAGCCTGCCCTGCTCCCTGGCACGCTGCGTTAGGAGTTCAGTCTCTGACCACTGCAGGACCTGACCACACAGGCCCTAAAAAGGCCTTCCTTGTCTTGCTTTAACAAGTGCAACTGAATGCTGTCTTCCTGCACTTTATCTATAGAAAGAGACACCTATAAATCACATATTCAAGCTTCCTCATGCTTTTTGACTTGGCTATGATGGTAGACACCGGGATGCAATGGTTTATCTTATTCATCAAATGTCTACAAATGCAATTAACACCTTTCACAGCCTTCTCCTCCAAGAGCTGAATAAATCCCAGTCCTCCTCTACAGCCACAAACAATAGCATGTTTTAAACGGAAGCAGTCAAAAATAATCATATATTCACAGAGAAAAGTGCTTTTTATCAATTTTGTTTAATAAATAAGGTCAATTTTGTGCTAGCAAATAAATAATTTCTTGGTTCCTGAACATGCATCGGACTTGTCCATAAAGCCTGTGTGAGGTTTGTGTTACAAAGTGTGAAAAATGCCTGAATGCAACAAAAACTCATGTTCCACTGATTTACGGTGGTTTACATGAGGGAGAGGTAAGGTTTGCTTTTTCATTTTTGTCTTTCCCCATGGTACTGGCTGGGTCTAAGCTCATCTATATTGCTCTTGCTTTACACCAGGACAGTGCTGCCTTGAAAGTTGTAGGATTCACCACTTCTATCAAGATTCTACAGGCTCCTGATAGAGGACCCTCACCCGCTTATCCCAGTCCATCCCAAGACAAAGGCAATTCTGGGATTTTGTGTCCTTCTGCACCAGGATTGAGCTAAGAGTATACAGGTGTAGGGGTGAGGGGTTCAACACCACCATAACTACTTCTGCCATCTATCAGAACTTTAATTTCTTTCCTTATTTTAATTAACCTTCTTTTGTGTTTTGATTTTTTTGGATTTTTGAGACAGCAGCTTACTATGTAGCCTAGGCTGGCCTTGAACTCACCATCCTCCTTCCTCAGTCTCTCCAGTGCTGAGATCATAGGTGTGCACCACTATGCCTGGCTCTTTAACCTTCCTTAATGAATTCTGTAGAATCAAAAAAAAATTGTCATCTTGGACATGACAAACCAGGTGTCTTACACAACAGTGTTGGTGTGAATAATCTGAAAATAAAAGCACACGCCAGCTGAGAGCCTGGGTTGATGTAGAATAATTACGTGATTACACCAAGTACTTTTGAATTTTAAGATTTGTTTTGCTCCCAGTCAAATAAAATAGGGATGAGATTTAATTTACCCTATGGTTTTTCTGTAGTAACAAAAACAGAATTTTTACTGCTCAGTCCACGAGGCATAAAGAAACTGAGAGTGGGTTAAAATTTGTGAAGCAGTTGCCCGAGGCTCGCTGATTCCAATTTCTCTGCCAGATCTACACGACTGCGCACCATATATCAACCCAACCTTGGAGCGCCAGAGGCCTCACTGAGAAAGCTTACGAGAGGAGACCTCAGAAGACAAAAGCCAGCATGAGCCCAGACCATGGCCACCTTCCTTGGGCTTCTCACTGTCACCCCGTTATAAGACAGAGACTAGGAATTTAAACACTCCAAGAAAAACTGAACTACTTATCTCAAACACTACATGTTTCTCCCCTCAAGTAAACAGTAAAACCCATTCATTTTTAAGGAATTTGGAAAACAAAGGAGAAACTAAAAAGCCCCCATTTCGGTAACATGCAGAAAGCTACTAGAATAACAACCTGGAGGCTTTCCGTCAGTGTCTGTCCATAGACTGATAATTTTTTTTTTTTCAAAACCCAGATTAAACTGTACATGCTCTGTTCTACTCCACATCTACCAGAAACAAATTCTCTAAAGGAACGTTTTTCTGGGCAAGTCTTTAATTCACCTTCACTTCTGAGCAATGTCTTTACAAGATGGAGGATCCATGTTTTCCCCCTGCTCCCCCCCACCCCCAGCAGTTTTGAATGTCACCTTGCTGCTGCTTGGTGTCATAATTTCACTGTGACCTTATTGGGTCTCTCTTGGCAGTAAGAAGACATTATCTGCAAGTTGTTTTCAAGATTTTCCCTTATCTTTGAATTCCTGCATTTTTTATTCGGCTTTTCGTGGTTGGGGTCTCTTTGCCTTTATCTTTTTGGAGTTCGCTGAACATTCTCTGAAGGAAGGTTCTTGTTTCCAGTAAATCTGGAATCTTTCAGGCATTGTATCTTTGACTATTTTTTTCTGCTCCCTTCTCTCTCTCCTATCCTTCTGGAGCTATCCTTAGGCTTACACTGCGGTTTCATGGTACCCTATATTGTTCTGGGGCTCCATTCATTTTTCCTTATCTTTACTGTCTCTGTCTTTAGCTTGTAAATGCTCTACCAACAGACTTTCAAGTTTGCTTACTCTAACTTCTGTGAGTGTAAGTCTACTGCTGAGGGGTTTTTTTGTTTTTAAATCCCAATTACTGTACTTTTCAGCTTTAGAATTTGCTTGGTTCTCATCTTTTTCTTCTGGTTGTCAGTATCCTCTATGGGATACAGCTTTGTCACCAGACTTTACTTCCTCCATCAAGGCTTCCTTGAACTCTGGGAGCAAGTTTAGTGACAAGTGTGAAGACTTCTCCTGATGAATCTAGAGTCTGGTCACTCTCACCAGCAGCTTCGTGGTTTCCAGCATCTGGGTCAACTTTCCTGTTTCTCTACATGCCTCAATTTTGTTTTGGAAACTGGACATTTCAGAAAACACACTGTCAGGATTCTGGGTATGCCCCTCCACTTCAGGGCTCAGTCTGTTTATTTGTGTGGCAACTGGATTATTACATGGCAAAGATTGTCTCTCCATAGCTGTACTCAGGGAGAGAATTCTGGGATACACAGACACTCTGAGCACTGTGTGGAGAGCCAAGGCAGTGCAGTCAAGGTTTCCGTGCACGCTTGACATGGAACCACCACCTCAAGGTGCACTTGGCCCTGGTGTACCCAGGTAGGAGGGTGCTAGACTCAAAACTCCACAGAGTCCCACTGTCCTTACAGAATTTGGGAGGATTTCCACGAGCCAGTGTTTAAATCCAGAGATTTAAATTCCTTTAAAATAATTCTCACCACAGGGGGAGGGTCACAATCCTACATCATCTTGCTAGACGTTGGTATCCTGATTTTTGGCTACTTACTTTTTAACAAACCACTCCACTGATTTCTCTTTTTGGTGGTAGTAACATCAGTCAGAGAAATACTTAATCCATAACTTTTAGGTCAAACTATGAAACTGACAACATGTACCTGTTTTCATCAACAACTGTTTGCTGTGACTTTCCTTCTACGTATGGAGGGCAGCACAGTAGCCTGTAATCCTCAGAACTCATTGAGGAAGCAGTGATCACTCTCCCTGTTTCCCAGGCGAGGAAAGCCTTCACTGAGAGGTTAAGATGTTTGTCAAATGACTGATGGTTAGTGCCAGCACTGCTGCATCTGAGCCTGTGCCAGGCTCCAAGGCATTTGCTCTTAATTGTCACACAATGTAGGACCCTCCACCAGCTTCCTGTCAATAAAGACAAGCACAGCATGTACAGATGCTCTGTGTTTCCACTCTCGGTTCCTTTCCCATAGTGTTACTGCTGTTTACCATGGCTAGCTCTACTGGTCAGAACTCCTAAAACCATGGCAAAACTGGGGGCATCAGAAAGGGAGTTGTATAGGGGTCACTTGGGGCGTCCTGTGGGGTGATGGATCCCTTCTCTAACTTGACAGTGGAGGGCTTTCATAAATCCACTCAACACCACAAAAACCAAGCCGTTTGTTGTCTAGGTAACAGCACTGTATGAACATCTGTGTCTTGGTCTCACTGTTGCACAACTGTTCTAATGAGATGCCACCACTGGGAGAGGCTAGGCGAAGGTTTCATGCAGTTTTGTGTATTATTTTGCAACTTGAGAGTTTAACATTTCAACATAAATAGCAGTGATAAAAGCGAGTACCTTAATCTGATTCTGGATTTCAACGCTAATGCTATAGGGTCTCACTTCTATGAATAATGCTCGCGTAAGATACATATCATTTATACACCTAGAAAGTATTATTCCACAAAAGACAGAGCAATTGAGGATTTCAGGATACCATAGAATCTACTTAGGTTAATTGGATAAAATTCTCAAAGTGGATTAAAAACATCCCAGAGATAATATTCAGCAATGGCACAGAACTTGGGTACAAAAAGTAAAATCAGTGATTTCACCTCTATGACAGTAAGAAAGCTATTAGACATGATCAGAGGGTCACTGGATACCTGTGGTTACTGCCCTGTCATTGATTCTCCCTCCCTCCTTACTTCCTCTAAAAAGAGGAACAAAGTGGAACCAGGAACCAGGCTTTGGAAAAGCAGGGAACAGCACTCAAGGCAGATGGACTATGGGAGTGGGGACTCTGAGGCAGGAGCAAATTCAAAGACCTTTCGAAAGCAACAATGACTAGAAAGACCACCCCCCCGCCATGGCTTTTGATGTAAAGTCTTTTAATCAATAGCCTTTCTCAATGACACAGAGTGAGTCTGGAGGAAGTGCTCCCAGAGCTGCTGATGGGAGAGTGGCCACTTGTCTGCACAGCAGACTTCTCAGGAGCCACTCACAATGCTGACAGCACCACCTCCAGCTACCATAGCTCCAGGCAATGCACCTTCCTGCAGTTCTATGGGGGTGGGCATGTCCCTCTGGCCACCGTGCTCATCTCTGTATGTGCAGCTCCTTAGGTGACCTGGAACTCTCTTGTGCTCACAGTGGCAAGCACTTAGTGAGCACTGGGCACAGGTCACAGCATATGGTCCTTATTTAGCATTCTCTCTCCCAAGTGTGTGGAAGTGATTTAGACACACCAGACCACTCATACCCCACAGTCTGCTCTGGTGACATGACATAAGACTAGAGGTGTCACTGCTCTTGAAGGAGCCTGGGGCTGTCTGTCCTCTCCCTGAGTAAGTTCAGGCCCACTCTGTTTTGACAGTATGAGGTGGAAAAGGGACTGTGCCAGGGAGAAGGTGTAGGTCCAGTGTTCAAAGGCCAGGGCCTGACTTTGACAGAGACTCCATCGTCTGCAGTGTGCTGGCTGCCCAGGAGGCCAGCAAATTCTTCCAGCTTCAAACACATCTGCTGTCACCTCAGGCATAAGCCTAATGATGGTGCTACTTTAAACTGTCCCTCCGAGGCCTTCACCTCACCTAACACTGAGACTTTCCTGATAATCTGGTTTGCTTTGGTATTTCCCTCCCAGTCAAGGCACCCTCAGTCTGTCACATTCTTTAATATGGCTTTTCCTGATAAAAATGCACACATTGATCTGGGAAAATTCTGCACAATCAAGTTTATTCCCATCAGAAAGTAGGAGCCATGTCATCTCAAATATCAATACATGCTTTCAATGTCAATAAAGACAGAGGAGACTGAGGAGAGAGAGGAGAGAGGGGGGATTGAATGCAATCAGATGTACGAAACAAAATAAAAACTGCCAAAACTAGCATCCTGACCTGTCTGCTTCAAGCACTCATTCTGAAATCAACAAAAGTACAGCACACATGTATGTGCGTGACAGAACCGCACCAAGGTTGTAGTCAAGCAGTCAGGTGTTGAGACTGTAGTTAAGAGAGCTGGGTGTTCCATGTTTATTGCGGCACTGTTCACAATAACCAAGTTATGGAAACAGCCAAGATGCCCCAGCACTGACAAATGGATTAAGAAAATGTGGTATCTATACACAATGGAATTTTATGCAGCCATGAAGAAGAACGAAATGTTATCATTCGCTGGTAAATGGATGGAATTGGAGAACATCATTCTGAGTGAGGTTAGCCTGGCCCAAAAGACCAAAAATCGTATGTTCTCCCTCATATGTGGACATTAGATCAAGGGCAAACACAACAAGGGGATTGGACTTTGATCACATGATAAAGTAAGAGCACACAAGGGAGGGGTGAGGATAGGTAAGACACCTAAAAAATTAGCTAGCATTTGTTGCCCTCAACGCAGAGAAACTAAAGCAGATACTTTAAAGCAACTGAGGCCAATAGGAGAAGGAGACCAGGAACTAGAGAAAAGGTTAGATCAAGAAGAATTAACCTAGAAGGTAACACACATGCACAGGAAATCAATGTGAGTCAACTCCCTGTATAGCTGTCCTTATCTCAACTAGCAAAAACCTTTGTTCCTTCCTATTATTGCTTATACTCTCTCTTCAACAAAATTAGAGATAAGGGCAAAATAGTTTCTGCCAGGTAGCAAGGGGGTAGGGTAGGGGGAGAGAGAGAGGGGGTGGGGGGGAGAGAGGGTGGGGCGGGGGGGTAAGGGAGGGGGTGGGGGAAGGGGGCAGAAATTACCTAAACATTGTATGCACCTATGAATAAAATAAAAAGTAAAAAAAAAAAAATAAAAAGAACAACAATAAATGTAAATTTAAAAGACTAAAAAAAAAAAAAGAGAGAGCTGGGTATTGAGAGAGGGAGGGACAGAGGGAGAGGGAGGGTAGGGGGGAGGGAGGGCCAGCTTGTGCCCATGTCTTTGGAGAAGCTATTTATGACTTTTTTCTGATCTGCACAACATAGGTTGAGCATCACAAGACACTGAAAAGGTTTCAGATTCTGAAGCATTTCCAATTTTAGATTTTCAGATTAGGGAGGCTCAACCCATACAGTCTATGCAAACCCTCCAAAATTCAAACAACTCTGAGATCTGACACACTTCTGGTCCTGAGGCAGAGACAGAGAGAGACTGGGATTCTAATGATTAATGTTATATCTTAGATTGAACATTTTTCTCTCTCTCACTTGGACCTCTCTTTCAATTGCAAAAAAATTCTAATAGCTGCCAAGGCTTCTTTAAATAACAAATTATGTCCAGATTGTTCACGCCTGAGCCTGAACCACCACCCAACCCCCTCCCCCCACACTCATCAATCATCAGTGATCGAAAAGTGCCCAGTTTTTTTTTTTTCCCCTCCCATAGGTTAGCCCAGGTTTTAAAATCCCCTGGATACAGGAAGGGCTCCATCTCTCCCCCACCCCCACTGGCCCTTTGTAACTTTCTTCTAACCCTTAATAAACTTCTATTACCACCCTCACTGTCTACACATCCTGCCTGATGCGTCCATGTGGGATTTAAGAATCTGGATTTTCTGTTCATCAACGGCTGTGGCAGCCCTGCATGGTTCAGATAAGGGCGGTTCAACCTGCGATACAGTTACAGTCATGAAGCACATCCCTCCCAAAGGTCCCCATCCTTCTTGGGTGACTCAGGGAGATGTGGAGACAGGGCATGAAGGAAACTATGAATGCAAATGCCAGGGTCCTAGCTTAAAAGCTTCATGTAATTTACATAAATCTGCATGCTGAGCTCGAAAAGCACAAATCTGTAATATTAAAGTTAATTAGGGCAAACTGCTATTTAATATAAATCCAATATTCAAGAATAACACAGATAAAATACAGAATCATTTAAAAAACAATTGTTTTAATCATTTCCTGATTAGGATAGCTAAAAGAAGCTTTGCACACACGTGGTACTGCCAGCGGGGTACCCACTCCCACACAGGGGACGACGTGTAGCAGCCAGGAGCGGGTAGCGTGGGCTGGAGACCACAGCTTAGTGCCCTGGGGAAGAGTAAGCTGAGGGGACATCCTGAAATTATAGCTGATCCAAAGGCTCAGACTGGAAGCTTAGAACACTTGGGGCAGTCCATGGATGGTGGGGAGAGCAGAGGCAGCCCCCACCCCTCTCGGCACTTAGCAGGGTCCTTACCCACTCAGTGTGTACGTGAGGGTCAGGTAGAGTGCTCAGTGAGTGCGGCTAAGGAAGTCAAGTTTCCCGAATGTTCAGACTCCACAGGGAGGGCCCAGCACACTACCACAAGGTCTCATCCCTAAACACCTCTCTGCAGGTGACTCCTCCCTGATTCCATCCTTGACTAGCCATCAAAGTTCCCAGAGAGGAGAAGCCAGGAATGGTAGAGTCAAATTCGAGAGTCAGCTCTACCACAAAATCACTGAGAATCCCAAGAGACGTCACGAAATCACACTTTCAAACTCCAGACATTAATCACAGGCTTGCGATGATCCAAGCGGAGGTTGGTTATTCAAGGCAAACAGGGAATTTTGTCACAAGCACGGGGATTTCATTCCATGTCTCCCTGGACCTGTCACTTCTCACTCTGCCATGTGAACGTGCTTAATTAGAATGCTATGTGTGTCTCTGGAGTTTCTGTCACCATCACATAGGAGAGTGGACAGTATGACGAAGAACTACATGAGACACGTGGCCAGGAAGCCTGCTAGGAGCATCTGAGCCACAGTGCAGATTGAAGCAAGACATGTTGAGCATCATACCTGCGGCTGTACATAAAGGACCAGTGTAAAGGAGCACAGTTCTGACAATCAGTCCAGAGCTGTTGCCTGCTTCCTTGAGTTTCGGCACCGGTGGTGGAGTGGCCCTGACGTGTCCCCAATGCCCATGTTCTTCAGTCGCCCTTCCATATGGGCTGGGCAGTGTCACTCACTTCCAATGACTGCATAGCAAACAGGACACCAGAACAGGCTGGAAAAAGTATACGTGTATCTTTTCTTTCTTTTGTGGGCCCACTGCCAGGAAAACATGTCTATGTGGGCCTTGCAGGAGGATGGGGGAGGTGGGTGAAAGGGAAACCAGTGCCCCATGTGTGCCATCCTGGACTAGCCAGCCCCGTCACTCTGCCATCAATGGTCATGGATGTGTGGCCGGCAGAATCACCAGCCAACACGCAGGCTTATGAAAACTAACAAAAGCTAGCCTTAAATTTGGACTGGTTGGTTACAGAGCTTGCTCATACCCCACTCTATAGGAAGTAAGAGAATGTGAACTGAGAAACAAAATGATCAAAAGAGGGGTCCCAGACTCATCTGGGACCTTAAGTCTGATGCTCTGTTGGGAAGATCTAGTTTGGGAGCTGTGGGGATTTTTTTTAATTTAATGAGAGTGTTAAATTAGCATGCATTAATATGATGTGGGGATTTCCTTATGCTAACTCCATGCATGCACACAGTGTGCCTTGAACACATTCCTCTCCCCTCCATTACATGTTCCCCTTACTCCCCCGGGGAGATCTCCAGGCCAGTGTGGCAGGCGCATTTGCCAGGCAGCCTGAATGCTTGTCCTCTCCCCACCCTTTTACTCCACCTGAGCCTCTTCTCTCCAGTTGGCTGCTGCCTGGTCTGTTTGCTCTGGGTGGCTCCTGGAAGGAATGTGGACCTTAATTTTGTGTGTGAGGAAAACCAACCTAAGATCTGGAACCAGAGCCATTGGCTCCCTTCCCAGAGAAGAAGGCCGTTTGTCACCTCTCCCTCTCGGTCCTGCTGCCAGGACACTTCATCTTCCCATGGGCTCTTCCCGCTGGCACAGGTCTTTCTTCTCCTTCTAGAATCTTCTTGGATGTCTCTATTACCCTCCGTGTCCTCCCCTCCTGTCAGCCCACAATCTGCTCTTACAAATGGCCTGAAGATTCAGAGTCTTGGCTCTCAATCTGTCTACTGGCTTCTCTCCAGATGCCCCAACCAGACTTAAAGAAAGCAGCATGAGGCCTCTGCTGCCAGGCTCTGCCCCCTGCAGGTGACCGAAGCTGACACCCATCAGAAGCTTAGTAAGCACTCGCCATGGGAGGGGGTCAGACGCCCCTCCACCTTGTAGACATCTGTCCCAAAGTGGTCCTTACTATCAATGGCTCCTGAGCTGTGGGCATTTTCCCTGTGAGGACAAAGATGTCCTTCCAGGGCCATCTATATGCACCCGAGCTCTGCCTGTAACTGAATAAACCGTGAGGTAACAGCACACACACACATTTGTGTGCTATTACCTCCCAAATGTTGTGATAAAATAGAAATTATTGTAAGTATACCGCTAAACCCACTGCCCTCTGTGCAGGCGTGTTAGCACCATCACGCACTCTGTCAGGTACGGAGTAATAAGAGCTCACCATAACGCAGCACTCTTGAAAGCTCCGGTCTTTGCAACTGGACAGGCTGGTGGGTGGACACAACTGATCTACAAGTCAGACTCCTTCTTAGGTCAGCCTCGGGCCACACATGTTCTCTGGGGTCATCTAAGTGACTACACAACACATGTCAGGGGCCGGGCAAAGGCGCCCCAGTCCAGCACGAAGGCAGTTGGAGCCACCTGAGCTTCTCAACCATGACACTGCTGGCAACCCTGGCCTTGACTCATGACATATCGGCAGCAGCCTCCACAGCCAAAATGTCTCCACAACCATCAGGTGTGCCCCAGATCTGAAAGCAGCATGAGAGTGGACTCCTCCAAGGCCATGTCACCATACTGTGTGACCCTTTGCAATGGTCTGTTTTCATTTGGGTAAGAAACCATTCCCCAGGTGCACACATAAATGCTTACTTTGCTTTCCATGTAAAACAAAATGACAAACACTTTCCTCAAAAATACTTAATTTCATTGGGGATCACATGCAAATCTTCACTTGCGACCTGATGAGAGCAGCACAAAGTTTCCATGCAAGGACAGAGTTGCCTCCTAATCTTCAACCAAATGGTTGAACTGGAGCCCTCCCTCCCCAGCCTGTCCTCAAAGGCAAGGGTCTCGAGGCACCACTAGCATCCTTTATCCTCCCTTCAGCTGCCTTTCAAAGTTTTAAAAACAAGGTTTTTTTCCTACTGAATGTTTTTGACACTGACAAATTTGTTCATCACCGTGGCTACTTCACCAGAAGTCTGTAGCTATTCCATTTTATACTGGATCTCCTCTATTTTATACTGGATCTCTTCTTTGAGCAATGAAGACCTCTGCTTCTGCTTTTGTTCAAGATGCAGCTTTTGTGCATACATGTGGCTGGTGCTAAGGATGAAGGATCTGCGGTCCTCTGTGCCACAGGCAAACTTAGATGCATGAGGACCAATGATAATACAATGTGACAAGGTACAGAAGGAAAAACAGGAGCTCAGCTCTGTGCTAAGACTTGGAGGTTACAGAGAACAGAGAAGACACGCTCTCCTATTTGAAGTTAATTGAGGAGAAAAATTTTTCAGACAAAATAAAAATAAACAGCACAGGTCAAGAATAATGAAAAGCTCAGAATTGTGGGAGAGGAATCCCAGGGAGAGCAACTTTGGTAGCAGACTGAGCCATTTATCATGCATCCTTTGAGGTGGCAAAGGTAGGTTAAAGTCCCAGCAAGTTGGCAAATCCTGAAAATAGCTTGCTGCAAGCTCCAGCTCCTGAACAGTGCCTGGGGTTTGCTAGGTCATGACTGCCTGGTGTCACAAAGCCATCCTTACAGGGGTTCAGAGGCTTCCCCACATACGCAAGAAAAGCTGGCTGTGAAGATCCTGCGAGAATTCCCACCTTCCTACCTGACACAGGTCTCAGTAAACGGCCTGTTTAAAATTGCATGTTTGTGGTCTACCATTCCACTAATTTGTCACTCAGGAGAAGACATCTAGATAGCTAGAGCTAGCCCTTGCAGTAGGAACAGTACGGAAAGGGGTGGGAGACAGAGGACGTTTACAGTGGAGACAGATACGGCCTCAGCTTGGATCAAGGTCAACACCAACAGTGACAGTCACAGTGGTGACAAGTGTTCTTCACACAATAGGATTAGAATGGCGATTCGCCTCTGCGGTCTTTCTCCCCAAACCCATGAAAAAAGCATCAGAAATACACAAATTGAAGGGCATTCTACAACTCATCTGACCAGTGTGTTCAAGTTTCTCCAAACCAGGCAAGGGCTGGCGGAGCATAAGGAATGACCCAGTGACTAGCTGTCGCATGGCATCCGGATTGAGGGACTGGAGTGGGGAAGGCACTGAATGAAGAATGGTTTCAGTAGTGTGTTGTATTCTTGATGAGTCACTTTCAATCGCTGTCCTTTGCAGGGGAGGGGGAGAGAGAGAGAGAGAGAGAGAGAGAGAGAGAGAGAGAAGGTAGGGGTGGGGGCTAGGGCAGAGCCAGCCCTGTGGAGAGCATAGAAAATAGGCAGGGGGCTGTGGTGTGACAAGCAGATGGACACTTTAACAAGGAACCCAGCATCACACTTTCTTTCCAGGACACAGAGCAGCGGAACACCAGCATTCCTATTTGGAGATTCTGATTACACATTAGATCAGCAGACACAAACAAACAGAAGTCTGATGAAATCAATATGGCAACAAGGTTGCTTTTTAAACTCAAAGTAACTCTCTATCCAGCTCGTAAACAATCAATGAATGATACTTTTTCTAACACCTACTTAAGACGCCAGGGGAAATTTTAAAAATCAATCCCTTCCAGAGACAAATAATGCCTGCCTCCCCAGCAGCAAGGACTGAAATACACATTGCTAAGAGGGTGCCAGTCACAGGGACCTAATTCATGGTCAATTTACCGGGTGACAGGCAATTATGGTTTGATTAGCACGCAATAAATGGTGTTTCTTTCCAACATATCTAGCAATGTGCTCGAGCAAGAAGTGCTTGTGAGATTTACGCCCCCGGGGATTACAAAGTGGGGAGCCAGTGGTTACTCTGGAGGGGTTAAGTGAAGGGAAGAGATAGGAGAGTCGGTAGGACATTTTCCAGAGCAGAGCCAGGAGATGTGACACACACATCTGCATTACTACGGTACCTGTGGGCACGGGCGCACCTGATTCCGCCACAGAGCCCAGAGTTGATGCTTCTGACCATCCACATTTTGTAGCTTTTGGGGCCTTTAAGGCTAAGTCTTCCTTTAATTCTGATTTACAACCTTGGAAATAGCGCAACAACAAAGAATGAAATCAGAAACGATTGCCTTGTAGTGGATTAAACCAAATGAAAGCATGGATTGTAGACAGCTTTATCAGAAAACAAAGAATTCAATGATTCCCTCAAAGGAAAACAGGAAAGGCACGACAGCCTTTCCTGAGCCTCAAAATCTGCCATACCAAAAATGAGTTACTTGTAAGAAATACCTAAGAGTGGTGCGCAGTGGGTCATGCGTTTAATCCTAGCTATTTGAGAGGTGGAGGTCTGGAGGACCATGGTTTGAGGCTAGCCTGGGTATATGTGAGACTCTGTCTCAATGAATACTTAGGCATGATGGCACATGCCTGCCACCCCAGCCATATGGAAAGTATATGTAGGAAGTCCAAGTCAAGGCCAGCCTGGACAAAAAGTGAGACCCTGTCCCAAAATACCTCGATCAAGAAGGGCTGGGGATGTGGCACAAGTGGTGGAAAATCTGTCTTGTACATGCGAAGCCCTGAGTTCAAGCCCCCTATCAACCCACCCTAGAGACGAATCACTGGTTCCAATTCAGTTATTTGCATATACCATCCATCTTAACATTTGAAAACGCTTGCTTT
This sequence comes from Castor canadensis, assembly GCF_047511655.1. Classification (NCBI taxonomy): domain Eukaryota; kingdom Metazoa; phylum Chordata; class Mammalia; order Rodentia; family Castoridae; genus Castor; species Castor canadensis. The sequence continues at coordinate 2,154,592 of NC_133391.1, read as the reverse complement.
CTTCTTCATGCTGATCTATTAATGGATTTTAATAAATAGACCTCCAAATCTGATCTTTAAAAAGCAATTCCTGTCAAGCTGTTGGCCATCGCACTCCACCAGGAGTAGGCAATGTCACAAGTTAGGTTCTGGCACTAGTCCAAGGGGTTCTCAGGTCTCCAAGTCCTTTCTCTGTAAAGTGGGGGTTCCTGCCGCCCCTCACACCCTGGGATTCTCAGGCTGGAGCAACAGGCAAAGGGGACGTGATTACTTCAAGCATGCGTAGTGTATCAGCAATTTATTTTCCCCTGAAGAGTTTTAATAGCGTCTCTCTTGTACCAAGATATTGGCTCCTGAACACAACCTTATTTTTCTCCAGCCAGTCATTATTTTGTGATGTAAGCACGTTTTAGCCCAGAATCAATTGACTGTTCAATACAATTGGATTCAGACTGCAGTAATTTTAGAAACTTTATTACAGTAGTAAATTGTGGCTTCAAATCATATGTCATTTGTGACCATGCTTATAAAAGGATCAGACAACGGAGTGAGACTCCCACTGGCATGGGCAATTGTCTTCCGTTCACTGCTCTCAGCTTTGGGCAACTGTGAAGTCTGACTGCTTATGGGTGGTGCTGGAGACACAGACTAATTTATTTCTTCAGTGTGGCTGGCCTCTCTGTCCTTGGGGCTCCTGTCTCTCTGTTTGTGGTCCGTGTTGAAAAGTAGAGAGCCAAAGAGTAGCAAGGATGGGTTAAAGTTGTTGGACTAATAAATTTATTACCACAACTTCTTCTGTAATAAGATTAAGGAACTTAAAAAATACCCACACCTAAGTGATCTGGTTTTAAGAACAGACCAGGAGTATGTAACATACAGGGCCTCTGGGGCCCTCTGCCTCCACCAGGCTCCATCACCTCACAAAGCATGAGGTGAGGCTGTTCCTTCCCACTCAAGGTCTGCACGCGCACACTTAGCTCTCAGGTGGGAAATACCCGAGATTGACCTCTGGAAGGCTCTCTTCCCCAAGGCCTGTGTTCTTTCACATGACTAGTAAGAATCAGGGCAGACTGTCTAGTTTTCAGAATGGCCCTACCAAGTATTGCTCCTTAACAAAACTTCAAGAAGAGCAATGAATCCTGCCATCTGAAGCAGGTTCGGCTCTCTCAGAGCTACCTTTCTCTTGCAGGGTGGGTGCACTGGCCCCACACTTGGGAAAGTGAGGCAGGAGGATCTGGGTTCAAGGCCAGCTCAGACGCTTGTAAAAAAAACAAAACCATCATCACAATAAACTTTCTCTTAAAAACACTCACATAGGCCCACTTGTAGACAAACAGAATAGGAAAGACTAAGTGAACGCAGACTAAGAACGCCTTCCTGGCAGCTGGGCTTTCCTCCATCAAACCCATTTTCTGTTCCCAAAATATACATTTACACTGGATCGCCAGCCAGAGACTGCATTTCCAACTCACTCTGCAGGCGGCGCAGCTAGCTTTCTTCCAAGAGAGTTGGTGGCAGTGACTCGCGCTGTAGCAACCCCGCAGCAGGCCGAGAGGAGGTGGGTGCCTCCACCTCGTTTTTTTGTTGTGTTGTTTTATTTCTACCCCAAACTTCCTTTCCACCCAGCCAGCTGGTAGATGGGGGAAGCACAGAGTGGACGTGTAACAGGTTCTTTGACAGCTTGTGCTGAAAAGCTTCGACTCCTTACGTGGACCCATGAATTAACTAAAAGCAGGAGGCAGGCGTGACATCTCTGACTCCATTTTTGTACCTGCATCCCTTGTTCTAAGCCATTCGCCTCGGAATCCTGGGAGGACAGCACTTATTGATAAGCACTTTACGAGGAGGGACGGAGGAAGCTAACTCCAAGGAAAGGAACAGCAGTGCCGCCACAGGAAGACCACCGGCCAGGCAACAATGGCACCCTTATCCTGACCACCCTGCTCCCCCAAGTGAGCAAAACAACTTCTCCAGAACTCCTCCCAAAACAAAGACCTAGATAATGGCCAACCGGCCATGCCCATGACTTTGACTGTTCAACCGTGCACACCTTTCACCCTTGCCCCCAACTCTTTTCCTATTTAAACCTAAGGCTCACATGTGTGTGCCCTGAAGATGGCTGAAGATGGGCTGACACGCTGACTTTGCCTCTTGGTGGGCATGAACTGAGTCATACATCATAAATCTCCTCTTTCTACCCTTCACCATTGCTGGCTCTATACCTGGTGTACAGGGGTGAGTGGCCAGACCAGACACTGGAGATCCCAGGAGTTGGGGACTGGGATTTCAAAAGGAGGCTGCATCTCTGAATCACCTAGTGGAAGACAGCAGTCCAAGGACCAGAGGCCCCTCTCCTGGGCTTCTCTAGACTGAAAACCACTTCTATTGTGTATGGGAGCTCTGATTCAGGTCTGAGCCTATTATACTCCCCTGCATTCAGCCCCATGCTACCCCTAGAAGGAAAATCAACATCACAAAAGTCTTCCATTAACCTTGCCTCTTCACACACAGCACATAAATATGGCTGGACATAATGGAACAGAAACTATTAATACACCAGTTTTTACTTCCTAAATGGAGGAATTGTCTCCTTGCAATTCTTTAAGCTTCATTTTAAAATATATGCTCGAAATCCAGGTCTTACAATGAAAAGTTCACAATATTACCATTAGGTCAACAGATAATTTTCTCTCTGATTTTTTCTAATATTGCTATAATCTGTGAATAAAACAAGCTGAAGAAATAACCACCTTTCAACTTCTCTATTTGTTAAGTCATCAAAACATCCCAGCAGCCCTTAGAAGTTTCCTTTTATCAACAAATATTTTACTTGCAAAGGCTTATATTTAAGGTATGAAATTTGTTATCCTATTATTTCAGGAAAGTGCTGTCTGATTTTTATGGAAATCATATGAATTTATGTCTACACCTTGTTACACAAAGGCAACTTACTTATTTGGTCTAACTTATTTACTGTCTCATTTTGAACTCCTGATTTATGACTCAATAGAGACAAAGCTAAATTCAGAGTACAGAAGTCTTTTATTTGAGAACACACTTGAGAATGGTCTGAGAGAATCATAAAGTCACAAATTCCTTCCTACCACAGATGTGCCATCCTGTATCATGAAAGTTACTTAATGTTATCGTTTCTGTTTCCAGAATGTGAACTAAATATTACATATTACTTCTTTCTTCCCCCAAACAGCAGGGGGAAGTTTCAAAGCTGTAGAGTGACTTCAAGGTCAAAGGAGTTTACAGACATTAAGTAGTGGAGCTGATTTTCCTCTCTGCCTGGGGGGAAATGCTGGTTTCCTGAGAGGAAGACAAATGGCCAAGGGGGATGCATGGGTCCGGGTTCCAAATCCACTCACTCCAGTCTTGGGACAGAAGCAAAAATTAAAAAGAAAGTGGGCAAGGGAGGGGATATGCTAGCTCACTCCAGCTCAGCCCTGTTTCCATGGTGTGTGGGACTGGGGACCAGAAGGTCAGGGTGCTGTGACACAGGAAGGCCCTTTGCAAGCACCCTTGTGAGTGAGCTTGGGGGGTGTGCGGTGCAAACAGGGCATCCTTGAGAGCTCACTGGCCCAAAGCAGTGCACAGACATGGACAAACGATGGAAATGGGCTGCTGTGTACCCCCTTGCTGCTGTCCTCCTCCCTCCCCCACCCCCCTCGCTGTGGTGACTGAACATTCTGGATGAGCTTTTCTACCTCTGACTGCTTCCCAGTGGGCCCCTTTCTGGTCACTGAGGTGCCAGGGGACAGAGACTGTTTGCATGCTTCTCAGCTCAGCTCCTCTTCCTGCTCTTGTGGTCCCTATCCCTCCAACAGAGGCTGCGCACACGATGTGGGGTCTGGGCCTCGCCTTCCTCAATAAAGTCCATGAGGCCAAATGTCCTGGGTGTACAAATCTTCTTAGCAACATCTACTGTTAATGATAGTAAGACCTGGAATAACAGACACGAGGGAGATTTGAAAGGACAGCATGCACACCTGTGCTATGGTCCCAAGTCCTAGCAGGTGGAGTGAGCAGGACTCCGTCAGCTCTGGCTCTGCAATCTCCTTCCTTCTGCCCCTGTATCTCCCTTCTGTCCTCTTCTCTTCTCTCTGGACAGAACATTATCCCTTCTTCTTCCTAGGGAAGGACACAGTGGCATTTCTGATCTTGTCCCAGCCTCTGGTGGAAACAGCAGGCGCACACAGTGGCAGATGTCTGCTTAGGACACAGGACCACTTGTATCACAATGGTGCACTCAGAGGAGCAATGCACACCTTACACTGTAAGGATACATTAGAAGCTTAGTCTCTGAAAACCTTATCATTATTAGATTTTTGCAAATAAAACCACTTTAAATTATTTTTTAAAACACCTTTTATTTTGAAACAATTATCAATTCCTAAGACGTTTCAAAGAAATGTATGGGGCTGTCTCTCATCCTCCAGTGGTCACATCTCCACAATAATGTGACATCAGCAAACTGACATTGCTACCATCCACAGAAATCACTCGGTGGGTCTGTGTTGGATGCACTCACCGGCACACGTGTGCATACACACTTCCTTGCCATTCTGTCACCCACAGCTGCCATCACAACCAAGACAGAACTTCCCCAGACCTCAGTTCTCTCAGCTGCCTGGGGCCACATTAACATTCTTGCTCCCCACAACTTTCACAACTTCTGACAAAGGCTCATCTCTGTCCCTTCAGAGCAAGGCATCTGGAGAACGTCTGGACGCATAGCTCGAGTAGTACAGCACTGGCCTCATAAGTGAGAGGCTGTGGGTTAAATCCCCAGCACTGCAAAAGCAAATACAAAGAATGTCACACAAACAGAAGCATACAGCACTGCCCATCTGACACTGCTACTTTTATTCAGCCTAATTCTCACAAGGTCCATCCAGGTCGTTCTGTGTCAGAAGTCTGACACTTTCCATTACTGAGCAATGGCTGTTGACATGAAAGTAGTCCACTTGAGAAAACACTCACTGACTGCAGGATAGGTGGGTCGTGTCTGGGTTTGAGCTATTACAGGAAAAGCTTCTGTAAATGCAATACACAGGTTTTTGGGTGAGCAGTTTTCATACCTCTGGGATATGCACAGGAGTATAGACACAGAGTCATAAAGTTGATGCATGTTTCACTTTCTGGAGAAATTTGCGACCTATCTTCCAGAGTGACTGTATCAGTTCACGTTCTTACCAGGAACAGTAAGCAGAGCAGTTCAGGTTCTCTGCATCATCCCCAGCTTCAGTGGCACTGGTATTTTTTAAATTCTGTCTACCAGGACAGGTGTGTGGTCTCTGCTCTTAGTGGTTTTAGTCTACATTTCCCTAACTGCTAGTGATACAAAGTTCCTGGTGGAATGTCTGAGTCTTCCATATATTTTCCAATGCCAGATTTTTAAAAAAAATGTGGTGGACTGAGAGTATGCCAGCATACTCTAAATTTGCTCCGTTCCTTCATCAGAGATGTTGCTTGCAGGTAATTTCTGCACATCTGCAGTTTGCCTCTTCACACTCTTCATACAGCCATGCACAAAAGTTTTTGTGATAAGGTTAATCCTTTAGTTTTTCTTTTCTCTTCTTCTTTTTTAAAAATCTTTGGTGGCACTGGGTTTGAACTCAGGTCTTCATGCTTGTAAGCAGGCGCTCTACCGCCTGAGCCCTTTGTGCTCTGGTTATTGTGGAGATAGGGGTCTCGCTTTTTGTCCAGGATAGCCTGGACCACCATCCTTCTATTTTATGCTGTCCAGTGTTGCTGGGATGACAGGTGCACACCACCACACCCACCTCTTTTGGCCCAGGCTGGCCTCAAACCACCATTCTCCTGATCTCAGCCTTCCAAATAGCTGGGATTACTGGTGAAAGTCACTGTGCCTGGCTCTTTGTTCCTTGTAGGATCACACTTTTGATATCACCAAGGTTAGGAACCCTTCTCTTACTTCTTGGTTCCAAAGATATTCTCTGATATGTTTCTAAAAAATATTATAGCTTTAGATTTTACATGTAAATTTGCTGTTCTTTTTATTTTCGTTTTTTAAGTACAGTGACTAAGTCAAGCACCCCCCTTCCCTTCTTTTTGGGGAGTATGATGTCTAAAGACATCAAAGCTGTCTTTTCTTCACTGAGTAACGCTCGTACCTTTGTCAGCAAGTTGGTCATGCCCCTGGGGGTCTGCGCTATGCTGAGGACCTGGAATGTCCCCAGGGCCCACATGTTAAAGGCCTCCACTTGACACTACTGAGAGGTGGTGACACCTTTAGGAGGTAGGGTTGTGGGGAGGAATGGGGAGGAAGTTAGGTCACCAGCAGTGCAGTTAGATCACTAGGGGGTACCATGAGGTCACTGGGGTGCAGTTAGATCATTGGGGGACAGTTAGGTCATAGGGGGACAGGTAATTGAGGGTACAGTAAGGTCACCAGGGTACAGTGAGGCCATGGGGGTGCCTTCGAGGGGGAGTGAGGCACCCGAGTGCTATCTCCCGCTCTTTCATTTCCGGTCACGAGGTGAGAGGTTTTGCTCCACTGTGCACTTCCCCCATCTTGTATGGCCTAGCCACAGGCCCCAAAGCAACAAGGCCCATGGACTGAAACCTCCAAAATTGTGAGCCCCAGGAAACCACTACTCTAAGCGATGAACTCAGGCATTGGTTGCAGGAACTGAAAGCTTACTAGTGAAGTCTGTCGGTCTCTATTTTGTCCCACTGATGCCTGACCACCCACACTACCATGATCACTGTCAGAGTGATCTATTTCTTTGTGATTGTTTTCACTGCTTCACATCCTTGCTTAGCTGTATAGGTTTTAGACAAGAGTGTTTAAGTCTACAAGACCCTTGCTGGGTATTTCATGGGAATTGTGTTAAACCTGGGGAGGTAAACATGGGGAGAACTGCCATCCTGACTGGGGTGAATTTTTCAATCTATGAACAATTTCTTACATCTTCATTGGTTTCCTCATTTCTTAGCATTCTGTGCATTTCAGCAGTTTCCATCTGTATTGCTGGACTTGTACTGAAGTATTTCATCGTCTTTGGAGTGACTGTTAGTGTCACTATGATTCTAAATCAGTTTCCATATGCTGTTTGTGTAGAAATGTGATTAGTTCTGGGTGGTTTTATGCCCTGAAGTCACTTTGTAGCATAGGACTTTTTTGTAAATTGCTTTGGATTTTGTTAAAGACATTTGAATCTGTACACAATCACATCACCCACAGAGCGAGCAGTTTTGTTCTCTGTGGACTTTTTTTTTTCTCTTGCTGTACTTTACTGGTTAGGTGCTATATTTAGAGCAAGGCAGCAGACATCTGTCCCTTGTTCCCAACCTTAGAGAGATGACACTGAGCCTTTCATCATGAAGTATGTTGTCGCCTGTAAGTTTTTGTGAGTAACCCTTGTCAAGCTGAAGAAGTTGCTCCCTATTCCGAGCTTACTGAGAATTTTTTAAAAGACAGGAATGTGTGCTGGGTTGTATCGAGTGCTTTTTCTGTGTTAGCAGACTTGCTCATATGGCTTCCTCTTTCGCTTGTTGGTATGATGGATTACAGGGATTGATTTTCAAATATTGAACCAGCCTTGCATACCTGGAATGAAACCCATTTGGTTATGGTGTCTAATTCCTTTTATACTTTGCTGGATTCAATTTGCTGTTGCTATGTTAAAGATTTCTGAATCCATATTCATGAGATATTTTATAGCTTCTTAAAATATGTGTCCTGCCTTTCTTTGCTGGTTTGGCATCTGGATAACAATGGCTTATGATGTGAACTGGGAAGTGTTTTCTGCTCTTCACTAAGATTGTGCAAAGTTCCTATAGTTTCTTCTTTAAATGTTTGGCAAACGTCTACAATGAGGTGACACTGGCCAGGATACTGACAGGGTAGGGCTGAACTACAAATTGAATTTCTTTGATGGTTATCAGATAACTCAGGTCATTTACTTCACATAAGTCAACTTCTGGCATTTTATAGTTTTTGAGAATTTGGTCATTAATCCAGCTTGGAATTTATAAGTATAAACCTGCCTGCAATGTGTGCTTGCTGTCTTTTTAAAAGCTGAAGAAAAGGTACTGATACCCCAGGTTCTAGTCAGATTAAGAGGGACTTGTGTCTTCTGCTTATCTTCCCCAGGTTCTTAAACTATTGACTTGAGGCTTTCTTCTTTCCGATACAAACATCGATGCTGAGTTTTCTGCTCAGCATGCCCTCAGCTGCATCCCACAAATCTCAGTGTTTTGCATTTTCACTTCTATTCTGAGCTTGATCCATGGATGATAGAGGTAGGAGCTGTTTAATACCCACACATGTACACATTTTCCTGTTATCATTGTTATTAATCTTTAGTTTGACTCCATTAGGTTCACAGAACAAACTCTGCCTAATTTTTAAAATTTGTTGATGCTCATGTCCCAGGACGGGGTTTTGGAGAAGGTTCCCGGGTGCTTTAAGAGAATGGGTGTCTGCTGTTCCCAGCTGGATCCTGCCCATCAGGGCTGGTGTCCTTCAATACCTAGCTATCAAATGGCGATTGTCACAAACATAATTGTAGGGTTTTCTGTATCTCCTTTCAGGTCCATCAGTTTTGCATCATGTATTTTGAAGCCTTGTTGTCCAAAACATACACGTTTAGTATTTTTACCTCTTCCCAGGGGAGGCATTCTTTTATCATTATGTTTGTTTTGTTTTCCCCAGGCAGGGTCTCAAACTCACAATTCTCCAGCCTCATCCTCCCTAATGCTGGGATTATAGGCATGTGCCATGAACACTCATATTAATCCCTTTCAGAAAAGTCCTTGTAATTGCTTTTGCTCTGACGTGTACCTTATCTTATATTAACAGCCTGCTCTGCTTTAAGAAAGAAAGAAAAAGAGAGAGAGAGAGAGAGAGAAAGAAAGAAAGAAAAAGATAGATGATTATTTGGTAAACTTTTCATCTCCTTACTTTCAACCTATACAAATTTCAACTGAAGTGAGTTTTCCAGTGTTTCGAACCCCACTCTTCCAATCTCTCTTCTAATTGCTGCCCTCCTTCTGCCTGCCATTACTCTCCCCTTCCTGGGGTTTAGCTGGGACACCTGAAAAGAACTCTGTGTGGAGCTGTTGGGTGTTACTGAGTGTCTCACTTTAGGTGGTTTCTTAGCTGTTCCTAAGATCACAATTGACACTTAAACCACCTCCTCCAACAACTGCAAGGGAAGCTCAGAGCTCCCTTCCCTTCCCTATTTTAAAATGCAACTCCTTCAGGTATTTTCTCAAGCACTTATTACAGTAAATAATTTAAATATAATTACATTAAGCATTTCTTCTACATGCATTTAGCACCATTTAGACAGCTCTAAACCATTTAAACTTCAAATATAACTTAAGGAACTCAGATATTGAGAGCTTCTCCTGCCCTCACCTCATCCCCCCTCCCTCTGTTCCTTATTTCTGTAGCTCCCAGCTCTCTTCTCTGACCTGTTTGGAGGCCTCCTTCCACACTTCTTCCTGGGCAGGTACTACAGCTGCACCTTACCTGAGCACTTGTTCCTTCTTCAGATGTGATATTTTACCTGGTATTTTACATAGGTGCTTGATAGGGTTTTCTTCCAGCTTGAAGAGTCTTCAATTTTCTCATTTTCAGAAGTGTAATTAATTATCATATGTCTTCAGATGGATTTCTCAGGGTTTGTTTATAGTTCATTTGGCTCCCCCAAACTGTAGCTTTGTGGCTCTCCCCTCAGTTTGGGACATTTTAGCCCTTATTTCTTGATTGACTTTTCAGCCTTACTTTGTCCTGTCTGTCTAGAATATCAATAATATGAAAGCCAGATCTTCAGACACAACCTCACAGGTCCCTGAGGCTCTGTTTTGTTGTTGTTGTTGTTTTGGCATGACTGGGGTTTGAACTCAGGGCTTTGTACTGGCAAAGCAGGCACTCTATCACTTGAGCCACACTTCCAGTGCATGTTGCTCTGGTTATTTTGGAGATGGGGGTCTTTGAACTATTTGCCCAGGCTGACCTTGAACTGTTATCCTCCAGATCTCAGCGTCCCAAGTAGCCAGGATTACAGGTGTGGGCCACCGGCCGGCCCCCAGCTTGCTTTCTTTTGAGTCTATTTTTTGGCTGAGGACGTAGCTCAGCAGTAGATGCTTGCTGGGCATGGGGAGGCCTCGGATTTGCTCCCCATCACCCTTAAAACCTCAAAATCTATTTTCCCTTTACTGTGAGGACTGTGTAAATCCTGTGGATTTGTCCTTGTGTTCACTCATTCCATCTCTCCCATCCTCACTCTGCTACTGGGCTCATTCCAGCTAGGTTGTATTTCAGTCATTCTGTGTTTCGATTCACTAATTTTCACTTTGTAAAGCCTCTCTTTTGCTGAGACCTCCTACCTCTTTGTTGGTTCAGAATGTTAACAATTTTCTGTTGAAGCCCATTTATGGTGGCAGCTTCAAAGTCCTTTCTAGGCCACCAATATCTGATCTTGTTAATCTAGGACTCAGCTGACTGTGACTTCTCATTCAAGCTATGGCTTGTCTTGGGCCCAGCCTACATTCACGACAGTTTACTTAGCAGAGCTCTCAGGTGTCCCTACTCCTGCAGGGTTTGGGGGAAGCCTGAGCTCTTCCTGACTCTGTTGCCTGTGGAGACAGAGGCATTTCCCCAGGCCTCAAGGGCCATGAGGTAGGAGGTGGGGGTGACTGGTCCTGTACACTGAGAGTGTTTTTCTGAGCCATCAGGTGCTCACTCTTGGCTGATGTCACCTGGAAGCCCCTACCTGGCCCTCCTTAGGCCACTGGGGGTGGATCAGGAAATTCTGGATCAAATAGTTTTTGACATGATAAAATTCCTGGTGAGGGGATACACACACAACTCATTTACACTTAGTAGTCCATCTTCAGGAAGTGCAATCAAGCCTTAAGTCTGCAATTATATTTGGACAATTTATGACAACCTGATAAATTTGTGAATAGGGTAATTTAATATCTCTCATTAACTGATGCTAATTATATGTGCGATTCATTTGGAACAGAGTGAACAATGAGAACAATTATAACCGTAGCATTTAACATATTTTCAGTCATCTAAGACGTTGAGCCAACTGAGAGATGAGTGCTGTATTTTATTTTTCATATTTTTTTATCTAATTGAGTTTTAATGCTACATAATATTGAATCACAACCTAACAGATTAAAATTACAACCAATCTAAGCCCAGGCTTCGTTCACTCAAGGCCCATTTTCAATTCCAAAAATCAGTGTCACTTATTAATTGCATGATAATTTGCACTTAATTAGAAGCTCTCCATGTTGGAGACTTACATACAAAACAACTCCTGGTACAACCGGGAAACAGGGCCACCCTGCAAGGGACATTTGTTAGACACCTGACACAAAATGCTTCCAAGCATCGAAGCTTGCTTCAGAATCACTATCTAGAAAAAAATTAATTTTCTGAGATGCTAAAAGTGTACCAAACAACACATAGGCTCTTCCTGAGGTCTTGGGACAACTGTCACGTGTTATATGCTGTGCAAGATGAAGGAAGGACAACCTCGCCCCTCACACCAGAGACCCCAGACAGCAAAGCTCTGTACGTCCACCATCCCACGGTGTGAAACAGACACAGATGCATAAGATGCATTTGTTAGACTCACTTTAGGAGCAAACTAAGCTTCAGCAAGGTACACTGAGTGGCCCACAATTCAGCAGGTAAACAATCAGCAGGAAAGAAAAAAAAAGGAACTAATGTTCACATTGTATTTTCATAGTCTCTCAAATACTAGCTTAATCTGACAACTACAAGAGTGAACTGCAGTGGTTTTAAGAGGCCAGTCAGGTCACAGAGGGGACAAGGACCGAGCTGTCTGTGCTGGGTCTGAATCCAGCACTCCTCTGCAGCACAGATATGCAGGCTGGCTCACATGTCCACAGTGTGGCCCCGAACACTGGGGTTTTACCTTTCTGGCTCCACGTTTTGCATTCTGTCCATGCCCCCTCCCTACCCCAACCCCTGTCCACTCACCTCCCTTTTACTCTTTCTGATCTGATTTCTCAAATGTGTTTGTGGATGGAGATGAAATAGGCTTTGAATTGGGGTCTGAGGAGCACACTCTTTTAAATGAAGTCATGAATTAATGTGACATTTATTTTGCTTTGAGGATTCCTGGTTCTGTTTTGTTTTTAATCACAGTGGTTCCTAGATTTAACACTTGTCAACAAGTGAGGGGCTGTGGCTGTAAAGCCTTAACACAGCAAGCTGCACCATGATGAAGTTGACTTGTTAAATGGGTGTTCTTTCAAAGCTCGGGTATTCTCCTGATGTAAGCCCAAGTCCCTCTTCCATGACCATTGAGCAAAAGAACCAAATGTTCAAAATGAACTGTGGGTGTTGAGAAGGAATGTGATGCCTGACCAGGTCACTCCTGGTCTGACAGACACTCAAAGACTCTTTGCAATTTCCAAATGGTGGAGTCCAGACTGGGCCTTGTTCAATGGTAGAAGACAAAGTTGGGAAAGCCACTTGTGGGGGGGGAGGTGGGGAAGGAGTTGCCTCAGATCCTTCAAAGAGTGATAGAGAAATTCCTGTGGGGGGAGCGAAGTGAAGACATGTGGCGTCTCCCCCCATCCTATTGCCCATCTTCTCTTAGCTTAAACTCTTTGGAGGCACTTCACCTCTTTCTGTGAGGAATTGGATCTCTACAGGCACAGAAAGACAAACAACCCCAACTGCACTTTATGGCACCGAGCGAGTCAAGCTCCTGAGGGAGTCTGGGACACAGAGGTCCCTCTCTCTCTCATCCTAATGGAGGCTCTTCCCCCTTGCTTAGATGATCAGCCAGCCAGCTGGGAAGGTAGTGATCAACGCAGTGCGCTCTCGCATCTCCCGTGCTCCCTGAGGGTCCCTATACTCCTTGGCTGTCCCACTGACCATGCCTCCTGCATTTCCAGGGGTTGCCACCTGCCTCCTGACACCCTTCACCCAGGTACAGGCGCCCTCCACTGCTTCCATCCCTGTGTCGGCCTCCTGACATTCGAGGTGTTGAGGATGTAGGTTTGTGTTAAGAGAATGATGCTGTGACCCAAAGAAAGGAACAGAACAGCGCTCCTGAACACCCCTGGGGACACTTCAGGGCACCTGGGCCAAATCACAGAGCCATTTGAGATGTGACCACAGTCACACCTTGTTTCTTTTTCTTCTGTTTTGGTGGTACTGGGGATTGAACTCAGGGCTTTACAATTGCCAGGCAGGCACTTTACGGCTCAAGACACACCTCTGGAAGACCCTGCTTCTTTTCCTAGCCTTCTCTGACCCTCAGCCCTGGCTGAGCTTCTTCCCTCCAGGCCCAGGTCACCCTGTAGACAGTTCTGACGGAACTACAGTATGGATCTCTGGCTATGCCAAGACTGTGTGCTTCCTGAGGGAGAGCAGTGCCCAGGCCATCTTCCTAACAACAAGGGACCACAGCAGTGGTGACTTGTTGGGGACTTTCCCGGTCATGTTCTTAGGGCCCTCACAGCAGCACAATTGTGAGGATGCTCTCACTAAGCTAGTGACACAGGAAGAGGCTGAGCCCCAGAGAGATCACAGCCCCAAATCTTCACCTGGAGCTCCCCACCTTCCCAGTCCTCAGCTTCCCAGGAAAATGACATCACTTCCTGCCTGACCCATGGAGCTCTGGGTAAGAACTGAGACAGGCTAGAATTAGGGCAAGTTCGGGACTCTTACAAATACACGCCTTGATATTGTATTTCAGGTTGACCATTGTTCCTTTCTCTGAGCCTTCTTTTCAGCTGCAAATGTGTGTAGGTTATTCACATCCTGGCTCAGGGACCACTCAAACCACTTCCGCCTGGCCCGGGGACACCCATGACCCTCCCACTCATCGATTACTGGCGATTGGAAGTCACCAGGTTCATCCCTTCCCATAGGTCAGCATAAACTTTAAAAGCACCTGGAAAAGAGAAAGACACTCTGTTTCCAGCTTCCACCTGGTTCCACCGTGCTGTGCCCCATTTTCTAATCCCTCCCTTAACTTTCTTACACTCACGTGTCTTGCCATGGATTCTTCCACGTGGGACACAAAGAATTTGGAAGTCTTCTGATCACAGACTGCACCACTGCCATTAACAGAGGCGGACAGGATCTGGTCCCTGCCTCTCACCACTGGAGTCTCAGCCCACACTTCCTCTGCTTCTGGAGCCAGCTCAGCTTTCCACCGAGTTTGTCACCATGGCCTTAAATGCTCTAACCCTGGGTGGCTGGCTCCTTCTCACACTATAGGAACCAACACGTAAGTTACCTTCTTAGAGTTCCCTTCCTTTACCACCTACCAAAGCAGTTTCCCAGGTCCTCCTGTGATGTGACCTGCTGCTTCCATCACGTCACAACCTTCACAGCCATCTGTCTTCACCTACGTTCTTCATCTCTGAGTGTGTTCACTGCCTGTCTCTCCCACAAAACTTCATGAGGTCAGAGACCTTATTTGTCAACTCTGATGTAGCCCCGAAGTAAGCCCAGAATAAAATAAATATTTAATGACAGAATAAATGACTCCTTAGTAGCAAAAATGATGAATAACACAGCCTCCAGAATTTATGGAGACCATGCTCACTGTAAAGAAGGGAGGAAAACTATTTACAAGTAGTTTTATGTTGTTTTGAAAAGTCAAATTCTACTGCTCCCCTTGATCAAAAAGAAAGTACATCAACTTTCTTAAGTTGCACAAAATCAAAACTCTGGACATAAAACTATTTTACCTTTATAATATGAAAAATGTTATAAACTGCTATCAAATTATATCTCATGAATTCTCAAAAAGAAACTTCCCGAGAGTGGAAAGAAAATCTAATTCTGAAGTTACAAACTGACACAAGTGTAACAGAACAGCCCTGGAACACACTTTATATTTCAGAGGAAACCTTTCTGTTCCTTCACGGAGCCAGCACAGCAAAGACACGAAGGAGGGGTTTGTTCCCAGCGCAGCACCGATGGACTACACCAGCACAGGTGGCGTGACATCAGAGGTGGGGATGACTGAAGGCCAAGGCGAAGGTTCCTAGAACTTCCCTGATGCAGACAGACGGTGGCCGTGAAGACATACGGCCTCTGTGGGCTGCTCAATCTCAGGTCAAGCAACACCACACAGAAGCACTCTCACTATCTTAGATTGCCGCTCTGTGTCAGTTTAGGGCAGAAAACAGTAAATACATAAAGACGGTTAAAGAAAAAGCACATTGTGAGGCGCTAAAACAGAAGAGTCAGATCTTTTATCAGGATGGGAAAGGTCTCTCCCCAGATCTCTGTCCTTCACGATCCCAACACGAGAATTTTAGTACAGAACAGTCAGATTTGGGCAATGGATCCTTCTCCACGCTCATTGAAACAGTACAGCTGGTGTGGTGGCACACACCTATAATCCCAGCACTCGGGAGGCAGAGGCAGGAGGACTGTGAATTTCAGGCTAGCCTGGTCTATTGAAAAAAAAAAGTGTGGAAAAATGGAATAGTCACTCAACAGGCACACTGTAGGTTGTAGGTTGAGTGCTTGAGGAACTGTCGCTAAGTTGTTCTGAGAGAGACAGAAGAATGTCACGTGACCCTCTTTCTAAGAAATCCAGGTGGGAAAATGATATGTGCAAGGGGACAACTACTGGCCACATGTTATTGGCCATATACACCACAGGATCAGCTGAGAAATGACACAAGTCAGCTCTCTAACTGTCCGGGTGGGACTTTAAACATAAAAGGTGTTGTAAGCCATCTCAGATGTTAAATAAGAAACACTTGAAGAGTTTTAAGAAACCTTTGCTTGTGTTTTCATCCAGGGTCAAAGAATACATCAGATAATTAATTTACCAAATCATAAAGCTATAAAAACAAGTCCTGGGCCCTGTGGCATATGCTTTGCTCTTTGAGCTCACAGTGGGGTTGTGTGTGGCTAGAGTAATGGGACCACTGTGGTCGTTGGGGACAAACACCAAAGCAGAGAGCCTGTCATTTCTTACCTTTGTCCATTCTGGTGGCCAGCTTCAGTGACATGACAAGTTTAGTGCATTCTATTAAAAAATAGAAAACATTCTCCAAAGTCCAATTTCAATACAAAGATCTTAACTTAAAAATAGGAAGGCTTGGGCTTGAGTGGGGGGGATAGCTCAAGCGGTAGAGCACCTGACTAACAAGCACAAGGTCCTGAGTTCAAACTCCAGTACTGCAAGACAAAAATTAGGGGAACTTTTCTTGATGCAGACAGATATACAGAACCATAACACAGTAAGACAACAAAACAAACCCTTTCGGAAGCCAACGACAAGAATTATTTTGGAGGGTATCTCAAAAGGCTAGACTTTTAATGAAATAATTATAGATTCATCAAAAGTTGGGAAAAGCCACATATCCTCAGGTAGATTCTCCTGAGGGTACAAAGAGTGGAATGACAAAAGAGGAGACAGACCTCAGTGTCATTTTGCCATATATAGCGGGTTTCCCACCACAGGGCAGGCACAGAGACATTCCATCACGTGAGCACCTGACCAGGCTATGCCTTCTATACCCACCTGTCCTCCCCCTCGCCTTCCCAACCTGGTACCTGCTGATCGCTTCTCCAAGTACATGACTTGTCACTTTGGGAACGTCAGATGGTAGGTGACCTTTCAAGATAGGCTCTTTCTTGATTCAGTGGAATTTCCCAGTCTCTGAGTGCTGCATTACTACTGGTGTGTTCTTTCATGTGTCTGAGCAGTACTGCACTGTGTGGACACAACTCACTTTGATCATATTTGAAGGACACACAGTGATTTCCAGTGTGGGGCCGTCACAGTTAGAGCTTGCAGAACATGAGTGCATGTTTTGGGTACACACAGGTTTTCTCTTCTCTGGACAGGTGATCAGGGGCCCAAGTGCTAAATGTTACCATTGGTATATTTGAGTTCCTTAAGAAACTGGCCAACTGTTCTGCAGAGTGGCTGTGCTGTTTTATTTATTTATTTATTTATTTTATTGTTTTATTATTCATATGTGCATACAAGGCTTGGGTCATTTCTCCCCCCTGCCCCCACCCCCTCCCTTACCACCCACTCCACCCCCTTCCTCTCCTCCCTACCCCCTCAATACCCGGCAGAAACTATTTTGCCCTTATCTCTAATTTTGTTGAAGAGAGAGTATAAGCAATAATAGGAAGGAACAAGGGTTTTTGCTGGTTGAAATAAGGATAGCTATACAGGGCACTGACTCACATTGATTTCCTGTGTGTGGGTGTTACCTTCTAGGTTAATTCTTTTTGATCTCACCTTTTCTCTAGTTCCTGGTCCCCTTTTCCTATTGGCCTCAGTTGCTTTAAGGTATCTGCTTTAGTTTCTCTGCATTGAGGGCAACAAATGCTAGCTAATTTTTTAGGTGTCTTACCTATCCTCACCCCTCCCTTGTGTGCTCTCGCTTTTATCATGTGCTCAAGGTCCAATCCCCTTGTTGTGTTTGCCCTTGATCTAATGTCCGCATATGAGGGAGAACATACGATTTTTGGTCTTTTGGGCCAGGCTAACCTCACTCAGAATGATGTTCTCCAATTCCATCCATTTACCAGCGAATGATAACATTTCGTTCTTCTTCATGGCTGCATAGAATTCCATTGTGTATAGATACCACATTTTCTTAACCCATTCGTCAGTGGTGGGGCATCTTGGCTGTTTCCATAACTTGGCTATTGTGAATAGTGCCGCAATAAACATGGGTGTGCAGGTGCCTCTGGAGTAACCTGTGTTACATCCACCGGTGATGTCTGAAAGACTTAGTTTCTTCCAACCCATCAGGTTTTTGTGATCTCATCACTTTTCCTATTTTAATGGCTGCTTGGTGATGCCTGCTGGTGGACTTAGTTTGCGTTTCCCCAATCGCTGGTGGCTGTCAAAGATCTTCCATTGGGCACTATCCGCATGCCATCCTCTGTGAAATGGCATCTCGTGTCTTTGCCCGTTGTTCAGATTGTTAATCGCAGTTATTAGAGCTATTTCCGTAAATACAAGTGTTTTCCTGGATATGTGGCTCATAAATAACTTGTCACAGTCTGTAGCTTGTCCATCCTACAGTTTTTCTTTCTTTTCTTTTGGTTGTATTAAGGTTTGAACTCAGAGCCTCACACTTGCTATGCTGGTGCTCTACCACTTGAGCCACCCCAACATCCCTATTTTGTGTTGAGTTTTTTCAAGATAGGGTCTCACAAACTATTTGCCTGGGCTGGCTTTGAACTCAATTCTCTTGATCTCTGCCTCCTGAGTATCTGGGATTATAGACACGAGCACTGGTGCCCAATCTCCATCCCTATAATTTTGATCACTTTAGCTACATAGGAGTGCAGAGTGAGCCAAATGGTTTCCTCCCACTTTGTCCTGCTTTTGAAAACTATTTCATCTATTCTAGCTCCTTTTCTTATGCATATAAAATTTGTAATAATCTTTCTATACCAACAACAAAAAGATCTAGCTTAGGAATCTGATAGAAATCACATTAAACCTATTTGTCAATTGACTTCTTTCAATCCACAGACCTGAGCTCTGCCTCCCATTTTTGCAGTCTGGGATTTCTCTCATCAGGATTTTGAGGTTGTCAGCATCAGGCCCTGTACATGCAGTATTAGATTTTTGCCTAAATATTTTAAAAGCCATTGTGAACAGCACTGTCTCTTTTATCCCTACTTCTACACATTCATTGCCATTTTATAGGAATGACTGATTTTCACGATTGATTTTTGTACATTGATATTATATCCTGTGACCTTGCTGAGTTTATATAAAGTTTCTATCTTTTTAAAAGTCGAGTTAGACCAGCAAGTGCAGATAGGAACAGTATTCTTTCCTTTTCCTGCCATCATTTCCTGCCTTTGTTTCCTTCCCTTGGACTGTGAAGCTGGCTAGAACTGAGGGAGGGAGAGTGGTGACAGGGAACAACCCCGCCATGCTCCCCAGCTCTGGGAAAGCAGTCGCATTCCCCAGAGAGTCTGATGCCAGTACAATTCATAACTTGAGCAAGTTCCCACTACTTCTAGCACAGAGAGCTTCAGGGATGGGTGCCAAATTTTGTCAAATGAGTTTTCTGCATTATTTCATGACCATGAGATAGAGGTGTGGGTTAGTGGAGTTTGAACTCAGGGCCTTGCACTTAGTAGGCAGGTGCTCTACCGCTTGAGCCACTCCATCAGCCTTTTTTGCTGTACTTATTTTTTCAAGTAGGGCCTCACATTTTTGCCGATGTAGGACTCAGACAGCAGGCTTCCTACCTACGGCTGCGTGCACAGTTGGGATTACAGGTGTAAATCACCATGTGGGTTTTGGTGGTGTTGAGATGGGATCTTGCTAACTTTTTCTCCAGGCTGGCCAAGAACCACAGTCCTCCCAATCTCTGCCGCCTGAGTAGCTGGGATTACAGAGGTGAGCCACCTCACCTGGCTCTGAGTTTTCTTTTTAGAGTGTCAGTGTGTCTGATTACACTGCTTGATGTCTAAATACTGAACAAGAATTCCCTAACTGGAATAAACACCAGGTAATGGTGGTATGTAGCTCTTTTTAGTAACTGCTAACAATTGACTATGGAGTACTTACTTACATTAATGAGGGACACTGGCCTGTAATTTGTATGTGTATTTTTATGTGTGTCTCACAGTAATACTAACTTTGGGGCTGAGTAGCAGTCTACCCTCTACTATTTCATGGGAGAGACAGGTGGAATTGGTGGTTTTGTTTTGAAGTCTGGAACAAGTCTCCAGTAAAACTGGCCTAGAGACTTCTTTTTTAGGAAGGCTTAAAGTCATGGGTTCAAATTCAATGTACACTGATGACAGGCAAGGTCCAGGGATTAAAAGAAGCCAATTTTCCTTTAATGGGTATATATTACTATCAAAATTTTCTATTTCATATCAGGTGAGTTGAAATTCTTTGTGCTTGATGGAGAGACTGGTCTATCTCACCTGCACTGCCTCACCCTGTGCCTCCGCACGCTCCTCTGACAGGTGCGGCCTCGGAAGCGGTACTTCCCGTTACCTTCCAAACACTGGCCACTCAGGTCTTCTCTCTTTGCTGTCTCTGGTTTCTGTTTCTGTTTCTGTTAAGTTTGTCATTGTATTCATCATTTGGAAGGATTAGAGTGTCTATATTTTTGTTTTCAGTTTCATTTCTTTCCTTCCCACCTCTCTGCTTGCTGCTGGTTTCTCTATTCTTGTTTTGCTAGCATCTCCAACTGTTATTGATTTAAAACTTTTTTTCTAATATAAGTGTTCTGTGCTATGAATTTCCCTCTCAGTCCTGCTTTGGCTGTGTCCTACAGGTTATAATTTAATTTTCAAGCAATTTCAAAGTTCTTTTTTCAGGCTGCTTCTTTGATCTATGGATTATATAGACATGCTCTGTTTCTAAAGTATTATATTCTCCTATTTTTCTGTTATTAATATCCAATTTGACACCACTGTGGTCAGAAAATACATTCTGTATGATTTCACTTATTTTCAATTTGGTAAGGTTTCTTTCCTGGCCCAGGATAATGTTTACTGTGGTATATATTCAATCAGTGCTGAAAAGAATGAATTAATTCTGAAAAGAGCCAGGCGCCGGTGACTCACACCTGTAATCCCAGCTACTCAGGAGGCAGAGATCAGGAGGACTGCAGTTCGAGACCAGCCTGGGTGGACAGTTCAAAAGACACTATCTCAAAAATACCCAACACAAAACAGGGCTGGTGGAGTGGCTCAAGTGGTATAGCACCTGCCTAGCAAGTAGTAGAGTGCCTGCCCCAAGTTCAAATCCTAGTACTGCCAAAAAAATGAACGAATATTATTCTGAAAAGAATGTATATTCTGCTGTGCTGAGAGAGGTGTGCTCTACATAGCAATTAGGTCTATGAATGACGGTGCAGCTGAGTTCTTCAAATGATTCTACCAATTATTCTCTTCATTCTGAGTTTTCCAGTAGTTTTGGAGTTGTGTGTTTCTCTTTTCAGTTCTGTTTGCTTTACTTCATTCATTTTGTAGCTCTGCTGTTTGGTTTATTTGTACTTAGAATTGGTGTATCTAACTGGTCAACTGACCATTCTTCATTAACTCTTGGTCTCTGGTAGCTTTTTTTGATTTGAAATCTGTCTTATTTGATATTAATATAACAAGGCCTGAGTTCTTTTATGTTTTCAGGTCAGATCTTTTACATCCTCTCCTTTTCTTATTCTGAAATGAGTTTCTTGAAAACAGTGTATAGTTGGGTCAGGGTTGTTTATAAACCCTTCCAATTCTTATCTTTGAATGGTGTAAACATTTACACTTACCATTGAGGATATTTTAGAGCATAAGTCTACCATTTTTTTTTTGTTTGCCACTTTCATTTTCTGCTTCCCTAAGCATTACTTAATTTTTTAAAAATTCTGTTTTGATGTATCTATTAATTAGATGAGGTTAGGCCCTCATGATGCAATAGTGACCTTGTAAGAGAAATAGCAGAGACAGCCTCCCACCCTGCAAAGAAGACCGAAGGCAGGCAGCTGACTGCAAGCCCTTGCCAGGACTGACCTGGCCATCACGTTGCTCTTGGAACATTCGCTCACAGAACCATAAGAAAGTTAACTTCAGGCCTTAGTGTTAGGCTGGGACAGCCCAGGCTGAAACAGGTATCAGGCATCTGTTGCTGCTCCTTAAGCAGCCTCTGCTGACAAGTGTTGGTCAGGGAATTATCACCACCAGGCAGAAGTGGAAAGCCCACCTCTCTAGGAGGCCTCTTCTCTGTGGGGAGCAGAGAGCCCTTAATAGCACTGGGTGGGGGTGGAAGTCCATGCTCCCCCCGTGGCTCCCCCAAGGTCACAAGAGACAGCTCACTGGCACACGGAACGATACATCTTGGCTCCACAGGCACCTTTCTTTCTTTCCTCTCTGATAGGCAATTGAGGGCCTTCTTACAGCTTGCTGAGGCTAGAAGTCCTAGCCTCCCCACTTGGCCTTTGCTAGTGCAGTTTGTGAGTGTGGCCTCAGTTTTTGTCTGTGGTGTTTCACCAGAGTAAGGCAGTTATGCTTAGAAGTTTTCTCTCTTGCTAGGATTACTCCATTTGTGGTTCTTTGCCCAAAAGGGCAGGGTTTTAGGGGGCTTTTTGCCTGCGCCTATTGGCATTAGACCATCAGCTTCTCAGTATCCAACACCAGACGTGTGAGGCAAGCAGCTCAGAACCCACCACGTGCCATCCATGGAGCCCACCATGTCCCTAATCAGACACTCCCTTCTCTCACCTTCCAGGGACTTCTTGTACTTTCTGTATGTGATGCTTGGCAGCTCTTTAGCTGTCCTCAGTGGAACGAAGAGGGGAAAGGACACCTGTACTATCTTTCTGGAGTCAAGAAGCTCCTTTTGACAGTCATTCTCTTCCACAGAATGACAGGATCAGCAAAGTAAGATTCAATGCTGCACAGCAGCAGGAGCCATGGGAGACAGAAATGAACAAGTTATCAGCTGCACACCAAGCTGAGAGGTGGAAACAGGTGTCTCGTGTCTGCTTGGCTCACAACAAAGAGACCTGGGGTGGTCAAAGAACTGCACAGGCGACAAGGAGGAGGACAATGAAGTGATGATAACTTAACTAAAGAGTGATTACAGCCAGTTAATATCACTTGGCCCAAGGAACAAAACCAGGGACCTTTTTTAAAGATCTCACATCAACTTGTAGAAGTGGAGTGTAAGATAGAAGTGGCTCAAACACTCACTGGAGACAAGACTAAAGCACTGAGAAAAGGAAAGAGGGAGCTCTGAACCAGCCTTTGCCATCCAGAGGACTCTGGAAGCTACAGAGGAGATGGAGTGACGGCAAGCATCACCCTCATTCCAGCTTTGGCTTTTCTCACGGTCCGCACACAAGCAACTTGAAGCCATAGCTCTGCAAAGAATCAGCATCCCTGCTATTTTCCAAAGGTAGAGCAAGAAACCCCTCGCAAAGAACAGTTGACGTCCACTTCACTCACTCATCTACTTTTATTGTAAAAGAAGGTTAAAGACTCAAGAAGGAGAAGCATGAAAGTAAAGGATCTCTTGCCGCTCTAACTCACACTCCAGCACCCATGAGAATGCGTCCTTACGAGGTCTTCAAAGCACCTCTGAGTACAAGCTCCAGCTAGCACACAATTCAGCATACAAAAGCAACTGTCCACACCTGCCACGTTCCTCATGTTTTCTTTGAGGAACCGCAATGGTAAATATTAGCTACTAATCGTTGCACACCCCGGGTATCAGACACAACAGAGTGTCCTCCCATTATGGTGACTCTCTCTCTTATAATTACATTTCAACCCCTAAATTCAGTACGTTGTTTAGCACAATAATTAGAGAATCAATAAACTCCAAAATTATTTAATGCATGATATTATTTCCCTCACCCTTTGATTAATTTCCTTAACATTGTTCAGAAGTTAACACCAACACAGAATTAAAGATTTAGGCAATGATTACATGAGTTTTAATGAGTGTAGCTATTGAGTATGCCTGATACAGATGACGACAGGAAGGAAGGGAGGAGAGTGAGCTTGCTCTGTGGGAAAGACAAGGCGGTGGTACCTGTTTCAGGATCTCCCAGTCCATACTGGGTGGACACAGTGAGGGCAGTGAGGGAGGATTGGTCCTCATTGGTTATCAACATCAGGCAGTGACCCAAAAGGCTTGTGGTCCGTCACCAGCCATTCACCATCTGTGTTCTGCATGCATGCAACATGTCTTATATGAGGCCAGACACCACAAACACATGCATGTCACAGTATGTGGAAACAGGTGTGACTGGAGGGTTCCAAAGAGAGAAGTGTGACCAAGGTCACAGACAGGGGTGTGGGGTTGATCCACGACCATGATGTATAGGAGTTGCTAAGCGGGAGTCTGAAGCAGGAAGAGGCCACAGGATCCAAACTGTTAGAGTTGGAGCATCCTATACAAGTGAGAGGCACAGGAGTAAGAAGAGATCACCCAGGGAGACAGAGTAAAAAGATGAAATGGTGATGAAGAGAATTTATGGCACCACCTACCTTTTGGGAGCAAGGGGGAAAAAGCAGAACTTGAAGGGAATGAGAGGAACCAACAAGAAAGAATTGGGATGAGACACAGTGTAGTGTTGGAGAAGACAAAATGGTGGAAGAGGTCAACAACAGCTCCCAAAGCTGAGAAAGACAAACCGATGGGAAGAGGGAGGCCTGC
Source organism: Castor canadensis (assembly GCF_047511655.1). NCBI lineage: Eukaryota > Metazoa > Chordata > Mammalia > Rodentia > Castoridae > Castor > Castor canadensis. The sequence continues at coordinate 2,130,443 of NC_133391.1, read as the reverse complement.
ATTGTGGTGACCACTGGACTGTTACCACAGGACCAAGAGAACACGTGAGTGTTGCCTTCTGGTGCTAAGGCTGGGCTTCGTCCACAGCCTCTACACACCCTGGCACCTGGTTCCGATCTGCATTCTCTGTGCACTTCCAGCGTTTGTATCACCCAGACTCATAAACATGTTATGAGGAAATGCACATGTGACATCAATGTCTCCTTTAATCAAGTACATTCAGTTGAGAGACTTACTGCACGGGGGTGCAGCTCTCCATGCTTTATAGTTCTGCCTTTGTAAGGCTATTCGTGTCAAAGCATGCATGAACTATTGCACAGCCATTCAAATTAGGTTTGCAAAGTTCATGATAAATGAAAATATCTATAATGCAATCTTAATTTAAAAATGTTTACAAAGCAGTTCATTAAATAGGATCTCCATGATGACAAACACCTACAAGAGAAAGTGGAAACATGACACAGTGCAGTGGGTACCAACAGAACACAGGATGCTGAGAGTTTTTCTGCTCATTCATATTCTTCTATATTTACCTAATATATCACAATGAGTATGTATTCTGTCAAACTTTTAAAAATGATGGGAATGACTAATTCCTATTATAAAGACAGAGTCAATTTCTTACCTCCTACAAGCTTGTTTAGTATGCAAGTTCTTAGAGCTGTCTACTTAATTTGCTGTGGGAGTAGCTAATGCAATCCAGGCTGTCTTCTAAGGCTGTCCTACAAGAACTCCATGGTCATGGACTGAAGAGGCATTTTAGTTCCTCAAGAAAGTGTGAGTGACAGGGCAGCACGGAAAGACCAAGGACCCTTCGTCTCTACCACAGACAGTTCTCAACACGGCCCTGCAGGCCTGCGTTCTAAGGAAAGCATTTGTATCCCTCCTTGAAATACTTTGGAGTTCAGCAGATTGATAAGAAGACATGCGTAGGAAAATTAGGGCACTGGAATGCCTATTATTCTAGGGTCATAGCTGGGCATTTGTATGTGTGTTTCTTAACTTTTCATTTCATAGAATGTGTTATTTGCAGCCAGGCTTGTATGTGACTACTAATGCCATGACTCACAGAATTGCCTGGTGACATGGATAATAGCAGTAGCCATAAAAATGTGGATTCGTACACAGAACCAGACATCTCAAGACAAATCAGAACAGAACTCTCAAGAGCTCTGCCCTAGAAATCAGTGTACTTAAGAAGTCCCCCAGGATGGCAGACACAGTGGGAACTGACAGCTGCTTTTCTAACAGTGCTTTGGAGCTTCAGCGGAATGGGACTTTGCCTCTCTTCATGCTTCTCTTTGGGAAGTCCCATCCATGCACACAGCCTGTCCAGAGCAGGGCGAGTGCCAGCGACAGTCAGAGGTGCCACGTCAAGCATGTCTACCTAGAATCCCCTCTACAGTCTCCTAGAACTCAGCTGCTGTGCACCCAGCTGCCAAGAGTGGCCCCACACAAGTCGCTCTAATAGAAAGCTGTCCATTGTGCTCAGTGTGGTGTTAAAGCAAAGTGACACAGATCAGGCCCTGTCCTCTGGGGCCTTCCAACCTAGGAAGGCAAACATTCACATGGTCACCAGCTCTGAGATCTGCATTTTTCAGACCTCAACACACTTCACACAATCTTAGGATGTGGGCAGCGCATAACTAAATAGTTTTCTATATAAGGAGGAAAAGAAACAAAGAGCTATCTAGTGACTTTTTCACTGTCACAGGACTTAGTGTTATACTGTTTACTTTCCACTCTGTTGCATTTTATGAGCAAGAGAGGTATATACATGAATAATAAAAGACAAAATATGAAAAACACACCCAGGAAAGGAACCAATAAAATCCTATGAATAACACACGGGTGGGACAAATAAGGGGGTGGGGTGGCATAGGAACTGAGTGGTGGTAGACAGAGCAGTGACGGCAGAGACAAGGATGGCGTGTGAATAAATTTCAGGCCTCAGAAAATGAGATGTCCACAGACTCAGGTGTTTGACCAGCTCAGCTGCAGCTCCTCTACATGCTGGGGGAGAGGGAGTGCGTGGGCAGAAACTAAAGGCCAGGACAAAAACTAGGGGGTATAAATATTCAACTTAGCTGAAGTGAGTCTCCAAGAGACAAGAATAACAATGAGAGTCAGAAGAGACAATAAAGGGAGCTATTCACAGTAACAAACAATACAAGATTTCTATTAATATCAAAAAGCAAGTCATCTTCAAACAACAACAAAAATCCCTTACCAAACATCACTTTGAGCTACGCAGAGTAGCACCACGCTGTAATCCCACCGTTGAGAAGCTGAGGCCAGAGGATCATGAGTTCAAAGCCGGTCTGGACTGCATAGTGAGTTCAAGGTCAGCCCAGACTGCATAGTGAGTTCTAGGCAGCTCAAGCTACACAGCGAAAACCTGCTTCTTAAAAAAAATGTCACCGGAAGATATGAAGGATTACTTTGGAGACAGACAATATTTCTGGAGGTGAAGGCACAATTTTATAAAAATGTCAGTTCTCCCTAAATTTAACTTACATTTCAGTGTGGTTCTAGCCAAAATCCTTACACTGTCTATTGAGCTCTCTAACATAATTTTGAAATTGATATGGAGAACAAAGAAGCAACACTATGAAAGAATAAAAAATTACGTAATTGGAAGCATCTGCAATATTAAATTTTAAGGCACTAAGTATTTGCGGTAATATTGACTTTTTTATACAAAAGAAAGGAAATTGGTAAAGGAAAAGCAGGTTCATAAAGCAGACGATGGAGTAAAAGTGTTTGGTACTCATGTCTGTAAGCAGCATTTTAAGTGAACACACACATTCTATCATAAAAAATAAACAGGAGGCCAGCTGTTCATACTCTGCTAATATGTACCTATGACACGCCAGCTCACACTAGCGTGATGTTACCCTAACAATCACTCCAACATGTGCTCAGCACGATCACCGCCACAGCTGAAAACTACAAACCACACATGCCACAGAACTGGGTGATCACAAATGGAAATATCAAAAGCCACGATGTCATTTCGTCGGTCAGGCTGACACGTTTAAAATCTAAAACTCTCCAATGGTGCCAACGACACGTAAACCACTTGAGAGCATAAACGACATGATTCTAGAACTAGAAAACTTCACATCGCGTGTTATGTACAGGAGAGGAAGTGTACACGTTTTTCATAATATCTCACACGTGGTATGACACCACTGTCACAGGACTTAGTGTTATACTGTTTACTTTCCACTCTGTTGCATTTTATGAGCAAGAGAGGTATATACATGAATAATAAAAGACAAAATATGAAAAACACACTCAGGAAAGGAACCAATAAAATCCTATGAATAACACACGGGTGGGACAAATAAGGGGGTGGGGTGGCACAGGAACTGAGTGGTGGTAGACAGAGCAGTGACGGCAGAGACAAGGACTTACAAAAGGATTTATACCTTTTGACCTAGTGACTCCACTTGTACAAAAATACAGACTAACAATCAGAAATGTGAACAAAAGCTTCCATTTTTACTATTACATCAGTTAAAGTAACACAAAATTGGAGAGCATACCTGAAACCAGAGGAGAAACGGTTAAATAACGTATGCTACAGAACTAAATTATTCACCAAACCTAAAATGTATCTTAAAGAATAGTTAATAACGAGTTCTATTTAATAATCATTTAAAGGAAATGGCAAAACTGAACATATATCAAAATGATGACAAGTGTCGACACGCACACAGCACAAACAGCACACACAGAAAGATGGAATAGCAAGAAAACGGTCAAAATGTTTCCAAGTTATTATGGGCTGGGGAAATACCTTAGGTTATCTTTCTCGATTTATTTCTGGATTTTGTAGATTGTCTGTAAGATTTCACAATCAGAAAGTATTTCTTAGGCAGAAAAGCACTGTTTGTGGCCTCTAAACTGCTATTAGAATAATTCCCATTTATGTAATTATTCATTTAAGGTCCATTCCCAACTCAATCATAAATTAAATGCAAGTAGGAGCCATGTTCATCTTGCCTCTGGCCATCTGAGTGTCTGGTGCAGCATATTGACTTCGTAAGTACTGACGAATAAAGGAGTAAGTGAGAGAAAAAAGGGGGCAGAGAGAGAGAGAGAGAGAGAGAGAGAGAGAGAGAGAGAGAGAGAGAGAAGCAGGTGGAGAGTGACAAGGTCACGATAATCCTGCCTTGGAGAACAAACTCCTCCAACTATCAGCTTTTTTTTTTTTCCCCCATACTGGCACTTGAACTTAGGCCTCGCCCTTGCTGGGCAGGTGCTCTGCCTACCACTTGAGCCCTTTTTGATTTAGTTTTCTTCAGACAGGGTCTCACATTTCTGCCTAGACATTCTTCTGCTCACACCTTCTACCACCATGCTTGTTGGTTGAGATGGGGTCTCAATCACTTTTTTGTCTGGGCTGGGCTCGAACCACAATCCTTGTCTCCCAACTAGCTGGGAATATAGGCATGAGCCACCATGGCTAGCCAACTATCATCTTCTTAAGAAAACTCCCATTGTCTATACATCCCTGGCTTGTAATACATGCACAACACGTGTCACATGAGTACATAAGCAGATAAACCAAGATTTACCTTTTAATTACAAAAGAATATGGCCAGCCCTAGTTTTTCCTTGTCTGAATCCAGCACATCATAAACACAATTGACGCTGGCCCTAAATAGCAGGGGCTGTGTGTCTGTGCTGATGAGAGCCACCAAGGTCAGTGAGATCAATCACATGGACGCCAGGTCACTCATTTCTTCTTTAAGTCCGTGCACCAGAGAATACTCGGGCTGTATTCTTTATTGTCTCCTAAGTGGGATGTTGAACAGGGAGGAGCGTGTTATGGCTCCAGCTCTTCGCATCCCCTGGGGGGTGTTTCCTGGGGGTGCCCTGTGAAGTTGTGGCTGTGGGTCCCTAAAGCTGAACAGGGCAGTGTCCTGGCCTGTGTCACATCCCGCACTTCAAGGAGCACAGGAGACATTCTCATTCTATGTGAGTTTGCTCTGCTTTCTGCTGATCTTAAAACCTAAAGAAAATGTGGGCCGTTTTTGGTCCCATGTAAGTCTGAGATGCAGAACTCTCTAGCTGTTTTTCATAAGATTAGAGTTCATTCATGTTGAAAGGAAGTTCTGAGGAATGAAACGTTGGTGTAATTGTCTGAAAGGAGCCGGAGAGCTTGCTGCCACACGATAAGAGAAGAGACACAGGTTTTTCTCTTATACATTGAAGAAATTTTCTTCCAAATAATGTTTCCTACAGAACAAAATCATCTAAGGAGAACAAGCACAGTATGCTTTTTGATAGGCCACAGAGTCTTGAAAAGAAACACCAGGCTGGTGATTTCTAAGTCCAGACGAACGCATTAGTGTATTTTATTTCTGAAGTGTTCATACAGATGCTAGATGGATGCAAAGTCTTATGTTAAAATTAAATTGTCTTGGCACTCTGAAGATAAGTCATGTGGTTCTTGTTACTATAAAGTTTATTTTGACCTTGTAGTGGAAAGGATAATCAACATGAAAAAAATTACAACACATTACAAGCCCCTCAGTGAAGCCAGCCAGCGTCCTCACTGGACTCCGTCTATCTGGCTGTCCTGTGGAAACTTAAATGCCCACAGCCAAAGGGGACAGGTGATCATTCCCATCACCAGGGGTTAAAACTAATGTGGGACCTGAGAGAGAGGAATGGTGTTTGAACTTTCTAAACAAGATGGCCTGTGACACGTTTGCGGGGTGATTTATCTAGGAAGTCACACTCGGGTCTTACAACTCAGTATCCACGGGGCCGCTCGATGTGTGATTTACTGCCTTTTTCTACATCTTAAGTGCCAAAGGAACACGCTCTCCAATGGGCTTACTGTTTCAATTGCTACATGAAAAATCCGAGAGGGTGACACAATTATGAAAAGATAAACCTTTGGCTTTATCAATGAACAGGAGAAAGCCTCAAGTGAAATATTCTTGAGGAAAAAAATGATTATCTCATGACCCTCAAAGGAAACAAACACAGCTTCAGTCAACGAGATCCATGTTTCATGATTCTTGAGATGTAAGTATTATTGAGTCGTATTTAGCCCTGGACTCACAGCAACCATTGTGTGGAAGGAAGTTCACCCAGCTCGTGCCGGGAATAGCTCAGTCATTATGAAGAGCGTGAAGCCCAGATCAACAGGCAGCTGCATTCTGTATTTTTTTCACGAGGTTTGATCTGTTCTCAGTTATCGACTGTAAGCCTTGCCTAAGAGCATAAATGCCACTGGCTGATTCTCCAAGACAATATTGTAAGAAAAGGATGAAGATGCTTGCACAAATGTTTCGCAAACATATTTGTAGCTGAACAAGTCAAGTACGAACATTCATTTCCACACAGATGATCAAAACGACGGCGTCTGGACTGGAAATACTTTTGTTTGCAATGGAAACACATGTTCTGGTTGTCAAAACATGATTTTTGCAAAAGATTATTTAATTTGGGAAACGTGTGCCATGTAGACATAGACGCAAAGTAATTCAGAATTTGTATGTGTTCATGGGAAGTGGGAATAATAACTTCCAAGTATTTACTTGCTCCACAGGAGGAAGGGCACCATGACTTCATATTTGCCAACCCATTTACTCCTTGTTATTAGGAAAGTGAGAACAAGAACTCTAAGGCGAGGTTAAGTGATTTGCTCATAATTTCACAAATAGCAAAAGGCTGTAACAGTTGGACTGCATTGAGTCACAGGCAACAACAAATCATTTGCAAAGCTTTGCAAAATTTTTATTTTCTCATACAATAAAAATCAACAAGTGGGGAGCTCAGCGGCTGGACCCAGCTTGAGATGGTCTATGGAAGCCTAGCCTTCTTTTGCCCCACTGCACACAGCCTGTCACCATGCAGCATTGCTGGCCACACTTAAGCATCATGTCTCCTAACAACTGAATATAGCCTACAGGAAATGGATGAGGAGAAGTTTCCACTGCTTCCACTGCATGATCCCCGACAGCTTCAAGACAAGTCAAGAAACTGAGGAGGGTTTGCCAACTATTTTCTGCAAAGGACCAGACACCAAATTGTTAGCGTTTGCAGGCCACACTGGCTCTGCCACATCAACTCACCCTGCCCATGGAGCTAGAAAAGGACCATGACAAATATGTAAATGAATGGGTGGCTGTGTTCCAATAAAACTTTATAGAAAGATACATAAAACAGGCAGAGGGTTGGGGCACAGGTAAATCTGCCCATTGAGCAGTGGCTGACTGACCTGTCTTAGCGAAATCATGATTGAGCACAAGAGGACGTGCACAGTGCTGTTCTGAACAAAATCACCATCCTGTGGGAGGCAGAGGGCTTGCGTCTGGATCAGCCAGGAGTAATTCAGTGTCTCAGAGCTGAGGCAGAGGCAGGAGGCAAACTGAGACCTGTGAGACTTTTCGTCTCTGATTTCTTTCACTATGCTGCACTTACTGCTTCTAACCAAAGTAGACTCACCGTAGGGACACAATGAGAAGTCCCTTGGAAAACTGACTTAGATGTTAATATCGAAAGACAGGACTGTAAAACAGGTACAGTGTGCGTGTGTGTGTGTGGAGGGGGGGTAATTGTGGGAGGGGGAGGGTGAATGAAGGAGATTAAGGTAGGGAATGTGGTGGGTGGACTTTATATACTTATATGAAATAGAACAAAGGAACTTCTTGCAATTGCTTTAAGTGGGGTGGGGAGGGGTCGAGGGGAGAGATGATGGGGTGATCTGACCAATGTACAATATAAGCCTATCTGGAATTGTCACGATGAATCCCCCTGTACAATGAATATATTCTAACTTAAATAAAAAAAAGACTCAAAAAAAAAAAAAGTTCTTAGTATCCAAGAAGTTGAAGCCTGCAAGATTCTGTGTGAGGACACTGAGCTCTGGAAGGCTAAGTGTCCTCCTCACCATCATTGCCAGATAGGAGCAAAGAAAAAATCTGTGTCCCATTCCCTTACACCAATACCACACCTGCTTCTAAAAAAAAAACAGCAGCTGCAAAGCCGGCCTTTGCAGAGCACCATCACTCATTCAACATAGACACAATTATGTCTTCTCAGACACCATACTACACACAAGCACTGAAGCCCAAATGAATAATTTGCCAACAGTCATACAAACGGGAAATGGCAGAGTTGAGATTTGAACCCAGGCCTGATTCCTGAGCCTAGACGCTCCAAACACCAGACTGCATTGACTGTATCTCTTGTAACCGCACCGCTCTTTAGGACACAGAAAGACACATACCACCCTTAGGGAGCACTCAGGAAGTCCCGTGGTTTTGAAATGGCAATGGCATGATTAGCTTTGCACACACAGCACCTGGATGGGAGTCAGGCAGTGACTCCCTGAACAACTCCACTCTCAAAGCTGCCAGTACACTGGCTGCCTGCAGCACAGTCAAAAATAGGTTCCAGGGGAGTTTCTTTTTATAAATCTAACCTGGGGGAGTGAAAGCTTCTCTAATAAAGTTTGCAAGTGTCATATTTTTCCTCATTCCCCGACTCCAATATCCTGCAATAGAGAAATAAGACAAACACCCTGTGTCCCCTCATCCCACCTCCTACAACTTTGACAGCTCACAAAGTCACTTTGGACACCTTGGAAATGGCTGCTGACAGAGTCAAGACATGGCACGTCCACGGCCAGAAGGATTCCCTGGGCCATCTTTCTGAGCCATCTCACCCATCTCCTCCCCTACCTCACCGACCCCTGGCAGGTTGTCTGTTACCTGTTCTCTACTACAATAATTTTGCCAAGTCAGAGGTATTATGTGGATGGAATCATACAGCAGGTGACATGTGGGACAGAGTCTTTTCATCGCCGTAATTCCTTGGTTCATCCCAATGGCTATGCACAGTGACGGTGTTTTCATTTTTGTCACTGAGCACTGTCCCATGCTGTGGATGCATTCTGGTTTGATTATCTGCCTCCCAGTCAAGGGACATTTGGGATGTTTCCAGTTTGTGGTTATTATGGATTCAATTACAATGAACATTTGTGCACAGATTTTTGTGTAGGCATTTTTTTTTATTTCTCTGGATAAAAATGTCCATATGAAATAGATGGTTTGTGAGGGTTTGCATTTTTGTGTTTATGCTGTCTTGACCCAGAGATGAGCAGACAAGTCAGATCTCCATTCTCCAGCAGCTGAGTTCACATCCCAACTCCGTCTTGCATGGGACTCTCACACGACAAGGCCAAGAGACAGACAAACACCGAGAGTCTCCATGCCAGGGCACCCACTGAAATTGCTCAGGTTACCCAGTCCACAGGGAGCCAGAGACAATCAGCAGGCACTGCCATGCATGCCAGAGCCAAGTGTCCCCTGCTTCTCCCACTGGCCACCACCCTGTCCTGGGGCACTACCTCCGCAGTGGCCCTACTAGTGACTTGACCGCCTTTCAACAGACTTGTGTCTTTCTGTATTCCAGGGCCAGTGAGTTGTGTTCCAAGTCAAATCAATCTTTTAAGTTTAATAAAACATACCAAGAATCCATTTGATGAATTGCATGTTATATGAATATTTAGATTTATGAAGAACTGCCAGTATTTTCCACAGTGGCTATACCATTGTGCATTTCCACCTGCAATGCCGGAGAGTGAAGACACATTGGTTTCCCTTCCCGCCCTCCCTCCCTTTCTGCCAGCTGTATGTGTGTGCATGTGTATATGTGTATGTGTATGTGTGTGCATGTGTGTGTGGAGTATTTCATGCTATTCCCTTACTATAGTTTGGGCAGAATCTGCCGCCCCATTTTCCCTCTGTTCTGACACCTGCAGATAGAAATCTGCCTGTTTTCACTGTCAGTCTTACTGATCTTTTCAAAGACTTAGCTTTTTTTCCTCTTGCTTTTGTCAATTATTTTCTCCTCTTATCTTCATTGTTCCCTCCTTTCTGCTTTTGATATTTTTTTCTTTTCTTTTTTTTATGCGCATGCCTGGCAAGTACTTGACACCACGCCCGTTTAGATCTATTTTACCATTCTTTTTCTAGTTTCTTGAAGCGGGAGTTTAAGGCTCCTCTTTTCTCTAACATGTGCACTTTGTGCTACAGTTTGTCCTCTCTACCCTGTTTTAGCTGCATCCTAAAAACTATGATATGTTGTCTTTCCATTTTCACTCAGTTCTCTGTATTTATTTATTATTATTATTTTTGGCAGAAATAAGTAATCTCAGGCACTTTACCATGTGAGCCATCCTCCCCACCAGCCCTTTTTTTCTTTATTATTCAGGTAGGGGCTCACATTTTTGCCAGGGCTGGACTCAGATCACAATCCTACCTATCCCTCCCATGTAGTTGAGATCACAGGCAGGCACCACCAAGCCCAGCTTCATGGATGAGATGGGATTTACCAAAATTTTGCCCAGGCTGACCTCAAACTGAGATCCTCCTGATCTCCCCTTCATGAGTAGCTAGGATTACAGGCATGCACCTCCCTGCCCAGCCACAAGTTCTCTCTGTATTTTTAAATTTTTTCATTTGAGTTTTCCTTTTTGACCCAAGAATTTATTATAAATGCATTCAGTTTCCAGGTATTTGGAGATTTTTCCACATTGATTATTGAGTTTAATTCTATTGTAGTCAAGAGATTTCAATTCTTTTAATTTGCTGAAGTGCATTTTATGGCCTAGGATAATGTCTATCTTTGTGAACACTGCATGCCTGCTTGAAAAGAAAATGACTTCTGAGTTTGGTAGGTGACATGTTCTGTGCAGTTAATGTCTGCTGGTAGACTTGCTGGTTGACTGTTTATTATCACTGCTGATTTTCTAACAATCCAATGAATTGCTGAGACTGGAGTGTTTAAATCTACAGCTCTGATGGAGGATTTTTTGTATTTATTTCTCCTTTCATCTCTACCAGTTTTTTGCTTCATGCATTGTAAGATTCTGTTATTTGGTGTAAACATAATTAAGATTTCTTCTTGCAGACAGATTTTTCTTTTATTCACCAAGTATCTCACTTTGTCTCTAGTGCCCTCCTCCACTTTAGGGACTACTGCCATGAATTGAACTATACCTCCGTCAATTTTTCTAAAATTTATGTTGAATTCCTAATGCTTAGTACCTAAGAATATAACCGTATTTGGAAATAGGGTCATTGAAAATATAATTTGCTAATATGATGTCATCCTGGAATAGGATAGGCTCCTAATTCAACACTGGTGTGCTTATAAGAAAATGGCCATATATGCGTGGAGGAACACAAGAAGGATGGCATATGGTGATGGAGAAAGAGACTGGACTGCTCAGGTGCAAGGCAATGAAGGGAAAAGCACCAGCAAAGCACCAGAAGCAAAGAAAACCAGGAATGACCTCCAACAGGTTCAGAGAAAGCCCGGCCCTATCACAGTGAAGTACCCATTTTCTCATTGCAGCAAAGAGAAAGGAAATACAACTGACTTTGTTCACTGTCACTCTATGCCTTCATGCTTTCAAAAACATTGCTTACATCATACCTTGTTTTCAATTGTTTAACTCTTCCACCTACAGCACCATGCTTTATGTGAGTTTTTGGTAGACAGTGTGTTGTTGGAGCATGTCATTCTCGATACAAATCTATGTATTTTAATTGGTGTACTTACACCATTTACATTGAATGTAATTATTGAGGTGCTATGGCTTAAATTTGCCATTTTATTGTTTCCTGTTTACTTAATTTGATTCTAATCACTCTCTTTTCTTATCTTCCTATACACCATCTGACCATTTTTGAGGAATCTACAGTGACTTATATTTAGTGATTTTCTATATCTTTTGTATAGTGTTCTTAGCAGTTGGTATAGGTATTAAGGTATACAAACTCCTCACCCTAACTGAAGCACAGAAACCTTATTTCTGTGTAGGTCTCTTTAATTTCTCTACTTTTTAAATGTTTTAAGCATTTTCTCTATATACACTGAGCACTTATACCAAAAGGTGTTAAAATTTTTACATCAATCATCAAATATGTTGAAGAACCTCAAGAGAAATAGGATTCTCTAGTATTTTTTTCTTAGACAGGGTCTCACACTGCAACCCAGGTGGCATCAAATTCATGATCCTCCTGCCTTGGGCTCCCATGTGCTGGGATTACAGGTGTGTGCCAACATGTCTGTCACACCCCTATTTTTATACATTCCATTATTCTGCCCTTTCTGAAGTTTTTAACTGTCTTGTTATATTCTTTCTGTTCAGAGAATTTTATTTAGCTGTTTTTTAAGACAGGTGTCGCAGCAACAGATTTTCTTAGTTTTCTGTCATATGAGAGTGTATTTCCTTTTCATTATTGAAGTGTGACTTTGCCAGATATTAAATTCTCTGTTCACAGATATTTTCAGTTGTAGAAAATGTGTCATTTTCTTCTTCCTTCATCGTTTCAAATGGCTCCTGCCATTTGAATTAATGTCCTTTGTAAGTAATATGTTATTTCTCTCTAACTTTATTAAAGATGAGTTTTCTTTAGTGGTCAAAGGCTTAACTGTCATGTATCTTAGTATGGTTTCTTTGCATTTATTCTACAGTTTGCTCAGCTTCTTGAATTTATAAGCTCATAATTTCAGTCAAATCTGGATGAAAACAATAATGAGAACATTATTTCTTTCTTTTTTAAAAAATGTTTAATGTTTTATTATTCATATGTGAATACAATGCTGGGGTCATTTCTCCTCCCTGCCCCTACCCCCTCCCTTACCACCTACTCCGCCCCCTCCCTCTCCCCCCCACCCCCTCGATACCTAGCAGAAACTATTTTGCCCTTATCTCTAATTTTGTTGAAGAGAGAGTATAAGCAGAGAACATTATTTCTTGAAAAACCTTTCAGCTAAATCCTCTCCCACCTTTCCTTCTGGTTTTGATTATATGAATGTTCTCTTACAAATGCACCAGAGATCCTCATAGTCTGTCTACTTTTTTCAGTCTACTTTTCCCTCAGTTTTTCATGCTGGCTATATTCTTAATCTGTCCCCAAGTTCATTGATTTAATCCTCTGTCTTTTCTATTCTATTACTGAGTCTGTCTAATGAGTTTTCTATTTCAATTATTATATTTTTCAGCTCTTTACATTGGTACTTTAAAATTACTTTCTTTGCTAAGATTTTGTATTTTGCATTGATTTCAAGAGAATTCTTAATTACCAACTGAAATACTCTTGTGATTGGCTACTTTAAAATCTTTTTCATATGACTGCAGTATCTGATTTTTCTCCAGATTAATGCCTATGGATGCATGATTCTCATTTGAGTGTTTTTTCTTGGTTGTCAGTGTGATGAGTGATTTTCAGTCATGTTCTAAATGTCCTGGATGTTATACACTGGGGAAGTTGTGTCCCATGTAACCTTCTCTTTTCAACAGGGACTCCCCCTGTTGATGTGTAGCACCAGGGTCAGGTGGACGCACTTAGCTCTGTACCAACCTCCTCCAACACAACCCAGCAAAACTGGGGCATCATCTTCTACCACTTCATTGCCCCCTAGGGGTTGTGAAGATCAGCCCTGGCCCTATAACCATCTGCAATGGGAGGAGGGGCTCACTCACTGCTTTGTAGCTGCATGGCAGGCACAAGCTCCTTTTCCAGCTGATCCCAGCTAAAAAGGTGTGGGGGGAGCTGAATGGCTGCTGGTACCACCTCCTCATCCCCCTCCAGCCTCTGCTGCTGAGTGGGGGTGGAGGCTCAGCTCTGTACTACACCTGCTGACACTGCTCAGCAGTGGGAGAGGAAGGGGGACCAGCTCCCTGCTTAGTCCTGCCACACCTCCCAGGACCTGCATGCCTCAGAGGAGCAGGGGTTGGGTGGACCCTCACCTTTCCTTCTCCCCACCAAGACCACATAGATGGGTGGTGGAAGAGTGGCCAAGATACATTTTGTGGTTAGGCCTCCCTTTGCCTGGTGCTCTTTCCAGAGGAAACTGGCTTTTCTTGGAGCTTTTTATGCCTCCATCTGTTGTCAGTTCCAGGTTAGAGGTTTCTAGAGCTCCTTGCCCAGGGACACATGGGAAGCAATAGGGCAACTCAGAGAGCCTGTCAACATGTCAGTCCTCAGGCCCCAAAACTCCTAGGGAGGTCTCTTCTCCCTATACTTCTTCCCTTTGTCTATGGCATTATATTCAGGGAATTTTGGTCCTAAGGGGGAGAACCTTCTGAGGACAAGCCGTCCCATCTCAACAGAAGATGAGGTTAAGGTACACTTTTTGAGTGGCTACTATGTGTGAGGGACAGATGTGTTTCCATCCCCATGAGATGAACTGAACAGAAGATTATACATACACAAAACAATCACAGTAATTGGGGATGAGTGCGCTGCTAAGAAATGTCAAAACCACCCACTCCTCTCCAAAGACGCCTGTGTAGACAGCTTCCTGCTGTCTGTGTGGTTTTGTAAACAGAGCCCAAACACACATCTCTTTAAAGATAAAGGTCTTACATAATCAAGTGTTTATTAAGCAAACACTTGGCAAGTGCAGAGTGGGTGCTCGGTCTTGCTATGGGTAATGGGGGTGTATCAGAGAACAAGACAATGAAAGGTCTTACACTCAAGTGACTTACCCTCCACTACAGACAGACAAGAGCAATAAACACAACGTGTACAGAGAAAGAGTAAATACATTCATTCATTCAATCAGCTCCATCCATGTAAATGCCTTGTTTGAACACGGCTCCCAGGACAATCTGCTATGTAATTTACAAATCCAAAGATTGATTCTGTATCCTTTTCTGTTTTGTGAGAGAAGAGCAGGTGGAGTGTGGTGGGATGCACCTGGTGGGCTGATGGGGCAAAGAGTTCTCCATAAAGGAGAGAGAGAACACTGGGCAGGGTGGCAGTGCTGAAGGCTGACTGCACAGCGTGTGTGGCGGGCAAATGAGTCCTGACCAGGACAGCCCCACGCACACACACACCTCCGTGGGAACAATACCATTAGCTCCACTCCAATCCCAGAACAACGGTCATACTTTATGACAGTTTCATTATAGAGGAGCTGTCTCCCCTCTGGAAATGTTAATTTACAAATCACAGAAATTCCTGCTTTCATCAATAACAACAGCTGTGGCACTTTTTAAGGTACTAGACAGGATCAGAATACAAGGTTTATGTCTCAGCTCTGGTGTTCAGTAAACCCTGGGGGAAGATCCTTATTTTGTGGGGCCTCATTGACCTCACCTGAGAAATGGGTGTGGCAACAGCTACCCTGGCTATCATCTGACAGAGCTGTAATGAAAAGTAAACCATTTTTATAAATACCAATGTGTAATTTATACACTCATAATCTTCACTGGTGATCTGACAGGCAGACATTTTTAAACTATTAATGAAATAATTGCTGTGGCTGACATGATGGTATCTTGAATCTATTCGCTGCAGGGACCTTCTGAGGTTTTATTAGTAATGCTCACAGACAGCATACTTTGATATTATGCAATATACCATGTGTGGATTGTCTCATCTTTCTAAAATATGCAAAATGAAAACTCTGAATTCCATGACACACCTGGTCCCAAAGACTTCAGAGAGAAAAAAAACTGGACCTAGTTTTTTTGAACCTTATTCACGTAAGAGGGAGCAGTTGGGGAAGGCTAGCTTTCAGACGCAGGGCCCTCGCGTTCAATGTACTCAGTCAGCACATAATCGTGAAGTGCCTACTGCATCCCAGGCTCTGTTCCAGACACTGGGGGCAGGGAATCAAAAAAGAGGAATATGATGCTGGGAGCTTAAATTTAGTGGTAAAGATATTCAAGAAACAATATAAATAAGCACAAAGCATTAAAAGCCTTAAGTAATGATGAAAATGGAGAACTACCTACGACCACTTTTAGAGAGGCATTTCTCATGAAGTTGAAGACATGCCTACCTTTGTGACCCAGCAATCCTGTTCCTAGATGATATCCTGTTCCAACAGAAACATGTGCACAGTGCACCAGGGATAGGCATGGAAAGGGTGGCAGCAGCACTGTGAGGAAAAGCCTACTCAGGAAATAGCAAAAAGCGTCCATCAGCTGCAGAACGCTAAGCACCCTGTAGCATGGGCACACAAGGGAATATTAAGGAGCGATGAAAATGAACATTTTCTAGAGTGAGTATCAGCTCCACACATGCAACATTAGTTAAATGAAAGAAGTCGGGCACAAAAGGATATATACAGTAAGTATACAAAGTTCAAACGCTGAATAATAGCACGTAGGGAGAACACTTTGGTGGCAAAATTATAAAGAAGTGTAATGTTTACCTGGTGGTCAGGATAACTGTTGCCTTGAAAGGGGAGGAAAAGGAGCAGGTGGGGAAGGTGCAAAGGGCAGACTTCTCAGAGGCCATGTTGGTCCACTTACAGTGCTACATACAAACACTCACCTATGCCAGGAGGGGGTGACTCATGCCTATAATCCCAGCTACTCTGGAGGCAGAGATCAGGAGGATCACAACTTGAGGCTAGCCAGGCAAATAGTTCATGAGACCCTTTCTTGAAAAACAATCCAACACAGAAAAAGGGCTGGAGGAGTGCCTCAAGTGGCAGAGTGCCTGCTTAGCAAGCATGAAGCCCTGAGTTCAAACACCAGTACTACCAAAAAAAAAAAACAAACAAGTATTCTGTTTTAAGAATTAGGCTGCAAAACTGTATTTTAAAGACACAAATACAGTATAGTGCAGTAAAGTCTCTTGTATCCCTGACCTAACCTCCAGCAAAGGTAAGTTCTTAGCTGCAGACTATGCACAGCCATGGATACAACCCAGACCTGGGGCTAGGTCAGTTATGTGAGCACTTGTTTGTGGTTGCATACAACACACATGTTATCATGCTCGCCACTACCACTGTCAATGTATGGAGTACACCCTATATAGTTATGCCTTCCCCCTTCCTTCCCAAACCCAACCTAAACCACCTCCACCTCCTGGCAATCACTAGTGTGTTTCCATATCTCCACCTGGGTCATTTTGAGAATGACATGAATGCAATCATACACCACATAACCTTTGAACCTGGGTCTTTTTAAAAATTAGGATATATTCACTGTACAGGGGGATTCATTGTGACAATTCCAAATAGGCTTATATTGTACATTGGTTAGATCACCCCACATCGCTCCCCTTTACCCCTCTCCACCCCACTTAAAGCAATTGCAAGAGGTTCCTTTGTTCTGTTCCATACAGGTATTTGACGTCCATCTACCATATTCCATCCCTCATTCACCCTCCCTCTCACAAGAACCCCTCCCCCAACACACTGTCCATGTTTCACAGTCCTGGCTTTTGTTATCAGTTCTAAAGTCAATGTTCAAACAGGTTTCTCTGCGTGCCCACTGCGGGTACACTTCATTTTGGTTCGTTCACCCCTTCCATCGCCCTCCCCTACCCTTTTCCCTCCCACCCCCATTTTCAGCAGCTTTCAGCACACATCACTGTATCCTCTACTACCTTCTCAGGTGTCATGTTTACGACATTACCAATGTTCTATCCTTCTCTTTTCCTCTCCCTCCTTCCCCGAGGTCCACAGAGCAATTCCACTTTTATAAACATCTTCTGAGTTTGTGTGTGATCCTGTTTGTTTTTGTGTATATGTTTATCTTTAGGATATGCCTTCCACATATGAGAGAAAGCATGCGGCCTTTGTGTTTTTGATCCTGGCTTACTTCACTTAACATGATGTTCTCCAATTGCATCCATTTATCTTCAATCCACATGCCATCATTCCTTGTGGCTGAGTAATACTACTCCATTGTGTGTATATACCACATTGTCTTGACCCATTCATCAGTTGTAGGGCATCTGGGTTGCTTCCACAGCATGGCCATTGTGGATAGTGCTGCGATGAACATTGGTGTACAGCTGAGACTGGGTCTTTCACTCAGCGCCATGCCCTGGGGATGCACCTGAGCCAGTGCCTGAATCATTCACTCGGGCAGTTGTTGAGAAGAATTCGCCAGTGTAGATATGCCATGATCTGCTTAATCATTCACCCACTGAAGAATTTTTGGGCTGTTTCTAGTACTTTGGTAACTACCAAGAAAAGGTTTAAAATTTAGCTATTGCAAGTAAGGCTTCTGAGCCCATTTGTGTGCACATTTTTGTGTGAACACAGATTTTCCTGTCTCTGGGATACATGCTAAAAACTGTGATCGACAGGGTCATGTGATAATTATGCTTTACTTGTAAAGAAACTTTGCCAAACTGTTTTTTTTTTGTTTGTTTGTTTGTTTAGGGAGCCATGCCAGTCTATATACAGGCCAGTGATGAATGAGAGATTCAGTTTCTTTACATCGCGACAGTTTGCTATTTTTTTAGCTGTCCTGGTAGGTGTGCAGTGAATTGCATTGTGGTTTGAACGAGCACTTTCCTTCCAGTGGTTAATATCGAGCATACTTCCATGTTCTTCCGTGACATCTGTATATACTCTTTAGTGAAATGCCTGTTCATTTCCTTGCCAATTTTCTAATTGGATTTTTTAAACTACTGAATTTTAAGAACTCTTTAGAGATTCCAGATACAAGCCCTTTGAAAGATATGTTGTTTGCAAATTCTTTTTTCTCCCAGTTTGTAGCTTCCCTTCTCCTCCATTTCACACCATCCTTCACAGGGCTGGACTTTTCCATTTTGATGGAATCCAATTTATTGATCTTTTTCCCATTTATGGATCATACTTTCAGTGCCACATCTAAGGACCCTTCACCAATCATTAGATCCTGGTGATTTCCTCCAACTTCCCCCAAAACTTTCATACTCATTTTTTACACCTAAATCTCCACAGTGTACTTTAATTGGGTTTCCCCCTTTTTTGGTTTAAGTGTCTTTTTCCTTTTTTTTGTGATATACATGCAATTACTCTACTACTGTTTGTTGAAAAGACTACCCCTCCTTCCATGGAATCGCTCTTTTTAAAATGTGGCAAGATGCACATAAGCTGACCATTTGATGGTTTAAGCATACTATTTAGTAGCATGAAGTACAATGTTGTGAAATCATCACCACTATTCATTGCCCCCAAATTTTCATCATCCCAGTGGAAACTCTGTACCCATTAAACCACGGCTCCCCTTCTCCCCTCCCACAGCCCTCGGTAACTTCTGTTCGACTCTGTGTCTCTGAATCTGCTTCTGCAGACCCTTCACTTCGGTGCAATCATACCGTATTTGATTTATAGGGTGTCCTCAGTAAGGAAGCAGCACTGAGCAAAGGCTTGAAGAAGGTACAAGAGAGGAACCCAGGCCTCTCCAGTCCACCAAGTGGGAAGAGATCCAAGAACCCCTGGTGTGTTCACTGGACAGAAGTAAAAAAGATGTTGGAACAGTGATGGGACCAGATTTCATATGACAGTCTTGCAGGCTATCATAAGCTTCTATTCTAAGTGAAGCAGGAAGCAGTTCTAACTGTCAAGTATCATGATCTAACTTATGCTCTAAGGATCACTGGCTGAGTATTGAAAAGATTACATAGAAACAAAGATAAAAGACTTTTGTAATAATTCCAGTTGTAGACAAGCATGATTTGGTCTAAACTGACAATACTGAATAACTAAGTGGTTGGATTCTGAATACATTTGGGGGCAGGGGAGAGTGCTAGAATGGAACCCAGGGGCTTGCACATGCTAGGCAAGTGCTCTACCACCACACTGTATCCCAGCCCTTGGTTTTTTAGACAGAGTCTCACTACGTAGTCCAGGCTGGCCTGAAACTCACAATCTTCCTGCCTCAGCCTCCTGAGTGTCGGGATTACAGGACAGCACCACCATGCATAGCATGGAAACATTTGGGGGTGAAGACAGAGCTGCCAAGAATGGTAGCAAGTTTGTGTCCTGGCAATTTGAAACATGAAGCTGCCATTAAATGATACGATACAGACCATGGGTGAAGTGCATTTGGCCATGGAGGGAGATCTGTTAGCTTTCCAGCTGGAGATGTCTCAGGCATGATGAAGTCCGGATCTGTGGCTGTCACACTAGCAGCCATGAGCCATATCTCAGACCAGCCTGTTTTAACATGGCTTGTACACCACAAAGACAATTGTTCCTCAGGTCACTGTGCCTCTCTCCACAGGGTCAAGAAGATCCACAAAATGTGCCCTGCTCCTAACCACTCACCATCTTGCCCAGTCATCTGCTTGAGTCTACCAGGATCAACCCTACTGTGCTCACAAGAGCCAATCTTGTGATTCTCTGTCCATCTTCTTACAGTTGAATACCACGTAGCCAAGTGGAAATTGGCTTGGGGGGGGGGTGACTATTTACACCACAGAAACCAGCAAGAGCCACGGGTTGGGATTGTCCCTGACAGCACCATCATTACACTTTTACCAGCATGTGGTGGCCTCTGTCCCCATCTAAGGGATGAAGCTTCAAACCTTGTGCCTCCCCCTTCTCCTGCGTGTAAACCCCAGGGGCAGAAAAGCACCTACTGCACTGCATCGCTTGCCCATCCCAAAGTTCTCAACCATTTCCACTGCACATTCTGGGCCTCATGCCCCAACCTCAGCAAAGACCTCCAATATGTCAACCTCTCCTCTGAATGAGTCTTTCTTCTTCTTTCTCCACTACAATCCTGGGTCTCTCTTTGGACACTCCTGCCCCCAAAGCCCTTTCTAGATCCCCTCTAACCACTCACCACTGGGTATGGGGTGGGGGAGGTGTCCTTCCGAAGCAGGCAACAGGAAAATAACCTGCCACAGGAGTCCCTTCTCTTAAGCAACCATGCTAGACTCTTTTTTACTACTTCCCTAGCACCACCTTGAGCCATCAACAGAGCAATAAATCCCCTCTAAGTTGTAGAACCCTGGCAGTTGTAAATATCTTTGAAAGGCAGTGTACAAAGGGGCACCTCTGGGTTGGGTTTGCCTGGTAAAAGAGAGATCTGCCCCCAATTTGACTTCTCAGGCAAAGTGCTCTACTTAAGACTCTGTGAACATTGGTCACAACTCATACATACAATTAAAGACCTGGGGATCAGCCTAAGCACATGTCAGCATGCCCCATGTTATGTGATAAGGCTGGGTAAGTCAACACACCAGCCACCCTTGGCCACTCCCTCAAGACCACCCGGATTTTTCCCACCTTACAACTTATAAATTGATTTAAACAGAGAACGATGTTTCTGTGCCACCTGGCAGGATCCCACTGCTTTCTTTTGCAGGGCTTCCTCTTCCTCTTCCTTTTCTTTCAATAAGGTTTTGCTACTGTTTGCAGATTGTGTCTCTGTTCATGTGACACAAGAACTTGGGCTTTTCTGACCAGTGTCTTCATAGACCACTAGCACTCCTACCTTGTTATCACACACACAGTACACCGTACCTCCCTCTCCTCTGACCACCTCCATCCCCAATTTTAAACCCCATGACATCCAGCTCTGTTTCCCACCACATCCTCATTGTTGCTATCAACCATGAATGCTATTTGTGAGAAGACCACTCTTGGGCCACAGTTACAACTGAGCACCGATGGTCCTTCAATGTGAATCTGATCAACCTGTGTTGTCTACAAGCATTTCCACTCCTCTTGACTCTTCCATACCTTGATGGATTTCAAGACTCCAAGATCATTTAAAAACACCATGACCACATAGCTCTCCTGGTCATCAATTAATTACAAAGCTCTATTCTGAGTTTAAATGAGATAACATTTGCCTTACTCATTCACCAACAATGATCTCAACATCCAACAAGAGGGACTCAGACCTTGGCTTTACACTTCCTCAATGAAACTAACACATACCCTTTCTCCCTGGTAGTATAAATTCTTGCTGTCACATGATAAAGTGACCCTGTCTGCAACCACAAGCACAACACAGCAGGAAGTGCAGTCCAGAGAAGAAGCTTTGTGAGAGCAGCAGACTTGTGGCAGAGCATTCAGAAGAACACAAGACAGAAATGCAGGAGGAAGGCTGGACCAACGACTCCCTCAACAGAAGAAAACCAACTCGTGTGGACACACGCCAGCAAGGCCTATGGTGTGCCAGAGTTTCTATTTTAACATATCAATATGATTGTAAATCATCGTGAGTTTTAAGATTCTCACAGGAGCTGATGAAAAACTAGGAATGGAATCCAGAAAGAAAGATGAGCACACAGAAGCCAGACGACTCCAGGAAAAAGGCTCTTTGGGAAAGCCCCACTTTCATTTCCCCTCTCTTCTCACGGACACTGTCTCGTTCTCAGATCTCCACTGTGAGTGAACCTCCGGCTCATGAACTCTTCTCACAGGATCTGCTGATGATGCCCACTCTGGCTTTGCTCTTCCATCCTGTCAGATGTAGTCAGTAACCTACCAACAGGACAAGAGCACTGCAGATAAAAATCAGTGCCCTTCATGCTTGTTTCTGAAGAGCCTGTTATACCATTGAAATTTAGGAACCAAGCTTTGCAAATTAGTCAAACACCAGGGAAAAGAACATAAGTATGTTAAGTGTCTACTTACTGTCGGCAAGAGCTATGCCTCACAGCAAAAAGAAGTAAAGGAAATATTTAATTCCCTGAAGATGATAGAAGCAAAACAAATAATAATACTGATGATGATTTGGAATCCTTTGAAGGAGGTTTGAAAGACGCACCTAGAAAAAGTTTAGAGTTACAGCTTTTATCCCAAAATCACTCCAGGTACCGGGCAGGAAGAAGGGTGTCCCCAGGGCACAGCTCCCTGCATTCTCACCTCTACAGTTGCCATCACCAACACAGACTACTCTGGAGTCCAAGAGCGAGACTGTTGCTAGACTCACTCGGGGCCTATGCTCAGTTTGTGTTGTCCTCCACCTGTCCATCTTCCTGCACTGGGATGCTCCAGGCTGTCCTCAGATTTCTCAGCTGAAGTCCAAGATCAGATTTCTATGGTCAGATTGACTCACCTCCAAAGAAGCCAAGAAGCAGAAGAGACCTCACGGTCTCGGGGTGGATGGGGTACCTGCCCCAACGGAAAAGCACATGCTGGTGCTCCCCATTGACTCCACACCATGGAAACAGCCCCACTGTGGGAGCCAGCCTGAGATCATTCTCATTAAACCAACTCTGCACAGTTCTCCTGTCCCTCAATCCAGCAGTCCTGTGAGTGGGGTCAAGGTCACCACTGAATAGCAGGACACTCCTCAGTGTTACAAAGAAAGGTTCATGAAAACCTCAGGAGACCCTGTACCCTGAGCAGGGCGAGGTCCTCCCAGAGGCCACCCTGACTTCACAGCAGCCCTGTGTTGGGATCCAGGTCTTCCAGACTCTGCTGTGAGCACGTGTCATTCCTGCTGTGAGGGAGTGGTCACTCAGCAGAGCTCTTCATGTTACCAAACAAAACCAGCCCACAGCCACCAAACAAAACCTCCTGACATCACAGACATATTAAGGGACCCCATTAAATTAAAAGAACAAAACCCTGAAATGGTTTCCATATTTCCCACTGGTGTCCCAGATTTCATTTCCTGCTCTTAATTTGTACTTGTCATTTCATAAAACTGTCTCCTTAAGGATTTTTTTTTTTTCTGAATGACAACAGCAACAGCAACAAAAAGTGTCTGATTCCCTAACCACCTGGGGAAAGACAAGCTTATTTTAAATAATCTTAACTTGGGTTTTGTTCCCTTTTAATATAGTCTTAAACTTGTTAACAGGTGCAGCAGTTGTCATGCAGTCATACAGACTGTGCATTTTCTTGTGTATACTGAGGAAGGAGGGATGACATCAGTGGTTTTTGCACTAGAAGTTCAGAAGAAAAAGGGCCACAATGACAGCTTTGGTCACTGGGTGACAAAGTATGCTATTCTTTGGGGACATCTAAATTGATTCCAGATTTTTTTAGAATGTATGATTAATTAATGACCAATCTACGACTTCTTACGAAACAGGTAAGACATGCACTTGATGTGCCTAGCTCGCAGAATATGGTCAAAGGAATTCCAGAGAACATTAGGGGCATGATAGAGCACCTGCCTAGTGAGCAGAAGGTCACTTTTCAAGCCCCAGTTGAAAAAAAAAAAAAGTCACCTGTCAGAGAATGTGACACCCAATTTTTTCCTTGTACAGCATGAAGAAATTGAGGTCCAGACAGGGGGGATGACACGATGTGTAATGTGAGAACCAGGATGGGCTCTGGGTCAGACCCCTCTTAGTGCTTCCTCTTTGGACTAACAGTTCCTAGTGAGCAGTGATGGAAAACACAACCGACTGCCGGGAAGCAGTGAATGAGGCAAGGTGGCCCGGATGTTGGTCCTCTGAGAGCTAGGAGCCTAGCGGGAGAAACAAGCTTGCAGTAATTAGCTACACAGTGTCCCACTTTAATTACACTGTGACAACAGCTGCAAAGGAAAACATAGGATATGTCACAAAAACAAATGCAAGGGGACTGACTGTGTGAAATCAGGGAAGTCTTCCAGAAACAGTTACTTTGAACTGAACACCCAGGGGTAGCCATATAATTTATTAACTAGCAGTAAAGGTGTGGGGGGTTGGAAACTAATTAGAAGGCATTAACTGATCTACCTCAGTCACTACCTGGCCCGTGCTGGACCTCTCAGGACATAAGGTCCTGTTGAAGAGGAGGTCAACAATGGCCAGGTGCAGTTGGGAGGCTGGGTCCTGCATGGGGGAAGAACCAGTGGGATTCCCAGACAAGATGGGCAGCAGCTGGTTCAAGGAAAGATCTTTCTTGGGGGCTTCTTAAATGCCACCATGCCACCCCTCTACACGTTCTGTCTCATTTAATTTACACAACCACAATAAGAAGTCAACACTGGTGACTCCAATACAGATGGTGGGGGGAAGTGATGACTGCAAGGGGGCACAAGGGGATTTGGGGGGGTGACAGAACTATTTTACATTTTGATTGGGGGGGGTGGATAAGAAGGTGTATGTGTGTGACAAAATTCACTCAGGTGTACATTATAAAGAATGAAACTTTATGCATTAGAGTTTTTTAATGAGGGGTAGGAAAGATGCCTCTGAATAGAAGACTGGAGTGGGAAGAGTTGGGGAAACTTCTTTTCATGGGGAACTATTATTTGGTACAATGTCCAGAGCCTGGGGAGACAACCATCTTTCAGAGGGGCTGGGGCAGAGCCAGGAAATGCTAAACCACGGGGATGGGCCAGCTGTCCTGTCCCTGTGTCTGTCCACTTGTGACTCTGTTTCTGTGATTCTCACTTCTGCAGAATGCTTTTGTTTCCTGGTCCTCTGCAACTTCAAATGATGTGCAGTGCAAGATTTTCAAA
Organism: Castor canadensis; assembly: GCF_047511655.1. NCBI lineage: Eukaryota > Metazoa > Chordata > Mammalia > Rodentia > Castoridae > Castor > Castor canadensis. The sequence continues at coordinate 2,105,293 of NC_133391.1, read as the reverse complement.
GAAACAATTCTACAGGTTTTATGGTGTCTTAGTATAGATTTCTTTGGTGATTCTGATTAGTCAATGATCACAGATTAATTCCTCTGTCACTTCTGATCTGCAATCAACTGTCACCAGAGGAAACAGCCCATAGACTTTGCCCTTCGGCAGGAAATGTGACGGTAAGCCACTTCCTAGAGAAGGAGGAATGGATGGAAGGTTGGGTGTATGTCATCAGATGAAATTTCTTTAAAATTATACACTTAATGGATCAGCAACAGGACAACCAAGGCAGAGAAATGACATATTCAACCAAAGGCAAAGAATAAGAATCCATGAAGTGGTTTTTCAAAAATAGCAAGTGGTCTGCCTAAAGCACAATGAGGAGGGGAAGGGAGGAAGGGATGGAGCGGGGAGAGAAAGGGACATGTACACAGGAGCGAGTCCCCTAAGTAGGATAAAGTCTAAGAATTCATGCAAGCCACCCCCTACTGGGATGTGCAGAGCTGAGGACCCTAATAGCCACCGACCTTCCCAGATGAGATGCTCTATCTCTCCATGGGAACTAAAACTCAACAGGGTTTTCAGGAGCTCTGATGAGGACTTCAGAGGTTAACCCACAGATTAGGACGTGTTATCCGAGCAGTATAAGAAGCAATGGCCTTGTACCCAGTTCAGATAAAGAACCACTACCAATGAGAAAAAGACAGAGGGCCCAGTGGAGAAGTGGGCAAAAGGTTTGAAGGTTAGATAGACATGTTCCAAGAGAAGAACCATACATGAAAGAAAATACATAAAGACAAACTAAACTTCATTATGTACCAGGGAAACACCAACGAAAATAATAGTGTGATTACACATCCACCAGAGCCCCGACACTTAGAAAAGTGACCATACCAAGCCTGGGGAAGGGGTGCAATGCTTAATGCCTATGGTGTCAGAGGACATGTAACTTGGCTCCATCTCTTCAAAAACAGTTGACTATGCAGCAAAGCTGGAGACAAACCCAGGCTATGGCCTAGGGGGCCTTGGTCAGGAAGTATGGCAAGAATACTCCCAGGGTTTGTTCGCCAGAGCCACAGCCACAAAGCAAGATCCCCAGAGCGACAAACAGAGACACGTTCAAACAACAGAAAACTATACAGCAGCAAATTCTGACAAACTACTGTGTGAAAAACAGTATGGATGAATCTTGAAAACCTCATATTGAACTCAAGAAACAAGACATGAAAGAGGACATTCTGTTTGATCTTTTTTATGTAAACACCCCAAAGAAGTAAAGAGAGCGTTAAGACTACAAAGAAAGTGTGGCCACAAAGGTGAGGGACTTCCTGGGAGGAAAGGGGTGTAACTGGAGAGGAAGGCTGGTTTACAGGTGGTGCTCACTGTGTGCACAGGCAGTAGCTGCATGGTGCTCACTTCATAATTCTGCAATTTGCTTTATTCCCTTTTCTGCATTTAGGTCTATTTCAAAATTAAGGTCCACAGCATTTTGCAGAAGACAGCGAATGTCTTGTAAGCAAAGAAAGTGAAGGAGAGGCAAGTTCAGAAATGTGGTGACGGGCTGAGGTCAGTGACCCTGGCTGACATGGGAACATGAACAGTGGCTGGGTTAGAGAGGAAGCTTGATTTCGGGTGACAGCAGGTGCTATGGGTTCAAGGATCCCTCCAAACCTCATGCCTCAAGAGGAGAGGCCTTGAGGAGGTGATGAGGTCACGGGCTCTGTCCCCATGGGCACATCAGGGCCACTGTGCAGGGAGGGGCCCCTGCTGAAATGGGTTGTTTTCTCTGTGTTTCACTAGTGCTCAAGCTGTGGTGCTGGAAAGAGGCCACAGTGGACTTCTAGTTTCCAGAACCGTGAGCAAGGAAACCTGCACTGCTTCTAATTTAACCTGCTTGTGGACTGCTGTTACAGTAGCAGAAGGCAAACAAAGGGGTGGTTTATTTGCTAAACTGTGTCCCTAGGTAGAGATGCTGAAGGAGAAACAAAGTGTCGGCTATGAGAGTAGAAAGAAACACACTTTTAATGGTTTTTTTTTCCTTGGTATTATTAAATTATATTTACCTTAATCCTACAGAGACACTTTTCTAAAGTAAATTAACTGATAGGAAACAGACAAGTGATACTTCTTCGCTTTTATGTATGTGGACTGCTACAATATTGATGTAGTTAGTGTGTACCTTCCTGCACCCACTGAACAAAGCAGTACTGAGGGAAATGGACGAAAGTCTGTTAGAAAATTAAACCCTCAAGGTCTTTTATTTATGAAACCCAAAAGTTAATGCAGGGTATGCTCCCCTCAAAACCATCAGTGACACTCGCATTCTCCCTTCCGCTGAGTCAGCTATTTATGTGTAGTTTTTCACTGAGCTCCGACTTTTCAAAACTAGATTTAAGGAATTATTACAGGCCTAAATGTTGTTCTACAAATTCCTCATATAAGAAAATGAAATAAATGATGTTATTGTAATAAGGCAATAAGAAGAAGCTGCAGCCTTATCTACAAAATGTGCTTTTGATAATAAAACTCATGGATATTTATTTTTCAAATGAGAATTATGTACAGTTAGGTCAGAATAATCTAGCAAGGTGCAGAGACATGCACAAGAAATTGTGCATGGCATAATTCATTGGAATTTTATTTCTTTTATCATTTATTTTTCTTCTAGGAGCACTTAATGGAATAAAAAAGAAGTCACTATCATAAAATTTCCCAAAACATCAGAGCTTTCAAACAAACAAAACATGTCGTTAGAAGGAAAAGTAAATTAAAACCCCACTTTGATTCCAGTTTGGGAATGTGAGGTGCAAGTGTTCCAGCCATCACCACCTACAACCACCAGACTCCGACACAGACAGGTAGTGCTCACACAGGGAAGGTGACTCAGCAAGCCTACCACTGCCACCTGGAAAGCTTGAGTCTCACCCATATTCTAGTGCCACAAACGTGTTTTAGCAGACAGATTACAAAAAGAACATTGCAAATGTGAACTAGCCAGGGTTTTTTGTCACTCACCAGACTCTGGGGACAGGAGGAACATCTGCCAAGGATGCAGAAGGTCACGTTGGAGAATCACACTACCACAAAACGCTGCTGCTAGCGGCCTGGCACTGAAACACTTTGTACCCCAATCCCCCGCCCATCCCCCTCCCCCCGGTAAAAAAAAAAAAAAGGAGAAAGAAACCAAGAGAAAAGCACACATTAACTTATCAGGCAAAGCCAAGACTCCATTCATTCACACAACAGAGACTCTGAGCACCAACACAGGACATTGCATGTCGCAGCTGGTGAATGCAAGAGTGAAAGTCAGTCCCAGCCCTCAAAGAGTTTCATCCTGACTGAACGTGAGCGCGCGGGTTGCAGCGGGAATACAGGCGGAGTTGCGCATTACTTCAAGGGACCTGCAGACTCACTTTGGTTTTCTCACATGTTAAAGAGAACTTGCAGGGCAGGCTGTTAGGTAGAAAGCAGGGTGGGCCTGGGAGTGGCGGGACAGGGTCCTAACAGCTGTGGGTGCACAGAGGGGACCTCCACACAGGCGGTCACGCGCTGAGGAAGGATAGGGAGCCACATCTGGTCCTACTCCACCCACAAGTTTCACAGGCTTGCAAAAACAACGAAGTCCACTCTTTCTTAGAGACGGCATCAATTTTTTTCTCAACTTTCTCGTAGATTTAAGGGTCAAATTAATTCAAAGAAACTAATCAGAGTTATTAAAGCCTCCATCATTCCTCAGAGGACCTGGGTCACATCTATACTTCCTGAAGATGATTGTTGTCATTTAAAATCAGCATCTTTCAAGTATGAAGAAGCAGCATGTTCTGCTTCTTGGAAGCTCCCCCATGAGAGTCACAGCCACACACCCCACTGCTGGAACTCACGAGGATGCAGGGCCTCTCGAAGGCTCGCGTGTCCCACTTCTGTTCTCCAAACCTAAAGCCACAATCCCAAAGGCTACAGGAGGGCCAGGACAAGATACATATGGGGGTCAGAGTACACAAGTCAGATTTTCTCACACTTTCCACCACATTTTAGCTGGAGCTGCCCTGAGCTGGGGTGGTGAGGAGGGGTGGTGGAATTACAGCCTGACATTTCCTGGTGGAACGACCGCTGTGACAAGGAGCATCCAAGTGAGGTAGCTCTGTGGCACGCCTGACCTGCCTTGTGTTTTGCTCTGCCTTGCAGGCATGTGTGCTTACATTGAGCATTTCACCCAGAAGGAGGACAAATGTCTCCCCATGGCTAGTGGGAACAACTCCCCAAGCAGATTTCAACAGGTGCGTGTCTGCAAGTCATGCAGAGGAGGATAGACAGGGAGCGTGCCACCAGGAATTCATGTAAACAGGTGTGTGCTGAGATGCTATGGGTCAGGGAAGAGCTCAGGTCAATTTTTCTCAGCGTACAAGCCTGGTGCTCCACGGAATCATAGCCCGTTCCTCCTGCAGTGACAGTGACACATTACCGGGAAAGATGCTTTCAAAATAAATTCAGTTCTGTTCATGAAATATCTCTGCCTTGCTTAGCATTTACAGGCTAGTTAACTAATCTCAGATTTATATTTCTACCTTCCATACTTCCTTTTAGATGTAGAGCCTTTGACACTGGTGGGGAAAAGACAAAATTACAATAAAGGAAGTTTTATGTCCACAGGAGCTGTAAACAAGGCGGGTGGCCAACCATCTTGCTTCGCCCAGGGGCTGAAGGAATATTCAGTGGTAAAACAGGGACAGAAAAGGGAAAGGACAAAAACTGAAAAGGGAAATTAAGCATGAAATAAGCATTGCTTTTTATACTCCACTGAAAATCACTCCATTTGAAGACAAACACAGGCTCCTTTCTCGGAGTTGGATATTTTATTATCATTACAAATCTTACTCTAAAAGTCAGTGTCAGTCTTACTCACTTGAAACATGGACAGGGTTCACAGCCATTCACCACTGTAATAGGTTGTAAAGAATGGACAAAAGAGTTGTAATTATGCATGTCTACTGAGTCACAAGGAAATTGGTGTGTACTAGCTGCCTGGAACACACACATATCCTCAGAGACATTCAAACTTGCATTTGCATTCTATGATTTCACGGCATAAATGCTGTACACCTCAGAGACACTTGGCCTGCACGGGAAGCTGAAGTCAGGCCTGGCTGCTGCACCCTTCCTTCTCTGGCTCCGGGACCCTTTCTGAAGCAGCCCTTGTCAGCACGCTTCATGTCTCACGACCTCAGGAAAGACCATGTGGCTCTTCAGCTCGCTGTCTGCTAACACAGGCCTTGAAATGGGAGATGGAATCACAGAAAGCTGTCCACAGGGACGGCCTTTACTTTCGGGTCTCAGTCAGACAAGGAAAGGGAGTGAGGAGGAGATTCACCCGGAAACAGCTCTGAGATATCAAAGATGTCTTTGCAAAGACAAGGCTGACGTGTCCAGCCGGTGCCTCTGAAACCTGCACGATGTGTGACTCAGATCATGCGTCTCACTGCTGCTCTCACCAGATCCATTTTCCCTACTGCATGAAGAACTTGGACTTTTGTTCATGTAAAGGATTAAGGAAATAACTTTCATACCTCCAGATGGTATGAAAGTAATTAGAGATACAAAATGCAATTTTGCTTTGTAAGATTTCTTTGAACACTAAGAGAATACAGGAACCATTACCTCTTCCCGCATACAGAATTCAGCTAAGTGGTAACACAGCACCCCTCCCCCTTAGGGGTACAGGTATATCCCAAGACTCCCAGTGGGAGTCTGACATGCACATGGGAACAAAGTTTGCTTTTCCGTGTGCCCTGTAGTGCTGCCACATGGAACCAGAGTTCATCTCTTCTCCCTGCTCCATGCCTGGAGCCACTTTCATCTCTGTCCTGTGTTGTGGGGCCGTTAATAAGTAAAATAAGTCGTCTTGAAAACAGCTTGTGATACTGCGACAGTCAATGTAATAACCACGATGGCTGAGTGGCTCCACAGAGAAGCAGTGGGTACAGCATAGACCCATCAGACAAAGGGTCAATGCTGTCCCGAGTGGGACGGCGTGAGATTTCATCACATTTAGAATGGCAGGCAACTTAAAACTCAGAAACTGTTTATTTCTGGAATTTTCCCATTTCATATTTTTGGACCAAAGCTGACTGTGGATAACTAAAGTTTTGGAAAGGGAACCTGTGGGTGAGGGGGACTTCTGTAATAATCAGAGTCCTATGGACAGGATAGTCTTTCTTGATTTACCTGTGCTTGGACAGGTAATCCCACAACAACCCTGGGCAGGCATTATTATCACGCCAGTGTTACAGAGGAGGAGAGCGAGATACACAGCCTCATGTCTTGCCCAAGTTCACATGACTATTAAAGCGTCAGAGGCAAGATCTAAACACAGCCCATCAGTTTCCAAGTTCACATTCATAGTCAGCATTCTGCATGGTCACTTTCCAGGTTTCACCTATCACCTATTCCCAAAAACAGTAAGAACAGTAAGATAATATAAAGGAAAATATCAACGGAGGGTGTTCTCTGTGAATAATTTAAGAAGGTTTTTTTTTTTTAATTTTAAATCAGTAGATGTTTTTCAAAAATCTCATGATTACCAAAATTCCTCATTTCATCATAAGATCAAAAAATTTACTAAATTATATCCAGGGCATTTAAATTCACAGGGAGTGTGTGAGATGCAGCCGGGCACTCAGTCACTACACATTCCACTCACAGGCAAGGCCAAGACGAGCCCTGGCAGGTTGCCAACGCCTCCTTTCTCCCCAGCTTTAATTAACACAAGGACTATTTTGCATGCACTTCCACAGAAAAAATTCTTAAATTTAACTAAAATTCAACTCAGTAACGTTAATCCATGTACAGCAGCTTTGAACCAGACTGACTTCTTGGCATACCACCACTTTAAAAATAATTGTTAAAATCAATAAAATAGACAGTGAATTAGTTGTTCAAAGAATACCAAACTCTGCAAAGCATGGCTGGATATAATCTAGATCACTCCACTGGGCAATGGTGATTTCCCAATAATGTTCCAGAATAAAACACAGTGTTCAGACAACCATAAACACAGATAGACTTTACCCCAAATTAGTCAGCATAGGCAACTCTCAAAATTGCATCGTGCATTAAACTGACTATGCAAAGTAAAGCACACACATTGTACATGTCACCAAAGGACATCATTTACCCCTCAGATGCAATAACTTACCTGGTTTAATAATGAATAGTAAGCCAAGACTGAAGAAGGAATGGCTCACGCTCTCAAAGATAAATAAGTCCTAAGGATGCCTCCTCATTTATAACCTTCCCAGATAAAGCAGCGCTTTTCCATCAGCTATGATAAAGACCTGGTGCTAAAACACAGAGGAAAATCTCCCTGAGTGAAACATGAGCTGGTGCTGCTAGGCTGTTTGATCCTAAACTTTCTAATCTGTCCCTGGCACATTTTTCCCAGGGACCTTCCAATTTACAGCCATCACGGAGAGCAAACAGAGCTGGGCCTGTTCCCAAGCATGCTGTGGCACTGAGCCCATTGGGAGCAGGTTGTAGCTCAAGGTGAGGAGAGCTGCAAGGAGCAGACCTCCCCCTGCCTCCTGCCCTCTGCTCTGCCTGTCCCCTCACACCCATGCTTTGCTGCTCTTCTTATTCATTTTGTACTAGAATTTGCATCCTGTGGGCTTCAATTACTTTGGGGCTGCACTTAGTGAAAAGTGCTCTTCTTGGAGCCACTGTGCTGGCAGCTCTCCTGGCGCCCCTCTCTGTATTTCTGTGGACATCTTATGTCTCTACCCTCTCCATCCAAAGGTGATACATCCTCAGAGCTCGCTTCTTTTCTCTCTAAAATCTCTCTCCCTGGAAAAGCTCACCCTTGTGCATGGTTTTAAAGCTACCTTCAGCCTGAGGGTTCCCAGTTTTGTATCTCGACTTCCATCTTTCCTGTAAGCTCCAGGCTCACGCCTAGAGCTTACAGGATATCTGGTTGGTATTCTATCCGGGTGTTCACAGGCATCCCAAACATGACATGCCCAAAGCCATCCGAATGCTACTGCCATTCCAGTAAATGCATACCAAGGTTCAAATCAGAAACATGCAACCTGGCTCCACTCTACCCCAGCCCACCTAAAAGACCTCCAACACTACTTCTGACCTGTCACCTGAACAAGCCTCCTCTTCTCCATGTCTTCTGTCCTGCCTTAATCCAGGCTGCTGACATCCATCTCCAGAGCATGCACAAAAGCTTCCTCAGTGCTGGTTCCCCATTTGGCCCTTTCTGTCCATTCTTCACAAAGCAGCTGGATTTTCTTAAACCAGATCACATCACATTGTTCTCCTGGTTTAAAAACCCTACACTGCACTTGGACACTAGCCAGACATATTTCCACAGTCCAAGCCCCATGTGGCCTGGCCCTGATGACCTCTTTAGGGCTCCCTTCTCAGAGCACTACAACTATAGGCCTCAGAACTCGCCAGGCCCCTTCCGACATGAGCGCCTCTGCAAACGCAGTGCCCACAAGGTCTGGTCACACCTCTTCGTGTCAGTAGCTCTTTCTCCTTCGCATTTGACAGGAACCACAGCCTGGGCCAGGACTTCTCCCATCTGTGCGTTGTTATTTTGTTTCTGCCCATTTTGCCAGTTTACCCTAAACAGATGGTAAGCTTGGTGAGAAGAGGAGCATGTGACATCATTCTAGAACCCAGCATAGTGCCTGACACAAAGGAGGCACGTTGTCTGAATGAAGGAATGCCTTTTCTCTACTCTCTCCTAAACTTAGACCAGGGAAAGGTACAATAAATAAAGGGCCCATTAATATGTGATGATGGTCAGAAAGGGCAAGAAGAGGAAAGAAAAAGGAAAGACAGCTGAGTTTAGGCCATGTATGGTGTCAAAAGGCCATACAGCGTGGGATTCCTTTTGCATTCAATGTCCGGAACAAATAAATCTGTAGACACAGAAAGAAGATTTGTGCTCGCCGTGGCCAGAGAAAAAGGAAGAAGGGGACAAATGCAAATGGGGATGGGGTTTGGTGGTGTCAGAAATGCTGTGATAGTTACACAATCCTGTGGACAAATGAGGACCCCCCCCAAACTGTATGCATAACAAGGTGACTTACATGGTAGGTGGATTACATCTCAGTAAAGCTGTTATCTAAAGAGCAAAGAGTACACTAGATGAGTTACTGTGAGGGGCTACAACCCACTTGCTAATCATGCACCTTTGAGAGCCAATCATTTCAGTGATCTTCTATGCACAGAGCTGATGAACCTACTGAATGAAGACCTTAATACTAGGGACTGTCACTTGAAGCAGATCCTCCAGCAATTAGACCTAACTAGACTTTGGTCAGCTCAGACTTCAGCAAAGAACAGGTCCTCATGAGAAAATGATTCACTATGACACAGACACGACACTCTGTAACTCATGGGAGGCTCTCATATCTGTGACGATGTGATTATCTCAACACAGAGATAAAAGTCCTGGGAGGCAGGCAAGCCAGATTATCAACCCTGCTGTTCACAGAGGGAGAAAGGGAGCCTCCTGGAGCTCAGGGGCCTCTCCTACAAGACAAGAGAGAGTGCCTGTGGCATCAGAGCTGAAGGCAAGCACAGGACCCTTATGGCCACATCACCACCTTCATGGGTGAGCTGAGGTCGACTTCCTGAGCAGCAGTCACAAAAGTGGGGGACACGCTTCCCTCCACTTTTGTTATTCCTGCAAGAGGGAAGGAAAGCCCGTGCTTCTATGTCACTTACATGGGTCGCAGGTCACTGACTCTGCTCCTAGGAACACCACCCTCACAAGGACAGCCACCTCCTACACTCATCACAGCCCCTCCAAAATGTCTTCAGGTCAGGCCTTTCACTGAGAAAAAGCTGCGTCCCCCACACATTCTGTGAGACTCAGAGCTAGAACGACAGAGGAGGAACGCTGGTTTTCCAAACCAGGGTGATTCCCATCCAGCCTGGGCCTCAAACACTTCCCTCTCTCCGACAGGGAAGGACCTGCCTCTGAGGGCACAGGATGCCAACTGCAGCACTTTCACAGATGACTTCCGGTGGCCGTCTTTCATCAGCTTCACACTTTGTGCCTCCCTGTGCCTGGTTGCCTACTTCTGTCCAGATCATGCCATCTCCTTACCCGCAACCCTGAAGGACAGCATTCCCTGCTGTGGGACACACAGCCTCAGCTCCCCGTGAGCTCTAAGCACAGATCTTCTTCCCAGGGCTGCTTCTCTCCTCCTGCTTGATGCAGGAGAACATAACACTGGTGGCCAAGGAAGTCCCTTCATTAAGATCAGATGAGACCAGAGCCACCATGATGTAGGGCTCAGTGACCATGGCTCTCCATGGATGCATAGGGGACAGGGACAGGCATCCTGCAGCACCACTGTGCCCAGGACTGGGTGTAATAAAACCACACTGCAAAGTCTTCCCACTCCTTACTCCAGTAATAACCCCTTGGCCAAGGTTAAATCCCACTCAGCTTGGAGGGAGTCTGGTGCTTGAGGAGTTAGCTCTCTGGGATGACTCAGTATAATAAATACTTCTTAAGTGAAAGAAGGAAGGACTGCAGAATCGGGGGAGGGTAGCCTGACCCTGACAACCCAAACAAGAAACAGCAGAAAAGCCACTTGTGTGCGAGCGCGTGATGAAGTGTACGTGAGACATATTCATGATGCCTCCTACTTATCCAGCCACTACCAAAGCCAGCTGGAATTTCCAACAACATGGCCACCAGGATAGGTGGGAAGGAGAAGGGGCAGATGTAATGCAGTGTACTCTGCATTACAAGGTGCCACTAGCCAAGGGCTGGAATTCATTATGCAAAACCCACCTAAGATCCAGGAAGGTCCAAATGAGATGAGGAAGGCTGGCTCTGAATACTAATGTGAGCGTGTAATTAGCCGTTTAAGTGAGGAGTAGAGGTGGGCAGGAAGGTAACAATACCTGCCACCACTTTACGCTTACTTTGCGGGTTACAATGTGCTTTCACACCTACAGTTTTACTCACCAAATAAATGTTCCCAGTCATAATTCCAGGAAGTTGGCAGGGTAACTACAATTGTCTCCATCAGAGATAACATCACACTGTGTCAACTGTGTTAAGAGAAGTTAACTCCACCACCCAAGGCCACACGGCCACTAAGTGTCAGGGCTGAGACAAAAACCCTAGTTTTCCAGGTTTCAGCCCAGTGTCCAATGTTTTTTGTCCTCTACCTTCTCCCCAGAATGAATCATATGCTATTATTTATTTACACATTCAAGAAAGACTTACCCATCCCTTCAATAAATATTCACTGTTCAGTGTGACCACTGGAATAGTAAGTTTCTGAGCTTTCAAAGACAAAAGACATCCTTTCCCCCCCTCACAGGATTAGAGTTAGTACAAATAACCAAGAGCTCAAGGGGCAGACGGGTGACACGGCCCTGAAGAAACCCAGAATTTTACAGTGCATTTGAAAACGCCTCTTACCTGTGATCCTTGCCATTCCAAAAACTAATGCAAACGCAAATTTAAGAGCTCAGAAAGAGAAAGGTATGATTCAACTACACGTTCCAGCCTTGGCAACTCCAGAATTTATTGCTCATTAAAACTGTATTTTAATTACCCTAATTTTAATTAAAGTAGTATGTAGAGTGGGTGAAATGCAATTATGTGAAGTAACTTAAGATGTCTAATAGGCTAATGTTTGCAAGGAAACAGCCTATTGTCACCAGATACACACGTGTAAAGTGAATAGGCATTTTATTTACAATGAAAAATCGGTATGCGGGAGATTAAGCTCTTCTCATTAAACAGTACCTTGCCAACTCAAACGGAACCACGGGACTTTAAGAACCCTCTCCCTGGGCTGCTAGGCTGGCACAGAGTGGCTCCTGTCTGTGATGCACACTTCAACAGCAGGTACCTCGTCATCTACCTGCAAAGAGCATTTCCAAAGAGGGAAGCAGACAATTCCAGCATTCCCACCTTGTCATGTGATGGTGCAGACTTCAAACTTACACATCTGCGTCTATAGCCTACACCCCAATCTAGCGCTGTTTATAAGATAACCGTTATCATCTACGACACCTGACAATCAAGAGAGGCACAAGATTCCCAGCAGCAGTCCTGGCTGCCTCTTTCTGTAACAGGGAGGTTCTGTTAGGAAGCTAGGAGCCAGCTGGGTGCTGCTCATGAAATTAACAGGGCCCTTTTAGTCTTCAGCTCATCCACTTGGATGGACACAAACTCGCCCTAGGATAACATAAGCTCAGTGGCAATTTCACTGTGTCCCCTCCTCCTGGATGGGGGACACTGACTCAAGCCTTTAGAAACCGTCACGTACAGATATAACGGGGCACTTTACAGAAGCTAAGGTGGCTGGGCAGAGGTGCTGTGCCCTAGGCTGCAGCATGTTCCCCAGCCAGGGTTTCTCCCTCCTGTCCATCAGTCACAATAGACACTATAGTACAGCCACACAGAGGGCAACATGTCCAGAACATCTTCAAGGCCATGCAGCCGGTGTACCTTTCCTGGGTACGGGAGCCTACAGTGCATACTCTGTGGGCAAGTCACTTCCTTGTTCTTTAGATTCTGCTAAATCTCACAACTACTCCAGCAGGACAGGTTCATTCCCCCCTCCATAGATGAAGCCAGCACACCAGGATGCACACCTTTTGGGTAGACTCCAATTTGCCAAGTATCAGAGGGGAATACCCAAGGGGACAACCCAGGAGGCCATCCCACTGTCAGGTCTGCCTATAGCCATCCTGTCAAGGCCCTGAGAAGGTCCCAGCTAACTCCTCCTCCTCCCAAGGCCAGCTGTCTCATGGTCAGGCTGCCCCCACCTGCCCTGCCACGAAGACTGTGGCTCTTGGCTCCCTGCTTCCTCTCCAGCCTCCCTTCAGCACTGGCCTCCAGTCACAGACCTCTCACTGCCATTGACCTCTTCCTCTGCATGTCCCAGTCCCCACTGTGAAGGTCACTCCTACAAAAGTTCCATTATGAAGTCTTGATTTCAAATGCCCCACATATTAGCCCAGTTTTCCTGGAAAACAGATCTACAATCAGCACTGAAGGGAAACCAGGTCCCAGAACAGAGAGACCAGGAGAGAGCACCTGGGAAGAAGGGGCGTGGCCCACAGGATGGACAACTTGAGAGAGATGACTGAGGTGGGGTGGTGTGAGTAATTCATGTGATGACGGACCAGCATACACCTATTTTCTGACTGTCTCAGGACCAAAGCTCAGCCGTCCTCCAAATTTAACTTTGCCATTTCTCAATCATGTTGCTTGATCTCTTCAGTGAGAAGAGAAGCCTGCTGTCTGGGGTTGGTTGAGGGGGCAGCAGGGGAGGACAAGATGGCCGTGAGGGCCTCATGCACCACAACTCCTTTCCTCTCCAGTTCTTCAACTGTAGACCCTGGCAGTCTTCCAACTGCATCTGATGGCCTAACATCCCCTCCTTTATGCAACTCAGGGACAAGTGAGACCCACAACTCCCTTACCAACACCTTGCCATCCATGTTTCTCACTTCCACATGACAGGATACACTTCCACTTGCTTCACCCCGTTCAACCAGTTTCTCCAGAGCTGCACAGAGCCTCTACTTTTCTGAGAAACCCAGCACCGCACACCATAGCTGTGTATCTGCTTAGGTTGTCACACAGCTGCCATGTTTCCCTGGCCTGCTTGGACTCTGGGTGATTCTTTTACACCACCTCCCTTCCCATGACACCACTACCAATCCTTGTCTACACCTACAGGATGGCTCCATTCAAGGACAATGCGTGAGAGGGAAGCTGCCACTGACTGTGGCAAGGCCTTCAAGAGCCACATGGCACACAGTTATGAGACCCTTGTCCTCACGGGGCTCTATGAACTCCCCTGTCCCCAACCACATCCGTCCCTCTCACCAGAGCTCTGCTCCTCCCGTGCTCACTCTGCGAATCTTCACACTATCTATGGGATGATATCCACTGGCACACAGATGGTCTCTGGTACTCCTTACCTTGAGGAAAAAAACTCCCTTGCCTCCGTGCACCCAATGTAGGCACTGTGTCATTCTCCATAGTCATTCACAATAAAGAGCCTCAAAGAGCTGTCTCAACTTCCCTCACCCACGTCCCCATACTTCTCTTCTCTTGGTGGTGCTGGGGTTTGAACTCAGGGCTTTGAGCTTGCTAGGCAAGCCCTTTGCCACCTGAGTCACATCCCAGACCTTTTTATTTTAGGCCATTTTCTCAGATAGGGTCACACGCTTTTTGCCCAGCTGGGCCTTGGCCCATAATCCCCCTACCTATACCTCCTACATAGCTGGGATTGCGGGTGAAGTGCCACCATACCCAGCTTGTTGGTTGCAATGGGGTGTCACTAACTTTTTGCCCAGGCTGGTCTTAAACCACGATCCTCCTGCTCTCCATTTCCTCTGAGTATCTGTGATTATGGGCATGAGCCATTGCACCCACCCTATCTAAATATGTTTAAATTACTATAAATATTACCAAACTAGAAAAGATAAAAACAAAGTACAACATTTCTGACATCCTACTTCCTTCATGATTCACTATCTTTCTTCCTCAAACTCATTCTTAAATCTTTTTGAAACCGTCTCAAAAACACTTTGTCAGTATTAGCTGAAAATAGCTTCATTTGACTCTTACTTCTGAGTGCGAGTGTGGCTGCGTATACAGTTCTGCCATGAGAGTTCCATCAGCGGTGTTCTGACTCTGTCATCCCTTCTAGACTCCAGTATCTCTGTCAGCCATCACCTGATTCCTTTACAGTGGTCTGAATGTACAGCCACTCCTAAGCCCTTGGTCTTTGAAGGTCTGCAGGTGCGGGGGCACCATGGAATATATCGATTGTACAGATTGGGACTTTTATATTCTACTGGAAGTTTATTCTGCCTTCTTTTGTGTGTGTGTGGTACTGGGCTTTGAACGCAGGGCCTGTACCTTGAGCCACTCCACCAGCCCTTTTTTTGTGAAGGCTGTTTTTGAGATAGGGTCTCGTGAACTATTTTCCCAAGCTGGCTTTGAACTGCAATCCTCCTGATCTCTGCCTCCCAAGTAGCTGGGATTACAGACATGAGCACTAGTGCCCAGCTCTTCTGCTCCTTGACTCTGAAGATTCTCGTTTTAGGAAATATTATAGCAGTGATCACTCCCAACATTTTCTCCATTCACTTCCTGATTCTCTCCATTCCTTCTGGAATCTTCTTAGCTATCTATTGACTATCTTGCCCTTGTGTTGTCATCTGTCTTCCCTACTTTCCATGGTGTTCCTCCGTGCTTTACTCTGAGTATTTCTTTCCAGAACAAGCGCGTTTTGTCTGCTTTTCACTTCTCCAATGGATATTTAAAATAAATGAATGCATTTTCATGACAAGAAGTTTCATTTTTCCTGTTTGGTTCTTTTTTAAAATGGCCACATGTAATTCATTCGCCATTAAGGAAAATGAAGATTCAACACTCAACAAGCTATCGTAGGGATGCCACTGAAAGCTGGTGAGGAGGCAGAGACGCGATGTCAATCCTGTGTTGCTGGGGGAATATAAAATGGCACAGCCACTCTGGAAAATGGCTCGGTGGTTTCTCAAGAACACAAAAATAAAGAAGTAAACAAGCATATAAGGACCATGCATCACAGTCAGTGTACACCTGAACATTGAGCTCAGGAAATGAAGTGTGTTCACACAAAACCTGTGCAAGAGTGTTGCTAGCACTAGTGTTGCTAGTGTTCACCCTGGCCCTGGCAGGACACACCCGCCTGCCTTTCAACTGGGCAATGTCTGCAAAGCTGCAGCACGTCCACAGCAAGGAGCCCTGCTCAGCCAGCACAAGGAGCTGATGATGGAGGCATGCAAAAGTCCATCACAGGGCTGCAGAGCAACTCAAGAGGTACAGTGCCTGCCTAGCAAACATAAGGCCCTGAGTTCAAACCCCAGTAATGCCAAAAAAATAAATAAATTCTCCGAACCTAGATAGTTCAGTGAAGAGTAATGAAAAAGCCAGTCCACAAAGAATACATATGCACAGTTCCATTTATGAAGCCTTCTTAAAATGACAGAATTACAGAAACCAAGCCCCTGCCTGCCCCTTCCTCACAGCACATATCCGACCTCACCAGTGCACCCTGCGAACACATGGAGCTGATTCCCACCAGCTGTCTAGAACCCTACTCCTCTGGATGTGTGCACGGCCAACTGGGTCTCAGCTTCAGACGTCACCTCAAGAAGCCAGAACAGTGTGAAGGAAGAGCATGGGCTCCGGAGCCCACCGGTGCCCACCCACACTGCAGGCTGCAGGCCTCTCTCTGTCTTTCTCCTCACCAGGACAGCAGTGCTCGCTTAGTGTTCTGCTGTGAGGACTAAGTGAATCATTATGTCTACACATGTAAAACACTGCCTGCCATGCAGAAATTGTTAACTACTGTCATTAGATCCCATATTGAGAATATCACAGAAAGCACGGTGAATGAATGAAGCCAGACAAAAGAGTTCACATTCAATGATCCCATTTCTATGAAATTCTGGAACAGGTGACAATGGCTAACCTATGGTAGTTGAAATTAACTTGGTGGAGGGCGGCTGGAAGAAGGGGTGGGTGGGGGGACTCTGGACAGGGAAGTGACAACTTCTGAGCACACAGCATTCTCCCCATCTGTTTGCTGGAAATCCGAGCATTTTGTTGTATGTAACTTATACTCAGTAAGTGGTTTTCAAATGCCACCTGAGAGACAAGGCTGTCCTTAAAGCTCAACTCCACTCAGTGCTCGCTGCTGCCCCTGCCTAGCCCTGGCCCCGGCCCTCAGCACCCACCCTCGCCTGAAGTTATGATGTTTATTAACCCATGTCCACTCAGAGCATGGCTGCGGGAGGCCTTACCTCCTCCCCGAGCTGAGCACTGAGCAAGCCTCAATAAATGTCGGTGGAATGAGCAGAGAAGGGAAGAGCAGAGGGAGGGAGACCTGGGCATGGGCACTGACCTTCCATGCCAGCATTGCTGGAAGTTCACACCAGGAAAATCTTAGACCTGTTCAATACAACTCCCTCACTTTTTATCATGGTAAGTATTTTTTTTTGGCAGTACTGGGTTTGAACTCAGGACCTCACACTAGGTAGGGGCTCCACCACTTGAACCACACCACCAGTGAACAATGTCCTCATCTTTGATAGAGAAAAATGGAGGCAAAGTAATTTGTCCAAGGTCAGAGTTCTAGTGGAGACCGGCCTAGCACCTGTATTTCCCAGGTTTTTTTTTTTTTAACTTAAATAAAATGCGGCTCTGTTCATACATATATAAATCTATAAACACTCCCAAAATGCCTATAAAATAGAAAAGTTTAAAAGCACATTATTTTGAAAGCTTGGTTAACTATAAAAATATTATTACAACCAGTTTCTACTCCATCCCAGCATTAAGTTGTGACGTGTAATACACATGCTAATTTAAATGAATCTTTGTTGGAGCAATGGAAATGGCATGGTAATAAGTTAATGGCCATCAGAGAATTTAAGTGTGGACTGTTATGAATCAGGCCGTTTCCAGGTCACCTGGAAAGCCATTTACTGCCCGTGTTTCTCAGCCCAGATCACACCAGGCAAACCGTCTATTGCAAAGCTCACTGAAGGTTTGAAATATTTCATCTCTAACAAAAATCTTCATGTTGCCAGGAAAACTCGTGCAAGAACATGTGTGGTTCCACATTCCTGTCAGGTAGGCCGCAGGATGCAATTTGAGCACAAACCCCTCAATTAAGCAATTGAACGGCACTGTACAGACCAAGTTTTGTGTCCTAATCTGATAACTGCCGGCATAAATCACTTCCTGGAGGTGTGAGAAGCATTGCATCCAGATTCACATTCATAGTTGGGGAAATAAAAGAAAATATACTTAAGTCAAAATAACACGCAAGAATTTCATCTTCAAATTAGACTGCGCTTCTAAGACAAAGCCACACTCCTCTTTCATATGCAAAGTTGGCAAATTAACTGTTTGGATTAAAAAAAATCAGAAATAAACATGCATATTTTTTCATCTTCTCAGATAAATACAACCCATAATTACCTATTCAAAATTCAGAATGCAGCTTATCCTCCATGCTTTCAAAATATCATGTACCCTTCTAAGATGCTCCTCTGCGTCAACAGCTTCTTCCTGAGCTTTGCTGTCTTCGCCTTGGTCCCCTTCTGCTGAGCGGTACAGATGTTGCCTGATTTTTCCTCCTGCCCACCCACACTGCAATGCTGCTGGCACCCTACCAGGCCACATTCAGTCACATAGATGCTTTGGGTGGCCACTACCTCAGTAGGGGACAGGGGTGGTTGGGAAAATCTTTGGGGGGACAGGACATACAGAGCTGAGCAGTTAAGTCCAGACAGAATCAGCAGGATGCCAGCTAGGGACCCTCCTCCTGTCTTGGAGCTGTGACTGAAGCCATAAGTCTTAGGGGACAATGGCAGCAAGAGCTAAGCATTCTAGAGCGATGCAAGGAGGTGGACCCGGCAGGTCCAGTTGACTGCCCTTCTGCATGTGTAACAGAAGGGATGCTTAGCTTTTCTCCTCCCACAGGGAGCAGAAGCAGCCACAGTGACCTCTGTCCCCCAGAAGGCACAGGTCAAAGACACCGGGCGTGACTCCAGCCAGCATGCGGGCACACACCAGTCATAGGGAGCAGGCACTAAGTCTGGCTGTACTGGTCTGAAGACTCCCTTCTCCTCGTGTCCCATCTCCCCCTGCACTGGGCCTTCATTGCCTCTGGAAGCTTCACCCCCTCTGCCATGCAAGCTAACATACTCACAAGTTCCAGAGTTATGATGTCACACTGCTCAATTTGCTCCCTCTCATCCCTGGACCATGGGAGCAGCCCTAGTTACTTACTGCAGAATCAATCCTCTGCTGCTGGTTTCGTTCTGTAACTCTCTACATAAAATCCCTCTTTGCAAAAGATAGTCAAATTCAACCCCTATGACTTGCAGGCAAGAGTGACACCAACTGATACAACTACTGGAACTTGGTCTACTGGTTCATGTATTTTGTAGGTTTGCAAAGAGCTACAAATACCCCAGGTTTAACCTAGACCTCCTGGCTGACCTTGAGTCTGATATCTAGTCCTTGGATCCACTTGGCTATGGAACATTCATTCACCTCAAGCTTAACTTGTCCAAAGGCAACTACAGACACCACAACCCATCCACCCCTCATATACACAAACCTACTTCTCTCAAAATGGTCAGCCCATTCAGAAAAAGCACCTCTATCCTTTCAGTTGATCAGGTTGCATAGCCTAAGATATTCCATGGCTTTCCTCGATTTCCCATACCCCACCTTTGATCCAAAAGGAAATCATATTGACTCTACTATCAAAACACATCTGTCACTGACACTCCTCAGCGCTTCCACGCAAGCCCATGTAAACCGATGTTATTTCAGATGCAAGCCGGGCTTCCAAATAAATGAGGAAAGAAGCCTGAAGTAACTTATGGAAAAAATGATCAAAAGCAGGAAAGTTCAGCTAACAAAGGGAAGAGAGGAAGTGGTCTAACACAGGGAGAGCATGGGATTCAGAGTCACGTGGCCCTGGGTTTGAGTCCCAGCTTTTCCCTTGGTCAGTCAGTATCTCTAATCTTCAGTCCCGACACAGCTCTAAGTGGAGTTAATTAGACTTGTCTCAGAAAGCAATTGTGAGGGTTAGCAAAGATATGTTTCAAGTAGGTGCTCAATAAATAATAGCCCCCAAGGTTATTACTAGGCTATTTAACTAATTTTTCAAGTTAGGAAGAGTCAGAGTTACTGTTTCCCTTGCAAGTGAAAAAGTCACTTACTCTTAAGCCTAAAGTCACCTTCAAAGGTCAGGAGACAATGTTACAAGATAAGGGAAGGGGAGCTGAGATTCCTCAACCTCCTGACAGGTCTATCTTTCCTCCCACATCAGGAAATTGACCCTGACCAAGGAGGCTAAGAGCAAGTGCAGACACCACTTCATTTTGGGCCAGACCTCTGGTGGCACAGACAGACCTAATACATCTGACTTTTGCCTGGGCAGGAGTCATGCCAAAATCACCTGCCATCCTAGTCAGAGCAGAACTTGATTAGAAGCAGAAAGTGATAGCTCTTTGAAAGATGTATCAATTTGTGGCAAAAAGCCACACACATCCTGATTTAAAATGTCTTACGCAACAGGTACTTAGTAAGTGTGGGGTGATGATGAGTACTCCTAACCAGCCTCGTCTCCTGTCCTTAAGAAAGGCAGAGCACATTACTGAGGTTAGAGGCTTAGCAACGCTTCACGGTTATATAAGCAGACCATTTGTTTGAAGGGACACTATGTTAGGACTCTGATAGCATCTGTATGTCGTTAGCTCATTAGGGATTAAACAGTCTTCAGCATGAATTTGCAAATTTAAAAAAGCCTGTGGAATTAAGAGTTATTTCGTTGTACACCCTTTCATGCTTCTTGAATAAATGGTGTCTCATGAATGTGGCTCGACCACAAGGTGACAAATGAGTCAACACATACCGATTTGCTACCCAGGGAAGACAATCCCCTACCGTGAATGCTTATGTCACTGATACTAAGAATCTGAGAAGCAGCTGGAATGAACCTACCTCCCCATCCCTGGTACCAATTCTCCCCTTAACAATCCCACCTCACCCGCCATGCCATGCTGTGCTCAGCCGGAACCTTCCCAAGCACTCACACACACATGCCTCTCCGCTGCCTTCGGCTCAGATTAAGCTTCTCCCAAAGGAATGAGAGATTGACTCTTCACTTTTTGTTGCACCCAAACTCGAGGCATCTGTGATGATTCGAATTAACATGAAGGTGGGTATCTAAGGAACTTCTAATAAAGGAAAATGATAGCAGACACCCCGTTTTCTAAAGTAGTTGGTATTTGTGCTAGAATCCCCAAATACAGCTTTTGCACATATTTCCTTGTTTTGTCCTGTTGCTAATGACTGAAACAGAAGTGCCTGCTACAACAGGTTAGGGACAATCCAGAGTCAATCAGGGCTGAGATGCTGGGGGCGCACAGGAGACGCCACTAGGGTCAGGCAGGGTGGCGACCGGCTTAGGCCTCAGAGTTGCTCCTATCACGTCATTTGAACCCTGTTCAGAAAACTGCCCTATGCCGATCCTCTCTGAAAAACAAACCCAGAGCTGCCTCCTGTCACATTTTTACCCGAGTGCCCTCACTTGGCACGATGAGTACTTGACTTTTACCCCACGTGGAGAGCAGCTCACAATTCTTTCTGTAATCTCTCATTCTTGAAACCTTTAGATATGGAATGTTGTCTTTAACTTAGATTGCAAAATGCCCAATTATGTGGGTTTTTTTTTAAATCACTTGAAGTTCCAAATGAAGAAAACCTGCCTGGCTTTAGATAAATACCTTAACGAGCAATAGGCAAAGCCCCTTGAAATAACACGTAACAAATCTCAAAGCCAGTCTTGCACAGTAGACAGCGAGTCTCTAACTAGACAGGAAGCAGAGCTGTCACAATGGGATAAAAGGATAAAGAGAAATAGCAGTAATTGCTACTTTATCAAATGTACTATCAAACCTGGCTCAATAAAAAGAGGGGAAACACACAGCTGCATAAGCAAATCCCAACCCTTGTTAAGATCAGACACCATAATAAACAGAGAACAGGCCTGGAAGAGTGGAGGCACTTGGATCAGGGGTGAGCAGCACATGGACAGGAGAGGACAGGAGAGGACAGGAGAGTTCCATTGCCGTGCTCACGCGGGGCAAAGATCATGGCGCAGTCCCAAAGTGAGTGGGTAAGAGGGAAGGCTGAGACTCTTAGAACTTCACGACTTGATTTTGTATTTCACGTTGAACAGTCTTCTCTTTCTCTAAGCCTCTTTTCAATTGCCAACTGTGGAGGCTATCACACCCTGCATGGGAAAAACTCAGCCACCCCGCCTCAGCCCAGGGACACCCCTGCCCCTCCCACTCGTCAACTATTGGTGATTGGAGTCTTTTTCCCCTAGGCTGGGGCAGGTTTTAAAAGCACCCAGAAAGAGGGGCTTCTGACTCCCACCGGTCCTTTTGTTTATACATTTACTTATTTATTGCTGGGTTTGAACTCAGGTCTGTGCTTGCCAGGCAGGCACTCTACACTTGAGCTGCTCCCCAGCCCACCACGGCCTTTTGTGACTCCTTTCCTTAATCCATCACCACCCATACTACACGTGTCCTGCCTGGATGCTTTCACACGGGGATCTTCTGATCAGAGACTACATGAGCCTGGAGCAAAAGTGCTGTTTACCAAGGACTGAGGAGGAACTCCTAGACTAGCTCATTCTTTGCAAACCACTGCTAACCTTAGTTGGTTGACTGACTATGCGAGCGGTAAGGCAGGCGTAATTCATCGTACCAGAAGTGACTTACATTCTGTTGCTTGGAATAATCTTGTGTCCCTCTCTAAACCAAGTCACTTGAGGTCTGGGGCAGCTGGAGATGGGCAGCAGGTTGAGGACCGCAGCCTGTCCTTGGGAAACCGTTTTCCTCTGCTCTGTGTCCATGAAATGTCCCATATCTGCAGAGGACAAATGAGACTTAAGTTCTAGCAAACACTTTTCAGAAGGAGCAAGGATCAGAGATGGAATAACTATTTTATGGTACGTTTGGTGACACCACCATACTTAACAGTGGACCAAGCAGGGAGCTGGCTGGGAGTGAGGCGGGAGGCAAAGCCATGCGTCTTCAAAACAGCCAGGTGACACATTGATCTGCAGAGCCAGGCAGCCTCTGTCTTGCTGTGACAGGATGGCTGCAGTTGACCTGACCATGATACTGAAATGACCTGCGGGAGAGCCCCCAGTGCTGGTCCACAACCATCCATGATACTGAAATAAACTTATGGACAGCTCCCAGCGCCTCAGGAAGCAATGCCAACAGAACCAGACATCTAGGATAGCTCCCCAGCACCGGTCCTCACTCCCCCGGGTCCCTCCTCGTCACCTCAGGGTGACTGTCTTCCTAACTGATCTTTTGGGAGCAATACTGCCCAACCACTGGAGAGTTTAAGGGTTCTCTATCCACCCCAATGCTGTTAATTAATTGGGGGAAGCCAGTCTTTGTTCTATGGATTTAAAACATTTAAAAAAAAAATGAGGTCACAGGAAAAAAGAAAACAGCCATTAGAATATAGTTATCAATGGCTAATTTGTAAATTAGAAAACATTTTCAGAAAAATTTCAGTATTATAAAAAGATGTAGATAAATACATTTGCACGCAGGTGCAGCAACAAACACTATGCTTTTAATGTATTCGAGTTTGACAGTTTCTGTAGAAGAGCTCTATTATCTGTGGCTATTTGGTAAAAAATTACTTTCTGTGTGACTGTGTGGTGAACTTGAGGGAAAGATGAAACTTATCAATGAATCCAATCAGGAAAATATTTGTGGTTAATTTTAAAGTGAAGTGCGTCCTAAAGAAAAGGAGAGCGAGGTTAAGAAGAGCCTAAGAGCGAGAGGTGAAGGGTGGGAAGGAGGACATAAATAATGAAGCAAGAGGAAGCTCAAACTCAATTCTGTAAACCAGAATTTAATATAGCATAACAAATTCCTGGCTCTTAACTCACTCAAATATGGTTTAGGTATTGATCTGCACTCTATCTATTATGTTTGCAATTACACTACTGAATAAAAGTTCTGGATTATTCTGTGGACAGATTTAGCTGAGTGATTTCATCAGCCTTACAATTCGGGAAGATGGATGCCTTCGCAGTGAGTGAAAACATAACTGACCGCGGGTCTGCCAGTTGCTCACTGCGTCAGGATGCTTGCGGTGGGACAGTAGGATAAGCAGGTGCTGTTTTATTCACTATCACAGAGCTACAGGCCTTACCTGGGGTCAAAATGACAGACAGAGAATCTTATTGCCAACAGCATGCCCCAGCTCAAGAGCCCCGCTATTCCCTGAGGTCCAGGGCACATTACAGTGTAATTTAAGTTTTGGGAACTTTTTATGCTTTCTTTTAAGCAGGGAGCTGTGCTAGCAGTACATTCAGAATAGAACAAACCAGGCAGCCTGTTTTAGACAGATCCTAGTCTCCACAGACTCTGGATTTCAGAAGACGAAGAGCACAGGCTGTGTTGTCAGGCCTTGTCCTCCACAGGCTCCATTAAAACCCAAGCTCCCTGCATTCCCATGGCGCCTTTCATTGTGTCCAGGGTCCTTCCCCAGGAATGCAGCTGCCCGACAAGGAGCAAGTCACCACACTCACAGCTCCAGGACAGTGACTGTCCACACACATTTGAACAGCTGCAAAGAGATTTCTAGACAAATCTTCATCAGAAAGAGCTGATGAATTACAAAAATGTGCTCTTGGTGGGCTTAACTTTTTATCTGGAACATATTCTGGATCCCAATCTAAATAAAACAGCAGCCGATTCATCAAGTAAGTCATCTTACCCCTCTTTCATCTGCCCAGAGCCTCGGAGCTGTGACACCTGCCTCCGTAACTACTGCCAGGACAGTCTGTGAACTGTCCTCGAATCTCACCAATTTTAACATCCATCCCACGTGAGCCAAAGACAAACTATACACATCTGCAATGGTTACAAGTAATTCTGACTTGCTCCTTGCAGCTGCCCCGCTACTTTCTGTATCACCAAGGCCCACACACTGCATACATCCACAATTCCCACACTGTACACATCCACGGTCCACACACCGTACACATCCACAGTCCACACACTGCACACATCCCCGGTCCACACACTGCACACATCCACGGTCCACACTGCACACATCCACGGTCCACACACTGCACACATCCACGGTCCACACACTGCACACATCCACGGTCCACACTGCACACATCCACGGTCCACACACTGCACACATCC
This sequence comes from Castor canadensis, assembly GCF_047511655.1. Classification (NCBI taxonomy): domain Eukaryota; kingdom Metazoa; phylum Chordata; class Mammalia; order Rodentia; family Castoridae; genus Castor; species Castor canadensis. Next base: position 2,080,477 of record NC_133391.1, on the reverse strand, counting down.
ACGGTCCACACGGCACACATCCACGGTCCACACTGCACACATCCACGGTCCACACTGTACACATCCACAGTCCACACTGCACACATCCACGGTCCACACTGTACACATCCACGGTCCACACTACACACATTGTATACATACATGCAACCTGAACTTCGGACTTTCTCTGCAAGAGGGCTCCCATTCTGTTCCGCACCACACAGCGGTAATACCCAGCATCAATCTTCTGCAAAGATGGAATGACATACCTGCAAAGACCAAAAAGAAGTGTCAGTGGTCACGTGGAGAACCTGCTCGACAAACAGACCTAAGGTTCATGCAGTCCCTCCCTGACCAAGGCAGGGAGGACAACTGTGAGTTATTTATCAGATTAGTTCATTGAAATTTGCCTCCCTGGCTAGGCTGTGAACAGCATGAAAAGCCAGGACCCACATCTGTTTCATTTGTCACTGTGCCCTGGAGTCCAGTGCAGCACCATGTGCACAGGAGATACTGCTTTGGAGGGGTTGAATAAATGAGAAATGCTGAGTAGTAAGAGGTAATCACATTTAAACCAGATCTTTCAGTAAAAAATATTAATTTCCACTCTCTGTAGCAGCTCAAAATTTCCAGAAATGACTCAGGACCAGCTGCAGCCTTCACATGATGGATGAGCACCACCTTCGGGATGAGAGGTTGCTGTGTTCAGGGCAAGGACCAGCCTCCCTCTCCTGACACAAGGCACACACTTCCTTTCCTCCTTCCCCACCTGTGCCTGACAGTAAGTTATTTCTCAGATGACCAAAAGTCATTTCATTCATAGCTTCCATTCTGTGCTATAAATAACCACCCTTCTGGCCTATACCTTCTGAAAACCTTCAGTGTACTTTCATAAGAGAAAAGAAATTAAATGACATAAAACATAAACAGCCCTGCATTATGTTTACTGAGAGTTGTGACTTAGGATGCTTAAAAACCCCAAAGCAAGCCAGATACCAGTGGCTCACACCTGTAATCCCAGCTACTCAGGAGGCAGAGACCAGGAAGATTGTGATTCAAAGCCAGCCCAGGAAGTCACCGAGATGGTATGGCCATATCACAAACAAATCAAGAAGTCTTGAGCCAGCTGCTCTGCGTAGGGATAATACTCAAAATATATCAGGAAGCCTTACATCTCAGGAGCAAAAGAAAAGGCACAATTGAGAAATGGACAAAGGAGTTCAACAGACTTCTCCAGAGGAGATGTGCAAATGGCCAGCAGGTGAAACGGTTCTCATGACACCAGGAAAATACAAACCCAAACCACAGTGAGATGATCCCACACCTGTTAGGATATCTATTATCACAAAACAAATAAAAATAACACATGATGGTGAGGGTGCAGATGGAAAACTTCTGCACACTGTTAGTGGGAACATAAACTGGTGCAACCACTACAGAAAAACATAATGGAGCTCCTAAAAATATTAAAAATAGAACTATCATATAGCCCAGTGATCTCACTTCTGGGGATATTTCCAAAGGAATTGAAATCAGAATCTTGGAAAAAAAAAAAAAAAACCAATCCCACATTCACTGCAGCTTTACAACAGCCAAACTATAGGAACAACTTAAGTGTCTGTCCACAGATGAATAGATAAAATGTATATAAATATAAGGGAATATCACACAGTCTTGAAAGGGAAAACCATTCCATTTCCAAGAAGATAGATGAGGCTGGAAGATACAGGGCTAAGTGAAAGAAGACAGACACAGAAGGACAAATACTACATAACACTTATAAGATGAACCTAACATCATTAAATCATAGAGGAAGAGAGTGGGGTGGTGGCTGTCAGATGCCGGTGGAGGTAAGTGAGAGGGCCCCAGAGGAAACAAAGTTTCAGTTATAGGAGATGAAATGGCCTCAGGGACCCATTGTACAGCACAGAATTAGCAGCAGGATGTTGAATGAAAATCCAAGAGGTTGGATCTTACTGGGTTCTTTTTCTTTTTGTGGCACTGTGGATGAAACCCCAAAGCCTTACCACTTAAACGACACCCCCAATCCTTTTGTTTGTATATTGTTTTTGAGATAGGGCCTCCCTAACTTTGCCCAGCCTGGCCTTGAACTTGTGATCCTCCTACCTCTACCTCCTGAGTAGCTGGGATTATAGGCGTGAAACACCACACCAGGCCTGTGTGTTCTTATTACACAAAAATGGGAGCCATGAAAAAATAAGGCAGGGAGAAACACTCAGAGGCACTGAAGAGGTTTGTACCATGGGTCATGATGATGGTTTCCTGGGTGTGCGCTCATCTCCAGACTCATGAGACTGACAAAGCTTTTTATACGTCTACCATATGGCTTGGGAGCAGCTCTCTGCAGTACTCTGCTTGCTTAACCATGCACGAGGCCCTGGCTTTCACTCCCAGACCACAAAAAAGGAAAAAGACACGAACGATAAATATCTGTATCTCTAAAACTGAAAAAAGAGTAAGGCTTGAAGCTCGGGTGCTTTTCACACATGGAGGAGGTCTGTCATGAGAAAGACAAGGACAGCTCCAGCCACATGGACGATGGTACCCTGCTTTCCTTCTGACTTACAAAAATGACTTTAATATATTTAATCACAAACAGCAGGAGGAGGGGTGGGTCCCGGCCTAGCCCCACCCTGGGATGCAGGTGAGGCCTCCCTGGCAACCCTCTTTCTAGGGCCTTCCTAGGCCCACCCTGTTTTCTGAGGGAGCAAATGCACAGCAGTGCTAGTCTTTAAAAAAAAAAAAAAAAAAAAAAAGATGTCCCCTACAAGTTTAAAAATATGTTCTCTTCCAAAGCTTAATTAGGGAAACTTTAAAAAATCAGGTAAAAGACAAATTGCCCAACTCCCAAACACACTCGGAATCATTTATACTCAACTAATTGTTCATCTTTTTATTCAAGAATGTCCGATTAGTCACCCTGATAAAGGAGCCGAGGGGAATAATTTTTAAGTGAATAAAACTTGGACAACACAGCTAACTCGACAATAAGCAAACATTAATTACAGTGCTCTGATCACCTTCTTGTGATCCTAAAGGGTCTGAGAATCTTTTATGATAAGATTCTGCTGAGTTTTAACCTTAAAAATGTTTTATTCCATCACAAGGAACAGTTCGTCTCCAAAAAAGTTAATTAATGAGGACAATCAGGACAAAACTGAACCCAACACAAAGAGTCGGTGCCTGAATTCAAATCACAAATCAGAGCTGCAGGATGCGTGGCTTTGATTATTAAACGCTGTGATTAACACGGGAACGGTTTGAGTCTGGGTTAACACAAAATCAACAAAACTTTTGGAAAAGAAAAAGTACAGGTCACTGAATTACAGACCTGAAAATCTCCAAGGTCGATTTATCACTGCAGCAGAGCAGCGGGTTCATGGGATTGTTCCTCGTTTTACAGTGTCCCAAATAGAGCTGAAATCCTTATGAACTTGTATGATAATCATACGTGGCGGGGCAGAAAACAGCACTGCTCTGCAGCAACAGGCGGAAGCACATGGGAACTCGGTGTTAGGCACAGGCTGCTCGGTGCTCTCTCTTTAGCCTAATGTCTCACCAGGGAAAGAATGGGCAAAAACACTGCAAAGCCCTCCACCTTTCACCTGAATTCCTACCCCAGTAACGTTCACCTAATGGGAGTGCTCACTGCAAGCCTATTGTTTAGAAACACATGTTTTTAAACAGAGAACGTTCCCTGGCTTCTCACAAGAAAACCTGAGAATTCCGGAGCACCCTAGGCTGCTCAGGTGCAGGAAGCTGACACATGGGAGGTTTGCGCTCGCTGTCATCGAAGTGGAATTCCACCAGGCTAGCACAACGCTTTCCAGGGCTAGTTCATGGTCAGAAACAGCTTAGTCAGGAGAATCAATCCCGAAATCCCAGTCACCCCAGAGATTAAACTGCATGTGTGCTGAGGATACCTCAGTTGTCAACTGTCTCTGTGGAGGGGTCACTGGAGCCACCCAGGAATTTCTCTAGAAAGCAAGCTGCCATAGATCCATTTCAGAGCAAGAACAATTGCTGGACCAGCCCTGCAGTTGGCTTCTGATAGTTTTTAATCTGCCTAGGCTCAGAACCACCTCCTTAGGAGTCTCGGTAGAGTCTCAGATTAGAGGCTGAAGAGGCCATATCTGGACATGTCCAGCTCTTCTCCAGAGCAGTTGGAGATGTGGCCTGGTGACTAGATGCACCAACTGGAGACTTGTGATGAACAGGAAGGGATCTAAACGACTTTTACAACAGCTGTGGTGGAGGGGACCTGGCAGTAGTGGGGACGCCAGGGTGCAGAGGACACCAGGGTGGCGGGACATGGTGGTGGTAGAGATACAGTGGTAGAGGAACACAGAAGTGGCAGGGAGAGAATGGTGTCAGAACACGATGGTGGTAGGGATACAGTGCTGCTGGGGACACAGTGGAGTGTGGACAAGGGGAGTGGTACCCATTGGGGCAGTGGCTCAATCAGTGGTGTCCAGTGTCAGCCCCTCATAGGACTGGCTGTTGGGGTGACAGTGGCTTGGGGGGACTGTCTCACTGTCCTAGCAACTCTCCAGGAGGCCTTGTGATCGTAAGCCAACTCACCACCCCAGAAACAACTTGTGACAGAGAGCGTTTGTTTGGGGGTTCGATGGCCCTTCAGATTTTACACTGCTGAATGTCTCACTGAGTTATTTCTTTTCTTAAAAAATGGTTTCCTGGTAAACCACCTAGAACCGCTAAGTGACAAAAAAGTCCCCCCAAAACTGGAACAAATTAGTCTGTGATAGGGAATTTTCCCGAACATGAATCACTACAATTTTAGAAAATGTCTGGCAGAACACTGCTTAGCCTTAGAGTCTTTCCTGTGAGGAGCTCTTTCCAACAGCTGTTAGGTGCGAGGCCAAGAATGCTCACCAAAGAACAAAGACACATCTTCGGATTATAAATCAGAAGAAAGAATTTTCATATCTATTAAAATCAGAGCTAAGGTTTTTCTTCAATCCCAATATCCACTTTATAACACTTAGGACAACTCACAAGAATGACTTTAAACTCTAGTATGAAAACATCTGTTTGCATGGAAATAACCCACTGGGTTTTATAATAAACTTTTGTGTCATGGTCCAAGGCACAGTCCTATCACTAAAGTGAAAAAACCCAGTTAAGGAGTAATTATTATGAGCCATTTGTATTCTTCCTAGAACCATCCCAGGTTTAGCAAGATAACCATTGCTTTAAACTTAGTTTCACAAATTTCTTACATGAAATTCTAAACTAACAATCCAAAGGAGAATGAGCTCATATAACTGGATTTTTCCTTATACAAGATAATGAAGAGCAAAGTTGAAGGTGTGTGCGGCTCGCTAGGGCTCAGGCACCGGGTGGGCTGAGGGCTGGGTTCTTTTTTTTTTTTCCTTTTTTTATTTTATTTTATTATTCATATGTGCATACAAGGCTTGGGTCATTTCTCCCCCCTGACCCCACCCCCTCCCTCTCCCCTCCACCCCCTCAATACCCGCAGAAACTATTTTGCCCTTATTTCTAATTTTGTTGTAGAGAGAGTATAAGCCATAATAGGAAGGAACAAGGGTTTTTGCTGGTTGAGATAAGGATAGCTATACAGGGAGTTGACTCACATTAATTTCCTGTGCGTGTGTGTTACCTTCTAGGTTAATTCTTTTTGAGCTAACCTTTTCTCTAGTTCCTGGTCCCCTTCTCCTATTGGCCTCAGTTGCTTTTAAGGTATCTGCTTTAGTTTCTCTGCGTTAAGGGCAACAAATGCTAGCTAATTTTTTTAGGTGTCTTACCTATCCTCACCCCTCCCTTGTGTGCTCTCGCTTTTATCATGTGCTCAAAGTCCAATCCCATTGTTGTGTTTGGAGGGCTGGGTTCTTTCAAAAGAACTAAAGGAAACAAAACAAGGCTGGGTTTCCAATGGGAACCCAGCATGTGCAGAAGCTATACAATTGCGTGTATTGCTTTCAAACTTTGTATTCAGTTAACAGGGGCTATGAACAGGGTCCTTTGGGATGGGCTGTGCTCTGCACATTGTGTGGCAGTTCTTTTGGGATTATAAATCTGGAATGTAAGCCTCCAGGGCTCAATTAGGTGCCTGGTTTCCTCACCCTTCTGACTGTACCACGAATAACATTTCAACTTAACGTGTACAAAAGCCAATCCCAAGTTCAGCAGGAAGGTGAAGCAGGTCCTGTCTGGAGGTTGGCAGCAGTGGGGTGGGGAGGATATAAGGAAAGGGTGTGGGAGGGTGAATATGGTGGAATATTATATACTCATGAATGAAAATGGAAAAATGAGACCTATTGAGACTATTCCAGGAATGGGGGAAGGAAGGAGGATAAAGGAGAATGATGGAGGGGATGAATTCAACTATGATACATTGTAAGCACTTCGGTAAATGTCACAATATATCCCCAGCACAATAATAATATGATTTTTTTAAAAAGTTAATGTAAAGTACTCCTCAGACTCTGTGTGAGGTGCTGGTTTACTATGATTTCCTCTAACACAAACAATGCTTTGAGACCATTCGTCATGTATTTCTACCTTTCTGTATCAACTCAGCAGCAGAAGAGGTAAGATCTTCATTTGGTGAAGTGTGGACATGTGATTGACGTCAGTCTGTCAGGTCTAGCCTGATTTGAACTAACCCCACTCAATCAGGAAGAACCCAGTGTCTGAAAACCTTGGGGGAGAAGGATGCTGATTTTTTTTTAATGAAAAAAAATGTTATTCTATCTCTGATTACTTAACTATAATGCCAGATTCTCTATGGACATAAAACCAAGGACGATGATTACACTATGAAGGCAAATGTTAATTCTTACACAGTTAAAAAATATCCAAGACACAATGGTGTGTAAATATATACAAGATATAATGGGTCTAAGCATTGCGACATGAGTATACATGAATTGGAATGTAAATTTGAAAACGTGGACTTGCCAGCAATGAATCATGTCACACTGTTTGTCCCTCTGGCTGGCATTCTTCACTTAGATTCCACAATGATCCCGAGACAAAAGGCCCAAGAGGGATTAATTAATTAATTAATTAGCTAAATTCAGTTCCTCTCTGAGAAGACCTTAGGTGGCCTGATGCTAATTTGTCCTCACAGGTCTCCAAAAACAATCACAGCTGCTAAGCTACACAGACTTGAAAAGGCAGTCACAGTGAAGCCAGAAGTACAAGTAACACACAATTTTATGGGAAACATATAAACACAAGGCCAGGCCTCATTAATATTAAACCTTGTCATCAAATAAGACAGCACACATTTACACTAGCTATGCCGTGGAAGCCAACACTGGTTACTTCAACTTGGAGTGAGATAAGTCCACCCTCCCCAGCCATCCAAGGTTATTGTTCCCCTCCATTTGGACTCAATGACAAGCGAACCTGACTCCTTAGAGACGACCCATTTGATTTGTTCATGCACTGGTGCGATACACAGAAAGGACAAAATTAGAGTGAAGGTTTTACCCTGGGTTTTCCAACCATCCCCATGTTGGTCGCTAGGTGAAGCCATGTGAGGCTACCTGGGATTCTAATTATTTCACCAAAACCGGGGAAGCCCAGACCAAGAAAGCCAAAATGTAACCTGCTGTTACAAGCCGGAGACTCCACAGAGATGCAACCGGTAGAGCTTAAACCAGCAGAGCAGAAGGAGTGTGAATCAGGGTGGAGCACTGAGGCCAACACCTGGAGGGAGCGAGTACAGGATTAGCCTTCAAGGTGACATGCACAACAGAGCCACACTCAGTGTGGTTAGTGAGGAAACTAACTTGTTCCACCTAAGAAGAGTTTCCAATTAAACAGACCTAAATACAATTAAAATCAAAGGAGAATGACATGTGGAAGGATGGTCCTCATGAATTTTAATGGGGAGAGGTGCCTCAGGATCTCGGGCCAAAGGAACAATCTGGGGAAACTGATATGTTAATAATTAAAGTCTCAATATTTAAGAACAGAGTAAATTTGCCCATTGACTGAGGTCTTATTTCCCTCAGCAATGTTTGAAGTCTGTCAGGTTTTTTCACACTATTTAAATTTGTATATAAAATTAGATACACATACAAACACATATATAGCAGTATCTGTGGCGAACTGGTCCAAGGAAGCCTGTAAATATTAAAGTCTCTTACATAAAATGGTACCATATTTGCAAATACACACATCTTTAAATCATCACTGGATAACTTACAGTGCCTAATACAATATAAATATCACATAAATAGTTGTTATGCTGTGTTTGTTAGAGAATGATGAGTAAAACCTCTGCATGTGTTTAGTCCAGACATGATGTAAAAATATATTTCAATCTAGGAACTGGTGAATTTGGAGGGCTGGCTATTGTGTGTGTGTGATTTTCAGATGGTTCTTGCTAGTGCACAGGAATGACTGATTGCTATATCTTGATCCTGTGTTTGTTAACACTGGCAACCTCATTACTGGCAGCTTTTTAAACTCCTATCACATTTTCTGCACAGAAAATGATCATGTCACTTGAAAATAAAGACAGTTTTATGTCTTTCTTTACAATGTGCATGACTTGATTCTTTTTCTTGCCTTATTGCACTGGCTACTAACTCCAGTAATTGTGATTTGGTGCTTTGTGGTTTCCATCAAATCTGGGAACGTCTTGAAATATTTCTCTAAATATTTTCCTCCCTTGCTCCTGTTGGAGATTCCAGTTACACATCCTTTAGGTCACCTGAGATTTTCTTATAACTCACTAATGCTCCTTTCATTTTGTCTCTTCTTTTTTTAATCTTTCTCTTTGGACTATATGTTTGCTATCTTTATTAATACTTTGTTCTGCAATGTTTATTCTCCCAAATCATTTACAAAAAATCTAGTGTTTTGTTTTGTTTTTTTTTTAAATCTCAAATCCTATCCATGATCAGTTCTAGAAGTTTGGCTTCTTCCTTTTTTCTATCTTTCATATATCTACTTAACTTTTGTTATATGGCACACAGTAATATTTTTTTTCTCGGGCAACTCTAACATTTGGGTCAGTTCTAGTTTGGTTTTCCTCCTCTATTGATCTTCCTCTTCATGAAGGTCATGTTTTCTTGCCTCTTTGCAGGTTGGATAATCTGACTGGGTTCTACACATTGTAAATTTCACCAGGTTGAACGCCAGATATTTTTACACTCCTGTAACTATTCTTTTGCTCTGTCCTGTGATACTGTGAAGACACTTGAAAATAATTTGGATGCTGCCTTTTCAGATTTGCCAGGCAGGACCAGGGCAGAATTTCCCTTAAGACTAGTATTTCCACCATCAGCACATGACAATACCTATTCAACAGCCTCACAGTTTATGCGACTCGGCAGTTTGGCTGGAGAGGATGGGCACTGCGCTCATTCCTGTGTGAGCAGGGGGAGTCCTGCCAACCTTCTGGTGCACGTTCCTGTGTGAGCAGGAACTAATCTTCTGGGGTAATTCTGTCTCTGGACTTCAGTAGCATTCCCAGACAAATGTGGTGATGGATACTGTGCTGAATACTCACAGAAGCCCCTTTGGACCTCTCCCAAGTCCCCTGTCCACACAGATTTCTCTTTCTTGTAGGCTTGCCTAGGAAATCTGGATGACTTGATCTCTCCAGATTCTCAGTTCTTCCACTCCGCAAGTCTTTCATGTTCCACCTGAGACCTCATTTTCTGTACCCAGCTTGGGAACTCTCTGTGGTAAGCTGGGGACCACTGTAGGGCTCACCTTGCTCATATATTTCATCTCTTGGGGATCATAAGCACTCATTGCCTACACCCAGAGCCTTAAAATCTATTCTTTTCAGGCAAGTGTGAATCTGCTCCCTGTGAGTCTATCTTAGCCCAGGATGCCAGTTTTTGTGGGGTCCAGAGTAACAGAGAGCTCAGTCACAGGATTTGACTGCAGTTCCTGAAGTTTCCCTCCCACTGGAACCACATACCCCAGCACATCCCATGTGTCCAAGGATAACCACTATAGGTGAGGTGACTGTGGGGACTCTCCAGGCATGCCACAAGGAAAGTTGAGCCCAGACCCTTGAGAAAAGATCATGACTTCTGCAGCAGGGAATGACACACTAGTTCTGGTGAGCTAAGTGCTAACTGAGAGCTTGTACCCATGGAGATAGCGAGAACAAGGGAGTCAGTAAAGGGCCTTGAAAATCTAAGAATTAAGGCTACTTTCTCAACTTCTTTCAGGTTTCACCAGTCGATGGGGAGGCAGAACTCTTGGGCCTGGTTTTGTACATGAGTCACCTCAAGGCTGGGCATGGAGATGTCACACTATGGTTTTATTCATGGATGACCAAAACATAGTGAAGAAATAGCTTCTCAAGTAGACAGAGCTGCAACCGTACATCTGGCCCTAATCTCTGAACAGGGAGAGACTTACAGAAGGAATGTTCTGACACTGAACAGAAAAGCTGAGCAAATGGCTCGGCTGATGGGAAAGAAGTCTGGGAAAAGTATGACTGGAAATTCAAGAGTAAGAAGTCACATGTTGATGGAACGATGAAGGGGGAGTAAGATGTGACATTTCCTATCAGCAGAAAGCTTCCCCTCCAGATAAGGAACTCAACAATCGACCAAGCAGGGTTACTCAACTGTGGGTGTCATTGGAAGGTCACCATAGCTGCTGAGAAGGGCTGTGTTGGCAAGGCTGGAGACTATACCTGGGTCCAACAGCACCAACTCCTCATTGAAGTTGGTTTAGTGTTTGCAACTGACTGATGCCAAACCTGTCACCAGCAGAGACAGAAGCTGACCCTGCTCGAGCAGGTCACTTGCTTGACTACATCTGACCTCCGTCATGGGTCAGGCACTTATCCTTATCAGACTCAGTATCTGTCCTGCTTAAGAAGCTACCTTCCCTGCTCAGTGGCTCAATCAGCAGCCACAACAAGGGGACTTGAGTGGCTCCATAGATGAGCAAGAGGTCCATGGACAGGCAAGAGGCTCAGGGATGGGCAAGAGGTCCACAGATGGGCAACGGGCCCTGCACAGCATGGCCTCAGGTCAGGGACACATCTCACTGATCAAGGAGGCATGAAAAATATCACTGGGATCCACCAGTGATATTTTGTGTCACATCACTGGGCAGCACCACACCCATGTTGTGGCAATGTAGTCAGAGGAGAAACCAAGCGACACTCAGAGGAGTGGAGAACTCAGATTTTAATTTTTACGCTAGCAGGCCCAGACGTGTACCTAAGTCTGAGCACTGAACAAAGGATTCACAGGATATTTAAAAGGCAGTGCAGGGCATCAGGTTATAAGGAATGTGCTCTCCCATAAAGTAGGGCTAGTAGTGGGTTAGAGACCTAAGGTTTAGATAAGAACAGCAGGGGAGGCCTGCTTTGGAAAGTTTATTTACAAGTGGACACAAAGAAAGGCAGGAATGGGTGCTTATCTCTGCATGGCGCCTTTCATCTCGGTCCTGAACTTTTGCATGGCTCTAATGGGCAATTCCTCACAGCTCTGTCTGAGGTTACAGCTTTTAATTGACAGTTTACCGTGTTTTACAACTCTGTTTCAAGGCTATCTTCCTCTTCACCCATACCAGAGTGGTGCTGGGAATGACTCTGTGTGACATAGGCATTCTTCTCCAAGACACAGGTTAAACCAGTGTCCACAATGGAGGGATTGAGGTCTGATGTCTCGTCTCTGGGACCTGTGTGTGTTTCCCAACCTGAGACTACCTTGGCTCAGCAGCCTTGGTTCTCAGAAGAGGCTCTTCCCACAGGTGATGAAGGAAGGGATCAGGGACCTGAATCTCTGACTCACTCTGGCCACTCTGCACTCTGCACAGCAATGGAGCTCCAGGAAATTTGGTAGTTGAACCTGATGATCTAAGACCTGGTTTGGTGTCACAAAGTGTGTGTGTTGGGGGGACAGAGGGGCGGCAAAGAGGAGGCAATTTACTGAGTTTCTCTTCAAATTTCCAAGGCTAGTTGTGATTACAACATCCGGGTCCCAACAAAAGCAGAGCAGCTCAAAGCAAAGATAAAGGGTTGGGTCTCCACCCCAGCAAGCCATTGCCAGCAGGTGAAGTCCTGCCTGAGGGTCAGGCACGTTTGTAATGGGATGGAGGAGGAAGAGAAGTTGGGCTTAAATACAGCCTCGAGAGCTGCCCAGACAAGGAAACCACCATCTCCTGACTACACTCTTTAGAGAAACTGGCTGACTGTCTTCTTAGATGGGCTGGACTTAATAATAGATACAGGAAATGCTGGAGGCTCAAGGGCACTCAGTGGGATGCTTCTGGAGTCACCTTTACGTGAGTCCCTGCTGGTGTGCTCTTACACCAGCTGCCCACAGCCTCCAGTGCCCTTAAGCCAGTGCTATGGACAGCGGCTCCCTCCACCCATGCCTCCTAGGTCTTGCGGGCTCTCCAGCACCACAGCCAAAAGATTTAGCTGAGTACGAATGCTCGGCTAACTACAGGTTATGACCACTGGGCCAGTGTTTACCAGCTGACTGTGGGAGCTGATGGAGACTTTCTACTGTCCCCTCCAGGCTGGACATTCTGAGATGCATCAGAAGCTCCAAGTGGGAATGAGCTCACACCACTTTAAGACAATGACCACCAGTTGGTAATGCATCCTGAACTGGGTTTTCCTCCTCCGTCCCCGTTTCACTACCCTGGGTCTACTCTGCTGCCTGGATTCCATTCCCACAGAAACTGCCTGCTGTACCCTTGGTCTCAGGCACTGCTTTCAATGAACCCCAGGTTTTTAGAGCTGCATCTGCCTGATATGTTGCAAATGTTTCCCTGGTTTGTTGTCTTTTAATTTGTAATAATTTCTTAGGCAAGCAGACATTGTAAATTTTTGTGTGCTTACCTGTGATCTCTTTCCTGGTGAATTTGTTAACGCTTTTATGCTTTGTCCTGGTATATTCACAGAACATTCAAATATCACCTTTGTGTTCTTGGGTTTCTGTTTTTAAATTTAATATTTCAATGCATCTGAAATTTAGTTTGGTGTTTTGTGTAAAATGATCTACTTTGAACATTTGCAAATAATGATTTCTCTAACAATAGCTTGACTGCTCATTTGATTACAAATATTTTAATGTATATCAAGGTCTGGCTCAAAACTTTCACCTGGAATATTTCTGTTTATTTTTATACCTCTGTTAGTGTCTGTGGTATTCTACTATGTCTTAACATTTGCAAAGGAAAATCCATAGTCTTAAAATTTTGTTGGTATTCTTTTCTGTTTGTTTCTAGATGGGCTTTAATACAATTTCCTCAAAGTGCACATCAAAAACTTCATTGAAATTTTTATTAAAGTATCATATTGATAGTGGTTTTACTAAAAAAAAAACCCACTAATGTCAGGCCACACCTCGACAATAATTTCAAAGGAAATGACATTTTTACAAAGCTTAGATTTCCTACCCTGGACCCTCTATTCTGTGTCTCAGTGAGGAGCTGCACTCCTCTTCATGCAGGTTTTACTCATTTCTTATAAGATATCCCCAGGTATTTAATAAATTTTATTGATGTTGTGAATTTTTCTTGCCTTTTCATAAAACATAGGAAAAACTAACTTTCCCCTGGCCATTCCTATGTTTACTGGAATAAACATCCATCAAACTGTGTCATTATAGGGTCATAGAACTGAATCACAGAGACAGCTCTCATCAGAAAACTGTAGGGTCTCCAGCAGTTAGACTGTCCAGGTGTTCCCACTGTTATAATGAGGCATAAGGTACTAGCATTGAGACCTTCTTTTTCTTCCTTGGTGGAACTGGGATTTGAAACTCACAGCTTCCCGCTTGCAAGGTAGGTGCTGTATCGCATGAGTCACGCCTCCAGTCCATTTTGCTCTGGTTATTTTGGACATGGGGGTCTTCACAAATTTATTTTTGCCCAGGCTGTCCTTGAACCATGATCCTCCTGATCTCAGCCTCCTGAGTAGCTGGGATTACAGGTGTGAGCCACCACGCCTGGCAAGACATCTGGCATGTGCATATGTGCACAGCCAGTGACACTTTGAATATAAATATAATGGATTTTTCCCCAAAGTGGGAAATAATTTATGATAAATGTTTTCTGGAAAAAGTCACCTAAGACACCTATGGCAATTTGGTTTAATTACTGAACTACTGTCACTTTGTTGATGTAGTCACTGTGCCTAAATGCAGGTATGACTAAGAAATAGGATATCTGAATCTCACTGAAATCTCCAGTGTGGTTTATAACATAAGAGGCAAATAAAATGCTATTTTAGTCAAAGCTAGAAAAGGTAAAGTTGCATTTTTATTCTTTATAGGGTTAGCATTTTCAGGACTAACACCATGGGAGGAACGACAGAAAGACAGGGGCTTCCTTTTAGGTAGGGACAGCTGCCATTTTCATAGACTAGCGAGGTTTTCTGTTTGAGACTTAGAAAGGTCTCATGAAGGTTAACACAGGACAGCTGAAGGTGCTGACTGGAAGCAAGTGGAGAGTTGACTGATAAAATGGTGTGAAGTTTTTAGACGGGTTTTATAGCTTGAAAAAATGATGACAAATCCAATGAGAAGCCATCTCAGTTGTCTGAAGCACTCAGTGAGCAGAATGAATCCGTCACGTCTCCCCACGCTCCTGCCGCACAGAAACCTGTTTCTGCTTGTTGGGTTTCAACGACAAGTGGCGAAGTGGCTGCCTTCTTAATGGTCCACTTAGAATGAGCCTGTCACCCCCACCCCTGTCCTATGACCAATTAGGTCTTCTCTTCTCATGGACCAAGGCATATTTTAAATGCACAGGTAAATTTTGTTCAAAGAAAGAGCAATGCCAAACAAAAAGCAACCCAGCACCTCTCCACGGGTTTCCAGTTAGCGCCATAATTGTCTTGTCTAAGTTCCAGCAGCTGTGTGAGCAATGGCGGCTCAGTGCGCATTCTGACATCTCAAAGTTAAACTGTTACTCAAGTGTTTTAAATATACCCAATGGAATGCAAATAACATAATGACTTGACACTTATATGTTTTTAAGTAAAAGAGTGCTAACAGAACTTCAAGACTTCTTTTTGGCAGGCTTGGGGTTTGAACCCAGGCTTCACACTCGTTAGGCGGGCGCTCTACCACTCGAGCCACACCTCCAATATGGTTCCTTTTACTCTTCCACCAAGGTATGGTCACACAGGAAGGCTCTGTTGCACAAACAGCAAATATGTAGGCGTTGTGTGCCTTTCCTCTAGGAAGCGGGAGGAATCTCCAAATGGGGCAGGAAGTCATAGATGGCGAGGTACCAAGACCACAGCCACAGTCTTGGGCAGCTACATATCAGAAAATGTCCACAAGGAACGTGAAGACCTAGAAAAGAGCTCCTCTACCCCACCCACGGCCCGAACCCGAGCCTGAGGACCCCACTGTGTGACACACCTCCTACTTCCCTTTGCTAACAATACAGACCCTTTCTTCCTCGATTCTATGACAGCCTGGTGACATGGGTTTTATTATACACAGTTTACATGAGAAAAGGTCAAAATGGTCACCTTCCCCAAAGTCACAGGCAGAGTACCAAGCAGAAAGAACCTGAGCTGTAGTGCCATCAAAGCCCATCACCCACACAGGGCTCTCATTCCCCAGTTCACTGTCTTTTTTTTTTTTTTTTTGGCGCTGCCATTTGAACTCAGGGTCTACACCTTAAGCCACTCTGCCAGCTCTTTTTTTCGAAGGTTTTTTTTGAGATAGGGTCTCTCAGAACTATGAGTTCAGGCTGGCTTTGAACTGTGATCCTCCTGATCTCTGTCTCCTGAGTAGCTGGCGTGAAGCCCAGCCTGCTACTTTGTTCTTGCTGTTCCACTGCCACTAACAACTCAAGCCCACGATGTCACATAACACTGGTGTAGAATGCTGCCAGAATGGCAGCTGTTTTCCATGCGTGAGAGCCTACAGGACAGGTGTGCTCAGCCCCACCCTGCAGACCCTTCCTGCAGGACCCCTGTGGCCTGCCTAAGGCCACAACACTAATGGACATGGGTAGCAGAGGTAGGATTTAACCTGGGACTCTTTGGTTTCGATGTGCTCTGAATTAATGTGATTAGCAATCCCCACAAGACAGATAAAATGACGGTAAGGCTAAGATGTACAGGAGGTCACAAACTCCTGTGTCTTAAAGGGGAGGTTATGAGCTCCTGTCTTAAAGTACAAGCAGCCAACAGAAGCAAGCCAAATGTGCGGTGATAGGGGGAGACCAGAGGGCACTGCCCGTAATAAGAGCATGTCCAGCAGCCCTGCGGGCCTGCCCTGTGCTGGGCTGCAGAGCGTGCTCAGGCCCCAGATAGTCCAGACACACAGGGAAGCAGGGGTTTTGTAGGAAGACTTACAACTCCCAAATGCTGACAGTCAGTAAAAAAATGTATATGTGGCTCACGCCTGTGATCCCAGCTACTCAGGAGGCATAGATCAGGATTGCAGTTCAAAGCCAGCCCAGCAAACAGTTCCCAAGACCCTATCTTGAAAAAACCCATCACCAAAAAGGGCTGGTGGAGTGGCTCAAGGTGTAGGCCTTAAGTCTAGGTCCCAATACTGCCAAAAAAGAAAAGGTCTATGTGTGAATTTTGAAACACACACGTGCACATTGTAGCAGGCTCTGAGATAGATGGGGCAGTCTCCTCCCATGCAGAGCTGCTGACCTCCTGCTGGCTCCTCCCTCCTCCGTTACATAAGAGCACAGCACTGCTGAGTCCTGGCTTTGGGTGTCTTGGACTTCGCAGCTATCTCTGCTCAGAGGTGCAGCACCTGGCCCAGCAAGCTACACCGAGAAATGGGCCAAACAGAAAAAGCCCCAGAAGCTCTCAAGCGCCAGAAGAGGAAACAGAGGCTAAACAGCAGGGCTGGGGCTGCTTCCTGGGGGGAGCTGCACCTCAGACTTGACCTCAGTCCCTGTGCTCCATCCTCCACATGGTGCTCCCCACAAGCCCCCGCCATCGAGTTCTCCATATCCCCAGGGCCTGGCACAAGGCCTGGCACATGGCAGGAGGTCGAGAAGGAGGCTCTGCTCACACCCACACTCCAGGGGTTCCACCTTTTGTGATCCCAACTCAAAAACGCAGCTAGAAAAGTGCAGAGCTCTGGAAGCCACTGATGTAAGCATCTATGTTTAACATTTGTGCCTGGCAGACAGGAACAATACTGTGGGTGTGGCTGTTGTCATAAAAAAGCAAATGTGTCACGGTAGAATGGGATGTGCATTCCTGTGTAATTACACCTTTTTGTCTGTGGTTTCACTATCTGGCTTGCTTGTGCAATTATAATGATGGACTCTGGGTGCAAATACACCAGAACAGTAAACCACATTCTAATTACACGCTCAAGCCTAGTCTTTTCATCCTTCATGCATTAGAGATCCAGAATGGTGCTCCCACCCCTTGTGTCATTACGGACGATCGGGCCCGGACTCTAAACATAGAGCCCCAGGATGGAATCTTATTTCCAAGCCAATCAATTACTTGTACTCGCTGCTGAAGGTGCCAAGCTCGCTGTCATTGTGTGTCCATCTGAATTCCAGAGGCCAGCTCCCTTCAGCCAGGCAGGTGAGGACCAGGCGGTTCCCCTCCAGGTGAATCTGTGGGAGGCCCGGCTCCGTTTTAAAATACGGTGCAACATCATCTGAGATATAAAAAAAAGAGAGAGAGAGAGAAACTGAGTGATGGAAACATGAAAATGATATGCACCAAGTATTTAAATGGATCTAATTTTAGATATTTTTGTATATTCTTTTTCATTTTGGTGGGACTGGGGTTTGAACTCAGGGCTTCATGCTTGCAAAGCAGGCACTCTACTGCTTGAACCACACCTCTGGCCCTAAACAGATCTAATTTTATGAAGTAGAAATGAAAGCTATTTAGCCTGATGAAGTAGCAAACAGTCCCTGTCCCAGTAGGAACACACAAGGGCCCAGATGATATTTCAAAAGCCCAAAAGTTCAATGAAGCCGTACCTGAAGCACATGACAGGTTCATGCAGGTGCTTGTTTTCAAGATTAGAACTGACCTATCAAAGGGGCATCAGGAAGCTGTCCACCCATGCAAGCCTCTGGTTTTAACTAGGCAATCTATTTTTAAAGTAATACTGAAGAGTCTTCAAGTAACAATCAAGGCTATAAAAGAGAAATTTCTTCTTAGAATCAATTGGTTTTTCAAAAGTGACTTGGATAAGCCAAATTAGCACCTAAGCGTAAATGGCGTCTCGCACACACGCTTTCAGTAGCAGATAAAACGGAGCCTGCAGTAGTCACCCAGTGGACTGTGACACAGTAATGAGAATGAACCATGGTTCTACACGTGGTAACATGGCTGAATGTCACGGAATGTTGAGTGAAAGCAGCCAGAGGCGTGGGAGAGGCTACAACACGTGCTTCCCTCAGAAAGTTAAGGAAAGCTCAAAACTAGGGAAGACCACTTGCGTGTTACGTCAGGATGTGGGTTGCCCATGTAGACCCCTGGGCTGATCGGGGAGGAAGGGGCATGCAGAACACGTTGAGACTTCTTGACAGCGGTGCATTTACTGTGAGGACACTCACAGAGCTCCACACGACTGTGCGTGTTCTGTACATGCTACATTTTGCTGTGACATGGAGGTGGAATAAATCTGCTTCTAGCTCTAGCACTCATCAGCTGCATGACCCTGACACCTTCTTTTTCTCCTCAGCAAAAGACTTACCTGACTTCTCGTTTTCCTACAGAAATCCCACGAGACCCATGGTGGTGTCATCATCTCCTGCCAGCCTGTCTCTGAGACCAGATGGTCCAGTCTGTCTACTCCAGGCACACTTGGCTTCTTCTACATTTAAGCCCCAGACTAAGTTCCTTCCGACCCCAGGGCCTTTACACTTGCTCCATGCATGCTGACTTACTCTTATCTTTCAGGTTAACTGAAACCACTCCCCATTACTCTACCCTTATAATTCATTCACGATACAATCATACTTCTAAATTACAGTATTTTACACCCTACCACATCTCCTGCCTAATAACCATTGCTGAATTCCCTGCACCTAGAAGGATGCCAGGAGCAAAGGCAATATTACCTAAGCGTGTGCTCAGTGAATGTGCCTTGTGGCAAAGGCAGCACACCAGGAGCAGCCAGCATTTCCTGTGCATGGGGCTCTAGGCACTTTTATAGGATGTTTGCATTCTCACAAAAGCCCCATGAAATAGCTATCACTGTTATATCCTTTTCACAGGTGGGCAAACAGACATGGGAGAATTTGCGGACCTTACAATACACTACTCGAGTTAAGTCATCATGTTAATCCTGACATCTAGGTTCCAGAACCCAGTGATTCTACATGTTAGGTTTCAAGGTGACACAGACTTCTCAATGACAGAAATTTCATCTCAATAACCCGTATCTGTCTTCAAAGTTTTGATAACTTCTTTATGGAGTGAATAAACTGGACTTTTAAGTGACTATGTCTTTAACAAATTAAACATCAAATAGTATAACAATATTAAAACTGAGAATGTGTTAAAATTGTATTTTCACAAACACTAAATATGCAGCATTTAAACACAGCCACCCCCGCACAGCATATGTACCTTCAGCTAGCCAAGTGTGGACTGAAAACATTCAGAAGACGTTGTGCTGAGTGTGCACACTGACACCCACGTGGCACGGCACAGCACTACATCTACAGATGGCACAAACAATGCAGGCAGATGTGTGCAGGTCATATGAGAAACTATGTCATTTTGCTGGTGGCTCACACCTGTAATCTGAGATATGGGAGCAGAGATCAGGAGGATCCAGATTCAAGGCCAGCACTGAGCAAATAGTTCTAGACCCTATCTCAAAAACACTCAACACACGCACGTGCACACACAAGGGGCTGGCGGAATGGCTCGAGTGGTAGAGTGCCTGCCTAGCAAGTGTGAGGCCCAACACTGCCCTCCCAAATAAATAAATAAAATAAAAGCATGCCATTTTATGTATGAGGCCTGAGCATCTATAGATTATGGTATCTGCAGGGGGTCCTGGAACCAACCAACCCTCACCAGACACTGAGGGAAACCATATAAAGTTTTATTTATACATACATAATTCCATCAAAATAAAAAATGTTGAACTGCATCTGTGTGGTAAGAACCTATAAAAGGCAATTTTTTAAGTTAGGATATATTCATTATAGAGGGGGATTCATTGTGACAATTCCAGATAGGCTTATATTGTACATTGGTTAGTTCACCCCATCATCTCTCCCCTCGACCCCTCCCCACCCCACTTAAAGCAATTGCAATTATATGTTCTGTTTCATATAGGTATTTGAAGTCCATCCACCACATTCCCTACCTTAATCTCCTTCATTCACCTTCCCCCGCCCCCAAGATCCCCCCCACACCGTACCTATCTTACAGACCTGTCTTCCATTAGTAATATCTAAGTCCATGTTCAAAGGGGTTTCTCAATGTATCCTGCTGTGAGTGTACTTTACTTTGGTCCATTCAGTCCTTAGGAAGGTGATTTAACCTAGTCAATAAGACTGAATGCAGGAACTGAGAACTAAAGTATCACTAGCATTCAAATACTCAGATAATAGTATGTGCAAAGGCCCTGTGGTGGAAGTAAACATGGTGAGTAACCTTAGGACATACGAAAGCCTAAAACACAAGTGCAAGTACAGGTGCAGGTGCAGGTGCAGGTGCAGGTGCAGGTGCAGGTGGAGGTAGAGGTGGAGAGTAGGTAGAAGCAGGGTGTGCAGGGCCCACAGGCAGGGCAAGCGCATGCTACCCTGTGCGAAGGTCAGTGGGTTAAAAGTGTTCCAATGTGAACGACAGGTGACAGGATCTCTGTGCACGTGCCCTTGTTAGCACACTGTCCATATGGTGGTGATTACCTGCTGTTACAAGAGAACCACAAGAAGTCTTTGCAAAGGACATGCAGTTTGCAATCACTCTGACTGTAATGGGGAGGGCGAAGGATGACAGACTAGAGCATGGGGCACCAGTCCAGAGGCCTGCACAGTGCTCCTGGAAAAGAGCCCTAATTGGTGACAATGGCACATTGGGCAAAGGTAAAAGGAGAGACTGAGTGGAAGAGGTGGAGAGGAATGGGCAGCTTTAAAACAGTATTTAGGTGGTAAAAAGGAGTCTGTGATGGATTGGTCCTGAGGCTGATGGAGAGAGGAGTCCAGAAGGATTCTTAGGCCTTTAGCCTGCATGAGTTTCTGGTCAATAAACTGCTAGTCTTAGACCTTGCGATCAACACCAAGAATACATACAAGGAGACTGTCCCTTAAGACATGGTCCAGTCATGACATAAGAATATACACAGCCAAGTGTTAGCCACTGTAAGGACTTTGTCACAGTTCAGGTCCTATTTGGAGAGTCCCATGGCTTCTGGTGCACATGGCGTTCTTGGTGGCATTTCAAGTCATTCTGAAGTTCTGTCAACTGTGTGTCCAATTTCCCCTTCACTATGTACTTCAGCTAAAATCGTCCACTCTCACGACCCAAGCGGTGTAATAAAGCTGAATTGCGAGGGATACAGCTTTCATACCTTGGGGTTTAGTGAGCTGCAGCCTTTATTAATGGCCTGTCATTTACACCCTCTTACCAATAGAAAGAGAAATGCTACTTCATAGGGTCCCAGTGTCTGCCCCGTGTGAGTCATAACAAATACAGCTTGGAAGGAAAGAGCTTCAGCACAGAAACTCAAGAATTTGAATTTGGTTTACAACTGATAGAACGTCATCCGTTTCATATACGGTGCATCTAACTTTAAGAGGCACCACGGTTCAATACTTCATTAACGGAACAGCCCTGTACTGTGTAACGTTATCATGCTGGGTACTGTGATGGCGGAGGAAAATCCTTCATGAAGTGCAGTTCCCAGGCCCAGCAGGCATTAGGGAGAGTTTAGAACTTTTAAAAACATATAGCCTCACTTAGAGGACCCCAGGGGCCCCTCCCTGATTCATCCCTCTGACCCCAGAGAGCTTCATTCCAATTGCAAATCCTTCCTAAGTTAGAGCGGAAATTTCCTCCTGACAATTACCACAGGTGCACGCATGAGTCCACTCAGATCCTTCTCCTGGCCCCAAGGCCACTGGAGATGGGAGTGATGTGGGTTTTCTCCCCATCTCCAAGTTAAGGAGAATCAAAATAAAATCCTTCCCCTTTTTTCCTTGCAGGGGTGCCTCCACTCCACCTCTTCCCTCTAATAAAACTCTTATTTCTCTCACTATATCCCTGGGTCCTGCCCAGATGCTTCCCTGTGGGACACAAAGAGCTCGGGAAGCTTCCGATCAGAGCCCACAACAGTTTCTTATAGAAGTACATTTGCATATCTACATCAGTACGTATGAAAATAGTGCAATGAAACCCACCAAAACTGTATAAAAGACAGGGCAGGAGTTGGGTCAAAAAGAGTAACATAGAAGGGTGAATGCGATCAAAGTACATTGTGTGCTTGTTGTAAATTTCACAATGAAACTCCTTTGTGCAATTAACTTACACTAACAGTGTTTTTTATAAAGAACAGTTTCCCAAAGTTGGCAAGCAAGTATCTTGTGATCTAAAGAATCTCAGTTAGCACAGATGTTGACATTTCTAATAAGAAGAAGGGAGGGCAAATATTGTCAATACCCTGGAATTTTAGTCTAAATTAAAATTGCTACCACCAATATTTTAGCATAGATTATCCAATGAAGAGACACCTCTCAGACCCCAGTGCTACTGCCTGCAATAGATCCTGAAGTTTTACAAAGGCATAGAAGTAACAGAATACAAGAGCTTTGGGGAGAGAGAGGAGGATGACTTGATATTCAAGTGTGCACAGAGTTCCTGAAAAACCATTCGATTTTTACTTTAAATGGGACAGAGAAAATCCCAAAAAGACCATATGAAAAGGAAAATGATTCGATTGCCTCTGAGGTAAAATTATCAGATTTTGACCTGGGGAGAAGCCAGGGGTCCGTGTGATGCTTTGGGGGGAGGTTTCAATGAGTATTAGCTTCCCCCTCCATGGAGAAGACACGCAGCAACCACACATGTCTGGATTCTAATAGTGAATGTTCTATGACCTAGGATGGATTACCAAGGAAAACTGTGAAATTCCCACTTTCACATACTTTTAGATAGAACATAAATCATTTAAGAAAGAGAGTCTCATTTGTCTGGATAACACACATTTAAGGCCCATTCAAAGAAGAGGAACAGACTTAATGTCGTCTCAAGATATCATCATTTTATGTGTTGAAGTCACTTCCCTAAATGGACTTTTAAGGCTTTCAGATGAATGTAAATGGATTTAACTTCACCTGTCCAATACAAGGATCTTATCTAGGAAGGGACTGTGACCCAGGTGAAGATTAGAAGCAGGTTCCATGGTGGGCAGTGGAACATAAAGCAGAGGCTGAGCCTTGTCATGGCTTAGGCCCCTCCATGGGAAGACAGGGCTCTTCCTGTGGGTTTTA
Organism: Castor canadensis; assembly: GCF_047511655.1. NCBI lineage: Eukaryota > Metazoa > Chordata > Mammalia > Rodentia > Castoridae > Castor > Castor canadensis. The sequence goes on along the minus strand of NC_133391.1, from coordinate 2,057,077 downwards.
ATTATGTGCTCCACAACAGAAGCCAGAGACTCTATGGGAAGCCTTGAACAGCATGCACAGCAAGCAACTATCAGTTACCAACCAGGCTTTGGCTGCTCTCGGGACTGCAGACAAGAGATCCACCAAGGACACTCACCATGCACTCAGCAATGCCTCCTTCTTCTCCTGGGGTTCAAGGTGATAGAGAGTAAAGAAACGGTAATTGACCTCCCCCTAGCAGAGAATCCTACACCCCACCAGTACTGCAGAGTTTGTTAAGCATCCCCCACCCCAATCAGCATCATGGGTCAGGTGACAGGCCAGCAGGGAGGATGGGGATGGGATAGCCATGTAAATAGGCAATCAGCCTGTGCCTGACCTTTCATGACCGAACCCTGCTTCTGCTACAGCTAAATTTTCCAGGACAACTAATCTTTCAGCTCAAACCACTCATATTCCTTTTAAAACATCTTTTATATCAAATTCAAACATTTTCATGCCCTGAGCTTATAGATTTACCACGCACGGGAAGTTTTATTTTTCACATTCTAGTGAGAAACCGAAGCATGGGGCATGATGGATCATTTGTGAACAAGTGTTCTGAAAACTCCGGGTAGAAGACCCTGTTCTGTGAGATGTCGTCTTTTCACCTCTGCTGCTGGCTGTTCATTACGCACACCTCTTAATCTCACTGTATAATGTGCTTTCTTCATAATGGTAATATAAATCTTTTTTAAAGGAAATGATTACACATTTTAAAGATATTGCTAGGTTGCCTGTACCGTGGCTAAGCATGCAGACATAACGAGGTCACACCACAGTGGTGTACAAGGACACTGTTTCAGGACACAGTCCCGTCTAGCCACACCTTCTCTGCAAACCCTTTGGTGGTTAGGAAGGTGGAGAAGAGAGGATAAATAAGTGTGCTAATTATTCTCAAACTAGATAATTACCACTCTAACAGTTTCCTCTACCATCAAAGCTAAAGACCAGGCTTGTTCTGTGTCTACCACAAATATTTATAAATATTCCCAGTGGTAGACTTTTAACCACAGAAGAAAGTACTACCGTATTCTGCAGATCCAAAAGAAAAGGATTCAACTTTTCTGAATCGCACTTTGTATATTTATTTCCACTATTATCTGATAAAGTGAGAATCAGAAATGCCAGGGTGAAAGGTAGTTACAACTGAGCGTGTGTATATCTGACTCAAACACAATAAAAATGAACCTACTCTGATGACAATAAAATGAAAGACTAAGGCATTTTTTCAAGTGGTTGTCCTGTCCCTTGAACACTTCCAACATGGCGCACCTCCATCAGTGTCCTATAGCACCTCTGCAGGGCAGGAAGGCCCTCACTGCCTTTCCCTTCCACAGAACCTCGCCCAGAACAGGAGGAGGTGGAAGATTGGGGCCCAGCTACAAGTGAAAGATTTAGTTGCTGGGCCCTGCAGATGCAGCTGGCCCTGTTCCGTGAGCTCACAGCCCAGAAAACAGGACTTGTAAACAAACCAAGAGAAACTCCGTGGGACAAGGCAGCAGAGGTCTGCAGTCAGAGTTGCAGAGGGTCCTCAGTGGGGTTCACAGCTGAAGACCTCCCTGACATTGAGGTCCCCACATCTCAGCCCAGGTAAACAACCAGGGAGTCCAGGGCAATGGGCAGATTTACCACTGGAGGCTGAGGCTCTAAAGCCTGGCAGAAAAGGATGGGCACAGTGCATCTTTGGTGCTGCTTCAGCTACACAGTGGTGAACAGCCTTGAAGGCTTGTTAAGAACTGTCTCTCGCATGACAAAGAAGTCTTTCAGACAAATGCTGCTAGATCCCAACTAAGCAGCACACTTCTGAGAGCTGGCTTGTCTGCTGTCTGTTGGAGCTGTTTGCTACAGGTAAGCAGTCTTGTGGGAACCTGAAGATACCACTGACCACAAGCAGAGGCTGAGGGGGTGCGGGGTGGCAGTGACTGCTAAGCTTAGTTTGGGTCAGTCTAGGGACCCAGGCATCAGGACCCCTGAGCACACTGTAAGACCACAAGCAAGAAGCAGATTGTCCACCCTTTTCCCGGTCTCTATCCCTGTTTCCTAGAGGGTACCATAATCAGAAGGAACAAAGGAAACCAAAGTTTGCACTGTGTATTTATGGATCTCACCATAAAGGAGTCACTTTGTGCTCAGAAGTCTAGCTAATGAGGGTGGGATGCTCTATGACATCCTCTTGGGGCTTGGATATGTGTACGTGAACCAGGGAAGGCAGAGGGTCCCTAAGATCTGCATTGATCAGCACTGTGAACAGCTGGCTGTGCCATTTGCTGAGTGTGCAAGTGCAACTCATTGTGTCTCTTTCCTCTGAAATCAGTGTGAATTCGCAGCACAGTTGAAGGAACTCACAGGGTGAACCTACACAACCCGTGTTCCCCCTTCAAAACCAGTCAGGCTTTCAGAGAGATTAATCTACAATTGAAGTTGGTGGGAGAAACACAAATGCCTGTGTTTATGTACTGGTTTGATCCTGCAATCTGCTAATCTATCTCAGCATATGAATTAATAATAAGAGACAGTGGGATAAAAGCGATTCCCTATTTCTCCAAACTCAAATACGCTTTCAGATCGCCGATATTTTCCTTCAAAGGAGAAGGGCACTAAATTGTCTACAGTGTGTAGTGAGAACGTATGATCACAATTTGAAAAAGAAACAGGGAAGCTATCAGAAATAACTAATGCTATTCTCGACCATGAAAGCCCAATTCTGATTCAATTAAAAGCCAAAAGGTCCCAAAAAAGAAACTCAAATATGATTTCTCTGTCCACATGTCTGCTTGTGAGTTATGTCACATTTCTTTTTAATTTTATTTTATTCCTATGTGCATACAACGTTTGGGTCATTTCTCCCCCTTCCCCCCACCCCCTTGTCACATACCTAAGGACATAAAAACTGGGACTCCAGAGAAAGCTAAATAGTGAAGACTTCTTCACATTCAGTCAGGTGAAAGCTACCTGAGGGTGTGCGGGTTACAGACCCAGATATCTCGGGAGCAGCCTGTGTGGGCAGCTGAAAGCGAGAGTCCAGAACCCCGGCCATGCCTGCTCTACCTTTCCCTCTGGGGTCCTGGGCAGCACACTACCTTCCTACGCCCGTGGTGCCCGTGCAACTGAATAGCTCCTTTAAAAGCTGCAGTCCTCAAAAGCTTGGCCTCCAGACCCTTTTCAGCTTTTATAAAAACCATGGAGGACCCCTAACATCTTACTTAGGTGAATTATTCACTTCCAAATTGGTCATATTAGAGAGCAAAACTGTAAGCCTTCAAAATATTCATTCATTTCAAAATAGTAATATTAAACATCACACGTTAATACAGAAGAGATACTTGTGAAAGATATATTATCTAAAACAACAAAAAAAGTTCAGCATGCCATGCTTCAGTTCTCAATGCCTGTCTTAGTTAAAGACATCAGGTCCTCATATAAGCTCCTGAATTTTTTAGAAACAGGGCATGAATAAAACACAGCCTCCGGATGTGCAGCGGGCACTGGAGAATTTAGCAGGCTTTTCAGACACGGTGAGTGTTCTTGCTGATACTGTGTCTAAAGATGAGCAGCAATGTGGGGATCTGAAATTCTGTGACTGTTATGCTGAAACCCTCCCTTCTGGCTTGTATTTGGATCTTGTACACAGGCGTCTTTGTGGGTTCACTGGGCTCTTTGCAGATCTTCCAAATGTGGATACATTTCATTATACAAGGTAAAAAATATCACGTGTTGATTCAGCTCCCCACCTCATCAGATGAGTTCTTAAACAATGGGAAAATGTCAAGTTCATGGTAACACACATGCAATCTCCAAAATTCTAATTTTTTGTTTATTAGTTCAGTTTTTACCATTAGCAACAAATCTTGTCAGATTTTTCCTCCCCGATGGAACAGGCTTACTCGTTCATTTCCAGGAACATACTGCCAAACGCTCAAGTGAGAATCACCACAGCTTGTCTGTCAGTCACCGTTTCAAGTGAAAAATGCAATGCCAAGAAAAAAGCAGCTGGTTTGGCTGTCAGCTCAGATAACCTCACAAGGGCTCTGCCTGGAAGCAACCAGAATATTTTGTATGCAGCAGAATTCACATTTGGAAGCAGAATATTAAAAAGATATTCACGGGATTTGAAACCGATTGCCACTAATGAAGACTACTTCATCCAGGATATTTGTAAGGGAACTGGATTTGTTTTAAAGGTAAGGTGTCTGGTAAATGAGAAACACAGGCCAGCTACTTTACACTGCTGTCCTCATACATATCTGCTTCTCACAATTACTTTTGTGTCAGCACTAGAATCTCAACAGAGAGAAAAGGTGAAAGGTTTTTGTATCACCATGAAATGCTTCTGACCTCACCAACTCATATGGCGCGGAGTCTCAGGGCCACAGTGAGACCCATTGCCGGAGGCTGAGTCAGGAATGAAGTCAGCTCCTGTGCACAAATGCTGGCAACCGTGCCTGGGAGAGAAGCACGATGCACCTGCTAGCTTCTCCTACAGCACGCAGCCATGGAATGGAATTGCATCTTCCTACAGAAGGCTGAAACTTGACCTTCATCCAGAACACAATCGCTCTTGGCTTTCTCAATAACGCTCATAAATCAAGCCACAGCCTTAAATGTCAGTAACTATTAAGCCAAAGAAGTTGTTCAATTAAAAGAAAAACAGGTGTTCTTATTTCCAGTTACTTCAAAATCATACAGAAGTCTAAATGTGGATTTACTTATTCTTTTATCCAACAAGTATTTAATAAATGCCTACTCGGACTTCTGTGAGATGGAATACAGATATGAATTAAAAAAATAAGATAAAAATCACATCATCCTGGAACTTACCTTCTAGTTCAGGGAGAAAAAAGAAACAGAAAACAAACAAATGGGGAAAACACATAGAACAGTTTGTTTTGCTAAAGCCCATGTGTCTTTCATACAAAGTGCTTCATATGTGGTAGACAAATAGGAAACTGATGTCGTAACACAGAAACTGCACTGATTTATATATGATTTCCCTAGAATGTTAATGTTACAGCAGCATCATGAATAAGTTGATCATTTATTAAAGAACAAGTGCTAGAATTATAAGAATATAATTAGTAGCAGCAGCAACAAATTACTTTTAAAACCACAAAAAGGCACCTTCCTTGGTATAATACTGTGTGATTTACATGCTTCAAGGACCATGGCATTAGCTGGGCACAGTGGTTCACACCTGTAATCCTAGCTACTCAGGAGACAGGAATCAGGAGGATCAAGGTTCAAAGCCAGCCTGGGCAAATAGTTTGAGAGACCCTATCTTGAAAAAAACACATCATAACAAAAAAGGGCTGGTGGAGTGACTCAAGTGGTAGAGAACCTGCCTAGCAAGCATGAGGCCCTGAGTTCAAATTCTAGCACAGCCAAAAAAAGAAAAAAGAGGAAAAAAGAGCCATGGCACTCTCCACATTGCACTATCAAGAGAAGCCACAAGCAAAGAAGCAGAGACAAGTAAATTTTCAAGCCTTTTCTCTTTGTACCAAAACAGAAAATCAATAAAGTTACCATGAGGGTTATTTCTTATCAGTGCCCTGACTGCAAAGTCCCATAGGTTCTGAATGGTCTGCTCCAACAGGGTTATTATTTATTATTATTTTTATATTATTAAATATTCTTTATCATTATTCCTATTATCTTAGTGTAGAACTTTATAGAATATGGATTTTTTTCGGGACATATATGGAAAATAAAAGAAATATCTGCATATCAGCTAGTGCTGGAGCCTACAGAAAAACCATGAGAGGACAGAGAATTTGGGGGGAGGGATAGGCAGCCTTCTTGAGAAGAGAAGAAGGGGACATCTCAGTAAAGAACAGGGTGTCTGGTAAAGGGAGCCAGGCAATCAGAGAGCACAAGTGACAGAAAGGCAATCACTAAGGCCCATGGTGGATGTGACTTTAGGAATGGTCATGGAGCCTGTGGACAAGCGGAGGGAGTAAGCAGTGGAGAAGATGAGTCTGCAGGAGGAGCAAGGCCTGAGGGGATTCTGTAACTCTGACACTGGATAGGGATTTGGGGTTCTCACTTTTCACTGGTTCACTCTTCTCTGGGCACAGAACTGCACTGAGATGAGGCAGAAAAGCAAAGGCTAGGGACACCTCAGGTGGCTGCTGTGTCAACACAGATAAGAGATGAAGGTAGGCTGGTGAGCTGGCTGCAGGGAAGGTGGCAGAAGGACAGACTTGGGACACACTGCACAGGGAGCATCAACACAGCTATAGATACAGGGTATGGGGTATGAGATAGAAGAGCCAGTCACAGTGCCAGGCTTCTGGTCAGAAACCACAAAGACACAGAGTTCATGTCCTGGAATGGGAGGCTTAGGGGAAAGAACACAACATGTAGCTGCCCATGCTAAGCGTATGAGACATTCATGCAGAGCTGTTAAACAGAAGTCAGACACCTGTGGTATACATGATTTCCACAAAAGCACCATACTACCACTAGCAATTGCATAATTACACTGGTCTTAAAGAAAATAATTAATTTCATAGGGAAAAATCACTGATTTAAGAAAATAAACTTTTGCCAAAGATATTAAACACATAAATTAAATAGAATTAACACAATCCGGCCAGGTGCATGGCTCACTCCTGTAGTCTCAGCTATGTGGGAGGGAGATTGGGAGGATCGGAGCAGGAGGAAGGCCAAGCTGGGCAAGAAGTTAGTGAGACCCTATCTGAACGAATAAAATTGGGCGTGGTCATATTCCTGTAATAGGTGTAAGCAGGAGGATCACAGTTCAGGCCAGCTAGGACAGAACCCATGGCCTCAGCTGAAAACTAAAACAAAAAGACCTGGGGGCTCATCGAGCGGTAAAGGACCTGCCTAGCTCGAAGCCTTGAGTTCCAACTCCATTACTGAAACACTAATATTTGATGAGAACTTAAAATTCAAATATCCTACTAAAGTATGTTAGAAATGCCCAAATAAAAAACTGTCCTGAAATCCTAAAGCAAATACTAATAAAACTCTGAAATCATCTTATTCCACAACATTTTCATTTTCATTGTCTTCTCAAGTATACTCTATTAGTATGTTAAATTTAATTATGTTTAAGTCATACCTCTGAAAATTACTTTGGTGAAAGGAGAAATACTAGGTGACACTCCTGTTATTCAAGATAGGAAAATGTCCTCTCTAAAATTATAAAGCACCAACAACCTAAGTATATTATATATTCTTGATTTCCCTATGGGCACAGTGCATCATGCCTGTAACACTAGCAACTCAGGAGGCTGAGATTAGGAGGATTGCAATTTGAGGCCAGTCCCATACAAAAAGTTTGTGAGATAAATAAAAGTGTATGGTTGTGCACACCTGCCATCCCAGCTACGTAGGAAGCATAAATAGGAGGGCTGTGGTCTAGTCCTGCCTGGGCACAAACTTGAGACCCTATTCAAAAAATAACCAAAGCAACAGGCATGGGGTATGGCTGAAGCAGTAGAGCGCCTGCCTAGCAAGCACAAGGCCCCAAGTTCAAACCCCAGAAGCAAAAAAAAAAAAAACCCAGAAGTGTAGATATATGTATGTATATACATTATATAGATCATAATTTAGATATAATTCTTTATTTCTATAATGAAAGGTTCAGCAGCACTGCAGTGGATCTATCCCCTCTCAAAGTATTCATCAGTGTTGGAAGCCCCTAGTCTGGACAGGAAGAAGAGGAAACAAGAGTTACCCCTGGAGAAGCAAGATGGAGGTTCAGTGCGATGTAACATAAATTTTGCGTAATAGAGAAATTGTTTTGTGTCATTTTAAAGCATTAATCTGCACTCTGGCTTTCTTCCCAAGAAGGAGGGTGAGCAGTGAGCCACACACAGGAAGGTCCCATGTGCCTGAGCAGATGAAGGAGGGGTGACGTGTAGCTGCTCACCGAAGCCTGTGGGCACATTCTTCTTTAGAATTTCTTTCCTTTACCAGAACATTATTTAAAATAAAAAACATTTTTTTTTTGTTTTTTGTTTTTTGTTTTGTTAGGACTAGGGTTTGAACTCAGGGCTTCACACTTGCAAGCAGGCCCTCTACTACTTGAGCCACTCCTCCAGCCCATTTTGCTCTGGCTATTTTGGAGATGGGGTCTATATGCCCAGGCTGACCTCGACTTTGATCCTCTCGATCTCAGCCTCCCAAGTAGCTGGGATTACAGGTGTGAGCCACCAGTACCCAACTTAAAGTATAAAACAATTCTTTAAACAGGGACCTAAGTATATTTTTTCCTGACAGACACAATATCTAAAATCCCATAGTATATCCCTTTGGCTTATTTAACTATTATTTCAAATGCCAAAACCACAATATGGAAACAACCTGACATATATATCTAGTAAATACAGATGTTTTTTCTTCCTTTTTTCATTTCCAAGCACCCGTGGACCATTGATGAAGGCAGACCATATCCCAGTCCATAAAACAAACCTCACAAATGTAAAGAACCGAGTTCACAAAGACTTAAGTTCTGACCATCATTGAGTCAAATTACAAATCAATAAAAATACAACAGGAAAGTCTCTAAACACTTAGAAACTCAACAAAATATTTTTGAATAACACATGGGTCAAAGAACAAGTCTAAAAAGAAATAAAAAATAGAACTGAACAAAACTGGGGAAAAAAAAAGAAAACACCACTGCACAGAAACATGTGGAAGCAGCTAAAGCAGTGGAAGAGGGAGACAAACAGTACTAAAGACACTTATACCAGAAAAGAGGGAAAACCGCTGCAAGAGCATAACTTCCTATCTTGGGAAAGGAAAATGGACTAAAATAAACTCAAAGCAAGGTTAAGGAATGAAACTCATAACAGGTAGAGCAGAAGCAAAAGAACTGGAGAGAGAAAAATAAACCAAAGTTCACCAGGCAGCAGGGACCAGTGATAAACCACTGAGCTAGATCAAGAGGGAGAGGGAGAGTGAGAGCTAGAGAGAGAGAGACAGACAGATAGACAGACACAAGTCAGCAATACTAGCAAAGACACAGGGGACACCACCACAAATCTTGCAGCCATTAACAAAGGACAACCTGAACAGGTTTAAACTCATCAATTTGACAAGATAAAGTTTCCCAGGAATTGAGAAACTATAAATGCTAAAATTCTGAATAATCCTATACCAAATCAAGTATCAGAACTTGTCATTTAAAAGCTTTTTAGTAAAACTCTTGCAGGCCAAGTTGGCATCACTGGAGGATTTTACCAATTTAAAAAAGAATTAGCAGCAATTTACACCATCCTGCCCAGAAAATAAGAGGAAACATCTACAGAAACCTACATCTAACCACATCCTTAACTGCTAAAGACTAAATGTTTTTCTCCTGATCTTGGTACTTAGTAAAGAGTGTCTGCTCTCATCTCATATTTAATACACTGTAGTAAGCCCTAGCCACTGAAATAAGAGAGAAAAAGCAAATAAAAGACATGTATTCATCCACCCACCCACCCACCCATCCATCCATCCACCTACCCACCCATCCATTCACCCACCCACACATCCATCCACCCACTCATCCACCCATCCATCCATCCACCCACCCACCTACCTATCCACCAGCCAGCCAACCAGCCTTCCATCCACCCATGCAGCCAGCCAGTAATCTCAGAAGGGAAGAAATAAAATCGTCTGTGCTCCTTCTGAATGAGAAGTGAAGAGAACCAGACTGGAGGACATGAAATCAACACACCAACTCAGCTGCATCTCTATAAAACTAACAGTGAACATACAGAAAGCAAAAAAGAAGCACACAGAACCATTTACAGTCACTCCAAAGAAAATAAAACACTTGTGTGTAAATTTTAAAAATATCTGTATGCTGAAATTATAACAATGGTGATTATGGAAATCAAAAGGTCTACATGATGGGGAGGGTTCATGTTCATAACTGAAAGGACTGACATAGTAAAGACGTCACATTTATATGAACGCACATACGAGGTTGATGGAATCCTTGCTGAAATATCAGCAAGGTATTTTGCACATTCAAACATGGTCATTCTCAAATTTATATGGAACAGCAAAGGAATGAGAATATCTGGAACGTGTAAAAGGAGCTAGAATACCTGAAGTGATTTTGAAAAAGAATGAAATGGGATTTGCTCTTCCTGGTTTCAAGACTTGTGACATAGCCACAGCAAGAAGGACAGGATGGCATGGCAGAATATGAAAGCAACAGATGAGAGACCTTAGGAAAAGCTCAACTCAAGTAAACCAGCTGATTTTTGACAAGACTGAAAGACAAAGTCTTGCCAAAAGGAAGGAATCCAACACTTGGAAGGTAAAGAGTGAAACTCATGAGCTGATACTTATATATCAAATTACTTAAAGTGGACCATGATCTTAAATGCAAAACCCTAAATTTTGAGAAAAAAAAATGGGATAAAATATCTGGAATCTAGGACTAAGCAAACAGTTTTAGACCTGACACAAAAAGCATGATGCATTTTTAAAATGACAAGTTGAACCTAATCGATTTTTTAAAACCTTTTGCTCTGCAAAAGAGTATGAAGATGATGGTAAGACAAAGCATCTATTAAAAAAACATATGTTCAAACCATTGTTCTGAAAAAGGACTAGTATCTAGAATACATAAAGAATCCAAAGAGGCAAGGGATGTATTATTTTACTGAAGAGGATCTAGGAATAGCAAATAAGGACATGAAGACATCCAAGATATCGTTCCATACCAATTAGAATGACTGAATTATTCTTGACTAAACACCAAGTGCTCATGGGATGTAAAAGGTCTGGATTACTCACACACCGATGGTGGGTTTCTTATAAAATTAAACATGGAACTACCGCACATCCCAGAAACCACACTCTTGGGCATTTATCCCAAAGAAATAAAAACATATGTTCACACAGAAACCTGCACTGTTTGTAGCAGCTTTAGTCATAACAGCTAAAAGCTGCTTGTAAACCAGATGTCCTTTAAAAACTGGTGGCTATACACACCACAGTACGCCCAGAACATGGTGTCACACTCAGTAACAAAAGCAAAAACCACTAATACAGCAACCTGCATGAATCTGCAGGGAATTTTTGCTGAGAGAGAAAAGGTCACGTGCAATCTAATCCCTTTTATATAACACTCTTGAAACGACAAAATTATGGAAACAGAGGAGGCATTGGTGGTGGCCAGGGACTGTGGGGGAGGAGGGAGGAGAAATGAGCTAAGAGTGACAATAAAAGGGCTTTACAAGGAATCCCTGTGAGACAGGAGCGCTGCTGGTCCTGATGGCATGGATGTCAGTAGCCAGGTGAGATAATGCACTATAATTTCTAATACATAATCAGTGGGAGCATTTTTTGGCAGTGCTGGGATTTGAACTCGGGGCCCTGTGCTTGCAAGGCATGCACTCTAGCAGTGGAGCCATGCACAGCTGCCAGTGGGAGAAGTTTAATGAAAGGTACAAAAGTACACAGGCTTTCTCTGTCTTATTCGTAGTAAGTTCATATCAGCCCATGATTAACACAAACCAAAAATCCTTTTATTCAGTCAAATGCAACAATAATGAATAAGAAAGCCACAGGGTGAGAGAAAACATTCTGATTTCACCTATTTTACAAATATTTTTATCCAGATTAAGAATGCTTGCTTCCTGACCAGAAGGACAAATGAAAATATCTAAACGAAATGAGAAAAGGCTCAAAGTTATACTTCATACAGGAAGACACAGGAACAGCCAGGAACACACAGGCATTGCAGGGCGTGAGGGATGTCAAGGCAAATTTTACCCCAATTACAAATCCTTAGTGCAGCCAGGTGTGATGGTACACACCTGGGATCCCAGCACTTGGGATGCTGAGGCAGGAGGATCACGAGTTTGAGGCCAGGCTTGCCTACGGAGCAAGACCCTGTCTTAAAATCAAAAAACAGTATCCTTAGTTCTTACATCTACCCATTGTCTAAAAAACAGAGGCACACCTTTCTCACTCAGCGCTTCAAATGGCTTTAAAACAATAACTGTCCTCTGACGGTCACTGGCAGCTTCTAACACTCTCTCTGGCACTAACTATCATGATCCTGCAATTTACTAGAATTTCAGTCTTCCACAAGTCACTCCTGCATGTGTGCCTTCTGTCCTGATCAGGTGGAAGAGAGCCGGCAGGATTACAGCTCCTCCTGCATGACAGTACCAGGACCTAACAATCACAGCGCGTGTACTTCACACCTAGGAGGAAAGTCTACTAGTGTAGATTAATTGCACACAGGGGTTCACTGCAATGTTTCCACATATGCACACAATGTACTTTGCTCAAACTCCTCCCCTCCATTACTCTTTATTCCCTCCCACTTTCGTCATCCTACTTCATGTATGAGTGTGATGCACTTCAATCATATCCACCCCCAAAAAACAGTCCCCCCCCATTTATTTTACACTCATGTCACTTTTAGGTCTAGATTAGAATAAAGTATTTTAATGAGTAATACATGAAATGTTCCCACGACAACCCCACCAGATAAAGGGTCTTTCTGGCTTCCTTTCCTCCCTTTCCTTCTTTCTTTCTTAATGTCCTTTACACAGGAGAAAAAAAAGAGAGAAACTGAGTCAAAGAGTGGTTAGATAATTTGCTGAAAGTTACAGAGGTGAACCTCGAGATGAAACTTGCCACCTTTTTAATTCCAAGACCCCTCCTGTCCCTGAGGTTGAGACGTAGCTAAGAGCGAGTACAGTTAATATTGCATGATTGTGAACATAAGTGTTGGTGAGTGGCATCGGGGTAGCAGTTAATGTTGCTATTTCAAACAGCAGAAAACGCCCACAACCAAGTGACCACCGCCAGAAAACTGACCCCAGACCATCAATGACAGTGCAATGACGGTACATTCTATGCAGAACAGGTAACTTGTGACATAGAATGAATATATTTACTCTATTAGCAAAACAATACAAATTCACCAATACTAGGAAAAACCAATGTTAATTGGCTAGGTGAAAAACATAGCATTTAGGTAAAATGGAAGGGGAAAAAGAAACATGACAGGGAGAAAATTGGCTGCATCTGACTTCACTCTCCTGAGAGCTGCTGAGAAAGAATTAGAATTCACTATGGGGACAAGAAGTTATTTTCCATCCTACCTAACGCCATTTTGTTTTAAATTTAAAACACAAACTCAAGGAGAGAACACGCCCAAAAAAATCTCTCTATCCGTAACCTAACAGGCCAGCAAAACCACAAACATTAATCCTGGCCTAACTTTACAACTGATGCTTTCCTACTTTTGATAAGGGTTCCTTAAGTGGCCTTGACGTAAAAACTGTCCTCTTGCCAAGGTGGCAAGCTTCAGAAAGGCAGGGACCAAGAGCTCTTCAAAACTATTATATCTGGAACAATTCTCAACTTTTCTTCATTGATAGTACCTTTAGCCCAATAAGTCTATAAAAAATGTTTAATGTTGTTAGTCATTAGGAAAATTCAAATCAAAATAATAATGAATGAGACACCTCACCCCCAACCACACACCAGAATGTCTCCATCAAAAAGATAAACAAAGGCTGAGTATGTGTTACACGCCTGTAATCCCAGCTGTGTAGGAGACATAACTAGGAGGATTGTGGGCCCTAGGCAAAGCCACAAGAAGATAAACTAAAGCAAAAAGGGCTGGGGTTGTGGCTCAAGTGGTAGAGAGCTTGTCTAGCAAGCAAGAAGGAGGCCCTGAGGTCAATCAGCAGTCCCTTCAAGACAACAACAGCAACAAAAATAAAACCAGATAAGCAACAAGTGCTAGGCCAGCAAGCCTGGGGGAAAGGAACCATCCAGCATTGCTGTGAGAATGCAAAACACAAACAGCTGAGCAGCTGCTCAGACTATTAAACCTCAGGTTACCTTATAGCTTAGCAATTCCACCCCACGCCTGAGACAAATGAAAATGTATGTCCACGCAAGAACTTACACACGAAAGTTCCTAATAGCATTTTTCATAGCCAGAAAGTGAAAACAACCCAAGTGCACATCATTGATGAGTGGGTACACACAGTGTGAATCCACAGCGTGAGATTTTATTTGGCCATAAAGAGCTATCGGAGCTTGTCTAGCACACTGAAGGCTCTGGACACGAATACTGATGCAAGTGCGACACATTTTAATCTTGACAACATTAGGCTCAGTGAAGGAAAACGATAACCAAAGGCCACTACTGTTGATCTCTATGACACTATGCTTGTTGTTTTTTAAAATACTGTTTATTGGCTTTTGTTTGTTTTGGCGGCACTGGGGTTTGAACTCAGGGCCTCTCGCTTGCTAGACAGGTGCTCTACACATGAGCCCTCTGATGGTTTTAAGTGAATGCTCAGCTTTCAGTGGTGACTGGGGGAGAGGAAGCAGAGTGGGGAGGCAGATGACTGCTACAAGGTTTCTTTTGGGGATATCTAAAATTTCATTATTGCAACTGTTGTTCTACTAGCAAAACTATTTAGTTATATACTTTAAACAGGTAGACACTGTAGCTACTTTCATAGCTACAAATTATTCTCAACATGTGTTAAAGTAGCACATTTGGGAAACAACACTCTTTGTGCTAGGCATAGTAAGCGCTATCTTTTTCATTCTCTTACAAATGACGAAACTGAGGCTCAGAGGATAGAATGGTTAAGGTATCTGCCACCCCGATGCAGCCGGAAAGACACAAAGCTGGGACCAGCGAAGCTGTGCCCCACGGTGCCATCTGCCCTCCTGACATGGACCTGCTTCTGTCAGCCACTGTCAGTGGCCAGTCAACTGGGCTAAGGGACAGGAGGAGAGCACTGGGGAACACTGGGTCAAGTTCAGACAGACATTCCCAAAAGCTAAGTGTTGTACCCCAGTAGCCAGGGTCACCTTTCTTTATGGACCAGGTACTTAGTAGCACTTGGTTGGTGCAATCTGAGGACCATGAGAAGATGTCTTCAAAGTTTTCTTCAAAATAATGATCTTCAGAGGAAGAGGAATTTTACCAAGTGACCTAGGAGCCTTCAGGGCCACCAAGGTCTCTGAGGATAGCAAAATTAGGTCATCTGGCTCCCAGGCCATTCCCTGAGCAGGGACAAGGAGGTGAGGCACGGCCCCTGCCTGTCTCCAGTGGAAGGGAAA
This sequence comes from Castor canadensis, assembly GCF_047511655.1. Taxonomy (NCBI): domain Eukaryota; kingdom Metazoa; phylum Chordata; class Mammalia; order Rodentia; family Castoridae; genus Castor; species Castor canadensis. The sequence goes on along the minus strand of NC_133391.1, from coordinate 2,041,972 downwards.
GCAGAGGAATAGTGACGCAGCCCAGCAGAAGTGGACACAAGACAGCCCTTTCCAAAGTCCTGAGGGGCTGAGATGAGGATTTGTGCTTAAGTGAGCTCCTATTGCTCAATATTCAGAAATCAACCACAAGACAAGGGAGACTCCTGGAAATCGTACCCCACTCACTATTCCTTCCTGGCCCACCTGCATCAACCCGAATGCTCCCGCCAACAAGGGCGAGAGGTGGGATTCCCTTCAGTGTTTCATTACGCTCCACTCACAGCACGCTTGTGTCTGCATGCCAATAGCATTTTACAAGCATTGTGTCTCCTTGGTCCTCATCCCAGCTGCCTGTTATCCTGCAGGCTTGGGGAGGGCAGGAGTTGTGGACTCCAGGCTACCCACCGGCCACTTCTCACCCTCACTCAAGGCTATTCATAGACCATACACTGAAAACCAGTTTTAGTGTTTCAAAACCATATGGCCAACATACACTGCCTAACAATCGGGTCAACGGTTAAGATGTGACCCTCCAAGACATTTCTGGAGTTGCTAAGATGTGACCAAGTTCTTTGCATGAAACTGTGACATTTCCCACCCAGGATTCTCACAGCGAGAGTCTCCACGCTTCCCTGGCCTGCTGTGCATCACAGTGGCACGGAGAGGAAAGTCTGGTGCAGTTAAGAAAGGAAACAGAAGTCCAAGCTAAGCACACAGAACGAAATGCAGCTCAGAGAAAAATAAATAAATAACCTTCGCTTTGCAGAATTCATCAGCCGCAACACACAAACAGCGCCATTAAAATGTCGCAGGAATGACCAGGAGGTAGAGAGAAAGAAAAGGGCAGAGCACAGTTATAATTATCTGTACTATTAAAAGACTGGAAGGCATTGTCTCAAATTTGCAAGGCTTGAACCTAGCTTGTACCTTCTCATTTTCCAAGGATTTTTTTAATTCTGAAATGATTGACTGTAAGATATTTGGGGGGAGACTGGCAATTATATTTTAAAATGATGCATAATCTTTTACGATAGATAGCTGACATTTTATAGTGAGACATCATTTTGATTTCAAACTGTTGGGTGATTCTTATAATGACTTGAGGAGCTCTAAGGAAATAAAGTACCAGCAGGTGGTCAGTCAAATACTAAGAAATTCCTCACTGCACAGGCGGTAATCAGGTTGAAATACTTCCTCCATTACGTCCAAAAATAGAGCAGACACTGATGCAGAGGCCTTTCTACTTTCAAAACTCTCATTTTCACAGAAAGTAAAGACATGTTCGTTTGTGTCTGTAGAGAGCCATCAGAAGCCTTGTTTGAAATCAACACCAGAGCACCCAGAAAAGCAGCTTTCTGGGGCAAGATACATAGCTCTTATATCAGCCCTTCCAAGCCTGCTCCCTCACCCCTAGGGTCTCAGTCTGACCTTGATACCCTATAAAAGTTTGAGATCACCAAAAGGTTTCTGACCTCTGGACACATTTTGCAGCAAACCTTTAAAAAATGAGTTTCATGTTTGAAATGCAAAGAAAACAGCATTATGTACCAGTCTGCACCCCACAAAATGAGCACAGTGGTGTGGACAGCATCCGGCTGCTGTGCCCCATGTGGGTCATTAACACCCTTCCAGCCCAGTGCACTGTGGCCCACGGCAAATTTGTGATCCCTCAAAGAAAGAAGCCCTGCGATGACTGTGACTTGCTCCTTTGAATGTTGGCGAGAGCAGCCAGTGCAAAATACTTCTTTAATTTTGACATTCACGATTTGCCCAAGCCAAGGTCTCTGCGCAGGTGCAGAGGAATTTAGGAAGGAATTAATAAGAAGAAAGCCTCCCTGAGGTGGCCGGCCACCCTCTCCATGTCAGATGAAAGCACCAGGTTGAGAGCCAGGTCCAGCCATGCCCTGCAGGCTCAGAGCAGTTTTTAAAGGGCCTGTGGGGAGGTTTCCAAAAGTAGGTCCTGGCCCTCAGTTTTAAGATGCTGCAAAAGGAAAGGAGGAATCCTTACAGAAACGGCATCTAAAATATAGAACCTGGGAAGCTTGGGTCCATGCCTAGACCTGTGTAAAAGTTGGGCAAGCTCCTTTTCTTAGACTATTACAATCATGAGGTCAAAACACTACAATACAGAAATCTACCTTAAACAGGACTAAAGGATAATTACAATATAAATTCTCCTTCTCACTTTTGCACACTTGAACTTCCTGGGCATATTTAAAATGCTGACACCGAGCCCTCACCAGCCCAGGGCCCCGGCACCAGTTTTTGCAAATGTACAGCTAAAGGTGAGCTGCTCAGAGAGGAATCAGGATGCACACAGATGTAGAAATTAGCAATCTTCCCCCAAAGACTGCAATTGTAATTAACAGATCTCTGTTGCATAAAGCAAAAAATTACCATGATTTAGTTATTCCAAACATATTGGCATTCTTTTTTTTTTTTTTCAGAGTTAAACAGAACATTTTAAACTGTCAGTTTGGTTTTGGCATCATACCCGATTTCACTAACTTTGTCATATAATTTAAAAATAGTAAATCTTGGTTCCACAGAGATTTCCTGGTTTATTCATAGTTTGACTTCTCTAGTGTATTTTGCTTATGGCATTACTCATTCATACAATTTTTAAAATATGCAAAGGAAGTAAGAATAGAAAAGGTAAAATACTCACATATATCCTTTTCCTTACCTTAAACCCACTGGAATTCAACTTTTACCAAGAGGTAAGTATCCAAAACAGGTGACCAAAGAGAACAAGTACCAGGAGGAAGGGCAGGCATCTTAACCGTAAGGCACCTGCTACAAACTACTCATTTCTACTTAGGTTTTCAACTTTACAAATCCATGTGTAGTTTATCCTGAACCCCTAATACTTACATTTAAGCAAATAGGAAATATAACTTTCCAAAACTGTCACGTTTATACATCTCCTGAGCTAGCACTACATAACTTGCTGGACAGCACCCAATTCTGGCTGAGACTGGCGGGACTGGGGTTTGAACTCAGGGCTTCCCACTTGCAAAGCAGTTGCTCTACTGCTCAAACCACACTTCCAGTCCATTTTGCTTTGGTTGTATTGGAAATGGGATCTCCAGAACCATTTGCCCAGGCTGGCTAAGAACCATGATCCTCCCAATCTCAGCCTCCCAAATAGCTGGGATTACAGGCATGAGTCTCTGGTGCCCATCATCCTTGCTTTTCTTAATGGCCAAAGAGTATGTTTACTTCAGAGCTTGTTAGGGAGACACAGCACCTGACAATAAGATATGTACAAAAGAAATGAAGGCCTGGGGGGGAGGGGCACGCTGGTGAGCAGGAGTCCATGCATGCACAAAGGTCCACACTAATTATGTGACCAGGTTTCTTTATTCTTCCGAATCTTGGTTTCCATATCTCTGGCATGGATGTATAAAATTCTACCCTACCAGGATGAAAGAATAAAGTGAGCTGACATTCTAAAATGGCTGTTAGTTGATGTGGGCATAAATGAGTTGCTGTCCTCCATATCTGATTCTCTGATCCACATCAAGAAACTAAATTCAAAAGTGAAAAAGCAGCTGCTTTTAGTAAATGGCAACTTAATCCCCCTGTGACCAGCAGAAGCGTGTGAGAACAACTAGGAAGAGAAAGCAGAGCACATCAAATGCATACCTTGATTCTTTTATTTGGACCATTCAGAATCTTGATCCAAAATAGCATTTCTTTTGCCTGAAGTCTCTGGCATCTAATAAATTGCTTTATTCTAGAACACAGCAAGAAGAGACTAAATCAACCCTACACAAATGTTGATAAAAACCCAATCAATTTAAAATGAATAATTCAATCAGTGAGGTGTCCAAAGGTTTCACTAAATCTTTTCCAACATCTTTCTTGCACTTAACATTAAGCCACTGACTGAAAAGATTTTCATCATTCCAGTAGCGAGTCTAGGAACACACCTTGCAGGACCCTGGGCTTCGGCACCCATCCAACACATTCATCACTGGCACACAAGTCACAGAAGAAAAACAAAATGCTTTGGGCTGAGGTCTTTTAGAAGTGAATTTGCTTGGCCAGAAGCACTCTGTTTTTCTGTTCTTGGGTTTTTAGTTCTCAACCTGCCATAAGCTACAAACCAGTCCAGTGGACTTTATTCATTCATGAATTCCTGAAATCATGCTTTATCTTAAACAAGCCTAAATCTCAGCCTCCCAAGAGTATGTTTACTTCAGAGCTTATTAGGGAGACACAGCACCTGACAATATGTACAAAACAAATGAAGGCAGGGTGGTGGGGCACGCTGGTGAGCAGGTAGTAAAGACAAGTTCTTCTGACAATATAAAGTTGTAATCTGATGTAGTAAGTGCCACAGCTGGGCTTGTCACCCAGTAACTCCTGATTCTGAGCAACAGGTGCAATCTTTGGTTGAAGAAACTCTACATTTGACTAGAAATAAGGCCATGACAAGACCCCTAATTCCTCTGTAACTCAGCGTGCTTATCTGTAACATGAGAATGACAGAGTGAAAGACTCTTGGATTCACAAGATTTAACTAGGGTTCCCTGAAATGCTGACCACTCTACTACATTTGAAATAAGATTCAATTTACAAAGAACTGATTTACCTGCAGCTTTTCAGCAGCAATTCTGTATTGGCACAGACATAAGTTTAAGGAGTAAATGAAGCATCCAACACAAGTTTAGTGCAGGGTCCAGAGACCAGGCAGAAAAGTGGCCCCTGCCCTGGAGGAACTTGCCTTTCTAACAGACGTAAGATGATGCACTGAAGGAAGGAGCAGCATGGCGGTTAGTGTGATGTCAACTTGACTGGGCTCTGGGGTGCCCGGATGTCTGGTTACACATTATTCCTGGGTGTGTCTGGGAGAGATGAGCATTTGAACGTGGAGTGAGTAAAACAGAAGGCAATCCCCAACGGTGGAGATATCACCCAGTCTACCTGAGCAGAACAAAACGATGAAAATAGGTTGAACTCACTCCCCGGCCTCAGTGCTGGAGGTAGGCCATCACTCTGCACCTGCTCCCAGCACTCCTGGTCCTCAGGCCTCAGACTCAGACAGGAATTCACATGGCTGTCTCTCAAGCCTTCCAGTTATGCCATCAGCTTTCCTGAATGTCTAGGTTGTATATGGCAGGTCCTAAGACTTCTCAGCCTCCACAACCCCAGGAGTCTAAGCCTTCTAATAAATCTCTTTACATACACACACAAATGCACACACACACACACACACACACACATGTGCACCAATCATTGGTCCCACCTTTCTGGAGAACCCTGACTAGTTCAAGCAGCAATGCTTGAGCTCTCAGATTCCCTAACCCCTCTAACCATTCTTTGTCATCTCTTCCTGTATCCCCTGCCTCCCCTCTGACTGTGGCCTCAGTCTACTGCTAAATTCTCAATTCTTCCTCTTCCCAATGTCTGCAAGCAGAGTTCTCTGTTAGGACTTAGCTGTTATGCTAGAACGCATAACTAGCTCTTTCAGCAAGGTTTTCATATCTAAAGAACAGCCTACCCCCCCTTCACAAATGGGTACAAGGCCCAGGCGTGCCAAACTAAACCCGAGTGTCTGCACTGCTTCTCCTGTCCTTTCTTCCCCTTCTCTCTCCCCAGCCAGTGACCACACTGAGCACTGCCCTTTACTGCCCTAAACAACAAAATCCTTACCAGTCCTTATTGCCTTGGCTCCCTGGAGACTTCTTCAGCCACATCACCTCTCTACTGGGGCATCTGGCCTCCCGTCCCCTAACAGTCAAGGTTACTCTGTCCTGAGACACTGAGACACAATTGCCTCTGTGGTTCCTTCCCACATACTATACACAGTGACAAGTCCCAAGTCCTCCTCAATTTTGCTAATTTCCAAAGGGCATATTCTCAAGGTCACATCAATGGGGCATATTTTCACCTACTGAAAACTCTCAGCCCAAGGCAGCTTCTTTCACCATCTACGCTGACTCACAGCTAAGCCCATTTTGTGTGACCTGAGCTCCTCCATGCTCACCCTGGGCTTTCTCTGTGCTGCACACCTCCCTGAGAGTGGGGGTCCTTCTGAAGTCCCTTGGTCCCCTCTCCCCCTGTGACCTCTGACACCAGTCCATCAATTCTCCCCCCCTCCTTTTTTTTTTTTTTAGCACAGCAATTGAGCTCTCTTCTACCCAATCAGCTCTGGAGACCACATTTGCATATCCAAAAGCTCATTAGTGTTTCTGTTAAATCAAAGAGCCTTGTACTCTGTGTCAACTTCAGCAACAAAAAAATAGTAGAGGACCCAAGATGTCAGCCACACCTCTAATCCCATCGCCTTCAACTTCTGAAAGTGGAAGAGAGAAACCGACTCATCTCCCCACTGATAAGGTTTACAGACAAAAGTGGTACCATTTGTTTCACTGGTAGAATGTTTTCCTGATCCATCTAACTTACTCTGTCCTGAACCCTGGTGTACTCTCCAGCTGCCACCCTCTGCCCTCGCCACCCCAATTTCAGATTCTTAGCACCTCCTTGTCACCACCCACTGGACCCACCCAGAGCTGCGCACCCACTGATCTGTTCTATTCACCAGTGCTCATCCATTTAACAAATCCAGGACCAATTTAACCAGTGTGGGCTAGTTTCTTCCTTGGTGTTCTCAGCAGTTCTGTGATGTGGACAGCTGCAGGTTCTGCCATTGCTTTCTCTAGCAAGACTACCTCCTCCACTCTCTTTTCAGAGCTAAATGCTGCCTTTTCCTTCTCCCTCCTCCCCAGGGCAGTCCACACACCAACCTTCCATCAGTTCTTCCTAGGAGACCTACCTCTAAAGCCTTACCCCTAATGGCCGTTCTGAGCTCTGACTGGACCACTGGCTACTCCCTGCCCTTCTTTTTCCCCTGGTTCCTGCCTGGATTGTTGCCAAACTGGTCATTCTTAAGGCTCATTGCATCTGTTCAGACCATGGCATCATCATCTGGAGGTGTGGCTCAAGGGGTAGAATGCCTGCCTAACAAGCATGAGGTCCACATTTCAAATCCCAGTACTGCCAAAAAAGAAAAAAAAAAATCCACCAGATTATGGTGTCATCAGACCACCATTGGTGAAAGGGAATCCTGGGAAATGCAGGCCCAAATGCTCCAGGAAACCAGGAGTCTGTCTTTGTCCAGGTCCTCCAGAAAGTAGAGCCTGAGACAAGGATTAAATGCTAACTTTGCATTTGGGAAGGGCTTTGTATTAGAGCAGGAGGAGGTACAGACACAGGTTGTGAAGCCATGAAAGAAGGGAAGGAACTGGTGGCTCTGACTGCAGCACCAGCACAGGCCCAAAGGCACATCCGCCCTCAGGAAGTGTGGCTCCTCAGAAGAGTCTCCGAAAGCATACCTCAGAGAATCTGTGCAGGCAGAAGAGATGAGAAGCCCACTGGCCCCACACCCTCCCACTGTCACTTCCCAAGGAGCTGCCTCCCACTCTTCCAGCTCATGTTGTCAGCACCATGGTGACATCTCAGGAAGCAGGTGCATGCAGCATTTTTTCCAAGTCAAGACTTTATCACAACAGAGGGAGGGGCAGGCGGGGCCTGGGAAGGTGCAGTTTAAAGTGAGCTAGGAAGCCAGGGCCAGGCAAGAAGCACCTTGTGGAAGAGGAAGTCAAGGGACCCCGCGAGGTGTGTGTCCAACATAGGTTCTACACTCACATGTATGGCTCACATACATATGAGGTGGATATGCCCCACTCCAGAATATCATAGGCTTTCATGAGAAAGACTAAGAAGTCTTACAACCAAGACCCTTTCACTTTCCTGCCTTAATTAGACAATGAGTGCTTTCTACTCAGAATACCAAACTGTGTTTGCAAAAGCATACTTGTATAAAATTATTCAAGTGAGTTATTTCCCCTTCTACACAAACCAGAAACTCCTCCACCATCAGACACTAGATTTAGATTGGCATTTAGTTCTGCCCTGAACAGTGAGGGACGAAGTGAGGTCTGACTCCAAACCGGGGCCCCAGCCTTATTTTTCCTGCTCTGTTGCCATGTTACTTTCACTCCAACCAAACTAACCTTCTCTCTGCTCCATGAGCCCCATCCACCTGAAATGTCTGTGGCTTCTGCCACTAAATGAACCTTGGCTCTTAAAGGAGGAGGACATAGTTTTGCTGTTCTGCCCTGTGCTGTCCTCCTCACTTCTCAGATGACACCTAGGACTCCTGCCTCTTATTGTGTACTTATTTCCCCTCCCAAAGTTTAAAGCCAAGATGCCAGAGACCCATAATGTAATTATTCCTTCCTGCATCTAAAGGCAATCCCAGAAGATAGCTTTTCACAAAGCAGCCCTTTGGTGAACCACACAGGAATAACCACAAGCCAGACAGAAATAATGTCTAAAAGGCATAAATACAGACGTGATCTTTACTGTCCTAGCTCCTTATTTGTTTCTAGTGATGGACACAGCCTCTCCTAATGCTCTAACATGCTTCTAAACAGACTGTAATTTCAAGGTAAATAAAATACTCTTTATGAAGCAGTCACCTCTAAGAGCACTTTGGCAGAAGAAAGTTTGTAAATGGTAGCATAATAAACTGAAAATTTGTTTGCTAAGGAAGCAGGGTACTCCGGGAAAGATGGAGGATGTTATTTTAGAGCAAGAACTGCCAAATTTACATACTCTCAGGCATAACTGATAATCCTCATTACTGCTCAAGCTGTAAACAAGGCCGCACTGATCTATGGCCTCAGCAGAAGAAACAGGCCAGGGCTTGGAGTGTTTACAGTGATGTGACACAGCCATGGTCCCTGATTTGACTTCCTTCGTGGAATGCTGTGCTCCTATCTTCCCCTCTGGGTGAGGACCAGATTTGAGGATCAGAAGGAAGGAGTTTAGGGACCCAATCTGCCACAGATGTGTGAATTTCCAGATGCAGGATTGTTACCTGTGTGATTTATTGTTATCTGCCACAATCCTTCCTTGCCTGTGTGATTCTCCACTTGGCCGTGTGCAGGCCCTGCCTCAATGATAAAGTTGCTGGGCAAATGTGAGGTGGGGCTGGGCTGGGGAAGGCTAGTGGCCCACCCAGAGGATTGCAGGCTTCTGTGTTTCCTTTGTTTGCAATTAGCTTGAGGGCTGGAGCTCCAGCTCCTGGACTCTCAGACTAGCACTAATAAATAGCACTTCCATAGTCCCAGTTTTATAGGGGAAGTAATGCAAACTAGAGGGAGGAAGGAGGACAGTCACTCCCTTTGCCATCACTGTTAGCTGAGTGAAAAGGAGCAGCTCTACCCCTCTCCGCTCCTCCTCTTTCCCATTGCTTTTGACAACTCTGGTTTCCTTTGAACCAAATGGAGCACTGGGGTGCCTGCAGGACTTCTTGCTGCATGGACATGTGAGGAAGGGGTTGCTTGGGAATACAGAAGATGAGGAAAATGTAGCTTCTGCTTTCAAGAAGCTTTGAGCATGGATGGGAGACAATATGACATACAAAAATGTCATGTAAGCCAGTCCCCTCTTTGTAAAATAGAAAACGCCTTCCACTGAGGGTTCTGCAGGAATTCAGTTCCAGTTTATCCCCCTTAACTCAACAGATACAGAAAGCTGCCAGCACAGGGTGACACACCCAGGATCTGCCATCAAAGGCAGAATGAAGGAGTCCCAGGGGTTTGTCACCAGGGAAGAGTGGAGCTCCTGGGAAGGACCCACCACACAAAAGGTTATACAAGAGAGGGAGCTGCTCCAGAGAGGCAAGGGAAGGGTCCAGCCCATGGGGCACAAAACCTCCAAGAGTCCAAGGAGTCCAAGGCAGCACCACTCCTCAGCCAAAAGCACCACAGTCACACAGCCTGGACCCTCTGGTGATCTGACTGGCTGACCACTGGGCCTTGGGTTGGGTACCCACATCCCTTGGTCTCTGTTTTCTTCTTTTGTAACGTGCTGTAAATGGCAGGATCCAACCTGAGAGCACTGTAATTAGTTATCTTGTTGGCGCTGTGGGATGATGTGTAGTGTAGTATGAGAAAAGGAAATGAAAAGGCAGGCCCCAGAGGGGCCACAGGAGGTCTGGGAAATGACGTAGGTTCACAGGTTTCATCTACAGAGGCTGGGGAAAACCTCTAGGGGACCTATGTGCTGCCCTGTCTGTGCAAGGTGGGCTGGACACGGGTAGCATATTTGAACATGGTGAAAGTCTGTCTACAGGGCTGGAAGGGCTCACGCCAGAGTCTGCTATTACCTTGGCTATCTAGCCAGCTCCCAGGAAATTAAACACATCCCCAGGGCAGGCTTAGGCAGTCCCAGCAACCAGCAGCTGACTGCTGCTTTACAGAGACTGTGTGCACAATTCACAAGTAAACACCCACCCCTGAATGCAGGGAGCACCAGGAACATAATACACAGCTCTACTTTCTGGGTAGCAAATGCAGACACACCTTTTTTTATTTGTGCATGTGGCTTAACACAGGGAAAACACAGCCACACAATTCACCGGGGTACACGCAATGTTTTACGTGCTGGGGAAATGACAGACTTGAATAGAATTTGCCTATTGTCTAGCAAGTTACAGATCTTGGCAGGTTTACTGCAAAACAACCAAAATATTCTTGCAAGGAGGCTACCATCTGGAAATGAGGGCATGGTATGGAAGGACTGGATCAGCTCCTTGAAAAACTGACATGCTGTCAGGCATGGTGGCTCACTGCTATAATCCCAGCTTCTCAGGAGGCAGAGTTGAGGATCATAGTTTGAGGCCAGTCCCATGCAAAAAGGTTCGCAAGAGCCCACTTCAACCAATTAAAAAAAAAAATAGCTGGATGTAGGGGTATGTGCCTCTTATCCCAGCTAGGCAGGAAGCATAAATAGGAGGATCGTGGTCCAGGGGTGGGCCCGGAATAAACATTGAGAACCTACATGAAAATAACTGAAAGCCAAAAAGGCTGGGGACATGGCCCAAGCAGCAGAGTGCCTGCCTAGCAAGTGCCAGACGCTGAGTTCAAACCCCAGCACCCAAACCAAACCAAACCCACCTGACATGTCTAACACGTTAAGGAGCCAGACATCCCCAGTGTCACCACTGTCACCCAAATGCCAAATGGGACTTCCCTGCACAGAGTTCTGTGCACTCTTGATTCCCAGGAGAAGGCCAGCTTGCTCTAACCAGGCCACACAGGCCTGTGGTTAGAGTCAGAGGAAGTAGACCCTGTCAGTTCCAGAAGACTTTATCTAGGTGACGCCTCCATCAGAACTCCACAAACAATGGTGACCCCGCCAGAGGGCCACGTTGGGGTGAAAGCATAAAACAGAAGTCAGAGGAGCACAGTATCATTATTCTGCATTATTCAGGGTGAGTTATAAGAGATCCAAAGCCACCTGGTTTAAAGGGAAATGTAGAGAGTCAGAAATCTGATTACAAATCGAAATCTCTTGTGAAACCTAAGGTTGGATTAGTGATTTTCCTCACTTCTCTCTTTTCTTTTTAGCGTCTGGACAGTGTCCAGGTGAACACACATACCCTGAATCACTGCTGGCCTGGGTCACACGGGAAGAACTGGGCAGAGATGAAAGCCCTAGGTCCTGTTTCTCTTGGCTATTCATGGGCTTCACACTGGAGCCTGCACCTCCAATAAAAATAAATAATACATCTGCAGCCTTGGTCTGTAGCAAAACAAACGCAACTGTGCTTTGGGTTTCAGTGATATGTGATAGACTGGGAAGACTGTTTTTAATTCGCTCCTGCTTTAAAAGAACAAAGAAAACTTGAAGGCTTGAATGCTGTTAATAAGTTGATCCTAAAACTTTCTCTGCACAGATTTTATTCCCTTTATTCAGATGGTCCCCTTTGAAGCGCTTACTTAATGAAATTTTGTTTCTCTCTCTAGATTCACTTTTCTTGATCTTGAAAAATCAAAAGCCAGCTGAAGCAAGTATCTGTAGCCAATGTGTATGTCTTTTCTTTCAGAAAATTTATAAATGTATTCTTTTTTAAAGTTGTTTTTATTAGCATGAATTAATTGCACAAAGGGGTTTCATTGTGATACTTACAACATGCATATAATGCACTTTGATCAAATTCGCCCTCTTTTACTCTTTCTCAGCTGCCCTCTCCCCCTCCCTCCTTTTAAAAACAGTTTTTGTGGGTTTTGGTATTTTTTTTCATGCATATATAATGCACCCCCATCACCCTCTGTAAATTCGTCTTTAAGCTTAAATAAACCTATCAGGTGGCAGCTGCTAGGAACTCCCCAGTCACCTGTTTGAAGCCCTAACTGCAATGTGATGTGTTGGAGATGGGGCCTTACGTGGTAATTAGGGTCAGATGTGGCCATGAGGGTGGATGGAACTAATGCCCTTCTCAGAGACTCCAGAGAGCTCCCGTGCTCCGTCCACTTCCCCACCCCATGTGTGCGGAGGAAAGGCCTTGTGGGGACACAGGGAGACGATGGCCACTTTCTCACCAGGACCTTGACCTTGGCCCTGGCCATCCAGAACCAGGAGATATAAGTGTCCGCTGCTTAGGCCCCCAGTTATGGATTTTGTCATGGCAGGCTGAGCTAAGACTGACATCTCAACTCAGACTTAAGAATCTGTCATCTACAAGGCGAAGGGGGACTTTGGGTTTCCTATGCATGTGTGGCGGTGATGACTGAAAAAGTTCACTTCACAGGGCTGGAAAGAGTGGCTCCGAGGGTCACTGTCCTGCACTCTGTAGACACCGAGGGCTCCAACAATGCAAACACATTCTTGATCTACGAAACTGTGAGCTCCTGCTTGTCTTCCTTCTAGACCTCTGATTCACTCATCTCTGTAGACTCTGTCACCTTTACCATTTCATACAGCTTGCTAGTTGCTTTGTTTCATGACTTAAAATGTTTTCCTTCTGGTTTTCATCAGCAAGGCAGCACAGTGTGGCATCTCCTTCTTCCTACGCTGCCTAGCTGTGTGGAGGGTGCAGGGTAGGAGTGAAAGCTCTGTCTGCCATGGCACACATCCTTCACAGCCCATGCAGACACCAGGCCTGGGGCTCTTCCCATGTGCAGGTGCTCAGCCCCAACCCAGGTGCCCCCCAACCGGGGACCTCCAATCCAAGCTCCCGCCCCCAATCACAGACCAGGGCAAAACTGGGGTGCCTATGGTCGGGTTTAGAAGGAGAGCTATCCCTCCCCCTGCAGAAGCCAAGACTACTCCCTAAATAATTAGGAATCCCCTGTCTTTGAACCCAAAAGAAAACAGCAGCTGTGCAAAGACCACCACCTAAAATACAGCCTGCCTTTAGTGTGTAGTCAATAAATGCTTTGACCAATCTGTCAAAAAAAAGATAACAAACACATGTTTAGGTTTGCACTAATTATGCCCTCAGTTGGTTTCCTTTTTTTCCCTTCTTTTGTCTCCTAATGAGCACGGAAGGAGAGCACAGAAATGGGAGACCATGGGGGGCTGCAGCAGCTCTCAGCATGCCTCTAAGGAGAAAGAGCAGAAATCCAGTGTTACCTGGTCACCTAGCCACCCAGGGGCCTGGAGGCTCCCGGCTGTGCCAATCAGGAGAAGCCACCCACCTCCCAAGGAGAAGACCATCTAATTATTGTTCTTCACATTCAAAAAGGGGCTCCAGAGGAAGGGGTCTGGAACAGGGGCAGTGTGGGACTGAAAAGACTCAGGGTGACTCAGTTCTTCCCACGCTGTGCACACCACACCAAGGAAGCAGTTGTTCTCCTGTGACAGCTGCCTCAGTCCTCCTCGGGCTTTGAGCACACACACAGTCACCACATGTTCTTCCCATAAAGAGCACACATGGGACACGAGTGGCCCCACGATTCTGTCCAGGTCACAGCTGCTCAGGGACAACCCCTTGGCTAGTCCCAGCTCTGGCCCCATGGTGCCTCAGGCTCTGCTGTTCCTCCCCCACCTCAGCCCCGCTCTCCAGTTCATGAGCAGAGCAGCCTAAGTACCTCTCTGTAAAATCAGTGTCCAGCTTCCTCTTCCCTGAGGAAGCCCAGACACCTCACAGCCAGCAAAGTGGCCCTGCCTAGGCTGCACACTCGAGGTCTCGGATTCTGCACTGTGCCTGATTCTAGGTGGTCACCAAAGATGCTCCCTCTGTCTGGAACAATGCCCCATTCTCCTCAGCCTCCTACTCTAAACAACTTCTACCTGCCCTTCGGCTGGACACTATTCCAGTGGGAATTCCTCACTGAACTCCTCGTTTAAGAGGAACCTTCCATAACACCCCTATTTTCTACCACCAACACACCTGCACACTTGTCTGGCCCCTGCCCCCACTAGTAAAGTCCTGTGAGGACAATGACCTACTCTGTCATGTCCACAACTAAGTGCTCCATGCCTAACACCATGTCTGTCACATAACAGACATTCAATAAATAGCCACTTGAATTGGCCACCTACTGTCACCAACAAAGTCCCAGAATGAAAAAACAATGATGTAAGCCATCCTCTACTGGATGAAAGAAAGCCCCTTCTGCAGTCAGACTCCCATTCCAGATTCCAGTCTCCTGCCTTGTGGCACACAGAGGCCCAGTTCCAAACAGACACCATGTCCTCTCTACCGACGCCTTTTTGCCTAGGACTATCATTAATTAAAAATATCTAAATGTCTCCTGACTGTAATCGCGGCTACCCAGGGTGATAAGAGACAAGGAAGATCATAGTCCAAGGCCAGCCCAGGTAAAAAGTTACTGAGACCCCATCTTAACAAGCCAGGTGTAGTGTTACAATGACTCCCAGAGATGTGGGAGGCAGAGGTAGAAGGATCTATAATAGAAGCCCTGCTCTCACCAAAAAAAGCTCATGAGTCTATCTGAAAAATAACCTAAAGTGAAAAGTGCTAGAGGTGTGGCTCAAGTAGCAGAGTGCTTGCCTAGAAAGTACGAGGGCCTGAGTTCAATCCCCAGCATCACACATTTTTTTTTAAACTACTTTATCAAAATTTATGAAATGCTACTAAATATTGAAAGGTCTGTCAAAGCAATGGAAAATCCAAGAATGTGCAAACTCCTTTCAACTACAAAATGACTTATTAGTTGCATCATCCACAGTAGTTTGAACACTAAGTGCCCAGAAGATGTTTGTTGAATGAAATAAAAACACACTGATCTGACAGCTTTGTTTTAAAGCGTGCCCTTCTGCCGATGGTTAGGCATGAGGACAAACCCATTCACCCTGTGCATTTACAGTTCAACAAGTAGGTTTTAAAATTTTTCCTTACAAGGTTTTGGGCAAGGAACTCAGGTACAAGAAGAGAGTACCAGGATGAGAGAAGACAATGATGGATGGCATTTTTAGAGCTGGCAGTGTTTGTCCATTGGATTTAAAGACATAAACAGCAGATCCCACTCAGCATGGAGCGAACAGGTCACTCTGCTATTCGATCTTCCAAGTAGACAGTGCGATCAACAGCGAGGGACTCTGCAAGCTCCTCATAGCACTCCGAGCTGATTATGTAAAAATGGTTTTAGACAAGCTAATAATAATTTCTAGAAGTGGTGCAAAGATCTTAAACTCTAAAAAAAGAGTTTGTTCCCTGAGGAACAAAGATAATCTACAATAAGAATGTCAAAACCAACATTTTGTACATTGGTAATACAAAATATCCAAGGTAAGTTTCATATCTAGTCCAGCTATGACACTTAAGTAACTCATCAACTCCAAAAGACCAACTTTACGTTAAATAACACAGGGTACCTAACTGAAAAATTTAAAATAGGAATTTCAGGCTGGGCACAGTGGCTCACACCTGTAATCCCAGCTATTGGGAGGCAGAAATTGAGAAGAACATGGTGCGAGGCCAGTTCAGGCAAAAAGTTAGGGAGACCCTATCTCAACCAATAAGCTGGGTACAGTGGTGCATGCCTATCATCCCAGCTACATAGGAGGTTTGGAGTCCAGGCCATGTTCAGGCAAAAACAGAAGACCTCATCCAAAAAAATAGCTAAAGCAAAATGTATCCAAAAAATAACTAAAGGAGAAAGGGCTGGAGGTGTGGCTCAAGCGGTTCAGCACCTGCCTAGCAAGTGCAAGGCTCTGAGTTCAAACCCCAGTACTGCCAAAAAAAAAAGAATTTCAACATGGTAATTTCATTAAATAAATATAGTTAAGAGAAACATAAAATATTATCACCCTGGGAAAATGTAAAACAAATGTGTGCACTGTAAGTACAAATATCTCAGTACATACTCTGACAGAAAAATTCATACCACTGATGGTAAACACATAAATCACCACAGATTACAGATGCACCCATGAAAAGTAAGCAAGCGCGCCTGTGATTAGAATGAATTCTGAGCACTTACATATTGACAAAAATCACCGAGCAAAATAAAGAACATTAATTTGTGTTAAAATGAAGTACTTTGTGGAGCAAAGCCTGAAATGCCTTCAGGGAACCATCCGTGCAGCAAATCGCCCTGCTCTCTGAGGATGCTGGAGGATACGGTGGGGCCACTGCCATCTGTGATTGTGACACAAATTAATGATCGTGTTGTTATAAATTAACCTATCATTAGAGAACAAGAAGTCTCTCCAGATAAGACAGAATTAGAGCCGTTCAGAAGAGCAATGGACTAACTGGAGAATCTTGTCATGTGGCCAGGGGCAGAGAGTCATTTGGGGAGAGGCCGTTATTAGTTAAGTGATAATTAAAAAGCCAGGGAAGCAGCGCCCAAGGCATGGCCCACACTGACTGACATGGGGATCACACAGAGAAGGACAGCCAGCAGCCTCTGTCCCCACTCCCTCCAGTGATAGAGCTAGATTTAGGACTGAGAGGAAAAGAAGGGAATAAGGAGAAAATGGTGTCCCAGGACCCCAGAGAGCTAAAGTCACTCTGAACCTCAGGAGGGAGCAACAAACCCTGGAGAAACCAAAGGAGACACACTAACCCCTGAAATGTCAAAGCATCACCACATGTCACCAGGACAGACTAACAAGTCTAAGGCCAAAGTCTTCCTCCAAAAGCAACTGATTTGCTTCACGCTGGTGGAGAGAAAATTCCCTTCCTCCTGTAAGCACAACGCAGAAGCCATGGACACAAACACCAGTGGAACATCAACAAATACCCCAACCTCAAGAGACCGACCGTCAAGTGCCAGCATGGTGGCTTCTTTGCTCCCCTCAGGCGACCTTGTCCTGTGTGGACAGAGCACCCTGGGCAGGTACCCTGTGGGGATGTTCATTACGACCACTGCTCGTGACATCACTGTGCTCTCCTTATCACATTTCTCCAGAAAAGGCTCCCTGAACAGCTGTGCCTCCCAGAGACCCAAACCAGGCAGCTGACTAGGACTGTTTCCTGTTAGTTGATGGCCACCCGATCACTCAGATCAGCAGCCATGGAGAACAGATCGGATCTGCCGCTTTCTATCGGCCTCACTGCTGGCTCTGCTTCTACTGTCTACTTTTGACTTTCCTTGTTTTTCTTACTTCTTTCTTCCTTGTTTTTTTTTTTAATCCTCTGAATCCATTTTACCAAATTTAAATGCATTTAAAAAGCTAGCAAGATATAAATTTTAAATGAGTAAATAAATATCCAAAAATACAGACTCATTAGATGAGATTATTAAGGTCCAAAGAACCACAGACAGGGACAGGACTGTAGCCCTAGGGATTAAAAAAAATGCCACAATAAGTACCCAATAATACAGTAATCTGAAAGTTCATTTCTACAGTGGGAAAGGTACTAAATCAATTGGTTTATAATCCCTTTGGGGAGATATTTTGTATTTGTTAACATCATAAATTAGAAACAGTCACCTGTGTAAGAAGCAAAACTCTCTGGAATTTGCAGTGTTTTCAGGGCCTTGGTGGCTGACATTACTCCCAAAGATGATGTCATCATAGGAAGACTCATCTCCATAGAGGTCACATCTCCACAGTACCAGAGGTAGATCACAAATTATAATGGCTCTGTCTGTCCGCCAAGGGACTGCTCTTGGCCACAGGCTGCTGTGAGATGACGCCTGAGGTCCTGCACAATGGGATAAGGCCAAACTCTGGCTATTCTGAATATCTACCAAAAAAAGAGCCCAAAGGATTCCAAAGGGGGAAGACTGCATTCATCTTGACAAAAAACTTGAACTTGAATGCTAGTTGTTTGAGGGGTTCAAAAGTGAGCTACCAATAGTCCCTAATCAGAAGAATGTAAAGTCTAGTGAGCAAAAAAAAAAAGTGTCACACTGGACTACAAAGACCAACAGTGATTACTACAGGAAGGAGGGACAAGGAAATGGGTAGCACAAGTCTTCTCAGAACACGTTATGTCACTGGGGGCCACTAGGAAGTTAGAGCCAGTATGTCAGAGTGGCCCAGAGTAGTTGGCTAACAAAGATTTATTCACCGAATGAATTGATCCATAAATGACCACTAATGATACTGTTCAAACAACAGACCTCCTAACGGTCATCCCATTGAGAGTCTGACGAGGATGTGAGGTGGCTAGCAGACAGGCAGCCATGTAAACCCTTCACCTTGATGAGGAACTCAGGCTCACCAGTACTTTCTGCTGGACCACTGGCCCACTGTAGGACCACCCAAATGTCATCGAGTCCCAGAGCCAGCTGTGCCAGCATCAGCTTCCTCTGGGGCACCACCTACCCCGCACACACATTCATGCAATGCTTTGCGGCTTACCGGGGGAGTTTAGTTAGCACCAGAGGGGCAAGGACTTCTGTCTACTCTGCCTAATTCCAAGTCATACTGAGACAATAAAATTCAAAAAAATGAAAATGAGTCTTCAAAAAGTTCATACTAGTTAATCCAGTGGTCTGTTTCTAATATTAACACAGCCGCTGCTTACTAAGCATTCATTTTTCCGGGGCTTCCTAATCCTATCACAGGCATCCAGCTCAGTTCACATCACAGCAACCTAAGAAGAAACTGAGGCACAGAAGATAAATATCTCACCTGAGGTTACACAATCAGGAAACAAAGCATTTGTCTAGCTAAGTAGACAATCTGCAATGTGACAAAGGGTGGTACAAAGATGTACACTTGGCATTGTTTAAAACCGTACCACTTGAAATTCCTGTCTATAGGAGGCAGCTTGTGTAAATTACACTGAATCTTATATGAAACCCATGAAGGGAATATCACATACCCATCAAGTTACATAGCATGCTGACCACATTAGACATGTTAAACAGAGCACAATCAAATACATACTGAAAATTCAATAACATTTTTTGTTTTTTTTAAAAGTTGGGGTGGATGGAACGCACCAATTCTGTTTTTCTAAGCTTCAAGAGGGGCAGCTTGTGTTAACCATAGTCCTCATCTCATGGGGTTTTATTATTAATGGTCCATGCAAAGCCCCATTTTGTGTACGCACGTGAGTGAATTTATGTGTGGATTCTGTCATCCCCACCCCCTTAAAAAAGCACCATCTCAGTGCTCTTTTTATCTGAATGTGCTCTTGTAAAGGCATAATGTGCTGTTTGCATCTGCTTTTAACTCAGGGTGTCCGGTCATTCTTCCCTTGCAGTTTTGTGACTGGCTGCCTCTGACCCTGCCCTGTTATGGTACCTGCAGCCCATTATGATTGCTGCACTGCAGAATGGCACCTGAGCATCCTGCCTCTAGAAAACATTTTGCCCTGAGTACCTTGTATGTCCCTTATTTCATTACTGAAAAGGTCCTTGGGACATGTGCCCAGAGGAACAAATGTGGGACCAGTGCTTGGGTGTCTAATTTGATTAAGAACATCTAGACTCTTCTCCTGTGTAGCCAGCACATCTACACTCCCACCTCCAGTACCATGGGTCTGTGATATCTGCAGATATACAGTTCCAAGGAGACTACCGTGGAAGAAAAAACACACACGTGCTCAGAGTGCATGGAGTTCAGCACTAAAATCTCTCAAGTTTACCCGGACTAAGCACCTATAACTTGAAACCACATGGAGTAGGCCACACAACACTGATCACCAAAAACCAGATCTCACTTCATGCTCTTTACCAAGAACACTGTGGATGGCTGATCCACTTCCCCATAACGCCCCCAATTGTCACCAAAGTCATGCCACCTCTCAACAAATCTAAAACTTTCACTTCAAAACATAAATTGATCACACTACATGCCTTTTTTTTTTTTTTTTTTTGGCTGGGGAGGATTACCATAACTTTCACCTTGCTTTTGGGAGAGATTTTCACTCAGCAGATCAAAAAATGACTTAAACACAACTGATGACAACTCAGGGCTGACAGAGCTTCTCCAAATCAACCCAGCTGTGTGATGCACTTGCAGGAATTTAAATTTTTTATTTTTAAAATGATTATTTTTTGACCACGCCTGATCAAAAGCACATATGACAAAGCAGCAAATGAGGCAGGCTTCCTATACTCACACGTCTCCACAGCATTTCCCACTGTCCGGCTCTCTCAGAGCTGTACGTAAGAGTGACACTGTGTCATTGCTTCGTTCTCATTGCTCTGCTTCCTAATGAGTTTGACAGCTTTGTCCTATGCTGGTTAGTTGCAGTAGCAACTTCCTGTCCCCTGGACTGTAATGATGGGAGTGCAAGCCTATGATGTCCTTACACCTCAAGCCTGCTTTTCCAAGCCTTCCAGCTTTAGGAATCCAGCCCACTGTGCTGCATTTTTCTACTTCAACTTGGAGATCTGCTGCGTCCTGCCATCCACAGTGACTGGAACCAGGATTCTTGTTTGCTCCCAACTCTAGGAGGAACATATCTAAAATATCTGCACTAAATGTCATCTCTGAAGTAATCTTTGTTAAAGTGTCCCCTGTCCCTATCCCTAATTTGTCTGTGTGTAGTTTTTCTAAATCACAAATACGGTTGAATTACGCTTTCCTGGGCTGTGCAGCCCAAGATAGCCACTTTCTCCTTCGCTCTTTTCATGCGTAGTATTACAGTCATAGATTTCCTAATCAGAGTTTTGGTGGCCTTATAAAATAAGCTGGGTGTCCTTCCCTCTACTTTCCATTTACTGGAATAACTTGCAAATGTTAAGAATGGAGTCTTTCTTAAAAGTTTAGTAAAATTCACCTACTCCGTGTGCCCCAGGTTTTTCAGGAGGAAAACCTTTTGCTCTGATCTCCATTTCTTTACGATATATTGGTATAATCATGTTCTCATTTTGACACTTTATATTTTTTTTCCTGAGGATTTATTCATTTCATTTCACGTTCCACCCAAATTTATCAGTGTACACTGTTCAAATGCTCTTTTAAATCATTCGAAGATCTCTGTGGCACAGTTATTTCTTCTTTTGTTGCTCTGTACTTTATCGTAGCCTGTCTTCCCTCCGTGTTCAGTCTGCCAGAGGCCTGGTTTATTTGCTGTCCATGAACCAGGTCTGGAGTTTCTGAACCTTCTCTGTCATTTAGGGTAGGACCATTTTGGTTTCATTGCCCTGTGTACTTCCATTTCTTTCCTTCTTGTTTCCTTGGGTTTTTGTTTGTTGTTCCTTTTACAAAGCTTTTGGCTCGCTTCTTTTTTATCCTTTCTTGCTTAGTGATGGATGTAGATGGAGTATAAAGTCCCTTTAAGCATGGCTTGAATTATGTCTACGGTTCCGACATTTAATGCTCTCATTTCCTCTCAGTTCTGAAAACATCATCATTTCACTTTCTATCTTCTTTTCACCCAAGGACTACTTAGAACTATGCTATTTAATTTGTAACCATAAGGGTTCTGGGGGGAGGCTATGAATTTGTGAGCAATTCCTTATTACACCACTGCACCACACTGAGGGGAATCCGATCTATGTCACTTTTATTCTTGGGAAATTATCAAGGCTCCCTTTATGGCATATACACGGTTTGCTTCTATAAGCACACATTCTGTTTGTGCAGTGTGCAGTTTTAGGTATGTTTCTAGTAGCTCCAGCTTAATAACTGCATTATTCAAGTTTCTCCCCCCTCTGCTTGTGTTTTGACTATAGGATTTACCAGCTTGTGAGAAGAGCGGGATAAAAAATCTTCAAATACAATTGATTTTCTCTCTCTGCAGTTCTGCCAAGGTTGCTGCTGTGCTTTCAAGCTACACCGTAGAACCTACAGGCTTTTGTGGTTGTTTATAGTGGTTGCCGTTCTCATTTGTTTGGATTTTTTTCAGACAGGTTCTTGCTGTGCAGCCTAGGCTGTCCTCAAACCATGATTCTCCTGCCTCTGCATCCCAAGTGCTGAGGTTACAGGCCTGAGCCGCCATGCCCAAGAGCTGACACCTATGCTTTGGTTGCACTTCCTTGTCGTCATACCCCTTTACCAATCTATAACACCCACCTGTCCCTTACCATACATTGAAGTCTCTGTTGCTTGCTCTTGGTTCATATTCACGTACCTTATTTCCTCTTTGTTCTTTTATTTTCAACCTTTCTCTTCCTTTTGAAGTGTGTCTCTTGGAGAAAACTCGTGTTTACATCCTGCTCTTCCACTTGGTCTGAGAATTTCCCCTAGGCATGGATAGCACAGTAGCACACTGGCAAGTATCACTGCATTGAGACTTTTCCCACATTCTTGCTCATTCTTTTTATTTTCTTCCTCGCACCCAGCTCCCTCTTTCATACTTTTGCTCATCGCACCCAGTTCTCTTCTGCTAGCTTAAAAGCTACACCTTCTGTGGCTCACCATCCTAGGGCTGGCTTCAGATCCTCCTCGCTCACGGGCATTCACTCTACTGTCAATCTTCACCCCCATCCACCAGAGAACTCGGAGGAGTCTGGAGCTCAGTGCAGAGGACATGTGTGTGCTTTCTCCCTCTTTTGGCCCTGGGCTTGTCTTTAAAGATATCGATGAAGCTGGGCATGGTGGCACACCTGTATCCCAGCGACTCAGGAGGTAGATGCAATAGGATCAGTTGAAGGCTGATCCCTTCAAAAGAGAGAGACACTATCTGAACCACAAGCTAATAGGAAAAGAAACAGCAAAAAAGATTGGGGCTGGTGGCTCAAGTGGTAGAGGACATGCCTAGCCAGTGCAAGGCCCCGAGTTCAAGTCCCAGCACCAGTAAAAGGAAAGAAAAGAGAACATCATTGAGCTTCCTCAGGGGTCTGACCCCCTCACTCCCACTCCTGCAGCTCACGTGCTTGGACTGTCCACCTTCAATGTTCCTTCCTGCCATGTTTCCATGCCTTTATAAGGCTGGGGATCTTTGTTCTGCCCCAAATATGAGCAACAACCCAGCTGGAAGCAAGAATCAAGGCCACAGGAGAGGCAACAGCAGAACTGGCCGTGAGGAACCTCAGCAGCACTGAGCCGTACAAGCAAAGGCGGCTGAATGGTGAGTTTTAGCCTGTGTACGTTTTACTACAATTTTTTATATAACCATGCTTCCAAACAGCTTTCCTGCAGATTCTCTGGCTGTCCCCAGCTGCCGCCACAGGCAAAGCTGTCCTCTTCTCAGCCTCCTGTTGTCCACTTCCCTCTAGCTTTTTACACCTTCTCAAAAGCCATGCTGGGTTAGGGACTCAGGCTATGCAGTACACCACCTTGGCTGGAAATGAAAGCCAGAATCACATTTGCGTGTCAAACC
Organism: Castor canadensis; assembly: GCF_047511655.1. Taxonomy (NCBI): domain Eukaryota; kingdom Metazoa; phylum Chordata; class Mammalia; order Rodentia; family Castoridae; genus Castor; species Castor canadensis. The sequence continues at coordinate 2,018,544 of NC_133391.1, read as the reverse complement.
CATGGAGGACAATGGCAGAGCACTGTCTGTGACAAGCATGTTTTACTTGAAATAGCAGAAAAATGATGCTCTCGAGGAAGGGTCAAAGCTGGCAGTGCCAGGTTATTCTTGGAAGCGACAGAACATGGTATGAAATCCTTACAGACAGAATGTGCCTTGCACTTGGAATTACTTTCCACAAGGGCATGATATAGTTTCTCAAATAGCCACATGCTCCAAGATGTGGCACTGCCTGCTGCCCAGATCAACTGTGTAAACACAGCCATGGTTGTGGAAACCCAGAGAACTAAGATATTTATTCTGAGTGCACGCTGTCTCTGTATTTCCCCCATTGATATTTTTGTGAAATTAATCTGTCTCCATCTATTGTAACAAAAAAAACTGAAGGCCAGAGTGAATTTAAAACAAGAATTCCAAAAAGGAAGGGAAACACTCGTGACTCACACTGCTGTAAAGAATCTTGTTGAGATACACAATCAGAGCAAGTTATTCAGGTCGCTGGCTCGAAGCAATGCATTATGGAGAACATACGCGCTTGGTAGCTTGACCCTGATAACGTCCTCCAAAGCTTCAGGATGCAAAACGTGAAAGCCAAGTGTAACCCCACTAGGGACAACGTAAACAACGTCACAGAATTCCACTGCAGGACTAGTCTGGATTCAGAGACGGTTCACAGAGCATTCGCTAGGAACCAGCACCACACACCCTGGTTAGCGTCAGTCTCATGGAGTGGTCTAGCCATGGACAGACAGTGGTCATGCCAAAAGCCATGTTCCCAGAGACTGCCAAGATCACCTATGTGCACTGACTAGCTGGCACAGCTGCACATCCAAGAGCAGGTGAGTGACCAGGGGAGACATATAGCTCTTCTCCACCAAAGGCTCTGCCTGTGATGCACTCAGCCAAGAAGTGGACACTGAGGTGAGTGCTAGGGAGCTGACCCCAAGAAAAGAGGAAGGGGGCGGTTAAAAAGGAGACAGGCAAAGCCTTCCTGGCTGCCTGGTAAGGTAACAGCCTCCTCTCAGTAAGCTGACATCCAGGATGCACTGGGAAAGGATGCAGAGAGACATTAGATGCCTTCAGGACATAAAATGTGGTGTGTCAGACATAGGCCAGGAACAGAAATTAGGTGGAAAAGGTATGCTGAGAGCTGGTGTGAAAGTCTGGTTAGAGTGAACAGGGACGATCTCACTAAAAATGTGAGTTTTGAGGACAGGTGTGGGGGTGTCGGGGAGTACAGGAGCTGACGCTGGGGTATTTGGAGGACAGAAAAGCAGATCTGGCAAAGGGAAGAACAGATGCAAAGCCCAGAGCAGCATCAACTCAGGCCACTGGAGGAACAGCAGGAGTCCTGCTTTGCTGGGCTACAAGAGTGGCAGGGAGGAGCAGGGGGAGATTGGACTCAGGCATTGATGGCACCAGGGGCTTTTGGAGGCAAGGGCAGACACAGGGACACTAGTTTACTGACTAATGCGTTAATCTCAGTTAATTTCGGTAATGGTAGTTACAAAAGCAAACAAATTCATCCAGATGAGGTTATGCTAAATAGAACTTCTTCGTACACTAGATGCAAGGTATAAAACAAAGAAACAAGACAGGGATGACTCAGGATTTTTTTTTTTCCTGAATTGGCAAGACACAGGTGCTGTTAACTGAAATGGTGACTTCAGAAGTGAGCGAAAGCAAGAATATGAGGACGGATGCCAAAAACATATAGACAGTACTTCCACAGCAAGTAATTAGCAGACACCTGTACTCCCCCAGAGCAGCACAAGTACTCTGGAGATAAGTCAGACGACTTCAAGATAAGCACAGTGCATTTCATACAAGGATATCATTGGATGAAGAACAGCTGCAATAATGTTTGTAATAAAACAAACTTTTTCTAATACAAAGTCGAATGCAGAACTTGCATGGGTTTTTAAGATGAAACACCACTGGGCTTCAAAGAAATCTGCGACACGGAACTGTGAGCTCCATGCTGTCTCCTGGGGTTGTACATTTCTCTCTTCTGCCAATATAAGATTTGCTGTGTTCTTCCAAGTTCTGAGAGCATAGTACTTTTCAAGTTGACTCGACATCAATCACCTGGAAACAGGGATCGAGTGCCAAGCACTGCAGCAGGACCCCGGGATGCAGGTTAACAAAATACAGCCTGGCCTGTCTGACGTCCACCATCCATGCTGATGTATGAAGGTCATCTGTGCTTGGGTTTGTTTAGGTGGTTATTTTTCCTTATGAAAACAGTGTCATCTGTGTTATACTTTGAGGTTCAAATATTTATAATTGCAAGACTGTTTAGGAATTCTAAACAGCTCTGTAGGTGAACTGAGTGGAGATGGCTTTTCCTACAAAGCTGTGGGCAGATAAATTAACAGCCATTGTCACACATGTAATAACGAAGAAGAACAGAGTCTGAATGAATGACCTCATCTGAGGAAGCTGGTTACAACAGCTGGACAATGAGTCCTGGTGTGAAATCAAACCTAAAACACTCATTTTTTTTTCCTTTCTGGTGAAAAAAAATCCACAAAAATTGCTGGGCAATGAAGGTATTGTTCCTGGAAAGGGACCCATGCAGAGTGCACATGGGTCTTCCAGAGCAGACAGGGCTCGCAGTCAGGACTTTACAAAGGTGACAGCAGCAGTGTACCAGGTCAGGCTTCCTGTGCAGAGGAGCTGGGAAGTCAGAGGGTCCTCAGCTCATTACTCGTCATAGAATCCCACAGGGGTCATTATGCTGTACTGGGATCTTGCTTTCAAGAGTATATATTGCTTTTAGAATAAAAATGTTTATCATTGTCAGCTTCAACATCTGAAATACAGCTTCGAGAAAAGTGAATTCAGTTGCAGTGGGCATGATTTCTGCTTTCATTTTTCAAGTTTTCAAAAAATATATCCTGTATATCACAGGAAGTCTAAAACATTCAGCAGGCTTCCTAATCCCCATTAGTCTAAAGGCTTCTTACTAACAATGCTAGATGCGTGACCTCAAGTCGAGTAGGGGAAAGTGCTAAGAATTTGTAGTAGAACATACATGTGCCTGCCTGATAAAGAAGAGTGTATGAAAATCACTCCTGGTTTAAGTGTTTCTTCTGAAATATTTTGATAGGTTGGGTTGTTGTTACCAGAGGGAAAAACTGTACTGAAATCAAAAGCTATCACAGTTGAGTACACTTTAAAAATTATTGAGTATTCACAATTTAACCATCATTTTGACCTCACTGAGATGAATGCAGACTGGAGTGGCTCCTGGCCCTCAGGGGTTCCCCCAGTGGCTGTGTCCAGTTGTCCCCCTCCTCCCTCCACACAGCCACATTCTCCCTCCATTCCCACCTTCCTCCCCCCACCCCCCGCCCCCGCCCCAGTCCACATTGCTTGTCCTGGGCCAATCACTGTCTTTTACCCAGGGACTGGAAAGGGTAGGACATGTGATATAAACCAAGCTAATCCCACTCTTCCTTGGGATTTTTTTCCCCAACAAACCCTGGAACATAATCATTACTGAATGACAATGAAGACCCTGGGTGCGACCAGTGGTTCCACTCAAGCACTGTGTGAGCTGCAAAGGTCAAAACTCAGGAAGAAGGAAACCTAAGAGGTGGAAGTAAAGAGAGTATGCCTGCAGTTCCAAATTCCAAGGCCACCAGAGCTCTCCTGTCCCCTTTCATCATTCCTTTGATCTTAAAACCTGTTCCAAGTTCCTCACAAGAAAGTTCCACTGGGCTCAAGTAAATGTTCTTGAACATATGAAAAGAGATGGTGTATAAAACCACATTTTTATAAGTCAAAAATTATTTATTTGGCAGCTCTACTGGCCATTTCAATATAGGCTACCTAACAGATTTGTGCTTATGGCACTTAGCTCCAAAAAAATGTTTTGGTGACTATAACTGTTGATTCTTAATGGAAGTTTCAAACTCTATGACAGAAAACTGGAGAACACCAGAAAGAAAATCTAGAAAAAAAAATCTATGCCGCTTAATATGGCTCACTACTGATAAAGAGAAAAGTTATCTTCATATACTTGAGATAATTTTTAGATGCATATGTACACCCCATATATGTATTACGCATATACACTGCACACTGAGAGATACAGCATTCCCTCAGTACCTGTGGGGGGTTGAATCCAGAAACACTCCCCCAGATATCAAAATCTAAGGTGTAAAGTCCCTCCTTTGTGGCACAGGATTTGCATATAGCCTGTACACATCCTAAGAACCTTTAAATTTCTATATTATAACAGCGGAAACACTGCAAATATCATGCAAATTCACATTAGGTTATATTGTTAAGGAAATACTGATAAGACAAGGAGTCTGCAAACATTCAGAATGGATGCAGTTTTGCCCCTAAACGTTTTCCAATGACAACGAAGGAATGTGAGACTGCTGAGTGGTGCCCGTGCACACTTTTGAAGTTACGTGTAGCATGACTCACACACAATTGCATGAAAGTGCTGGCAATGCAGTCTCAGAACCACACAGGGTACAGTGCGTGGACGACAACACAGGCACTGGAGTTGCACAGATTGCCAGGGCATGGGTCCCAAAGCACAAGTTGCAAGCTTTCTCTCTCACGGCACAATATACAGAGATCACTATAGGTTCACACGCAGTCATAGAAATGGTAAAGAGACACTGAGAATGCTTTACTCAGTAAAGGGGATGGGGACATCTTGCACAACTATAATACTGTATCAGGACACAGATCTGACATGGATCTGATCCACCGTGTTACACTTCTCTACTTCAGAGTGTGCTCTGTGTGTCTGACAAACTGGTTTTGTTACTTCTCAGCAGGCAATTTTCTGATTGTGAAGTTCCCCCATCACTCCTTCAATGGCCTCAGGATCTGTACTGTTGTCTCACTTCATTCCTGAGATTAGCGATTCGTGTCCTCTTTCTTTTTTCAAAATTTTTCAGTTTTCACATTTATCAATTTCACTGATGTATTTCCCAAAGAACCTGCTTTTTGCTTCACTTGTTTTTCTCTGCTGTTCTAGTTTCAATTTTAGTGGTTTCTGCTTTTTGCTTTGAGCTTATTTTGCTCATTTTCCTAATTTCTTTTTTTTATTTTTGTCATGCCAGCAATTGAACCCAGGGCCTTGTGCATCTAAGCGAGCATTCTATAACTAAGCTACATCCTCAACCTTCTCCTAAACTTCCTCAAGGAAGTGACTTAGACTTGGCACCTTTCTTCATTTTTAACGTGAGCATTGATTGCTACAAATGTCACTCAGCACTGCTTTACCTGCATGCCACATGTCTGATAAATGCATTTGTTCCCACACATCCTCACATCCCTCAAGCCGCTGTCTGCCATCTGGAAATGTGTGGGTCCATCTTCACCTGGCTGAAGGCTGTGCAGCTGTCCTTCTGTTCTGAACTCCATCATGATCAGAAAATACTCTCAACAGCTCGACTCTTCTTAGATGTGCTGAGGTCGGTTCCACAGCCCAGGAGGTGCTCTCTGTGGCCAAAGTCCCATCAACACCTGAGAAGACCATGGATACTATTGTTTGGGTGGGCTGTCACAGACATGTCAGTTAGGCCCTGTTGGCTAACTGTGTTGTTTTGACCTTCTAGGTCACGCTCTTTGGACTCAGCACACAGGCCCTAACCTGTGTGCTGCATACCAACCACAGCTTGACTTCCAGAGCCTCCACAGTGTTCTTTTCATGTGCTTCCTTCCTGGTGTCAATGTGACTTGCACTGGTTGTGGGGGTGCTGCCTAACAGGGTAGAGGGTTCCCCAGGCCTGGCTCAGGTGGCTCTCAGGTGAGGATGTGGTGATGCTTAGACCACCGGATGTGTGTGGTTCCCTGGTCACCTCTATGTCTTGCAGTAGAGGGGCAAGGGATCTCAGGTCTATGGGCACATACTTGGCTGGACCATTTGAAGTGGGGGGTCCCCTCTACCTCGGCTGGACCATTGTAGTGGGGGATCCCTCTAACTCGGCTGGATCACTTGTAGTGGGGGATCCCACTAGTTTGGCCAAACCATTTGTAGTGGGGGGACCCCTCTAGCAGATGCTTCCTAGAACCCAGGCATCCCTCACTGGCCCCTCAATGTTGGAGGAACACCATCTACCCCTTTAGAATGCTACGCTTGCTCCAGTTTGATCCAGAGAGGGAGGAAGTCTCTCTGAGTCATCCTGGTTGCTGGTTCAGAAGTCAGGAATGCCAAGTCGGCTATTCTGTGTGTGAGGGAATGTGACATGCCTGAATGTGTGTTGATCCTCAGTTCCTGAGGTCACAGACAAGCTTGGTTTCTTGCCAACACCTTTGAAAATCCCCCTTCTTTGTTGCTTGTGTCATTTCCAGGGCTTACTATTATACTTGACAGTGGGGAGAGTGGAGAAACAGGTCTGCGCCATCTTGTCCAGATGGGAACTCTCAAGTTTCTAGCTTTTTGACACTGAACAAGTTCTAAGTCACAAACTCACCACTGGAAAACAGCCACATGTAGACTGCTATGAGTGTTAAATAGGTAACATGTGTAAAGCTGTTAACTCGCCTCTTTCTCTGAAGCAAGCACTTGGAAAACTGTTTTTCGTTGCACAGTAGAAAGCAATTAGTAAATCTTGTGAAAAACTACAGGAAAGGGTCAAAAAGGAAATCCATCAAACAATTACACATCCAGGTGGTAGGACACAGGTACTCTGAAGTTTTCTTGTTTTATATTTCCCAAAGGTTTAGTTTGGTGACAAAGTAGAAACCAGCACCTTATCCCTCCTTTCAGTATGCTCTGTGTGATCTCCAAGATACAGTGAGGAGGATGAGTGAGTCATAAGGTCTCGCTACTTCATTCTGAGAATGTGGTGATTATTCAAAGACTTTTGTTTCCCTTAGCCCCAAGCATGACCTAAGTAGCACCCTGTGACAGCTGAGCTGAATGGCTCACTGTGATTCATAGCCATGCTAAGGTAAGCACCATGCTATTCCGCGGTCAGTCCAGCTCAGAAACATTGCTCGGAATCAAATCGACAGAAGGGAGCATCTCAAATGTGGTCCAGCACTTCAAAGGAAAAAATATGCATCCTAAACTAACATACTAGCAAACTTGGCCTTCCTCTCAGACCATGGCAGCACAGATGACGGGAGAAGAGCTGCGTGGAACTCTCAAGTCTTTCGGACCAAGGTGACAGGCGCGGCAAGGCAAGCCTCACACAGACACCCACGGGGCCTGGACTTGGGTCCCAGGGGGACGGCATTTGACCTCCCACTCAGGAGTCGCACCACAGTGAGACCTGAAAGGCTTAGGCTGTCAGGTTAGGGTTTGTCTCAAATTAAGAGTTTCTGAAAGCTCAGTGACATGATTCATAACCTAAATAATTAACTTCAGAAAAATCTTCATTAAAAAACTTTAAGAGTTGTCTGTGGTATAAAATTTTTAAATTTAGGGGGGAAATGAGGTCAACCAAATTGATGTTCCTGGTTTTATTTTTGGATAGCTCTAATTTCAGGGGAACAAACAAAGCTGAAGAGTCAAGCAACCTCTAAGTTTCACTAACCCAAAACTCACTAACACGATGCCATAGGGATGCGGCAGATGTGTGTAAACTCCATTAGCCCAGTTTGAAGGCTGGGGCCAACGCCAGTGTCCTGTGACCTGGGAGAGACACTGTTGCTCGTTCCCCACACTGTTGTAAAGCAGGGTAGTCGTGTCATGTTACCCATGAATATTAAAAATTCATTTTACTTCAAATACCATAAAATACTAGCCAGATGCTCATCTTAAATAATTCACATATCCATTAAGCACTAATATATTAAAGTAATATTGCTTAGACCATTAAATATTGCATTATAAACACAGATGTGCTTTCTTTTTTAACTTTTTGCTGGGTTGAAAGTCCTCAAAAACATCTACTTCTGACAAGAACCGATACAATAAACAAAATACAAAAGAACAAAAAACAGGGCTTAAATCTTTTTTTAAAAAATTAGTGTATAATTAAAAGCAGATTAGATCTTTAAACAGATCTTTCTCCTATGTCACTAAAAATTTTAAAAAGTAGTTGAATTTACTCAGGCTTTATATACTGTATTTAAATTTTTCTTTAACATTGAAGAATGACAGAAGGTTTAAACTAAGCAAATGCAATAATTTTAAGGCACTAGAGAAATACCACAAAAAATTATACACCACTTGTACTTGATACAGTGAAACAGCATCAAAACACGCAAATGGGAAAGATGATAAGTCTGAGGAGAAGTCTCTTCTTCTTTCAAACCATCACTTGTCAGAGAGCAATATTAGTATCACACAAAACATTTCAAATTTCACTCGTATTTAATGACTGAGGACATTTCTGAACACATCTGTCCAGTGGATGTAATTAGCACAAGACTTTCTGACTTGTCTGTCATGTTCTAAAAGTTCAATTTTATAGCCATCCATCAAGTATTAGGGTCAGAGAAGAAGCTGAGTGATGACAGACCGAGTTACTCCAGCAAACAATATCCAGGGGATGGCAGGTCCCACATTGGTGAAGGGGACACTGGAGGTAAACCGGGCACGAGGTGCTTGCTCCGGCCAGGCAGAGGTCAGGCGGCTCCTGCCAAAACCCAGACAACTTGGGCACTGCCCGGAATTCTTATTCTTGCTGAGTTTAAGTATATTCGGTCATCTGAAGATTATAGTTAGAAAATGCAAATACCCAAAATAAAGGCTAAAATAATTCTAGGCACTGGAACGTTATAGGTTTCATCTAAACATCACGAAGTACCTAATTTGTAGCCTCTAATGAATCATTGTGACTGTGCTGTGTCTTATATGTGTGTGCATATTCGTGTGCACACACATGAATATGTATATTTGCACGTACACTACAAGTTCATATTCATCTTTACAAACATATTATAGAGTAAGATCTGTTTCTACATGCATATTTAGGGAGACTTAAAATATGGGGTTTTTTCCCCTTTCTGGCTAAAGTTTGGCTCAAGGAAAGCATTGGCATATGCTTAAAAAAAGGGAGTCATGACTCCGGCTCCTGGTTACACATCAGTTGGTCTACAATAAATACAAGGAAAATATACAGAACGCTGTCTTTAAGTGCATTTAAAAAGCCATTTACAGAAGAACCCGACAGTGGCACTGTCCAGAATCACCTTTTAAAAAGTCCCTATGACAACATTCAACTTATTTATCATAAATAAGGTCCATGTCTACAGGAAAAAGTAAAAAGCAAACTGAAACACCCAGACTTAGAGAGCAAGGACCTCAAATCCTGGGATGCCAACATGCCCCTCGCAGCACACCTGACTCACTGCACGCCCCCATCCCATTTCACACTGAACACCGCACCCCAGAAAGCTCCCACCCTGAAAAGAACATGCTTTTGTTTTCTTTTGGCACAATGAATGTTTTTTTTATCTTAAAATTTTAAATAAAATGACAACCCAGCAGGAATTCTATATACATCAAATAATTGTTAAGAAGTTATTACTTCAATACTATGTCAAATTGGTTACAGAGAAAGGTACCAAAATTATGCGGAAGAAATAAGGCAAAGTGAGCCCTGGAGTGCCTTCCACAAAAAGAACGCATCCTCCCAGGAAACCGAGGACTCAGATCACATTTCACAGCTTTCAGAATGAGTTCAGTAAATTCCAGGTTCTATCAATAAGAAGCGTGTGCAGGACACGTGACTAATAATAGGGGAGCCTCAACACGGCTCCTGCTTCTTGCAGAGTGTGGAAACTTGTCTTCCCGACAGGACAACAGAAGTCACAGAAGGGGAAGCTCTACCTAGAGACACACTCGCCAGGACACCAGGAGGAGGTGTGTGCCACCTCCTCATGCCGATACTCCAAAGGTGAGACCCTTTGGTGCTCCACAAGACTGGGGTCTCTGATAATGGTAGAGATGGCGACACTCGGGGTCAAAGAGGTGCCATTTTCTTCAGGAGCTTACTGGTGTGTAAGTAGGAAACATAATATCAATCTAACTTCAGATTCCACAGGAAGCCCCATGTTGACACCCCAGTGTGACATGAATGTACCGTCGACAGCAGACGAAGATGCACGGTGGTCCTGTATGCGTACTGTGCAGGTGTGTGCTCCCATCACAGTGGCATGGGAGGTGTTGTGCCTCCGTGTTTGTGGCGAAGCTCCCGAGCTGCCAGGTGTATAAATGCATAGCGCACAGAATTATAAGCAGGCCACCATGGTTGCTAGTGATGAGTGACTTGTTACCCTGCTTGCGCTTACTGTTCTATGCTGTCAATCAGGATTCCAGCCCAGGCCCCTCCCACTTTTCAACAGTTTACCACAAAAGCAGTCTGACAGCCTTACACCTCCTTCCGTCTCATGACTGCACTCAGAGACCATGTCTAAGTGACTGACCTGGGTTCTCTGAGTTCGTGTAAGAACACGTTCTAATGTTCCCATAAACGTTTCTCAGAACAGAGCCCTGCCATCAGGCAACGCAGGACTGTCACTAGGGAACGGCCAACAGCCAAGGCAGATGGGGGCAGGGAGCGTCTCTGTCACAAACAGCGATCTATTCTGAAGACAAAGTAGTGACATATGACAGATGCACAAAGGACAAAACCACCGGATTGGCATAGGCCTTTCTGAAGAGCAATTTGGAAGTTCACTTCAAAAGTCTTAAAAAAGTGACTAACCTCAAATCCAGCTTTACCATTTCTAAGACTTTGTTCAAAAGAAATCATGAATTGACTTTCAATGTAGCATTGTTTATAACAATGAAAAACAAAACAAATACAACCAGATGTTAGCAACAGAAATTGCTCTTCCTTCTCCTGTTGGAATGAGTATCACTTCATCTGTTGGAATCTGAAAGGTAGCACAGTGGTTCTGAAGCAGGACAGACCCACGTTCAAACCTTCTCTTCATCACTTGAAGACTTACTTCAAGTGATGACTTCTCTCCATCACTTTAGAAGACTTTGAATAATTCCTCTGAAATTAACTCTTATATGCAGTGTGAGAAGAGTGCCTAAAATTATTTTCTCCAGCATATAAGATCCATGACATATACTGAATAAGCCAAGATGCCTTATTGGTTGAGATGGGGGGGGGGGTCTTGCTAATTTTTGCCCAGACTGGCTTCAAACCCCAATCCTCATGATCTCTGCCTCCTGAGTAACTGGGATTACAGGCATGAACCACCACACTTGACTGTGAATAAACCATCTTATTGGAATGGAATTTACCAGTTTCATCGTACATAATCTTCATTAATCAGTGTTCCATCGATCCCTTCTGATGCTAACTCTCCCTGACTTAACTGTGGAGAAACTTACAGTACACAGCACGCAGCTTGCACTTGTCTCACACTACAGTTTTCACAATTTGCAGAGTAGAGTCTCAGCTTTGTTTTTCTATTGGTGCTTTGACAGGTTCTGAGGTGGTGGCCACACAGAAAGAAAAGCAGGTAGTAAAAAGTCAGCTGCAAAGGCCAAAGTGTATTTGCACATTAAGGACAGGGAAGGTACTCCCCCTTTTGTGTGAGATGGGGTCTTGTATGCTCCTCAGCCTAGTCTTGAACTTCTGGCTCAAGCAGCTTCCCGAATAACTGGAACTACAGGTATACCCTGACCTAGTAGTTCACGTACATTCTTGGTTTTCCATCCGTGCTTCCTTTAGAAAAGCTACGGCTCTATCTACAGGGCAAGAAGTCTGCAGCAAACACCTAAGACAATCCAGAGTCTCAGTTAAGGTGAAGGGCCAAGGTCGTCTCATGGGCTACGTTAAAGACTCCCAGTCTTTTTTTTTCCCCCAAGTACAGGAATATTAGCCAGCTTCATGATACTATAGCAAAATATCCATTAGCTTATAAGAGAAAAAGCTTAGCTCATAATTTTGGAGGTTATGGTCCATGATTGGCCCCAATGTTCTCAGGCAGCACAACCTGGCAGGGGGCCGTGTTGGAGCAAACCCACTACCATCAGGAGCCAGAGAGCAAAGAGAAAGAATAAGGGTCAGGGTCTCCCAATTCCCTTTTCAGGCATATCCACAATGACCTACAGACTTCCCACCACCTCTTAAAGGACACCCCACTTCCAATATTGCCCCCCTGGGGACCAGGCCTCTAACAACATGGGCTTGTGGAGGATTTCCTTTTTGATTTTCAGAATCTAAACGAACCCACATGGCACTATTGCTTGCTGAACTCACTGGTTAAAAAGAATATATCATAAAATGCAACCTCAACTGCAGCAAGCATGTGCTATTAACCACAGCAGTAGCAAGCATATACACTCCCACTTCTCTGTTACTCAGTCTTTGCAGAAGAGGGAGGTGAAAGAAGGAAGTTAGGAAGGTAAATGTGGCTGATACAAGAACTAATACAGAATTTTTAAACCTGCCAAAACCACCACAAGAATGGGACTAAGATAGAAAGGAGAAAAATGGAGGGATGAACTAATTCTGGTTATAATACATATACACATGGAAACGTCACAAGGAAACTCCCTGTAGAGCTATCTTAAACAAAAAATGTCATTTTTCAAAAACATAGAACAGGAAGGTCAAACAGATCCTGTCTGGGTTTTGGCACCAGTGGGAGGAGGAGGATATAAGGAAAGGGTGTAGGAGGGTGAGTATAGTGGAATATTATATACTTATGTACGAAAACAGAAAAATGAGACCTATTGAAACTATTCCAGGAAATTGGGGAAGGGGTGATAAAGGAGAATGGTGGAGGGGGTGAATTCAGCTATGATATATTGTAAGAACTTTTGTAAATGTCACAATGTACCCTAATACAACAATAAATAAAGCAAAAAAATTTCAATTTATTGTCAAAATAATTTCTATTTATCACATAATTTCTTTTGACATATAATTCCTTCATATTTTACCCAAATCAATGGTTAAATTATAATTTGTATCTAATTTTAAGTAGCTGGCTAATGAGAGCATGTAACATAGGAAAAATACTGAATTTGTACCCAATATTAATTTCCAAACTTTTTTTTGAGTATAATTTAAGAACATCTGGGTTAAGCCGTGATGAAAACCAAATCTCTAACATATAAGGTCATACGCTTTAACAGTGAGATGCTAGCGTGGCCACAGAGGCATCATCTTTTAATCCACAGAGTACAGAAATCTTTGAGATTTTCAGGATTTCCCTTTCCCCACCTGGTAGAGGGTGGGTAGATGGCGTCATACTTGTCTCTTGTGTTTGTAGTTAAAATGGCGTCTACTTGGGCAAAGGAACTTTAAACGCTGGCACACAAAGAATCCCATGCTCCCCACTGTACAAACTCTTAAAGGACAACCTAACTCCAAGAAAGGTAAGCACTATTGAAAATGCATCAACATTACAGAGGCCCAGGTTGCAGAAGAGATGGCTTCTGACAGGCAGGTCTGGGCACAGCTGTTCTGAATCCTGAGCGGCCCAGGTGACCGCCCCCCTGAGCTCCTCACACCCGCTTCCCTTGGTGCTGATCCTCTTCCTTCTGGGTTCTCTTGGCCCTCACCCAGCACTGTGTCAAAAAAGTGTTCATGGTTCATACTACTCAGGACACTGTGACAAGATTCTCTCACAGACCCTGTCTTTAAAACGGAATTCATACACAGTTCCATCTCCTCCTCTGTGAAGTCACAAGGGGGAAATGGAGGATTAGCTTAAACAATGAGTAGCTTAAACAATGTCACATGGCTGGCTAAGTGGTCTCATGGGGATTCGAACCCCTAATGGCTTACTGTGTTGTCAGCATCCTTTCCAGTGCATCACTGCTTGTGACAGTGTGGTCCAGAGGGACAGTATGATCGCCCCACGTAACTCATTAGAAATGTAGACTCTCAGTTCTCACCTGGCCGGGGCAGGGGTGGGGGAAGGGGAGGCAGAACAGAATCTCTGGGATGAGCCTTGCCCCTAACTCTGATGCACCCCAAGTTCAAGAACCACAGTTCTGCTACGTGAGGATTCATTTCTGTTTGTTCACAAATTTAGAGGCAATGCAAAAGGAAGCCGAGAGCATGGATGGCTTGTTAGAGCCTTGAATATCTGCACCACGGTGCTCTAGAAGCCCTCCATTCTATGGCACAGTGTGTAGTCATTCAAAAACAATGTACAGAAAACTATATATTTGGCACAAATTTTCCCTTCCCTTTTAGGATTTCAGTACTAAGTTATGACCCCCCTCCCTGCCACCCTTCTAAAATTCTCAGCGCACCATCTTCCTTCTGCTACTCCTACCAGTGCCAGCCCTTGGCCCCAGATGCACTATGACCTGCTGCACCGGCAAAGAGGACGGACGGCAGGCTTGTGGCCACCAGAGGAGGGGCCACCGCTGGTTTCCATCCCCTCATTCAACAGCCACATGATGGCTGTAAGACCCCCGCGAGGCGAGGCCCAGCATGAGCAGAAATGGCCCTTGCCCTGGAGGGACTCATGAGAAAAGTACCTATACTAGGTCACATCCCAATGACCTCATTTATTATTATTATTATTATTATTATTTTATTCACATGTGCATACCCCACCCCCTTCCTCCCTCAGTTCCAGGCAGGTCCTGTTCTGCCTTTATCACTAATTTTGTTGAAGAAAAGAGACAAGCTTAATAAGGAAGACAAAGCGTTTTTGCTAGTTGAATTGAGGATAGCTATCCAGAAATATTCCTAGCATTGCTTTTGTGTACACGTGTTATGACCCATGTTGGTTCATCTCTAACTGATCTTTACCGTGGTTACTGATCCCCTTCTCATGATAACCTCTGTCGCTTTAAGGTTTCTGCATTACTTCCTCTGGAGTTGGGGCATCAAACACTTTCATGTTTTGAGTTTTCTACCTACTTCTGTATCACCCAAATGTGCTCTCCCCTTATCATGTGATCCAAGTCCAACCACATTGCTGCATTTGCCCTAGATCTAAAGTCCGCATATGAGGGAGAACATATGATTTTTGGTCTTCTGAGCTTGGCTGACCTTACTCAGAATGATGTTCTCTAGTTCCATCCATTTACCTGCAAATGATAAGATTTCATTCTTCTTCAAGGCTGAGTAAAATTCCATTGTGTACAAGTACCAAATTTTCTTGATCCATTCATCAGTAGTGGGGCATCTTGGTTGATTCCATAACTTGGCTATTGTGAATAGCACCGCAATAAACATGGGTGTGCAGGTGCCTCTGGAGTAACCTGTGTTGTATTTCTTTGGGTATATCCCCAGGAGTGGGATTGCTGGAGCATATGGCAGGTCTATGTTTAGGTTTTTAAGGAGTCTCCAAATTTTTTTCCAGAGTAGTTGTACCAGCTTGCATTCCCACCAGCAGTGGATTAAGGTTTCTTTTTCCCAATGACCTCTTAAAGGAAGGACAGTAAGAGGCTCTGGAACAGCTGTGAGAAGACTGGCTACAACTCTTACCCATCAGAATTCTCTTTTCCCCAAATTTTTACTACCAACTCAGCCACAAACTGGCTATTGACATGAGGCCATATGACACCAGACTAAGTGTTTATTTGGAGCTGTTATTTTCCCTGTCCATTCATCAATCCCACGACACTTCTCTGAGTTCTGACTTTTTGTCCATCCTTATCATAGCTTTGAATTAGCTGTCACTGCATTCCACACAGTATGGAAAAGTGCAGAGCAAAAATCTATCATCTATCAAAACTTTCTCCCAATGTTGGCTTTGGTTGGAAGCTGCCTCTGACGTGTGTGGTGTCAGTCCTCTGCACGTGATGTACCCTAGGTACACATTCAGCTCCTGAATCAGCGGAGCTGTGGTCAGTGAAATGCAGGTGGAAGCTTTAGGAGCCAGCTGGGGACAGATCTAGACATAGAGTATCTCCACCACACACTTCTTCCCTGACAGTTGTCAGCCACAACTGAGATGGGGGCTGCTCTGTCAACCCCAGTCCTGAGTGATGGCAGTGATCAGAAGTCCTCCACCCGTCCCCCAAGGATGAGAATGAGGACCCTCAGCAGGAGGGTCTCAGCAGCTAAGCTGCTGAGATTTTATGACTGGTAACCGCTATTGCACAACCCAGTTCCTCTGAATTATTCAAGTATGTCCAAGTATTTTTTGAGAAGAGGAGAAATGTCAAGTCAGAGAAGAAGTCAATGTTCACACTGTACTTGTAGAAGTTAGACCTAGAACCAGCGACCTTTTTTATTTAACAGCCACTGTGGGCATCATTAGAGCAGCATTTATTTTCCCAACTGAAGAAAACTGAGGGCAAGAAAGAGGCAGTGACCAGGACAGGTCACTCTCCTTGTTTGAGGACTAGGCCAGATGGCCAGACTCTCAGCATGGTCCCCTCTGTGCAGCCTTTGAGGGTGCTGGAGGCCTGTGGCTGCTGGACCCACACCACTTCCTACACAGCCTTTTCTGACGAAATGTATTCTCTCTATTAAGTCACACAGGAAAAATGTCCTCTAGATTATTTCGGCAGTTATAAACTGTCAGGAACCAGGATGACTACAGATGGTCTTTGGAAAGTGAGGAATTCTTACAGAACTGTTCTAGAAAATTTATAAGCAGTCAAGCATGTCTCCGCAGGCATTTAAAAATGAAATTGATACCATAAAGGCCAGATACTCAGAAGCATTTACGAAAAAGAAAAGCCTTTAGCCAAGGATAACACAATTTACGAGGAAAATAATTCAAATATAAAAACTATCCAATTGTTACGGTTGAGGAAGGAATTAAATGAGTGGAACAGTAGCACAGATGACTAGCAATAATACTCTAGGAGTAAAAAAATAATCACTTTTCAAAAATAAAATCAAGGCTATCTTCTTAATGATAAAGATACAGTTTCTAGAACTCTCCATGCTGTTGGTGTTCTCATCGCCAAGTAAGCAAGAAGCGAGTGTTTTAAAGTGGTTTAGAAGCTAATGCTCACTCCATGTTCTGAGGTGGTCATTGTTTCTGTGCAGAACACATGGGAAGTGAAGTTCACTCACACAGCCTGTCTGTGAGTGCACACATGGACACAAGTGCACTCAAAACACTGCTCTTCTCACAAAGAAACCTGAAACCCTGCAGTTAGCCGGAGAGAAGGCATGGTGGTGCATGCCTATAATCACAGCCACATGGGAGGCAGAGGTAGGAGGATTGTAGCCAAGACAGGCCTGGGCAAAAGTGAGAGACCCTATCTGAGAAATAACTAAAAGCAAAAATGCCTGGGTGTGTAGTTCAAGCAGCAGAGCGCATGCCCAGCAAGGGTGAGGCTGAGCTCCATCCCCAGTACCAACAACCAGCACCCCACTACCGCCACAACGGAAAGCAGCAAAGGGACAGCTTGTCCTTCAGGTCCAGCCTCTGTGACTGTGGCACAGTCACTACCCAGGACTACTAGCGCTCCCTAAAAAACTATAACTAGCCAAGAAGGGACCTTCAGAAACAGGTCCCCATGTCTACTGGGGCACATCCTGCAGACTCAGGGCCACCTCTGAGGTAGGACCAGCTCCCATGTTGGAGGGGTCTGGCCTTGTAGCTCTGTCTCAAAGTCCTAGAAAGGACAATGATGAGTTCACAGAGCATAAATTAAACACAGGGAGCTCATCACAGCAGCCAAGAGGAAGAGGTCCGTGTTTTCAAAAAGCAATTCCATGCAAGTGCTGTTTTTCAGTGACAGCTCTTCTGCGATAACATCTCAGCATTCCTTGCTAGAGGTAGAAGCGTTGGTTTGTGGATTTCCCAAACTGAAATAAAAATCAGGCACACCCTCAGTTAGGCTGGAGACAGGGTTCAGCACATCTTAGCGTGGAACTTGAACACAAGCAGGAATCGCTGCTGAGCTCGGCCCGTCCAGGAGACAACACTGGCTGCCTCACTGTAAAGGTGGCCGGGGAAGGCACTCTGGGCACAGGGCATGAGCCTGGCAGCAAAGGTGAACAGTTCACCTTCTGCAAGGCCACCTCTCCCCTCCTGTGACCTCGTCCCTTTTGTGGGAAATTTTCCGCAGTGAGGATAAATCAAGGTGTACATTCTGAAGACTTTGCTTGATATTTTCTCTGTTTCCCCACTTAGGCTTGACAGGAGGCCCTTTTGGAGTTTCTGCCATCTCTGAAGGTACTTCTAGTAACCCAAGGCTAAAACTCAACCTACCGCCCAGCTTCTGAGGGAGGTTGAGCAACAGCAGGACGGAGCAGTATGGTCAAGCGCTACTGCAGGCATTCCTACGAATTCAGGTATCCTTTATTTTGCTATTAGTAACTATTTACGCTTTTATGAAGTAAAACTCAGATGTTGTTTCATCAGGACATACCGCATAAACATGTAGTAAGTGTTGGTGTCCCCTCCAGCCCACATTCAGTGGCCAACCAAGGTTCTCGGCTGAAGCTGGAGTAGGGGCGTGGGCCATGTTCATGTTCAGATCTCTACACACTCAAGTCAAAAAGGACCTGTCAATGTACTGGGCCACCTTCCCAACACAAGGGTTGGGAACAGTAACTGCATTCTCAGTCGTGATAGGTGACACTGTCACAGTTGCTGGATTGCAGTGTCATAACTTTCCTTATGGCATACCTGAATCAGGTAACACCAAGCCTTGACATAGTGAGTGACCTACTGAGATTACCAGAGGAGTCCAACCTTCATTCTGGATGAAAATTCTACAATTTGGGCTTGTCTGTGAACTTCAAAACCAATATTAAAATTTTAAATCAATGGTGAAATACCTTAAAATACAGTAAGATAATGGGTTTTTTTTTAACTAATTACATTACAAGGGCTTAAGAACATATCTACCCCCTTTTCTTCTAAAAATTCTTGTATTTTGCTCCTTTGTGTGAATTACATAACGACAACACAAGGACATTTACTTCCTTAATGACTCTTTAATAACACGCTGGGTTAATGGTTTCTTTGCCGAAGTCAGGCGCTGGCTGAGGCCTGTCCTTGTGGATGATTTAACCTAATTTAACCATCATTTGGTGAAGACTCTTGTGTGTTGGACATATGCCTAAATAAAGAAACTAATGACACAGACATCAGGAAGTCTGGTCTCATGGAAGAAAAAAACAAACATCCAAAATACTATTTGATGAACACTGCATCTGTGTTATGCAGAGTGCTCTGTATTGGGAAGACTAATTCGGAGGTGGCAGTCCACAAAGGGAGTTCGCGAAAAGACAAGGAGGAGAAGAAGGTGGCGATGAATGGCACGTTCCAGGCGGAGGCAAGCACACGGGGAAAGGCAGGAAGGAGTGACAGAACGACAGGCGTATGGCTCACAGTAACAACGAATCACCCATGCTGCTTTGAGATTTGGAAGTACATGGAAGGAAGTGGTAAAGGCATTTGTCTTCTGCTAGTAATTCCTAACTTGGGCAAAGCACTACTACAGAATTTACAATTAATTCTCAACTTCCAACCATAGACAAAAGCAAAAGTATACTGAGCCCAGCGCCTGAATCTGCTCCACCCGCTTATGCTAAAGGTACACTTTGTTCATTTCTTACTTGTGTATGCTACCTCCCCTGAACTTGCCTAAATGGAAATGAGTTTGTCCCATGCTGGAAACACCCGGAAATCAGTTCTCTGGTGGTGAACGTGAAAGGAATTAATGCCGATTGTAGCTGGACTTCTCTTCAGTAAAGAGAAACTGCCTCTCATAACTTCCGCCTGGCGGACAGTCAAAGCCACTTTATCACAGTGAAGATGTAAAAATAGGGACTTCTTTACAGTTTCATGTGAACTCTTTGTAAAATTTTACACACTCCTTTTTAGTCTTTCATTAGAGATGCATGAATGATGGTTTTCAAAACAATTTACAGGAACCTAGACTCTTGCCAGCATCCTAGGAAAACAAACTTCACAAGTTTGGTCCAAAATTACAGAATGGACCTCACCCACAGCAGCCCCAAGACAGCTGTGTCATGGCCATGCGCCCTCCCTGCATTCTTAGAAGACTGTTTCTGCCATTTCTCCACCTCTGCATGGCACGTACCACACAGATATTGCCACCGTCACCAGAACACTGGAAAGTCTTGGCGTCCTGCTCACGGTTCTCCTTGAGCCCTGCGGCTGTGGCACTTTCACCTTGTAGAAGAATGTTTGCTCCCAGCTGCATCCTGGGCCTCCTCCTGTCTGGTCCATGGGAGGGCCAACGTGAAGGCCTACTAACCAAACTCAGTCATATGTAGGCTTCATTCATGCCTCAAGGTGTCATAAATTTGAATTTTAAAGTTGAGATATTTCATAATGCCATAAATTTGAATTTAAACATCAGGATAGTTCAGGCTGCTCTCCAGTGTTTTGCTTGAAACATTGAACCTCTGGGAGGTGGGGGGGTGGAGCACAAAGCCTACCGGCTGCAGCTGAGCAGCACATGCCCCCAGTCTGCTGCTCCCAGCCCCGAGGGGCTGAAAAGTCCCACTCGTCATCATCATCGTAGAGTGCCACCATTCCTCCACTAGCTCAGATCTCACACACCTGAGTTGGCGAGTCAAGGGTAGATGCCATCTCTTCCTCATCTCACCCTTACCACTGTGACGTGGGCAGTAACTACCTCAGTCATTCATTCACCATCTGTTTCCTGAGCACCTACTACATGTTGTAAGTTACACCAGGGGCTGAAGGCAAATGAGCTGTGGGCTGGCTCTGTGTGTGTCAGATAAGTCCGTCATCACTGCTAAGCTCCTGACCACAGTCTACAGAAGGAGCCCCAAACTGGTGCAAACTCTGCTGGCCCTGCCCAAAACTCCTGCAGTCACCCTCCTTAGCACCCCAGAGAGTGCTGCGCTCTCATTCTCCCTCTAAAATTCCATGGAAACACTCAAAGAGTTGTCTTAAACCCTGTGTGCCTCGAGTCTTTGCCAACACCTGAGCACCAGTGGATAACTGATTTAGTCAAGTGCCAACGTTTTAGGACCAGCAAAAGGATGCCCTCAGCCACCTCTGAGGGGCTACTAGGAAACCTCCCCTTTGGGTTTCCTGTCTGCGTAACGCAGTGAGGAGCACTCAGCAAACAACAAAAGCAGACCCGTTTCTTGTGAGCAGTCAGTGGCTGCACTGAAGAGACCATGAGGAGAAGACTCCACATCGGGAAACAGGCAAGAACAGGAGCCACAGCCCAGCCCGAAGCCCTCAAGGGCACCCTGGTTCCCTCTGTGCCTGCAACCTCAAAACCAGGCTCTTGTGTACACATGGCTTTTAGTGTCCCCCTCTTTTGTCCTCCCTGTCCCTTAAAACATTACCCAGCCACCAAAGTGACTTCCTCTTAATCTGACCTGAGTGCTGTCCCCGAAGGTCCATGACCTCCTGGTAGGACAGGAAGTATCCTAAACTGCATGCTTGCCCTGGCCAGAAGCAGCTGAGGGGACATACACAGGGGGCCATGTGGACTTCGTCAATTCCCATGGATCCAGGAATAAAACGCAAGTCTCTCAGCTCAGCGACCAAGACACTCCGCAGCCTGACACCACCATCCTTTCCAGGTAAGGGCGGATGGACCTGGACTGAAGGAGGGTAATTTGCTGACAGGGAAAAGGTGCTTGGAGTCAGTGACATTGATTTACAAAAAATACACAGTCTAGTATTTCTGAACATGCCACAGAATTAACAGAAAGAACGCATTAATGAAAAGATGACTTTATCTATAGATTTTTTTTTCCTTTGGCAGTACTGGGTTTGTGCTTGTACTTGAGCCATGTCTCTAGCCCTTTTTGCTTTAATTTTCAGGTCAGGTCTTGCTTTTTTAATAACAAGGTCTGGACTCAGGTTGCAATCCTATCTATCCCATATTGCTAGAATTACAGACATGAGCCACCACATCTAGCTTTTTGGTTGCGATGGGGTCCCACTAACTTTTAGGCTGGCTGGCCTCAAACCTCAACCATCCCAATCTCCACCTTCTGAGTGGCTGGGATTATAAAGGTGAACCACCACATTTGGCCCCTACTCTGATTTTTTTTTTAAAGGGATTTCTTTTAAAGGTAAAAGAAGACAACATGGCACTTGAAAACCATGACAGGAGAAGGAAGTGCTACACATTATAGTCACAGCCAACCAGAGGAGCCTGACTCCAAATTTGGCAAGGAATTAGACAGCCTATCTAATTTACCCCCTGGGAAACCTAGAGCCTGAGGACACGAGCTGCCCCAGAAGGAAGTCGGACCAAAACAAGGACTATGATTTGAAAGAAGGCCCAGTGACTGCCTGGATGGCCTCCCCATGGTCCAGGAGCCTGTCCTCTGCCCTTTGAGAACTCCACAGGCCAACTCCAGGGAGGGGAGCTCAAGAGCAGCTGAAGCCAGGAAAGCAGGGTGACCATGGATGATGTGGACTTAGACACGTTCACCCCAACCAGCATCTGACCGTGGGCAGCCAGGCTGTTCCCTGGAGGCAGGCAATTGGAAGAAGCTGACCTCAGGGGCAACTTGCCCAAATGTGAAGTCTGAAGTCAAGTTTGTGTATAGATTTTCCCATACACAGGGATCAGAGCTGACAAACTGCTGAGAATGGGGTCTGACTCACCAGTGTCTGCCAGGAAAACTGGAATTTTTTTTTTTTGTAATAAATTGTAATTTGTTCTATTTCCCTACTCCAAAGTCCCATGGTGCTCCAGGGAGAACTCACAAATAAGTAACAAAACACAAATTTCTCAGCAGGACATTAAAGGCATTTCACACTCAGACACCTTCCTCCTTTCCATTTCCTTCACAAGAGCCCTGGGGTCACGCCGACCCCAGACCCAGGTCTAGCTCTCCTGAGCTGTGTGTTGGGGACCAACTACGTCAACATTAAGAGAAAGAGCCAGGTGCCAGTGGCTCCTGCCTGTAATCCCAGCTACTCAGGAGGCAGAGATCAGGAGGATCACAGTTCAAAGCCAGTTCTCGAGAGCCTATCTCAAAAAAAAAAAAACACAAAAATGGGCTGGTGGAGAGGCTCAAGTGGTAGAGCACCCTCCTACCCTCCTATCAAGTGTGAGTCTCTGAGTTCAAGCCCCAGTGCTGCCCAAAGCAGAAAGAAAAGGCAGAGTAATGGGTAGGTTTAACACACCAGCGGCCCTAAACTGTGACCCCGTAAACAAGCACAATGTGGGATGTGGGATGTGGGATCCCCTTTGTAAGATGCCCCAGCAGCAGCTAGTCTATACCGACATGTACACACTGGTGACCAGGGACTGACATGAAGTGACCGAGGAACTGCAGGAGACTCTTGCAATGTTTTGTGTTTGAGTGCAATGGGTAAAAACTCATTGGAGGGCACAGGGAAAATCTGCATGTCTTGTTACATGTAAATTACACTTCAATTAAAAACAGACAGAGAAAAATAACAATAAACTGTTTTAATGAGATGTGATTTAAGAGTCAATAAAGAATATGCTTTTATAATTCCATTAAATAACTGCTGGCTGATAATTACTTCACAATGGTATGGAGTTTTATATTAAAATGCATTTTTCCCAAAAAATGTCAATTATTATAAAAATAGGAATAAAAACACTTCAAATTTACCACCTAATACAAACGCTATTAACATGTGCCCTATTGACTTTCATATGTGTGTATGTACACACACATCGTATATTACCTAAATACACACATGCTTTCTTCTGAACGGAACTCGCGCTTGCTAGGCAGGCGTTATACCACTTCAGCCATGCCGCCCATCTTTTTGCTTTTACTTATCTTTCAAATAGTCCTGAGTAGGGATCTCTGTGACTGAGCTCCTCCTACCTCTTATCTATACTTCTCATGTAGCCAGGATTACAGACGTGTACCACCACTCCTGGCTTGTTTTTGAGATAGGGTTTCACAAACTTTTTGCGGGGAGGGAGCAGGGGACTTGGGCCAGCATCGAATCACAGTCCTTTTATGTCTGCTTTCCGAGTAGCTGCAATTATAGCTGTGAACCACTATACCCAGCCTCTACTTTCATAAATTTTTCTCTGTATGGATTTTTTTAAAATTCAAACATACAGAAAGGAAAAATTAAGAATTAGGAGAACAGTAAAGAATTAAAACTTAAATTTCTAATTAATTTATAAGTCATAGCTACCAGACATCATCTAGAAGTAAGTATATTTAGGACTCTGTTTATGTAAAGTCCTTCCTAAGATGTAAGGAGAAAACAAAAGGTGCCACGTGGCCTGGTGCCGATCCACACAATATACGAGCATCTCTGGCTATGCCAGGCTTGTCACTGAACACTTCTGGTTTCTCTTCATCTGTGCTGAACAGGAGCAGTGCAAAACTAATTTCTCCTGATCATGTCTGAATTTTTAGCATGTGTGTTTGTGTATGTATTTTTAGCTAATATGTGTACCAATGCACACTCATTTATAAAATGGTTATGCTAAATTTATTTATTAACTTGAAAAGACCTCAATGGACATGTCATAAAGTAAGGGACTATTCTAAATAGCGGGAAGCTGAGGGATCCAGACACGAGGATGGGAACACTTCACAACAGAGAAGTTAAGAAACCTGCGTCAGGTCGCACAGCTAAGGAATAGTAATGGGGCTTTCCTTCCACACACCACACCGCAGCAATACGGCACGAGGTCACCAAATGTCAAATTCATGAACATAACGTTCAACACTAAAGCATCTAATAAAATAATAAACAATTTACTTTAAAACTAAGCCAACAAATCAACAGAGACTTTTTATACCTACCATCGTTTTCTTTTGTTTCACTCTGATGAAAATTAATGTACAGGCTTTATTTTTATTAAGCTTTGATAGTTCTGTAATAAATTGGTCCATTTATTAATTTAAACCATAAGGCCAAGTGCATTTCTTCTCCCTTTACAAGGCCCTTTGTGTACATTAGTAACAGAACTTTGAGAAAATACCCAGTGCTGCTCTTCCTGTGAGAACTGAGCTTTCTCCATGATATCTGCCTTCTTTTCACACTGGTTTAAAGCATTCAAATTATTTTTATGTGAAGTGGTTTCCTTACAAGTAAGTTTATGAGAAAGAAGAAAATGACCCATTATCTCATCCTAATTAAGGATCAGAGGGATTAAGAATCTCTTAGGAGTGCTCCCCCACACAAGGAGCTAGCAATTCTCCCACAAGAAGAAAGTACACACTGTCATTTTTTTAGTTTAAACTAAATTTAACCCCAAATCACGGTGAACTTTGGGGAAGGAGTTGTCATGTTCCCGAAAACAAATCCTTCCATTAAAAACAGACAAGGACTCCACTCACGTTTCTCTAATGAAAACTCTCACACCAAAACAACACAAAGAAAACATTAACATTCCAGAACTGCAATAACAAACTGTTGGGGTGACAAAGCGCTCCACAGTAGCTCACTGCAATGTCTCCCATTCTTAGACTGGAAGTCTCTTCTGCTGAACGGAAGCAGAATTCTGGTTTTGCCAGGCAAATATGGAGAACCTGAGAGAGAAGGAGAGAACTTCCCTGGATACACAGGGAGCTGGAGAGCCCGTGGAAATAAGACGGAGCTGCTTTGTAGGGTACCCTGGTCACACCCACAGGCAGGGGACAAGGAGATGATATGGGGCAGGCACTGGCTAACAAGAGAAGCAGAGCCCAAATGAATTGTTCTTAAAAAGCAAGCAGAACCTGCAGACCAAAGCAGAGGTGAGGCCCCTCCTCACACGTCAGGATGGCTACTACAAAAGACATAACAGACACGGGGGCTGGCCAGCACATGGAGCAAAGGGGACACTGCACACTGCTGGCCATGATGGGAAACTGAAAACCGAGCCACTGCAGGCCCCCGCAACCTCGTTCCTGCTGTGTGCCTGAAGGAAGAGGTCTGGAGGAGGTGGACACGCCCCAGCATTGCTCTCGGCAGCCACTGTCCACTGTCCCCTGTCCACTGTCAGAGGTAAGGAAAATGAAGTGTGGGGCACATACAAGGACTTCTCAAGTCTTACGAGGAGGAGCAAATCTTGCAATGTGACAAGTCAGAAGACCCTTATGCTAAGTGAAACAGCCTAGCCAGAGAGGACAGGTGGTGGGTGACCCCTTATGAGGCACTGAAATTACCAAACTCGCAGAAGCAGAGGGAGCCCAGCCATGGCCTCCTCCGTGAGGAGTTGTAAGCAGCGGGTTACAGAGTTTCTGTAAAGCAGGAGGCGTATGTCTCAGATCCATGCCTCACAGTACCTGCAGATCTGCCATGAAACAAACAGTTCATCTACAGCTGACAACAGAGAAGCACGTACCTGTGACCCAGCACCAGGAGGCAGAGGCAGGGATCGCCAGTTCCAGGCCAGTCTCGGCTCTCTAGTGAGGTCCTGCCTCAAAAAACAAAAATCTATTACAACAGTAGATTTCATGTTAAGTGTTCTCACAATGTAAGAAAAAAAGTTAACAAGTAGAAACAAATTGAATATCCTCAGATAATTCAGGAAAAAATACTGTAAGGTGACAGAGGAGGGATATCCAAAAATGTAGAGAAGAAAACCAGCGGAACAGGAGGCTCGGCCAGCAGCCATAGAGGAGGAACGAGACAAAGGACAGAAAACGATGGGAATTCTCAAAGTAGCAATGTCAAGGAAAAGAATCTGTGAAGGATTTGCACATGTGAAGGGAGACTTACAGTGACAAGTGGCAGTGGTACAGTACACACGTTAGGCGTTAGGTATTGATAACATAAGCCCCAGCATCCACACCCTCAGAACAATGAAAGCCATGCATTTGGAAGCACAGCAGGTGGACCAGGAACCCTCCCCAAGCCTCTCCTCCCCAAGGTCCCCCTGCAGGCAGGTCACCGTCACTGGGCCGAGTCCGCAGGCTCCAGCCCTGTGTGACTCTGTACTTTTCCTGCCCTGGGAACGGAGTACTAGGAGTTGGCGCAATGGAACGATCACTGCCTTGCATGTGACAGGCGACAAGTACGTGACGTACCACAGACACTTGCGGTTTGCACTGTTCCTTCCTATGCTGTCCCGTAGTCTAGGGCAGCTGTGTGCGCCAATCATCTTCCTCCACACCAGCATGTGTGTGATTCAATTCCTCTGCCCCTCAGACATTCTTGCATGTCCGTGGTCTTCACCTCCCCACCCCGTCTCCCCTGTGTTTTCTCTGCTTGTGAAAGGGCTTTACTGGCCGAATGGATGCAGCCTTTGAGGAGGTCAAGTAGAGCAGGGAGGGAGAGAAGAAAAAGAGGACAATAGTGTAGGCAACCATGCAAGCAGGACAGGTGGGGAGGGACACTGGACTACAAGCCAACCAAGTCTTGGCTACTGTCTGGCTGCAGTGGGGACAAGTCGAGGACAACTCTGGCTCCCAGCATAGGCAAAGGGATGAGTGAGAAGAACCCATCAAGACAGATCATGGCTTGTTTAAACTATCAAGACTGCTAGCAATGTTTACAACAACTGCCTGGAGTCAATGTCATGATTACAAGAGATTCATGGGCTTGGACACAGAGAGGCCACCTCCACCAGTATGGATGAGCGTAGGAGATTCCACCGTGTTCTCTCAGGCCTCAGGTGACTCACCTGGGAGGAGAAGGTAAAGGAACCAGGGAAGACTAACATACCAGGAGGCTGTGAGCTCCCAAAAATCTACCTTTCAGAAAAATCTTCAAATCCAGAAACATCTGGGAAACGTGAACATCTGGCTCCACTAGGAAAAGTGAAGAAAGACAGGCTCACTGCCTCAGACCCTCACGGGACCCTTTGGATTCTGCTTACCGCAATCCCCAATTCCTCACAAGCCACAGACAACAAAAGGCAAAACCATTAGCAAGCGGGAAGACCCACTGCGGGTGGGGACTGCTGCAGACCACATGACGCTTAGAGTCTGACCAAGAAGCAAGAACTCCCCGTCAGCACAGCATTCAATGCTTCAGGTAAAGACAGCCATGCTGAGTCACCAGGGAAAATCCAATTATATTAAGGATCCTTTGATACAAAACACAGAAAGGAAACAATGTACAAAGCACATATTTTAGAAAATTTCCCATCGAAATGGCTATATTAATAAGACCTTAGTCCTTGATGGTATAAGATTCAGTTACCTGAAAACTAACTTATGATCAGTTGCTGGGAAAACGCTCATATTCTGGAATCAAGCTGAGTGGGGTGCTACCAAATATGATCCTTGACTGCAAGTGAATGGGTCCAGTGTGAACAAAAGGTGACTTAATCTCTAGACAGGTGACTTCACCTGAACCACAAAGTATTTTCTGGGAGTCCCTGCAATGAATCTCCTCATGCACAGTGCTAGGACCACAGGAGCATCTTTCTCTTTTCTTCTCTCCTCCTTCGTTTTTCAGATGCAGGAATATTTGATAGACTTTACTAGCTGAGAGTGTCCAAAATCCAAAAGCTTTCATATTAAGGATGACCAACCTATGGATTTAAAATACTAAGGTCAGACTGGGGGGGTGGCTCAATTGGTAGAGCACTTGCCTAGTAAACATGAGGCCCTGATGAATGAACAAGTGAATGATAGACAGACAGAAAGAAGGGAGGTGGAAAGAGAGAAAGAAAAGAGGGAGGGAAGGGAGGGACAGAAAGAGAAAGACAGAAAGAAGGGAGGGAGGAAAGAAAAAAAGAAAAGATGGAGTGAGGAAGGAAGGAAGGGACAGAAGGGGGGGAGAGAGAGGGAGAAAAAGAGAGAGAGAGAGAAAGAAAGGGAAAAAGGAGGGAGGGAGGGAGGGAGGGAGGAAGGGA
This sequence comes from Castor canadensis, assembly GCF_047511655.1. Taxonomy (NCBI): domain Eukaryota; kingdom Metazoa; phylum Chordata; class Mammalia; order Rodentia; family Castoridae; genus Castor; species Castor canadensis. The sequence continues at coordinate 1,989,998 of NC_133391.1, read as the reverse complement.
GGAAGGAAGGAAGAAGGAAGGAAGGAAGGAAGGAGAAAGACAGATCTATAACACATTACAATGTTCAGGTGAGCACCCTAAGTAGAATAAAAACATTGCTTTGTCAAGAAAAAACTCTCCCACTTGTGACCTTCACAAATGTTGTTACCCAAGCGGAAGCAGCAAAAACCAATACTGGAATTAATTCAATCATCTCCACCAAAGAGGAAGAAACAGGATGGATGACACCAAGTAACGAATGCGTAACATCACTTACCCGTGACTATCTAGGACAGGCTTAGGCAATGGCACAAACGTACTTACTTTAACTCGCAGTATCTTCTAACCAACCTATGTTGGATATATTCAGAAAATGGCTGGGAACATTAGGGTCCCAATGAACAAGTCCAAAAGACACAGTAACTGGTCAAATTGCTAGTGGCTTCAACGCTTAAATTCAGTTTTTCAAATTTTAAGAAATTTTTTAAAATTTAAGTTCATCCTCAATTAAGCCTCCCCTTTTTATTTAAATAAAAACTAAATTTCTGTAACATTTCTCAGGACCCTTGAGTAAGGGAGGTCAAAATAATCATGAACATTTCAATATAAAACTAAGAGTAGCTAAGTGAGGTTAGCCTGGCCCAAAAGACCAAAAATCGTATGTTCTCCCTCATATGCGGACATTAGATCAAGGGCAAACACAACAAGGGGATTGGACTTTGAGCACATGATAAAGCGAGAGCACACAAGGGAGGGGTGAGGATAGGTAAGACAGCAAAAAACTAGATAGAATTTGTTGCCCTCAATGCAGAGAAACTAAAGCAGATACCTTAAAGCAACTGAGGCCAACAGGAGAAGGGGACCAGGAACTAGAGAAAAGGTTAGATCAAGAAGAACTAACCTAGAAGGTAACACACATGCACAGGAAATTAATGTGAGTCAACTCCCTGTATAGCTATCCTTATCTCAACTAGCAAAAACCCTTGGTCCTTCCTATTATTGCTTATACTCTCTCTTCAACAAAATTAGAGATAAGGGCAAAACAGTTTCTGCTGGGTATCGAGGGGGTGGGGGGGAGAGGTAGGGGGCGGGGAGGGTGTAAGGGAGGGGTGGGGGGAAGGGGAGAGAAATGACCCAAACATTGTATGCACATATGAATAAAAAAAATGAAATAAAAAAAAAAACTAAGAGTAGGACAGGTGTGGTGGCTCACCCTTGTAATCCCAGCTACTCAGGAGGTGAAGACAGAGGATCACAGTTCTAGGCCAGGCAAAATGGTCACAAGACCCAATCACAGCCAATCAAAGCTGGGCATGGTGCCTATCACCTCAGCTACTAAGGAAGCCCAGACAGGAGGTTCATATTCCATGCCAGCTCAGGCATAAATGTGAGACCCTATGCAAAAACTAAAGCAAAAAGGGCTGGGGCCATGGCTTAAGTGGTAGGGCACCTGCCCAGCAAATGCAAGACCCTGAGTTCAAACCCCAGCATCACCTCAAAAAACAACCAAGAGTACATGTTTACAGTAAGCACTAATGCAGGGCACTGATTAAGATCAATATAAATAGAGGCCCCAAGTCATCTAGGTATAAATATAAGCTTATCAAACGATTCACATTTTACATCAGCTGAAGTGGAATCTTCTTAGAGGCTCAAATAACCCAGTCACTGACATGAGGTAGAATCGCTGTTATGACATTCTAAAGCCTCCTGCCACAAGCCAGTGGCATCATTTCCAAATTAATGAAGGTTCAACAGAGATTATAGAACAGGTTGTAAGAACATTTAGATTTGGTCTTCTGGATAGTTGTTGGCTGTGTTTATAAACAGCAGAGGGAGAACAAGGCAAAGTGTGAACTTTCAGAACACATGGTGTCTCACCATAGCCCATCGCCGCGCCTGTGTCCTCGGGAACACCGTCCTCTCCCTCATGCTCATCCTCCTCACAGACACCGACTACACCCCACTGTCCTCCCCCACCTCACCTGCACACAAACACAAAGCATGGCTTGTGAAATGCACACAACCATGCTGATTTTATCTAAGATGTCATCTTCAAAATCATGAGTCCTGGACTTATTTCCAGCTACAATCGCCCAAGAGTCTGGACTCCTTTGTGCAAATCCTACTCGAATTATCACCTGAGTGTCTATTCAGTGTCTAAATCCTAACATTCTCAAGACAACTGCACTTGAAGTTGTTTGGGAGTCATTTCAAACTCAGAGAAAATCTGCAGGCACTCAACGAAGAACTGAATCCCCTGAGCCCAGATTTACCTGTTGTTAACAAATGCCTGTCCCCAAGCAAGGACACTGACCTACACAACTGCAAAATAACACTCTGAAGCTAGAAATCAACATGACCGAGACACCACCAGTCCTCCCCACGGTCACCACGCTCATTTCTCCAGCTGAATTAATGATGCCTTCTCCCTTTTGGCTCCAGGGTCCACTTGTGGCCTGTCTTGCTGTGCCTGGCGTCTCTTCTGGTCTTTAAGGGCTTCTCTGTCTTCATGATGTTAACAACTGCAGCACACTCGGGCCCATCACGCTCCAGGATGTCCTCCACATTTCCTCACACGCAGCCTGGGGATGCCACAGAAATGGTGCTACTTCTCATCAAGAGGCATACAGTACTGACACAGCCCTCACTGGGAATGCCAGCCTTTATCACCTGCTCACCAATTTTCCCTCTGCAATTTACAGATATTTGAGGGGAAAAGACCCAAAACCACCCAAGTATTTTTTTCTCAACTACTCCCCATGTTATTATGTTAGCAAGCATTGGTGATACCTATCTGAATGGACCGTTACTAGAATGCTTGCCAAATGGTGACTGTCTATTGCTAACAGACACTTTGCTGTAAAGAATAAGTTTCCTTCTCTCATTTATTTAAATCTATAATGTATTTTGATGCTCAAATTGTCAAGATTGGCCCAGCAAGAGCCCCTGGAAGCTGGCTCCTCCAACTTTTTGACAGGTCCCATTAAAGTAAGTACTTCCTTATTTTTCACACAAATATATTTTCCAGGCTCTTTTCGTCCCTACCATGCAATCAGCCAGCCATTTCTTCAAGGAGCACTTGTTCCCCTTTCTGTACAGATGGAATTTACAAACCAGAGCCCAGGCCCTTGTGTGTTCATTGCTCCCGGGAGAGCATCTGCTCCAGGCTCTATGTGTGTATGTATGTGTGTGCAGGTGTGCACCCTGTGTTTGTATGCTCATGTCTGTGCATGCTCGTGTGTGTATGTGCATGTGTGAGAGTGTGTATGCACACACGCATGTGTTTCCCTTCCATCACTATCAATGTACACATACATCTCCAGCCTAAAAGCTCAAGGTCCTTCTAATCTTCCTCCTTTCTCTATTTATAAATACTTTATCCACCAATAATGGACCTAGTTCCTTTTATCTCAATGCAGTTACCAATCTGCTCAATCCCTTGTATGTAATCCATTTACTAACTATATTGGCTGCTTCCCTAGCCCTCCATCCCACTGTCCCCAACCCCCACATCTGTGGTGGTCCCTCTTCAGCTCCTGTCCTGCCACTGCCTCAAAAGAAAGGGGAGTGAGATATCAAGGAGCCATTAAAAAAAAAAAGGAGATCCTAACTTTCCACCCCAACCCTACTCTGTCCAAGACTTCACTTGGTAAATAACATGATTCACCCCACTGCTCAGATCAAAAGCCTAGGGTTTGCCTCTCCTGCTCAGATTCCACATCTAACCCATTGTCAAATCCTGTCTGCTCTACCTTCAGACTGTACCCCCAGTCTTGCCACTTCTCAGTCTCCAAGGTGAGAAGTCCAAGCCTTCATTGGTTACGCAGGCTGCTACAGAAGTCTGCTAAATTCTCTCCTGTATCATATGCTCTGTTCTCCAGACAGCAACCAGTGGTTTTAAAATAAAATCAAACAAGCTCACAGCCCCACCCTGCTCAAAATCCACAGGCTTCTCATATACCTACAACACAGTTCACATTCTGTACCAGGCCCTAAAAAGCCCCGGGACCATACTAGCCACTTCCACAACTACCTCAGCACCACCCATGCACTCCCAGGTGGCTGCCTTCCAGTTCTCTGACTCTCAGAGCTACAAAGTGGCACTCATTCCACCCCAGCAATCAGGTCTCAGCCAGAATGTCACCTCTCTAGAGAGGCCTTCACCACATCCCCACTGTCAGCTCTACTTTCAGAGCTGGTGTCATGGTCTTCACAGTGCCTAGCTCCACTGTGTTCACTGCTTACTGCCTGCCTCCCCTGCTCGAATGTGATTCTGACAGGAGCACCTTATTCCCCCTCACTTAACACAGGTGGACGCTCAGTAAGATTTGCTAAGTTGGCACGCTAACAGAAATGTGTATGTCACAAACTTTAATGGGAGAGCTTTATAATCATCGGTCCATATGCAGTCACTGTAACTGCTGAAATAGTGTTGGTGACCACGAGCAACACCAAGTGCAGACCACCCAACCACAGAAGTACCATTAGAAACAGGATTTATGTAATTACACAGTCCTGCAACTGCAGATGAGTTTAAAGCAAGTTAACTGACAGCTTGCTGTGTGAAAATTACAAAAACGCCAATAGAGAGAGGCTCAAGGAGAAAGCCTTTCTGAGCTGCCCAAATGATAAATATCCTCCTAACAATATACATCTATATCTGGAAGACATATAGAAGACTGAGAAATGCAGGCTCCAGTGGTCTGTATGTGCATGAGAATGAAAACCAAATCAAAGACCAACCATGGCTCTTTGCAGCTGTGAAAAAATGAAAAAGAAACAGAACCAGTGCAGAAATGAGACAGATTGATGGCACAAAGGAAAATTTGACAAAAATAAATGGGACTGCAGGAAACAATCATGATGGTGAAAAAGAGGAATGAAAATAACCATTTTATCCAGCATTCCCAAGCAAAGTGATAGAGGATAAGCAGAAGAACTAAAATGAAAATTCCACCCAATAACAACCTGCAGACAATGAGAATTAATACCTTCATATCCCTACCTATGCAAATTATATCCTGCAAAAGGGAGGACTCACAAAATTTCCATCTAAAAACAGTAACGAGACAGAAGTTATACCTAATTACAGGATGGAAAAACTGGTCTTAAATTTTTTCTCAAGCTGAGGTGTAGCTCAGTGGAGGAGAGCTTGCCAAACACACACAAGCCAGCCCTGGGTTCCATCCCCAACACCATCTCCACTCCCCCAAATTCTCCAGTTTACAGTGAAATAGGTATCATAGTAAAAATCCATGGTGACCCTAAAACAAATCCTATGAAGGCCAAAGTATGAAGTATTTGAGCACAAGGATATATTATCTCAATGCTGTCTATCTCCAACCCAAATTTTAAGTCCATGGTAAAATCTGAACTATATTTAAATGACAAAATTACATAGTACAAATTATTACATTAAAAGTGATTTTTTTAATTGGTCAGAGAATAGGAAGTTAGGGAATTCCAGACAGAAGAAATTTTTTATGAAGCTAATGAGACAGGAAATAGCAGGGCACCAGGGGAAGTCATTCAAGATCAAGTCTAAACATGGCTTCCAAGGTGACATCACCTGTCCAAAGCCATCCCTTCATTAGAAATGGGGCTCCACCTAAGAGAACAAAGTGCTCACAGGAGTCAGTTTTGACCTGACCAATGCCTGACAGAGGCCCTTGTAGCTATAAACACTTTTCCAGGGCAGCAGTGCCCCGAGACATTGCTGAGTCCAGTTCAGCTGTCAGCAATCGGCATCGCCTGCAGACTGTGAGAGGGTGGGTACGCCTTGCGCCACTACTGGCCAGAAGATATGACAGGGTGCTCCCAGGCACAGGGGAGTAAACCACCTTGTCTGTCTGATGGACACAGAGGGAGTTGGCAGAACGGGCTCCTGGCAGCTTGAGTCCACGGAGAGATGAGAGCTGCCCAAGGTGGTTACCCAGTGATTCCTCGCTCTGCAGCTCTCAGTCAACAGCTCGGAGGCCATCACTGCCCTGCATGGGGTGCTGGCTCCCAAGCCTCAAGTGCCTACCCTGCCACATGCAGACACGCTTGTGTGGTCCCTCGCTCTCCCGATGACTACTTCCTTCCCCTTCCTCAAATTCCCCTCTCTATCATCTCCGCTTTCAGCTTACCACCTTGCTCCTGTTTCTCTGAGAAAATGAAGAAGCCCTGTGCAAGCCCTCAGCTCCCCGCTACCCAGCCATGGTCTCCACACCTGCATCTTTGCCTTCCCTCCTGCCGCAGCTGCAGCTGGCTACATCATTGTCCCAGGCCAAAGCCTGCCTGTGAACACTCAATCAAGAACATGGCTCCTGACACTCACCCTGTCTCCTCCTGTTAACTTTCCCTTCCCACTGACTGCCCTCCTCGGCCTCCAACTCCCCCGCCACATGTTCACAGCCACCGTTGGAAGCCTCTCCTCCCGCCCCAGCCCCAGTTCCCCTCTTCCTCTTCACAACCAACTCCACACAAGAATTCTGCCTCCACAGTCTCCAGTGTCAGTCTGTCCACCACCTCCTGTATCCACTCCAGTGAGGTTTCCAGCGATCCCACGTCATCAAAGCTGTCCCTTAGCATCACCAGTGGCCCTGGTGGAGCCAGGCTCTGACCTCAGCTCCCTCAGACTGAGCATCAGTACCTTGAACTGCCCCTCCTTCTTCCTTTGGCTTCCAGGACACCCCATCTTCTGCTTCCTCCCAACACTAGGTCCCCTCAGCACCAGATCACTAGCCGTGGAGGTCCTGGTGTCCATTCAAAAGACCTCTTCCCTTCTCCACCTCTGCAATTTCATCCATTTACTCCTGTGGGCTGTAAGCTGTTTGGTAGACTGCAAACTCCCCATTTCTTTTGTCCCCTCTGGACCTCTAGAGCAACCCCAGATGCGTGCACACAGCTGCCTGACCCACAGCTTCACTTAGCTCTCTGACAGACACCTCAAAGTGAAAGTGCCTCACGCTAAGCTCTGGGCATTCAGTGTGCAGCCGCACAAGCTCTCAGGTCACAGCTGTCAGAGTCATCCTGGACGCCGTTCTTCCCATCCATTCCTTTAGGGGCACTTGTGTGCACACAGCCACACACACACTCGGTATCCAATCTGTCAAACTCAGTACCGAATCTAAACTTATCATTCCAATTGCCTCGTACTTGATCATACTGTGTGTGCCCACCATACTGTCCTCACCACAGCCATAGAGTCCCTCCCACCACTTCTACCTTGACTCAGAATCTGCCAGGGGTTTGTCTTCTCACTCTGGAAGGTCCTCCACAGTCTCGTGTCCCTGATCTCACCTCTCCTGTCTCAAACAATTAATGCTGCCGTTTCTTCTTTCTGAAAGTTCTCTCCCTACCTATTCACTTAGTTCACACACCCTTCTTTGCTGCAGGTCTGTGCAAATGTCATCTTCTTTGGCGGTATTTGTGGATGAATGAGTCACTGGCGACAAACACACCTGATGTGCCGACGCAGGCCAGGCACGTGAGCTTCTGAACCCTGTGATGGAACTGCAGGCCAGGGATGAGCATCTAGACTCAGAGGAGACACTGTAGACACCAAGTCCCACAGGGGCTGGACCCACAATCACATAAGTATTGGTGCTACGCAAGCAAAATGCCAACCCTATGCATAGCCATTTGGTGAAGGTGAAATTAGAACAAAGGCATTTAAGGCATTTAAGCTACCTGGTGGAATTTTGAAAAAATGTATCATCCCAATGACAAGATGGGACTGCTGCTTAAATGTAACCAGGCCGCACTGTTTGCTACTGGTCCCAGACAAAGTAAGAGCCATACTTAGGAGTAAACACTTAGAAACCTTTGTTTTTAAGGAGCAACACTGGCAGGTCTACTTCCTCCAGGTAACAGAAGGGAAGGGGAGGGGAGAAACTGGTCCTCCCACATGTAGTTTAAGGATTGTTACAACAAAGTAAAACTTTTTAGGGGCCAAAATACAAGCCTCGACTTGACACTGCTCCCTTCACATATGCAGGCAGAAAGCTTCCTGTCTTTCCGTCCATTCAAATGACTACTCAATTTTCTCTTCAAACCCACACCCATGGTGGATTATAAATTGAAGAGCGTGGTTTTTAAATTGGCAGCAATGACAGGTACACTTCCTCCGAGTGACTGCACTACAGGGTTTTCCGAGAGAGCAACAGCCCACCTCTGGTGCACGGATTCTACTGGACTCTTGTCGTGGAGGTGGCTGACTACAGGCTCCCCACCACAAGCCCCCACTCGGGGCTCTGTGTGTCATGGTGGCTTCTTATGGCATTGTCACCTCATCATCTGCTTACAGATCTGTCCTCTCTACTGGACTACAATAGCCAAGACAAGGCAGGTGCCAGGTCTGAAATGGTTTACCCCAATTCCTAGACTAGCTCCTGGTTCATAAGTCACTCAGCAAACACTGATGGGGCACATGGAAGATGAATGAGGTCATTTCATATGGGTGGGTGGTCTACAGCAATAGAAAATGTGGAAGCCTTGACTGGCAAGAGAGAGAAACTCACATTTCCTAAACCAGAGAATACAAGGCCATGGTAGAACCCTCAGTGTCCTCCAGGTGAATGACTGATAGAAACTCAGATTCTACCAATAGACAAAGCTGGTGGATTTCTGTGAGAGAAGGCAAAACAGCAAACAAAAACGTAAAATCCAATTGTTTATAACAACAAGCACGAGAGGTGGTTTCCTGAGAGGAAGGGTATTTGCACCAAGATATTCGTGGACACTCACTAAGCTCCTAGCTAAGCAAGGAGCAAGCCAGGGCAGGGGAGGGAGGTGAAGGTCAGTATGGCCTTATAACAGAACCGATTCCTGTCTAAGCTAAAGGTCCCTAGGTTTACTTTATTTTTATTTTCTAACTTGATTTACCAAAAAAAAAAAAAAAAAAAAGTTTACACTGCTGCAAATCAAAGTTTGGTTGCTGACAAGTGGTACAGTTTACTTAATATTTGATCATCTTGATTTTTGAGTTTTTATCTGGGAAGCCCTCTACCCTGGGAGGTGAGGAGTCCCAGACTGTCACCTGCATCCATCCTGGTGCACCGTGCCCACTGCACCATTGCAGATGCTGGGACAGAAATACACGTCACATTGCGTGGGGGAGAAGGTGGCGAAAGGTCAAAAAAGCCTCTATAGGAGTCTTTTGAACCTTGGAAAACCAGTATCCATCACCAGGCAGACGGCCAGGAGAAGAATCAGTTTCACTTGCCAGTGGGACATTAGTGAAGACCCCTGTGTGCTGAGCACTCTGCATGCTCTCGCTGGGCCCGTGGTCACTCTGTGTCTCACCCCACCCGACTGGGAGCTGTCTGCCAGCAAGAGATGCATGGCAGGGATCCAGGACCCAGCACACATCCCTGCACACTGAGAACATTCGAGACTGCTAATGGAGATAAAGATAAGCTTTCTCCTTTGGTGGCTCTCTAACAATTACATCATTCTGGTCAATCACAAATGATGTTTGTCAGATTTCATTCCTTCAAGTTTTGTCAAAAACACATAAAAATTGTCATTTCTAATTCAAATATGATACGCAGAATTTAATCTTGATCTACGTCACTTGTCTCATGATACAAACATTAAAGATTTACCAAATTGCCACTTCATATTAGATTACAAATTTGCCTCGAAGAAGGTTTTTATAAAACTATTACCCGAATCCTGTACGGTGTAATTAAATAAGTCAAACTAGCCCGTGGGGACCTCTTACTTCTAATGAAATTTTAGAGCCCAAGAGTGCCCGTAACCTTTACCGAAGTCATGTCCCAATGCTACTCTGAACTTAAACTAATCAGATCTCTGTGAATCAGATCACCTGTGAATCTCACCCCCACAAAGGATCAATATGGAAATCATTGTAAAACAATACCCTGCTTTTCAAAGGGTGCTGTGAGCCCCAGAGCTGGAGCTCTCCCAGTGCCTCAGGAGTAGACAGTATCTCCCTGCTTTTTCAACCAACCTGCTAGAAAATAAGATGTCTTTCAAAGGTCAGCCCAGGTGACCCCAGCATCGGTCACTGATTGAAGGAGCATCTCAGAGCTCCTCTATGAGCTGGCCCTGGTGGGGAAGGAGGGGCACCACACAGTGAAGATGGTTCCTGGACAAGGAGGGCCAAGTTCATTTTATGCCACATACACAAAAAATCATCTTCAAATCCATACAGGTGCGGGTGTACACACATATACAGATCTTCAGTAAGATGACTCAGTTTAGTGTAGACCATGTAGCCAAGACTCTGTCAAACTAATGATCTCTAAGAAAAGCCGCAGCATGGGATCCGTAAAGATTAGCACTGTTCTGCTTATGCTGCTGAGGACCTGGGTGATCTTGATAAAATAGCTTCTGAATTCCAAATTTTAGCTCTTCGTATTCAAATGGAAAAGGCATTTTTTTTCTCTACTGAATGTGCTCCAAAGACAATGGTTTGACAAGTGAGGAGCACGAAGTCCAGCACAGAAGGTGCGCTGTTCTTGGGCATCCTGGCATGAGGCCCACTGCACACTCTCACTGCAGGACGGCAGGGGCAATGGCAAGGGAGTTAGTAGAATGCTTGCTCAGAGCGCAGGCGCTGCAAGGACGAGCGTCTCAAGCCGGGCTGTGTCAGATCACCTCAGTGAGAGGGCGCTTCACGGTGATCACGCGGACCCCAGATCCCACGCCTCCACCCACTCCACTAGACGACTCTTCATGAAACACCCATTTCCCGTGTTACTCGCTCACTCCAAGACTTAATCTCCCACTTGAGAATTCCTATCTTCCTCCATGTCAAGGCTGACTTCCTTGTGCAACTGCAGACGCCAAGCAGTAACCACCCAGTAGAACCGCTTTGTGTCACAAGAAGACATGCGGACCAACCTGACAGCATGTTTGCTCCAGCTGGTCAAGTCTGTCCCTGCCTTCTGCAGCTCTTCAAAGTGCAAAGTGGACCTCCAAGACCCTCGGAGGCTTCTCCATCAGTAACTGTACTAAAAGTGCAGCACAAGTGTTTATTACACAGTCCCAAATACGTTTTGCCAGGTCGTGTATCTGGGTGTCAGGGGGCATCTGTACACGCATGGAAGAAGTATGCTGATGTGGATGAGAACAAATGGGCTTAAAGCACTAGCTAGGCAAAGTGGCCCCAGAAGAGGTCCTTAATCCTTGGAACCTATGAATATGTTGCTTTCCAAGACTAGAGACTTTACAAACAATACACAGAGATTATTTGGGATTTCCTGGGTGAGCCCAACCTAATCATGTGAGCTCTTACAGACACAGATGTGGCAGAGGAAGTGGGAAATTCCCTCAAGGGGATTCTAGCAGCTGTTGCTGGAGAGGGCCCTATGCTCTTCCAAGGAGTGCTACAGCCCAGAGAAGCAAAGAGCAGCCTGCAGCCACCAGAAGAGAGGCTCCAGCCCAAGGCCACAAGGGACTGAGTGAACTCAGCAACAGTTTCACCCCGCAGCCTCCAGGAAAGAGCAGACTGTCCTGTGGCACCTTGATTTTGACTTTGTGGGACTCTCACCAGTGAGCCATAGGGATCTGGACTTCTGACCTACAGAACTGTGAAAGAACAAACGAGTGTTGTCTTAAACTGCTAAATCCATGGGGATTTCTACAGCAGTAGTACGAAACTAATCTGCTCACGAATGTGGCCATGCCAGGTCAACCCAGAAAGTCACCAGGGCATAATGCAATTTTAGACATGCTACCCAAATACAGCGGTTACTAGATGCTGTGGAGAGCTGGTTAGATGAAAGATCAATGTGCACACAGAACCGGGATGAGGACTGATTAAATGTTTCCATGTCTATGAGGAAAGTCCAATAGCCAGACTGAATCTTAGAATAACTGAGCCACACAGAATAGAAACAGAGCATATGCTAAGACTATTTGCTCCCAATGCTTTTGATACCGAGCAAAAGGTTCATATAAAAACTTTCAGTGTGTTCAGGCAAAACATGTCCTTATGGTCCAATGATTTCTCTTGGACAGGATTAGGTGCACACTCTGCACCACAAAACAGCAAAGTGAGACAGCTGCATGCAGATCAACTGTGCACGCAGTTGTGTTACTAACACAACACCAACAAGATGACCTTTGCAGAGCTCAACAGAGCCACAGAAAACTGAGCAGGGTGTCCTTCACAAAGTGGACAAGTTGGTTGCAGATGAATCGATGGAATCAGATGCGGTTATGGAGAAACTGGGAAGAACACACCGAGTGGAACTAAGAACTTGTTGTTCAAGCCCCGAAAACACATTACAAAATCACCGTGCCAAAAGACAGCCAGATGTGAAAGCGATCCCCACAAGAAGGGCCTGGAGAACATGGTGGGGTCTGTACCTAGCATTTTTACTGCCTACCTTACACAGGACAAAAATATCAACAGCAATGACTGTGAATCTAATTTAAACAATCACAAATAACATTTTCCCCAAACGCACGTAACATGCTAAACGAAAAGGCCTCAGAAAATGAAACAACACATGTACAAATAAAATCACCCATAATCCAGAATCCAGAGGTAATTAATTACCAACTACTCCACTGCATGCTTTTCTGCTGTACGTGTAATGTCTACGTGCCAATATATGTATTCATATTTTTTATATAAAAATAGTATACTGCTAGCAAGTTTACCATTTTGAATGCTGGATTTGCTTTTGTAATCTGACAGAATTCTATTATATGGTTCTCTTAACAATAATTAACAATGACCTTTATTTGTGGACTTATAAGAAGATTCAAGATGGCTAATCTTTTCTATCTACTTTTATGCTCCTCTCTGGGTGTAATCAAAGTAAAACGAAAGTCTGGCTTCGTCATTCACTGGCTCTGGGATGGTGGACAGGTTAGTGATCTTGTGTGCTTGGTGTCTATAGCCCCTGTGACAGGTTCAAGAGCAGTGACCCAGATTGGTGATGTGTGTAAAATAATGCCCACAGCACAGCAAGCAGTATATGAAGTCACCCATCATTGCTATGTTACTACTGCCTACAAAACCCTCCAGAAGTGTAATTATTGAGTAGAAAAGTTCAGAGTTGACAAAATTTTAATTTGTATTAATTTTTTGTACAGAGTAAGCAGTACAAAAGTTATTCACCCTTGAAGAACGTATTCTGCTGCCCTGTACCAACACTAGCTATATTAAGTTCATACTATCTTCTAGACAGAAAACCCAAAAAACTATACACATAAACATCTGATTGAAACATTCTGAAAGATAAATTACATATTGACAAGCAAGGGCCTGAAACTGTAACTCAAGATGCCTCTTTACATACTTCTCGTAGGTTTCACTATCAAAAAGACATAGGGCCCAAAGTATACTAACCAAGTACCAAATCAATTAGCATTAGACCAAAAAAACATGTAGTCAATTGGCTAAACGTCATGGAACACCAGGCTGTGGGCATGGCTCATGTGGTAGAGAACCTGCCTAGCAGGCATGAACCCAAGCTCAAACACCAGCACCACCAAAAAAAAAAAACAACAACAAATCTTGTGATTTCAAGGAACTTGTTTGTGAAAAGAGTGGTGCGGACTCTTACTACTGACGACTGAGAAGACAGAACCATGGGAACTCTGCAGAGGCGCTGGACAAAGGGAACGGTTGGTGGCGTCACATCCATGTGAGGGATCCCGCAGCACAGGAAAGCTGATTGCTGTCCCAAGACTGGCGTGTACCCACTTGGACAGCTTGCAGCCACACACTCAAAATGATAATTACTCATCCTGACTCCAGGATGACAGGCTGAGCTCAGAGTCATGAAGGTGACACAAGCCTCACTCCCTAAGCTGTCCTGGGCTGTTTCCTGCAGAAGGAAAGCAGGCCAGGACCAGGGGCAAGCATCACCAGATGGAGAATGAGGAACACCGAACACTGCCTGGCTGCCTCTTCTGGAGCCACAGTGCCATCCTGTCTCCAAGGCTGAGCAGACGCCACACACGTGGGACTCAGGAGGAGACAGAGTGCACCATAGCCTCAGTGCTCCCAAGACCAGTGCTAGGGTACAACCCAGGCACTGTGCTCCTGCATTAACTCTAGGGCCATCCGATAGACACTGAAGACAGTGCTGCATTCTCAGGGAGCTCGGGAGTGGGTTCCTTCCAGAAATGGTCCCCAAGGGCAGTCACACATTTAGGAATGGCATTAATCATTTATGAATTACACAACAAAACTAGGGCTGTTTGTTGTAACTCTAATCCTATGAGGAGACACAATCAAAGGGAAACACCTTTCTGCCTTCTACCTCCCTCCAAAACAGTCAGGTTGTCCCCATCACAGAACTAACAGCAGTCTGATGGGACCCAGTATGGCGCTGTGCAGTTCCTTGAAGTGAGCACTTTTTTTCATGTTCCCCAAATTATGGGTAATGAAGTCTATTACAGTTAATGAATTCTTAGGAAAGTAAGTGCTGTTTTCTGAATGATTTTGTACCAATTTATTCAAAGAAAAAATCTCTACTACTGGATATCTCTCAAAATGCTAATTGTCAGTCAATAACCAGAGTTCTTTGCACTAGACTTTCATGAACTTTTCCAAATTACCACTCAAACAAACCCATAATAATTCATCCAAAAAACTCTTCCACTGTAGTTAATGTATTTTTAGCACTTGCTGAAAATACTGTTAGTAGTACCTTGAAACTGAATTCCTTCAGAGGTCATGGACACTCTAAAAATACTTCATTTAGGTATCAGGAGAGGTTTTCATAAAAGATTCAAAATCATTTCTTGAGATATAAAACAGACTTTTAAAGTAAAACACTTAAAAATTGATTGTTATGCTTTCAGTTTTTAGCCTTTGGCAAATAATATCAAATTATAAAGTAAGTGTCACTCAACAAGATGTGGCATACATGGCTTGTGTTCAAGGGGTTTTGTGTGTGTGTGTCCATGTATGAACAGAGTACATATACATACCACACATATAATTAGCATGTAGAATGATTAATCTTTAATTGTAATATGTCATAGGTGCGTACATGTGTGTACATGCTCTGTACGTGTAATACATATTAATTATACACACACACAAATGTCTTTTTTTTTGGAGATAAAGTCTCACTATGTAGCCCAGGCTGACCTTGAACTCATGACCCTCCTGCCTCAGCCTCCCACATGCTGGGATTATAGGCCTACACCACTGTGCCCAGCACAAATGTCAATTTTTAAAGCATATCAAAAAATGAGAAAATATCTCTTGATTAAAGAATAAAAGCTGTTCTAAATCTTTCTTACTTTTTTCAACTTTGTTCACTGAAGATTTAACACTTCAGCTCTCATCAGATAAATTGGACATATAAAACAATTAGTGGGGAAGTAACATTTGCAGAAAGTCCTAATTACACGACACGGGCATTTCCAAAGGTCAAAACTGAACTTTACTGCTAAGTCTCTTCTACGTAGTGAAGAATGTTTTCATTAGTTTTGTTTCAGTCTTCAAAGACTGTTGAAAATTAAGTGATTTACTTAGTACCACTGGGACTAAAAAGCAGAGAAAAAGACACAAGGCAAAACTTATGTCAACATTGCTCACTAGGCTAACTTCCTTCTGCAATTCTGAAATGATTTCCAATTTCGGAGACAAGAAAGCTCTGTTCTTTCAGAGGTAAAGTTTGGAGGAGAAAGTCTCTGGTATGTTTTAAGAGTACACTCTAGATGATAGAGGACACTCGATTTTATCAGAAACGCAGCTCTAGCCAGGCTTGGTGGCACATGTCCCACGCTTAGGAGATAAGGTCAACTTGGGATACATAGTGAGACCCTGTGTCAAAATAAATAAATAAATAAAAACATACCTCTATGTGTAAGTCATAGGGCATTTAGCCACACAGGGTCATTCTTCCGTGAAATTTTCATAAAGTGGTAAGCAGAATTTAAAGCCATGAGTCACACACAGTTTTATTCCTAACATCAAACACAGCTGCCACCAAAATACTCAAGGGCCTTATGCACACACACCTGTGCTGACTGAGGTCTAAGGATGCGAGTTTTGCAGAGTCCTGCTGGTCACAGGCGCCTCACTTTCTGAATGCAATCTAGACAACAGAAGAAAGGCTTTCCTACTTTTCCTAAAACACGGGACTCTTCGGAGCCTTGAATCAAGATGGCCACACAAGGATTACGAGTCAGTGCTGAGCCACAGCCCAACTCAGGTTCAAAAGGCTGTCCTGTCTGTAACAGCAGGATGAGGAGGAACTGCTCCTCTGGGTCTGTTTCCCTCGCCCATGGCCAACTCCTCCTCATGCTCCCTCCCCTCCACAGAGGGCACCACAGTGGCGCCAAAGGCACCTTCCAAGACTGATGCTTTACCTTGGGAAAACCTTACATTCAGTGTGAAAGGGCCTCGGAGTCACTTTTCTGAATAGCACTGGAATGTCCTTATTCTTACTATGCTTAAAATGCGTTTGTGTGTATAATATGTACTTGTATGTACACACATATAAGATGGAGAAGAAATTCCTATGCGTAGCCAATATCTACTCCTTCCTACCTCCTTCTTTCCTCTGAAGCAGAGCGACTATACTATAGCCCAGGGGCCTCAAACTCACTCCCTCCTGCCTCTGTCTCCCACATGATGAGACGGCAGGCTTGTGCCACCACACCAGGCTTATTTTTCTTTAAAATAATACAAGCCCTGGCTTTTTACTAGACACGTGCCATTTTCCTCAGCTCTCCCCCTTCCTGTGTACTGAAATGCAGAATGGGGGGCAGCATATCCATCCAGGACATGGAGGAGATGTGCCAGGGATGGCAGAGCCATGAGTTACACGCAACCTGAGTCCTAACACTGAGAACCTACCACCCCAAACACAGACCACTTACCTCTCTAAACCTGAGAAAGACAAACCTCTACCTTCTTAGAGCCGTGGGAATTTTCTGCCCAAAGCAACCCAAGTTAAACTAACTGATTTGTGAATTATCTACAAGTTTATTTGTGTTTTAACTATGTATTTTTGATGTTTCATTAACAAAATACAATCAGCACATAAAATCCTACCCAAGCAACAACAGAAGATTATCCAACGTTCTTCTTTTCTTTCTTTTTTTTTTTTTTTTTTTTTTGGCCATACTGGGGTTTGAACTCATGACTTCATGCTTGCTAGGCAGGCACTCTACCACTTGAGCCACCCATCAGCCCTCCAACATTCTACTTTTAAGATGCAGAGATGTCTCTTGTGACTATCTGAGGGACACACACATCCAGACCATATTTGGGATGTAAGACTAAAAACGGCTCAGAGACAGAGTTCAATCTGTGCTAGCAACTTGTACTGTTATTAATAGAACTTTGGAAAGTGACTCACAATGTGCATAAAGACTCAAAAGTGTCTCTAGTCTCCAAACCAGTCATGCCATTTCTACAAAGTAGTCTAAGAAAATGACAACACAAATACAGGAAAGGTCCTTATGAGCAATTATTTAAAGGGAAATACAATTTTTAAAGATGGAAATGAGAAATTTCTAACAGGTGAATACCAAACCTCATTATAAAACACAGCTCCTAAAATGACATGATGTATTTTTAACAGAAAAGGACTTCATTATGATGGTAAGAGGAAAAAAAAAATACAAAGTTATTTTTATCTCAAATTTCAATCATTCATACAACGCAGCATAGAAGTGAAATGATGGGAAGGAAATTATATAATTAAGAATGTTTGTTGCAAACAACCAAATTTTAAGCATTTGGCCATGGATCTTAATAGACACCAAAAAAGATAGACAGAGGGCTGCAGAGCACACATTGCAGGGAAAAGCATGTTGGAGCCACAACAGCACATCGCCACTGCCCAGCGTCACGAGGCCAGAGTGCTGGAGCCCAGGAACGCTCACTGTGGTGGAAGTGCAGCACATGACAACCTCTGTGCGAGAAGGTGAAACAGGTTGGCCCCAACCTCCTGCTAGGCATTTTCTAAAAGGGGCTTACTACTATAAATGTCCCTCTCTTGCAACTTAGAGGCATGGCTCAAGGACCCAACAGCTATTCATTTGAAATGACAATCAAAAGACTAGATCTCTGCCTGCAAGACTATAAGGGAGGATGGAATCCTAACTTTGTATACACCACCTAACAATCACGCTGGCCAACCTCATTTACCCTAACAAGCCTTTCTAAGCATTGCGTGAGGCGTTTCACAGAGCACGGCTACAGTGAGGCACCTGGAGTCTGACTGAAGGACAACTGAACTAGACGCCACTAAGAGTCCCCAAACCACAGAATCTAAGCTCCAGCACCGAGAGCTACACTGAGTACAGTCAAGAGCTGGGGTGCTGACCAGGAAATTGTAACAAAGGACTAAAACAGGAAAACCATGAAAGACACAACGGTATCAGATGAAGACCTGGTATATTACTGGACCCAGCAACTCCCTGAAGGCCATAAAACACCCCCTCCCACACTGGACAGAGGGGAGACAGAGTGTGTCTCCTGTCTCCATTTAGGGTGCCCCTCAATACAGCTCTTCCCTTTGGCAAAAACTGGAGTCATAGAATTACCTTCTAAGGTCATGGTGCAATGAGCCCTGGCTCTGCATCCAAGGTCTGGCAATTCCTTAGAAAACGAAACATACTCAGGCCATAGTATTCAGCAACAGTGCCCCTTAGTCCTCACCCAAAGGAGCTGAAAATTTATGCTCACACAAAAACCTGTGCAGATGATTATGGACGTTGTATCCATAATTACCAAAACCTGGAAGCAAACCAGAGGGCCTTCAGTAGGGGACTAAGCCTTGGGAGAAATGATGATAGAAGATTCACGACCAGGAGGAAATGAGGCAGCAAGTCACAGAAAACACATGAAGGAACTCACATCTATACTACTAAAATCCACAGAGCCAGTGGAAAGCCCAGAGGTGGCTAGACAGGGAGGGGATGTCTAGGTGGGGCACAGAGGACGCTCAGAGCAGGCAGATACTCAGAATCACACTGTCTTGGTATATGCCTGCCTGCTAAGTTTGTGCAAACCTGCAGAATAAACACCACCAAGAGTAAATTCTGACATAACAGTGAACTTCAGGTGATATGATGTACTAACACGGGTTCACGCTGGTGGGGGACTTTGGTAATGGGGAAGGCAGGCTATGCACGTGTGGGGCAGGGTATGTAGGAAATCTGACTTGCCACCCAACTTGACTGGGAGCATGTCATGGCTATAAAAACATGAAGTCGACTTAAGAAGAGGCTGCCTCAGAATGGTCAATTGTGGTAGATAGCTTATTTTTATTTTTATTTTCTGCTTTCTTAAGCTATGTTTAACTAATTTTTTATAAGGAGCTTATTTTTATAACAAATAATTTTTTTAAACAATCTCTGGTTGAATACTGGCACTTACCACAATTATCAGGGAAAAAAAAGTGGATGAGAAGGTTAAAGGGATCGGTGGTGTTAAGCAGACAGGAATAACCACTAAATAAACATTTTGACAAGCTATTTAACAGAATCTGACAATCTGATTAACAAATTTTGCCAAGTAAAGTGCTCATTAAACAGGAATATTTTAATGTAAAGGAATAAAGTAAAATGACCTAAATAATCTACTTATTGAAGTTTAAATAATTTAAGCTTCTAAGGCTTGAGGTTATCTTTGGATTAGCACTTTATTTGAAATCATCAGCCCTGAGCTGTGGTGTAGCTCAGTGGTAGGGGGATTGCCTAGCCTCAGTGGGGCCATGGCTTCCCCAGCACTGTTCCCCCCGACCAAAAAAAATCCTTAGTCCTGAAATTGAGATCTCAGACCATGTAAATATGTAAAGATAATATCACACTGTATTGAAAAGGAGAAATAAATAATCAAAATGTATTATGTATGTTACCGATACCCAATAAGGAAAATTCTAGATCACCTTTCAACAGAAAAAAAGTATCACCTGGAGTCATCCTTGACCCCTCTCTCTCAGACCCCAAGTTCACCACGGAATCCTACCAGCCGGCCAAGCCCCCGGCTCCTTCCATCTGCAATGGTGTGTACCTGACATCCCAAACGCATGCAAGACACAAGGAGGAGGACCATGGTCCTAGGTTGGCCCTGGGCAAAAATGTTGAGCCCCTAGCTGAGAAATAAAGCAGTAAAGTGCTCAAGTGCTTGAGCGCCTGCCTAACAAAGACAAGGCCCTGAGTTCAAACCCCAGTACTGCCAAAAAAAAAAAAAAAAAAGTAAATAAAAGAAACACTGTGCAAACAGCAAAGCTGGAGGACCCCATAAACTTTGGCTTCAGCGTCAATAGCAGGAGGGCCAAGTCACTGGGCCAAATCCCAGTGCCTGACACAATCTGGGATTCCGACTGCTTCCTTAAGACAGCCGTGTGTGGGTGCCTCACAGGCAGGTGGGCATAGACCCCTGGTTCCTGCTGCTGGGTCTCCCTTCCCAGTTGCGACGGGAGCATCTACTCCATATTACAAGACTGTAACTGTGCTCATTCTTTAGAGCTAAGAACCAAGTCCACCCCCCATTCCAAAGCAGAGTTCCTTTTCCTAGACATCCCACGCCTTCCTTCCCTGCTTCACCCCCGCTCCTGACATCAACGGGCTTCAAGCCAAGCGAGGGGAGCAAGGTTGGGGCGAGATCATCATGCTACAAGGCAATTTCAAAATGAGGGCTCCAGTGTTGAGATGGAGAAAGCACAAAACACTTTGAAGAGACAGGAAAGATTCTTGGAATTGGGGGTATCTAAATTGCGTTAAGAATGGTGAACCCAGAGGTGAGAGAGCAGGAGTTAGTGGGTTCAGTTTGGGGCAGAACTGAAGTTAAAGCCTGAGGGACAAGACAGCAACAGCCAGGTGTCTACTTCAATCCAAGCTCAGAACAGAGTGTGGCCAGGAAAACAGATGACTGTGAAAGTCACAGATTGTGGATAAAAAGGCAACTAATGGAAGTCTGCAAGACAGCCAAGGCACAGTGTATAGAATCACAAGAGACAAGGACTGTGGACAGAACATCAAGAATCACCAGCACATAATGTCTAGCGAGAGAAAAGGAAGCTGGGCAAGAAAAAGGCCAGCCAAGGGTGAAAATGGCTAAGGTACAGTCTGTACATGTGTGAACATGGAACACTGAAACCTGCCCAAGGCATCTTAGGAAGGGGAGTGGGGAAGAGGGAGAACAGGGAGGGAATGAACCAAACTGGGGTGCAATAGATGTATACATGGACATGTCACAGTGAACGCCCTGTATAACTATCATATACTAATAACATGTTGTTTTTTTTTTTAAAAAAAAAAGGGGGCAGCCAGTAAAGAAAGTAGAAAAGTACAAAATTATAATTTCAACAATGAAAAAGGAGAAAATTCAGGAGTCAACAGTGTACAATGCTGCCAGCAGCCACGGGCCAGCAGGACTGATGTGGACACGCTGATTCGAGCAACAGGAACCAGCAGTCACCTGGGCAGGGGACTGTGGACCAAAGAAAGAATGAAGTTGGTTAAGGATTGAGTCCTGGGGCTGGGTGCAGCTCACAGGGAGAGAACTTGCTTTGTCTGTGGTGGGTCCTGGGTTCCCTCCCCATTACTGCAAAAGGAAAAACACACGAGGTCCACATTTTATGTTTGTATTTCTGATTTTCCACTGCACTACAACAGAAGTTCCCGGACAACAAAAGCCTTAGTAGTTTTCAGTAAAGCTTCATTTTTGCTTATTTCTGTACTTCAAGTCCTTAAAAAAAGCAAGACACATAGAAGTGCTTGGTAAATTAGTGGGATGACTGAACTGGTCTTTCTTATTTACGTATTTTATGGTAAGGCAAACCCCATCATTTACAAGGATTTCATTACGTCCTCGTCACACACACGTAACACACTCTGATCACATTTTCCTCCTCGCTTGTCCCCTCTCTTCCCAAATAGCCCCCCTCCCTTCCCAAATAGCCCCCTCCACTTTCATGCCTTTTTTTTTTAAATCTAGGCTCCACACAGGAGAGACTGTGCAGAAAATTTGTCTTTCAGAGTCTGCCTTCTTTTGTTAACATAATGATCTCAAGTGTCAGATCCTTTGCATGGTGGTTCATGTTTTAAATATCTACTTCCCATGATTTTATGTTTGTAAGTAGTATAAGCCATTATTACAAACAGAATCCTCTGCAGAACCGCCATCTATTAGCCCTTAAAGAAGGCCCCGGTCCCTGAGCGCCTGCGCCTGGGCTTCGCTGACAGCCACTGGACCTAAACCATCTCCATGAAGCATGCAACAATTTCCAGTTCTCAGAGGTTTGCTCACCTTTATGAAACAGCTTTTTAAACGGCCAGAGATAAGTCACACACCTAACATTTACACACTTAAGTTGTGCAATTCGATGGATTTTAGTGTTTTTGACAGAGCTGTGTCACCATCACAGTCTTGCCTCAGGGTATTTTACCATGCCCAAAGAAACTCCATATCCCTTAGTGGTTAATCCCCTCTCCTACCCACCCCCTTCTCTTCACATGCATTTCCTCTCTGGACCTTCCCTGTCATCAGAACCATGTGCTTGGCATCTTGCACGCCTTCAGGGTTCTCCACATTACAGCATGTGTCAGCACCGTCTTCACTTTGATTGCTGAATAATATTCAAGTGTGTGTCCATACCATGTGCTGTTTGCTCACTCAGCAGCAGACAACTGAGTTAATTTGACTTTTTCTACATTTTTTTCTTCCCCAGTGCTAAAGATGAAACGCAGGGCCTCAGGCCTGCTAAGCAAGCAAGCTACCACTGGCCATGTCCCCCACCCCAATTCTCCTTCTTGAGTAGCAATGCTGCCAGGAACACTTGTGTGCAAGTTTTTTGCATGAGTGTACGTATTCCTTTTCCTTGGCTACGTGGCCAGGAGTACAACTGCTACATCGCACAGTTATTTAACATTGTCAAGAATTATCAACTTGACTTCCAAAATCATTGTAGCATTTTCTACTCCCAATAGTAACACAGGAGAGTTCTTTCTGCCCTTCTCTCAGAGTTTTGTTGCTTTTGCCTTTAGGGCTGTATCTAAGAAACCACTGCCTAACCCAGGCTCCTGAAGGTCTCCTCCAATGTCCCCTCTGAAATTGTCCTAGCTTTGCTAGAAGGCTCTTGGGCTTCATTTCTGTGCACTGCGCGAGGTGGGGTTCCAAACATTCTCCCTGTGCGTATCTGGCCATCCTGGCAAAATGTGCTGAGAAGACCATTCTCTAATTCGCCGTATCACTCTTGTTGAAAATCAATTGATGAGAAATGTAGATTTCTGGGCTCCAAAGTCCATTCTATTTACCTGTGTGTCTTTCTTTAGGCCAGCACCACCGTGTCTTGATCACTGTGGCTTGGGAGTAAGTTTGAAATTGCCAAGTGTGAGTCCTCCAATTTTGATCACTTCCAAAACTGCGTGGCCTTTTAGGGTCCCTTGTATTACTATGTGATTTTAGGACCGGCTTGTCAAATTCTGCAACAACACAGCTTTCAATATGAATGATGCTTAATCTCTAGATTACTGCTGGCTCAACAGTATTTAGTGTGATCCACAAACGTGTCTTTCTTCCACTTATTCAGACTTCCCTTTATCTTTTAACAGTTTTCTCATTGGCCGTGTACTAGGCTTGCACTTTTAAAAACGCCATTCTAGAGCAGATCATTCTTTTTAATGACTGGCAATGCAGGAGCTTTCCTAATTTAATTCCTGCATTGTTCACTGTTGTACACTGTGTTTGACAAGTCCCAGTCACACTGTATGAAGCAAATCATTTTAAAATATCATGAACGCTGTAAACCAAATAATCCAATTCTTCTAAATAGGGTTGCTGGAATCCCTGAGTCATAATGAATATTTTCTTACTCCCTCTTTTTCCCTGGGGCTGATAAATTCTTAAGAACCTTGTAATTATGTATAATTTAAATATTTCATGCTAGTTCTCACTTGCTATTTGCAGAGGAGGGCAGGTTGCAGCAAGCACATCAATATCTCCAGGTAATTTTAATTAAAAAAAATCCACAACATTAGGTACTACACTGGCGTCATCATCTAGTCCACCGTGCTAAAATAACACAGACTATTAATGATACCACATCCAGTACGTAGTTCCAGCTCTAAGAAGAACAAAATATTTTACAAACAGTTCATTAAGCCCTGCTTTATCAGTATGACTTGGTGGGAGAGGGAGAACACCCTCATCTTAGTTTTATAGCCAAGGCAAGTGCCCAAGGTCATTGAGAAAAATCAAATACTGGAGTTCATTTCTGAAGGTCTTTTCATTTGTCAAGAAACAGAGGTGTTTGCTTACGTACAAGATAGAGTTCTGAAGACGTGTGTGGAGACAAACTTTGTATGTGTAATCAGTGCTCTAAATATACTAGAGGCACTATTAAAAGTAAATCATCTTCCAAGGATTTTGTGAAAGACTGACTTTACCCAAGCAGTGAATGCAAAACTCTACAGAAGAAATCCCCAATTGATGATCCTAGGCGTACCTGAATTTTCATCTCATAGACTTGTTTAATGGTAGTGACTAATTGAACCCTAAATATGGCATCATCTGTTCATCGCAGACACCAAATGGCAGTGAGTTTCAATATAAATGGAACTTAAAGGTTTGCCTGCCACTAGAGCTCCAATGATTACAATACACAGAAAATGTTATAAACAACAAATGCCTCAGGCCTAGGTGGGTCACACAATAAGCAGGAATGAGGGTAACGATCAAATGGCTGCAAGCCAGACATGGTGGCACATGCCTGTAATCCCTGCACTTGGGATGGAGGCATGATAGCAAGTTTCAAGCCCAGCTGGGTTATATTAGCAAGACCTTGTCTTGAAATACATGAATTAAATAAAAATAAAGAATCAAACACTTGTAAAAATACTTCAAACTTGCAAATGTCTGTAAATCAACAGCAGCTCACAATGTAAATGTTAGTGAGAAATATCTCCAACATGCCTGTCTGCCTTACTATGGAGAAATATGAACGGTTCATAATAACTGACAAGTTCATGTACCTGCTCCTGTGTCAACAAAGACTAAAAGGCAGGCTCTGGTCATGATGGACCAGTAGTATTTGCTTCAGCAACTAGGAGGACCAGATGAC
This sequence comes from Castor canadensis, assembly GCF_047511655.1. Lineage (NCBI taxonomy): Eukaryota > Metazoa > Chordata > Mammalia > Rodentia > Castoridae > Castor > Castor canadensis. The sequence continues at coordinate 1,965,006 of NC_133391.1, read as the reverse complement.
AGACTAATGGGAAATCAACTTATAACCAAGCACAAGAGTCCATACACTGCACCAGTTGGAAGGGCTGAGAAGAGAGTTACTCCAGAACAAGGGGCGTTAAAACTTCATCTACGTAGAATTCTGTTACGTGAGCATATCATGAAGCCACAACATGGCCAGGAACACAAAATAAAAACATGTTTCTGGGTCACCACAACAAATGCCCCCAAATCCACACACATCACAGCGGTTTATGGACAAGCCAGTCCTTTAGGCTGTCACTCAGAACCTAACTACTCTACTTTCAAACTACCCCACTCGGGGTTTTTCCTGATTCTCTAACTCACAGCAAAGGAGAAAAAAGTGAAGCACTCAGCAGGCGACCAGGGGACTGAAGGTCTTGTCTGCACAAGGTCACTCAGGAGTCCTCTACAGACAGCAACACTTCAGCTGCCCAGAACTCACGTAGATGGCCCTCCAGTGAAGCCCGAAGTCAACATGTCCACCCCCGTGCTCAGACCTGGGGCCACTTTTACAAGGTCACTTTGTATGAAAACCCACAGCCATGTAAGGAAAAACGTCAACAGAGAAGTCAGACTCAAAAACAACAATAGAAAGTCATGGGGACAAGCAAAGACAAATCAGAAAGGAGACATCAAAACATATATCAAGAAAATTTCCCAAGATGTGGAAAAGAGATGCATCCACTGGACAGGAATGGGGCTATAAGAAAAAGAGAACACAGAAAAAGAACAAGAAAAGGAGAGAAAAAAAGGTAAGTTAGGTAAGTTAAGAAAATCTTTCAGAAAGTACAGGAGAAAGTCAAAGAAACAAAAAATGAAAGAACAGATAAGAAAAACAAAGCCAGTCCAGGGGAAGAAATACCCAAAAATAGCAATCCCAGAAGGAAAGGACACACATACACACACACACACCCAAGAAAACCTTTAATGAAATGATTCTAGAATGCTTTTAAGAACTGAAGGATGCTCGTTCCTGGGCAAAGATAAACCACTGAGCACCAAATGCAAAGGGAAAAAGTGATCTACAGCAAGGCATTTTGAAATTTTGTGAAATTTCAAAATGTTTGGGAAAAAGAAATTCTGACAAATAAGCCAAGGAAAAAGCACAAGAGCACATAAATAATTAAGAGGCAGAATGGCTTTTACCTAGAAGCAAGACCAATGGAGTGATAGCTTCTAGTTAGCGAGCAGCGTGATTCTAGCCAGGACTTCACCCAATCAATCTGACAATGAGGGAGAAAGTCTCCACATTTTTAGATATTTTGTATACGATCTCAGATGGTTTTCATCTCAAAAGATAAAGGGTGACATGTTCCATGAACACAACAGAATAAGAAAGAAGGAAATGAAACCCCGCATACAGAAGCAACAGAGTGTGAAGACAGGGTCAGAGCTGTTGGACAGGAGTCTGAATATCAGCAAGTGACTCAAGAGAATGTGTTGAGGCTGTGACCACCCCTCTACCTTCTTTTTAACCACCTCTGGTCCTGAAGACAAAAAGCCCCAGCCAGCCTGATCCAGACCATGGACTGTACGTGGCTAGCTCTAATCACAGGTCAACGGAGTTCACACACCACCGGGATACCTGTATCAGAGGAGACACTCGTTCCTTTTACCCTACCAAGGCATCACTGATCCTCTCCTGAGAGCTCAGGTGGGCAGTGAACTTAGAACGGAAAAACATAAGTGTTCGCCCCTTAACACAGTTTTGACAGGACTGACACAGGACTCTCAAGACAGCCATTCCACATGTGCTGACTTGACCACAGTTAGCCCTGTGTGTTCCAGGGCTCATTCAGAACTTACCACTAAGTTCCCAGAAGGGATTTCTGTAAACTCTGGAGAAAGTGAAGCCCAGCTATGACCCAGCTTCAGTTTCTCTTCTCATGTGAGCAGTGACAGCACCGGCCTTCCTTTATACAGCTGGATGGGTGTGAGTTACTGGATTTTTAAAACCACCATAAACCCTTCTACGCAGAACAACAGCATTGCAAGAGCCTGCCAGAAAGAGCAAGGGAAGGTACTTACCCGTGAGAGGGAAGGAAAAGGATGGAAGAGCTCACCTGAAAGCTGAACGTTATGTTATGCATCTCCTCACACCACACCACAGCCAACACTCTCCTCTCCACAAGCTCGCAGTCGTAACGAATGAAAAACAGCGAAACAAAGAGGCCAAGCCATTGAGGGATTGCTAATAAACGACCTTAGTAAGCAAGATAGGGCAAGGGAGCACATGCATGTGTGTCAGTGTAGCACGTGGGGATGTTGATTGTTGAGTTACATTGACGCAGAAGTCTAGAAAGATGGCCACCTTTGAGAAATGGTGAAATGCTGAAATGCATAAAATCTGGGCTATTCAGAAAACCAGGTTTTCCAAGACATTAATTCCAGAGCTACAACACAAAAAGAAGGTGCAGAAAGGAGCTGCATTACTAAGATTTTTTTGTATCTTTGTGTGACAGGCAACATCAGAGTTAAAAATACTCAGAACTAACATTTTCATTCGACTTTGGATTTTCACATATTCTTATCAACTAACCAATAAAAGTTGACTCTGGATCAATGGTATTCATTCTCAAATTGATGTTTATCTGCCCTTATGGCCTCTGGGACCCGAATCTGCCATGTAGCAGGTAAGCAGTGTCTTTCGGAGGCACTCAAAGGTGAGCCTGGGATGGAGACTATCACATCACCTGGACGCCATCAGCACAGAGGCAGGGGCTGTAGCACTAGTACAGGATCAGTTTACCCACAGTATGTAAAATAATACCATGAGGCTCACAGGTGAGAGTCTGAGACATTCCTCCAAGACTGAGCCGCTGTGCCAGCAACCAGGAGGAAAGCCAGGTGAGAGGAAGGCTCCAGAGGGCAAGAGATGAAAACAGCTCAAGAAAGGAAGAATATCTTTCTTTAGTAACAACTACTCTGTGATCATATTCAAAGGAAATTAACCTTTAGGAACCACACTCAGTATACCAGGTGCTGTGCTGAGCACTGCAAGTGTTCTTCCTTTAACCGGCCCGACAATGCAATGACAAAGGTATAGTTCTCACCTCATTTTGTAGATGACAAACCTTGTCTCAAAGAGCTCAAATGACAAGCCCAATTCAACAAAGCAGCCCAGCCCTCAAACCCAAGTTCATCTAAGTTTTCACAAACTCTGAGAAAAGACATAAATCTGTCCCTGAATACACATTTTTATATAAATGTTTTATGCTCTCAAGACTTAGGTCTTAAGAGTGTAAAATATTCCTCATAAAAATTGATGTTTTGCAGGGCAGGCACTGAGTTTTTTCCATATCCAATCCCCTTTCCCCAGACAAAAAATTAGGTTGACTTTTACAGCTAAGCCCAAAAGTAGTTTTAAGAATAAAGGTTTAAAATTTCAAAGTAAATATAAGCCAGTTCAACTACCAGGGTTTTCAATAACCAACCGTTAGAGGGCTAGCCTTTAAATCAATTATGATTGATACACGCCAGATGGCTGGACTGTCACACTGGATGGAGCTGTCTGCGTGAGAAGGTCACCGCGTCTGTCACCAGGAGCCTTTGGAAAAAGTGTCACATCCAGAACCTCCCTAACCTCATAGCCACAGATCTAAGAAAAGTCCACCAGGGATTCAGCTGTGCAGTGAGGGATTCAATGGGGTTACAGCGTGTGAGATATATGTCTGTCACATCACTGTTTGCATTTTTACCTTGGGAGGAAAGAAAAGAAACAAAATCAAAAAGCTCTCCACACCTACACAGAATCCGAGGGTCATCGAGGCAGGTGATTTTATGCCTTCTCCTTCAAACCGCTCTTACTCCATCTAACTACAAACAATATAATCTTAACGGACGCCATACGGTGTCTGCTATCAGGGATGATATTACCATAATTAAATGTTATTTCCGTGAGGGTGTGTGTTACAGGTTGAGACAAGATCATAGATGGTATTATATTGCAATTTGCAAAATCGTCTCACTCCTGCTGCTTTGCAAGGCGGTCTAGAATAGCAATGATGGGAAAGCCCAGCACTTTCATAAGAAAAGGGTAATGGTGTCTGTGATGGATAGCATTGCCTTCCAGAAAGAAAAAGACAAAACATGAGAGGGAGCAGGTCCACACAAATCGACAAGCACAGTTCCCTGAGTACACTGTTTCGTAATTTCAGCACTGGGAACGCCTACCTTCAGGGCAACCAAATTTTAAAAATGAGTGTAACCACCACGTTCATGTGGAGGTAGCACTTTGCAGGAGCGCTGTCATGCATCTCTCCATTAGTTAAGTTATAGATTAAATGAAACCTTACATATCGACATTCCTACCTAGGACCACTGGAACTGTCACATAGCGTGTTTCATTGCCAAAGTGGCCTGACCAACAATAAGAATTATTTGATCAGTCTGTGCCAAGAATGTAAAAGGAGGGAAGTGCACACTGGGACTCAGATTGGTGGCTTTGTGACCACAGTTCAATCAGGTGACCTCTGAAGAGGAGGCTGGCCATGCACCACTAATCTTCCCATGGGAGGTAAAGGACCGTATCTTGGAGCCTGCAGGAGAAATTAGTCAAACTTAGATGTGTCTATCTTCACCAAACTAAATGGATTAGCCTATGGTCCATTCCTTATGATTTCAGAACACAGAAATAACATAGTCAGAATGTAGATATGACATAAAACAGAAATTTGAAGTGTGAAAATCCACTCTTAGGAATTATGTTGTATTGACCAATGTATACTTGACCTGCATCTTTGTGTGCTGTGTGTGGGCATGTGTGTGCGTGTATGTTGTGTGCTGTGTGTGTGCTGTGTGCTGTGTGTGCATGTGTGTGGACTGTGTGTGTGCGCGTGTGTGTGTGTGTGTGTGCGCGCTCTGGTGCATGCTGGGCACCCTGCACCCCGTGAGCCATGCGCAGCCGCTGTGTGCACTGTGTTGGAGACCCGGCCTCACCTGTCTTCCTGGGCTGACCTACAACTTGAGATCTTTCTACCTTTGCCTTCTTAAGTCGCTGGGATTACACGTATGAACCACCACACCCAGCTTCATCTCGATGTTTACAGTTTGAATGTACCTCTGCCATGCAACCTACCCTAATTAACTCACCTGTTCATGCAAGACAATACAATGCTCCCTATATTTTAAAATTAGGAAGAAAAACAAGATAACGATCAACCTCTTTCTATAATGTTAGAAATACAATGTTAAAAACAGAGGTTGAGCCAGGCACCAGAGGCTCATGCCTATAACCCTAGGTGCTTGGGAGACTGAGATTGAGAGGACGGAGGTTCAAGACCAGCCTGGGCAAATAGTTCCCAAGACCCTGTGTCAAAATCACCAGAGCAAAATGGACCGGAGGTGTGGCTCAAGTGGTAGAGCTCCTGCTTTGCAAGCGTGAAGTCCTGAGTTCAAATCCCAGTCCCACAAAAAAAAAGCCAGGTTACTATTCCAAGGCTGTAGAAACATAGAACCTATGTCACACACACACACACACACGCTATGTTATGAGTAAACACACACACACAGGAACAATAGAATGGCTTTATCAGAATTCTCTGTGGGAATTACAGTGACAACTAAAGCCACAGGGTGACAAGTGGAATGAAACCAGTAACCACAGCTGAAGCACAGCCCAGCTTCCCACCCGCTGTCAGTTTTGCTTGTCTGACCATTCAGCAGCCCATGCGACAGGTGCCACTGTTCCCCAGTTTGGTGCTGAGCTGGCAGCACTGGCAAAGAAGTCAGTCACACAGCCATTCAGTGGGAACACAGGAGCCAGACAGCAAGCCATGTGCCACCAGGGTCCCAGCTTTTAACCACTGTGTCACAGTGACTCTCTCCAGGGAAAACGTTTATCAAGAAACTTCATTTTCCTGTTAAGTTCCTCTCAATTTTACAGTGGCAGGTCACCAAGAAAATACACACACAGAATTATTCTGGAATCTTAACTCACATTTTGGAATGCATAGGCGCACAGATCTGGACTAAAAGACAGTACTTGGGGGACACTGGCATCCTTTCTTCATGGCTTGTGCATTCTAAAACAGTGACCAGGCAAGGAGGACGACAGGCACAAAGGCATGGAGTATGGAGGGACCCAGCATTGGGGCCAAGGAGAGATACCTGTCACTCACCTGTGGTGTACAGGTGGAGAAGGCAGCGCAGGAGTGAAGCCAGTGCAGGCCTTTGGGACATGTGACATTCCCATTCGTTTTTTGTAAAAAAAAAAAGTGATTCTGTCCAAGTTGTCACATAGGCAACTGGTCTTTGCTCCCATTGTAAGCTTCAATGATAGCCACAAAAAAGGAGAGGGTCTCATCAAGGTGACAGCTCTAAGGCCTCATGACATCGTGCGACCAACAGGATGTGGACACTACAGAAAGCACTGGTGTGACTGAAAAGACACTAACCAAGGCAGGAAACAGAAGAACGAGAGAAGGCTGAGTTAACACCAGGGCTGAGGTCCCTACACAGGATAAGTGTATGACTAACCATGAACCCTTAAGAAATAATGGTATGGAACTCAAGAGAGGTGTCCAGGTTGCGGACAGAGAGATAGACCCATGTGAAACCCACAGAGCAAAGACTGCCATGTGGTGAGAGATATCCCCACAGCACTTTTATTTTATTTATTTTTTTTTGGAAATACTGGGTTTGAACTCAAGGCCTTGAACTTGCTAGGCAGGTGCTTTGCCTCTTGAGCCACACTGCTGCCCACCTTGGCACAAGATAAATGCTTATCAGATAAAGTTCATGAAGTCATCTGTCGGCTGCGCTGCAGCAGCAATGAACGACACGATCCAAACAGCTGAACCGCAGTCACTCTTGTCACTCCAACACTGTTAAAATTACAATAACTTTGATAGCTTTCCCACATATTCTTCACCTGCTTTAACACTGTATATAAACATAATTCTCGTGGACTGGGAGAAATCAGTCAGAGTGCAGAACGGCAGTGTAGCAAGGGAAAGAAATGAGAACTTGAAGTGATCTGTTTGGTAGCTGGCTTGTGTCATTCCATACCCTGTGTGCGTGGGCATTATGACATCACTGTGTACCCCATCATTGTAATTTGTGAGGACAATTAAAAATACTAATTCTTTTCATGAATTTATCATTTGCAATACTGTCTCTCTATAATCTAACGTTGAGACCTTTAGACTCTTGTTTTTCTACTCAGAGTGATTTAGGACCATTCTAAATGTAAATGTCCCCTACTGTTACATTTTCAATCTTTTTAAAATTATTGTTGTACTGGGGGTACACTGTCCCAAGTATTATAATAGTCCCCCACCCCATTCCAGGTAGGATCTCCTAGCCATTTGTTTACCTGTTCTAAACTGCCATCTTTATTCTGGATTAAAATAGAACAAAATACAATAAAGCTTAATAAAATTGTAAGTGAAAATGCTGATTCAAGATAAAAGTGTTGTAAGACAGGTGTGGCAGTTAGGGGAATGCTAGCATAGCTGTCTTGAAGGTGGGAGTGGGAGGTAGGAGGGGTACTCATTTGCTTCCTGGAACATATGTGACTTCTAAAGAAACAGAGCGAGAATATACTTTGCAAAAAGTCATCTTCTCCCTTTCCATCTCAGCTAGGGACAGTATGGGAATGGACCCTTCCAATGCTAGTCCACGCCGCGCTGACTGCCTGCTCTGGCCACGTGGGCCACTGACTCACTCGATGTTGCTGAGTGCTTGAGTTTGTCTTTCAAGTCAAATGGAAGTCTGTACATACAGGTTCAGATGTAGCAGCTACGGCAAATCCAGTGATCTGTAATCACAGAACACGTCATAAGCAAGAAAGGGTGATCAAAAGCAGAACGCGTGAGCTAACACAAGAACCACTCTTTTAACCTTGTGAGAGAGAGAAATTGAAACTGAAAAGCCCCAGCTTTGCAAAAGCCCCGACTCATCAAGACAGCATTCATAAAATTCTTTGTATAGTTCTCCCTTCCCTTAGCTAGTTAAATAAAAGAACGGCCCAAGAAAGTCAAATTTCTTGATTGCTCTATCAGTACGGGACCTTCCTTATGAATGTAAATTAGAAATGAAAGGACCAACACTCTAGAATGACACTGCACACCACACTGCACTGTTATTGAGAACAAGATCCATGAGTGTCCATTAAAAATCTGATGAAAACAGTAAGTCAGCAGACCAAGCACTGGACTCAAGAGGCACAGGATAGGGACGAGTGGTGGGAACGTGGATAAGTACATCGTCTCTTGATACACTGCTTATTGCAGACTCTCAGTCACATGCCCAGTGTTTGCTTGGCCCATCTTCAAATCAACTAAGGCCAAATTAAGTCCTATGTTCAATCAACAAGCACAGTCAGAATAGCTGTATCTTTCAGCCTGCCACTACTGCCAAGGAGTTGGGACTTTGTTTTATAATTAGTCTTAATAGGATGTCAGGATGTTCTATAACAAATACGACATCAGTCAGTCAGAACACAACCAGCCCATGTTGCGTGTGCAGTGGAGTGATACAGGATTCAGGGGGCTGGAAAGAGGAGGAGGAGGAGGGCGAGATGAGGGATGAGGAAGGGGAGGGGGAGGACATGCAGGAGGGGGAGAAGGAGATGCAGGAGGAGGTGGGGGAGGAGGAGGATGGGAAGGAGGAGATGGGGGAGGAGGAGATGCAGGAGGAGGTGGGGGAGGAGAAGATGCAGGAGAAGGGGAAGGAGGAGGAGGAACAGGAGGAGGAGAAGCAGGAGGAGGAGGAGATGGAGGTGGAGAAGGAAAAGGAGATGGAGGAGGAGGAGATGGAGAAGGAAGAGGAGATGCAGGAGGAGGAGATGCAAAAGGAGGAGAAGCAGGAGGAGGAGGTGAAGGAGGGGAAGGAGTGCCATTGCCGCCATCCACACGCTCCTCCAGGTATTAGTGTTTCTTAGTGCTTTGCATCTCTGACAAGCAGCTTTTAGAGGAAATTTAACTTCTGTCCCGTCAAATGTCCAAATTACATCTGGCTTTGAGAATGAAATCAACACCTTGAGTTGTATCCAGAGACCAACAGGAAGTCATGGTAAATTGGAACAAAAAGTAGCCTGTTCTGTACGGATAGGGGACTATAAATACCTGTGGTGCCCAGGCACCTGGATTTATTGCACCAACTGAAAAGTGGTCAACAAGATAATGTCACCTAGGTTAATTACTATTTTCAATTCTTAATTTAAATTCTGCTCAGGAGTAAGGAATCTTGAAATGGCAACTTTACACTTGGATTACATAATCGTTGACATCTGGGAAAAGGTATTTGAGCTTGCAAACAACATTGGATTTATTCTCTGGTTCATTTAAAAAGCCCTAACACTTGGGTTACTTTCCATAGAGGAATGAGACAGCATCTCAAGTTTTACCTCCACTGAGAAGGTGGATACTGTCTTGATTGGTAGCCACAGAAAGACTTCAGGAGAGATAGCTGTATGTTTACTTCCTCTTCTAAGTAGATCTCATCAGCAAAATTAGGTAACAGTATAGAAGTTAGCCCTGCTATTGCAATGGTTTATGAAAAGGGAAAAAAAGAAATGCTTTAATCTTTAATTTGTTTTATAGGCAACTCAACAATGTATATCTCTGCAGCATCGACCATAAGACAGGAGCAACAGCCCTGTTCAAGGCTGTACACCAGTGGGCCTTACACACATGGCTGGGCACTGAAATCCTCCTGGAGTTTTAGCAACAATGACACTGGGTCCCCCCACAAGGTCTGATGGGACTGACTGGTGGAAGGCAGTGATATTCACTGCTCCCCAGGGCTTCCAAAACCAAGACAAAAGGAGCCAAAGCTGGGTTCCCCAGCAATTCTGGACACCATGCAGGAGTCCACCTTTCCTGGGCTTTGTACTGTAGTGAGGACATGAAGAGCTTCTGACACACCCAGGCACAGCATCATCATACACCGTGAGCACAGGAACACTGAACAGAAGTCAGTGGCAGCCCCTTGGAAACCAGGGAGACCTCAACGCCCTGCTACATAAAATGGATTTCCAGGAGCCCATGCTGCACACTCTACAGGTAAATCAGACGTCTTTCTCCTATACAAAGGGTGAGAACACTCTAAGCCATGAGCCTTACAGTAGATGTGCCAGGGCACATGGCACTGGCCAGGTGCTAGGTCTGTTGATGGTAGCTGTTCACCTGGGCAATATGGGAGCCCAAAGTGAATGCTACACTAGAGTGAAGCCTAACAGAAGCCAGCCTGCCCATGTCAGGGGCTGGGAGAGTCTACCGAGCTCTTAGGCTTCCAAGAAGGCCCAAGACATGGGAGGGAGTACACTTCATTGAGGCACAGAGGGAGAATCTGGGAGCCTGGCCAAATGTGGGCAAGCACAGAGGTCTTCATTCACTTGTCAGTCTGTTCTTGATTGGGAGTTAAATGTAGGTGACAGAAAGTCGTAGCACTCTGTGTGGAAATCCTTACTATAAGGTCTTTAAGTAACAGCAGAAAAGGAAAGAGCAATCTTTAAAATGACATTTAAACCACAGGAACCACAGGAATCACAGGTACTCAGCAAATATTTGTTGAATTAATAGGTAAATTTATTTGACACCAGATGATACCCAGCCCAAATTTCAGACACCTTCCCCAAAAATAACAAAAGCACCCTGAAAGGCCATTAAGATATACAAACCCAGGGAATTCATTTCTCTTCTGCTAATTGGTATCTGTGATAAGGACTATTAGCTTTAAATCTGCTTATTTCCTATGAAAATAATTTAATAATCCATCGTTCACATTGCAGTACCTGCCTACAGAGGAAGGAGCCAGGAAGTTACAAGACAAAACATCTAGAAGGCACACTGTGCTGGCAGTAACCATTTCACTTCAGATAGACTTCTTTCTACTTAATTGGTACCTATGCTTAGACATCAGGAGAAATAACTCCAGCTTGAAGGCAAGTGACAATATGTCATTTTCGTGTATTCTCTCAACATAAATGAAAATAAGCAAATAACCAATGAGCATGAAAGAAAAACAAGAAACTCATCCCAACAATTGGCTCTGTATACTCCTCGGCCTTTCACTATTTCACGTGTAATTGGTAGTATCATTTTTTCCTGACAGGACTCACTGAGCAACACAACTCCCCACTAATTTAACATTTCACTCCAAACTTGAACTAGTAATTAGTTGGCATAAGATTTGCTGCATTGCCACATACACTTGGTGACCAAATTTTAATAGGACCATCTCCTCTGTATGCACACAGCACTGTTAAACCAATTATTTTTATATGTTACCTTAAAATAAACCTACTTTACTTTTCACATTCAAAGCTTTCCCTGGATTACAAGTATGTAGGAAAAAAATAACATTTAATAAAAAACAAACTGAGTAGGCTAATCACATCTTGAGTTCTACTGCAATCTACTTCTAGATCCATGGTTTTTATTAGTAGCAATAATTAGATTCTGGAAATTCAGTGCTTGGTGCTAGATGAACAATAAGGAAGACACATATCTGATTAAAAGCTCATGATTCAGAATTGGCTTTTAAAATGTGAAAAATGTATCTGCTATACTTATATAGCAAGAAAGAATTTTATGGCACGATTTCTCAATGGATTTGTATCATATTTTGCATCATAAGAAAAAAAAAGTTACTGCAAATGTTCCATGGTGCACTCAATCATTGATAGTCAGAGGTGATGTTCAAGTTGCACCTGCAGGAAGGAATATTCCCAAGGAAGCATGGGACCACCTGTGTGGGGCTATCACAGACCTGAGGTGCACTGTAAGATGACACTGCTGTTTCCCAACCACCCTCCCTGCAGCCCAGCCTCAGATCCATGTGAGCAGCCTGGTCAGCTCACTGTGGCCCAGGATCCTGGCCCTCAGGTGTCCCACGCAGGGCTCTGCTCAGACAGTGAGTCCTCACTGCCTATGGTGCTCCTTCCCCTTGACTGGGTTGGGGATGGGTACACAGCACCACACTGGGCAGGGAGGCTCTAGGAAGGCAACACCCAGCAACACAGCACAGACACAGGCACCAGGGACCTCTCTCTCTCTGTGCCACCTCTTCTCCATGTTGCCTGTGGGACCATGAAAAGAGCCAACCATAGAGGACCAGCCCAAGCTGAGAAGGGGGCAATGAAGAAGTTAGGTTTCTGGTAATGCTATGGGTGCCTTGATTAAGGACCCCCACAGCCACCCCAGTTCAGGGCTTTTCCTTCCGTGGGGAACTCACCCCACTCTGACTAAGACATTTTTGGTTGTTTTTGCATGGCCTGGAGCCGAAAGCATCCTAGCTGGTGAGCACAGAAATGACTTTGAAAATCACCTCATGATCATGGAACATTTAGGAAACTTATTTACATAGGGTGCTACAAACTGAGACTCGATTTGACTGAACATGAATTATAGAAAACACATCTCTAAAGAGAATGTGATAAAAACTGACATAATGTAATTTTAAAAAGGACAAAAATAAAGACCCAAAACAGCTAAACGGGGGAGGTTTTAAATTCTTTACAAACGCCAAACCACTTCTCAGAGAAGGAAAGCACAATTACAAAATCTTTAGAAAGTAATGACAGTAACAGCAATGCATATCAAAAGAGATAGATAGAGAGAGAGAGAGAGAGAGAGAGAGAGAAGGAAACATGGGAAAGAAAGGCAAAAACCAAATGCAGCCAGCTTTGTAATCAGAGAAACAGGCATAAAATGGAAAGGAGGGAAGAGACAGAAAACATTAATCACTCAGTTAAAGGCATGAAAAAGTAAATAGTACCAAGCCAAATAAAGACAAAAGATGAGTGTGGAGAGGAGATGAACTGGCAAAAGAATCCAGGAGCATCTTTGAGGGGAGCGGGGAGACAAACCTCTAGCAGGGGTAGTGAAGAATCAGAGAAAGCACAGCCTGCAAAGCAGGAGGAAACAGAATGTGGGGCCACAGACACAGACGCCACAAAAGGCACAAAGAATGTTACATTCGGGCAACACTAATAACTTTGAAAACTTTTTCTTTCACTACCATGCCTCTGAGGAGCCTTCTGAGTCAACACCCTGGCCATGAATTAAATATGCAGGAATAAGGTTTTATTGGACAGGGTGGAGCTGTAGCAAGGCACAGACACTGTAATTTCTAGTCTGTTTTTGCCTCCCTCTGACTCAAACCTACTTTCACAATCTTTTCCCTGTGGAGAAGGTGTCCATGAAAGGAAGGATGATATTACACAGAAATAAGGATTTTCCATATTGACTTAAAAGAAGAAATTCCCCAAATACCAAAACCACTGGGCAAAGCAGTGTGAATTCTCAACAAACTAGTACCAGAAAGTTTAACAAGACATGATGCTACTGACAGGAAATATCTAAGTGTCAGTCCCGTAATCCTTGCGCTAGATCAGGGTTTGGCACACTGGGGTCAGCGAGCTAGCTCTGACCTGCCACGTGTTGTCATAGACAGTTACTGGAACAGAGCCAGTCGTGCACAATGTCCAAGGGATGCATCCACACAGAAATTGTGTGGCTCACAAAACCTGAAAGGTCTACTAGTGGGCCCTTTACAGGAAAAAAAAATTGCAAACGCCTATTCTAGACTGCAAAAAGATGACAGTACAGCCTTGGCAAAACTAATAAGACATTCTGCATTCAATGCAGCAGACTTGACATGGGCATAATATAAAACCAAGGGGAAACTGGTAGAGAATCAAAGAGATAAAACAGGAAGCAAACCATGCATGTGTTTATCAAATGCAAGTGGAGTGTTCAGAAAAATTACCCAGCACTGGGGCAAATTAAAAAAAAAAAAACAAACCTTATAAACCTTTTTGAATGAATGCAATAGGATAAGAATGACATGGTTATAAAACTATCTCAGTGTCTATTATCTACTGGCATTTTAAACTAACTTTATCAACATGTAATAGTTGTCCACTGGTGGGCACAAGGTACATTGCAACATTCGCCTATGTGCTTATGACACATCGCACGTACACATGCACACCTGTGTATACACGTGTGTGCATATCCCTTCCTTTCCTTATTAGATCAAGTTCAACAGGTCTCACTGTTCTGTTTTCATACATGAATGCAAATGCACCTCCTTCACCCTCAGCTCGTGTCCCCCCTCTACTGGCACCATCCCCAGCAGAGCCTGTGTCACCTTCCTGCACTTCGTTTATTCAGTGTTGGGGGTCTCACCTTGGTGTTTCAGGCCTAGACATTATACAGAGCTCTCTATATCATGCTTCAATGAGGTTAACCCTGTTACTTGCTCTTCCTCTGTTACTAAAAGGCTCACGGTGCATTGCACTGTATCATCCTCATGCACAGATGCAATGTGTTTTAACAGTTTTTGTGCTCTAGCCTTCTCTTTCCGTCTCCCGCCTCCCCAAAGTCCCCTCGGATAGACCCACTAAGGCAATCGCATTCTTGCTCTATATATGTGTGTATGTATGTGTATATATGATCTTGTATGTATTTGTGCTTAAATTTATCTTATAGGTCTAGCATCCACGTAAGAGGGAAAACTTACTATTAAATGTGTCTTGGATAAAGGAGAGAAAAACTACTGGGGTTAGAACTCAGGGCCTCACGCTTGCATGGCAATCACACTACCACTTGAGCTGCTCCACCAGCAAATTTCCATTTTCTTTACACACACACAATAATTACAAGTTATCAAACAAACACTGGGACTAGCCAAAGAAGGGTAAGAAGAGCAAAGCACAAAATACATGTAATTAGAAAATTCTAGAGATTGAAAATAAGTAAATGTAGTGCCTAACTGGGGGCTCCAATAAAACCAAAGGAATGCAGAACAAAGCGCCACGGAAAAAAGCAGCAGCAAGGTGGGAAACACAAGAAAAACGCCAGGACATCTGAAATGCGGTTCTTTCTAATGAACAGTGAACTGGCAGATATTTGGCAAAACAGAAGGTCCAATAAGCCACACCAGACCTGGGAAAGGGAACACGGCTTCAGGTCTGGTGGCATTTGGAACTTCTCTCTACAGGGTCTGGTTAGCTCAGTGCAGAGCTTCTGACACACGCGAGGCCCTCAGTGTGACACACAGCACCAGACATTTCCAAATCTTCAAGGATTAAGTAATTCCCATGTTAGATACATTGCCCCAGGATAAAGAAAACAATTACTTTGAATTCTACCTATGGAGTTGAAGAGGCCAGGATAAATGAACTGATAGTAGCATGAGTGTGGGAACTGAAACTTAGATGGAAATTACATTTGCACATAGATGAAATGTCGTAAAATATTTTAAAATGTAAAAGTTAGCCAAGTGTTGTAACCACTTTTTATATCCAAGGTACATAAAAAGATTTCAAAGACTAAAAAAGATAAAAGAAAGTCCCAATATATTTACTATATTGTGTATTAAAGGAGAAAAAAAAGATGTTATTCCCAAGCAGAGGCTAAAATGTCATTTGACAATATTCAACACCACTCCTAACCAAAGTGCTAGGCAAATCAGAATAAAAGCACCTGTCAGGACCAGCTGTGTGGCTCATACCTGTGATTCCAGCTACTCAGGAGGCAGAGGTAGAAAGATCAGAGTTCAAGGCTAGTCCAAGCAAAAAGCTGATGAGACTCCATCTCCACAAGCCAGGCAGGCATGGTGGTACATGCCTGTACTCCCAGCTACACGGGAAGCATAGGTAGTAGGGTCACAATCCAAGACCAGTTGAGGCAAAAAGTATTGAGACTCTACCTGAAGAACAACAAATGCAGAAACTGCTAAGTACACTCACCTAGCAAGCATGAGGCCCTGAGTTCAAGCCCAGTACTGTCCAAAAGGAAAACAAAAAGGGCCCATCAGAAGCTCAAAGAACACATACCTGATGGTAATTTGTGAGAAACATCCACTAAAATGAGGAGTAAAATGAGGACATCTCCTAAAACTCCACCCTGTACTGATTTGTGCACTGTAGTAACACAGACAAGAACTCAGATGAGTATTGCAAAGAAAAAGATAAGAATTCACAAACGATATTCACCTACAAAATCAGAGGCGAGCAACAGAAAAGTCAGAAGAGATGCCTGGCAGGGGACCACACACAAGGTCAAGACCAAAATCAATATTTTCTTACACCTCCAGAATGACCAATTTAAGAATCTAACAGAACAAAAAGCAGCATAAGCCCAAGCGAATATATAAAACTGAAAGAAATGTGCAAGGTCTTTATGAAGACAACTATAAAACTTTACTGAAAGACATAAAAGAAGCCCGAATAAATGAGAAGATACACTCTGATCATGAACAGAGAGACTAGATATTATAAAGATGTCAGTTTTTAACAAATTAATCTATAAATATAAACCCTATCTCTATCAAGATTCAAAACATGATTCTTTCTGAGATTTTTTTCCTAAGTTAATCCTAAAACGTACTTAAAATCGGTATGTGTGAGAAATTTTAAGAGAGCAGTGTGGGCTGGGAACGTAGCATGCACTGAGGCTGGAGTTCCATCCCCAGCCCTGCAAAACAGACAGACAAACAAAAATGCAATGAAAGAGCTTGACTTTGAACTCAGCAACATAGAAACAAGGCAGCTTTTCTTGAGTTAAAGAGGTTATATCAATGCAGCGAGAACGCAGCTGGAAGAGAATTACAGACCTTGAAATCAACTCCTATCGTAACACAGCTATGGGACAGAGAATAGGCCAGGTATCGTCCTCAGTGTGCTGCCACAGGAACAGCTCATTTAATTCTCACAGCAGGTATTTTTAGTAGTCCCACAACTAACACACAGGGAGGTTAATTCACTTATCTGGGTTCCCACAGCTAGTGCACTGCACAACTTGGATTTGAACCCGGTGCACCTGATCAGGGTAAGCACAAAGATCAGGAGAGTGCCGTGTGTTTATGGAGTTGTCTGAGAATCAAAGGCATGATTCCCAATCGAGGGCATGCTGGGAGTCTTCCAGGTCCCCTTGAGACAGGCCCTCTGCACCTGCTGCTCCCAAGGCAGACCTGATTGGACTACAGCACTGGGCTCCTTTCCCTATGACTAGGAAGGCATCCAGCAAATGGCGACAAGGGGAAATAATATGGCCTGAGCCTCTGCCTGACTGACCCCTCACTTTCTGTGAGGTTTCTGAGAGGCTCACTACGCCCCTCGTCAAAGGTCACAGCTTCTGTCTCGTGGCCCTCTCCACTCAGCAATCCCACGTCTACTTTCTAGCTGTCCTTATTCCTAAGGGCCTAGGGGCAGAAAAATGGTTATTACTGATTCCAAGGTGCGGCATTATTCCCTTTAGTTTTCCTGAGAAGGTCCCTTTATTAAATTCTTCCCAAATTATTCATGCTTAATTGCACAGTTTATTTTCTGCCAGGACCCTGACTGACACAGTGAGAAAGGAACAATTAATAAAATGAGCTATCCTTTTGTGAAACTCTACACCTCAGCAAAAAGCAAACTGTGTAAAAAACAAAATGTGCACACACATATGTATATATAATAAAGGATTAATACTCAGAACAAAAAATCTGTCAAAGCAGCTATAAAAACATAAGCCACACAACGAACAGAAAAGCGAAACGCGTCCTACAGACCAGACGCCTTGTGAAGCTGTCGTGATAAGATAGTGTGACACTGGTACGTAAAGAAGGATGTAGTTATGCCATCATGACACCCACGTGCCCCAGACTACCTGCAAACTGACGGTCAAAAGCGCTAGAGGGAATATTTCCAAAGAGCTGTTTCAAGAATATCTGTGGCCAGGCATGAGAGTGGGGAGCTGATGGGAAAGTGGGTGCTAGACTTGGGGGAGGGGGGCTTTTGCCATGCTTCTGAACTGGGGTCTCCAGGTCACATGTCACACAGGTCTCCGAGATCTGGCCATATGCTTTCTACAACATAAGGAGGTCAAAACAGATGACTGAATGCAGCTGGACCCCCAAAGTTGTCCAACCATTGTATGAAGAAAAAACAGACATATCCCGAGTTGAGGGGACAGTGCTTCCCTGAGCACTGATAATTACCAGGGTCCCTGCAGGTCACCTCTAGTCCCATATTCCTTCCTGCTCTACAACCAGGGCAGTCTCCAATGACCCCAACCAAATGATGGAACGCAGCCTTCAGAAAGACAGCCACAGGGAAAGCAACTGCAAGCCTCAGTACTCAATGCATCACTGAAGGAGGCCACCCGAGAGGGACAGCCAAACACAGACCAAACAGTGCATCACGTCGTGAGTAGTAAGCAGAGAAATGCAAATGAAAAATAACACAATACTGCATGACTCATTTATGGACAAGAACTTATAAACCTCATAGTTTTATAAACCATAATATTTGGTGCAGACGGGACGTGAGAAGAGTGGGCTGTCACATGTGGGGACTCCTCACTATTCAATAGATGCTCATCAAGCGCTGCTGTGTGTGCACCCAATGCTGTATTCCTGACAAGCAGAAAGCCGTGTTGAGGCTGATGTGCTAGGAGCATAACTGAACAGTAAATAACTAACTGCACGTAGGGAGAGGTGGGATATAGGGCAGACAGAGAAAGTCATAAAGCACGGCACAGAAGAGTCCACACCACTTTCTGGAAGATGCCAGACCGTAAAGACATTAGACTGTACGGGCCATATGGTCTTAGCTGATATGACATCGCTGTGCCAAGTGACACCACCAACACAAAAACAACAACAGTTGCTGTGCTCCAGGAAACGTAAGAACCCAGGCCAGGCAAGGGAAGGTCCTTGGCAAAAATGAGTCAACCTCCTCAGGGCTGAAGAGCAGGCAATATGTTTCAAGCCATCGAGAAAGTGGAAAATACGATGAAAACTCTAAAAATAATCTCCCGGATACACACGCTTAACACTAACGCTTTGCCACACTGGTCTTGCTGATACAGGAGGCCTTTGGTACCTATAGCACATGGTCCCAAGGAGGCCACCTGGAGGGAAACCAGGAGTTCTCATGGTGTACAGAGCTCAGTGCTATACTGAGATAGATGCTCAGCGGAGTGACTCAAGTGGTAGAGCGCCTGCCTAGCAAGCATGAGGCCCTGAGTTCAAACCCCAGGGCCACCAAAAAAACAAAAAAAACAAAACCAGATCTTTACTGCAGATCTTTGATTTGTTTTTCCCACAATGCCTCCCAACTTCTGCTAACGACGCTCTGCTTCCAAAAAAAGTGAAATTTTCACCTCGTCACTTCAGTTAGGCACATGACATGCCTCTCATGGCTTTTCACAAAGTTAAGGGCAGGGAAGTACTCAGACCTCACAGTGATCTAAACACAAGACTGACAGAGCTTCTCCCATCAACTGAGCAGCTAAATGCACACGTGAGAATTTTAAAATTTTGTGTTTGAAATGTCTTTTGATTTTATTAATTTATTAATCTTTTAACAGCACTTATCTAAAACCACGTGTAAGCACTGTACAAATAAGGCAGGCTTACAGCATTTTACCAAGTTATTTTCAAGGAAAACTTGGACATCATGATACAGGCTCACATGGACTTCAGATGCATCATTTAAGAATATTTTTCCATGCAATCACACTATAATCAGTCACAGGACTGAGAGGCCCAACTCTGGAGGGAGTCCAACCTAATTAGATCCAGCCACAAGTGAAACGCAGAAGGGATTTTAATCTACGTGACCACATAGGGAAGGTGAAGGGGAGCCTGTCCATCTGTCTTTCAGATTCTGACATGAGCTTCAGGTGTAAATGGAGGAAGAACTGTGGCAGGGATGAAAGGGATGTGAAATCCAGTAGTCTTGGTCAAAACATGGTCTTGGTGGTGGTCATCTCAGTCCTGGTTCTGCAAGGTGCCTCTGGAGGAGTCTAAAGGGGCCAACCCAGGTCCCAGGAGAAAAAAACTCCTGCTGGGGGGAAGGGGGCTGCCTCAGTTTCCATCATGGAGTAAATGCTCCCATTTAAGGGTTGATCTCATCATGGGTGCTCTATGAAGTGTCTCTGTCCTTGGACTCCACAGTGACTACAGGTTAAGGACAATGACTGGGGACTTTCAGCACCTTTTTAGGGGAAGAATACGTTGTCAAGGCTGGCAGTAAGATAACTCAGCTACTCTTGTCTTCACGCTTCAGCCTCGAAGGCAGATAAGACAGGTGAGGCAACACTAGTGTACAGACAGAAGCTCCTTGAGTGACTAACATGCCTGTGCAGAGTTGAGCAGGAGGCCACCCAAAGTGTACAGCACGGATACAAAAAGAAGGCAGGGATGCCAGACTTTTCTCCTGGTAGGCCCAAGACAGTACTTTTTAGTAAAAGAAGTTTCTGAGTACCTGTTATAAAACTATTACCATACCTAAACAATGATTCTTTATTCCATATTATCCCTAATCTATGTTCAAATTTCTACAAGTGTCTAAAAAAGTGATTTCCATATCTAGTTTGATTAAGTCAGACTCTACCCAAGACAACACAATACACTCAACTATTAGTTCATTCTTGAGTGTCTTACTCTCAACCAGTCCCACATGCTCCCCCTACTGGTGTGTTGGAGAGAATCACTTAGACAGAAAATAGATGCAGCTGAAAAGAGAATCTTGGAAGCAGAGATACAAAACAAAAGAAAACAAAAAACTAGAACACAGCATAAGGCAAATAATCAGAAAGTGTTTAAGAAAAGTAAAAGTTTAAAAAGACATAAAAAATAAATTGAGAAGCTGGACACCATGGATCTCGCCTATAATCCCAGCTATTCAGGAGGCAGAGATTAGGAGGATTGAGGTTCAAAGCCAGCCCAGGCAAACAGTTCAAAAGACCGTATCTAAAATAATCCCACCATAAAAGTAGGGCTGGTGGAGTGGCTCAAGGTGTAGGTCCTGCATTCAAACCCCAGTACCTCAAAAAAATAAAATTAATAAAATGAGAGCTGCTAATATACAAATAGGAATCCCCCTCAAAACAATGCTAGAGGGAAGTCTTCCAGCACTGATGGTAGACAGAAATAATCAGATTTTACCCCATGAATCCCAATTAAACAATCGCACCTGGGAACACACATGATGATGGAATTACAAAACAGACAGATAGACAGTGCTAGAAACGGCAATTCCATTCACAGAGAGCTTCTCACCAGCAGCACTGGAAAGCAGAAGGCAACAGAAGATCTTATAGTGCAGAAAGACAGTAACTTTGAGTATAGAAGAACTGAGTATAGACACTGAGAGAAAATCACACTTTGGAACTCTCAGCAAGTAAGACTCCTCTCAAATCCAATGGCAAAATCAAGACATTTTCCAGGCAAACAAAACAGAAGATGTGAAGAGGAATGTCAGAGACACTTACTAATAAATGCAGAGGTAAAACAAGCAAAGCTGGGTGGAGAAACAGTACACATGTGCTTAATTCCACATGGATGCTGAAAACACGAAACCACAACTGACACTGAACGTGGAAGTACAAATGAAAACAAGACAGAACTTACTGGAAAGCACAGGCATGGAAGAATTACGAGAGTTAAAATCATGCATTGGCTTTTGGAGTTTAAGCACGCCATTAAACTTTGAAGAGTAACTCCAAAAAGAAGACAGATGGACTTATCACACCCAAAGTGGTAGGAGAGAATGTGAAGGAGAGAATCTTTTAAATGTCAAAGTGGGACAAAATAAAATGTTAGAAATGTAACAGCAAAAATAAGCCCAAATTTATTGGTGATCGTAATACTAATGGTTACTTGGAATTCTCCAATTAACAACAAATACTGTCAGAACAGGGGAACACTCAAAATCCACGTACAGAACGCAGGTACACAAGGGCATACATAATCCTCACAGGGACGCAGTTAATGCTCACAGGGACACAGTTTAAACAGAGGTACTGAAAGCGCACTGCAGGAAGAAGCGGCAGAGCTACAGGAAGGACCCACCCGCCTCTGCTGGCTGCTAAGGCTGCCTGCAGTCTTTGACCCATGGCCCCCTCCCGTCTCCAAAGCAGCAAAGGCTGAGGGATCCTTCACCTTCCTGCGCAGCTAAGGACTGCATTACATCCAGGATTGGCTCCATTTTTAAGACGACATGATGACCAGCCTTACTGCCCTCTTCTGGCTTCATTACCCTTGTCTTTCAGCCTGAGGTATTCAGAGATTCAGGGACTAGAATGCAGAGATCTTTATTGGAGAGAGAGGGGGAGGTTATTCTGCCTACCACAGCACCTGATAAACAGCTTCAAAACATATAAACAAAAGTAGAAAGAATTTGGGGGAAATTACAGATCCGTCATTTAGGGGAATATTTTCACCTATTCCAGTAATTACTACATAATCAGATCAAAAGCAACCATTAATGATACTGAAGATTTGGACAATGTAACAGAAAAACCTGATTTACAGGTACTCTTAGAAGCCTGTATGTAATAATTTGCAAAGAGATTTTCTTATGTAAACGTGAAACACATTGGATAAAGTCTAAAGTTTGAAACAATCAGCTTATGACAGCTCAAGTCCTTATACTACGATGCAATTAAGTTAGAAATAAGTACTTAAGCCAGGCACCCAATGGCGCACGCCTATAATTCCAGCTACTCAAAGGCAGAGATGAGAAAGACTATGGTTCAAAGACAGCCCTGGGCAACTAGTTCAAGAGACCCTATCTCAAAAAAGGGCTGGAAGTGTGCTCAAGTGATGACAGAGCACCTGCCTACCGAGCATGAGTCCCTGAATTCAAACCCCAGTATCACCAAAAAAAAAAAAAAAAAATGGAAATCAGTATTTTAAAAAGTTGGACATCTTTTTCAATTAACAACACATTTCTGATTAATTCATTGATTAAAGACATTACAATTAAAACATTATAATACACATGAATAGCAAATGAAAATACCATCTATCAGAACTACTGAACAGCAAAAGCAATCAGAAAAAACTTACGAACTTGAACAATTAATTTAAAATACAGAATGAATACCAATGAGCTAAGCATCAAATTTTAAATTAGGAAAAGAACCACAGAATAAACCTGAACAGGCAGAATCAAAAACAACAGAGAGCAGAGATGAATGAAGTAATTAGCCAAGATTCAGTGGAAAGTCAGCAAAGTTACTAATGATGCATCAAACCCAAGTTTTCGAGGGTGACTGCGTAAGCAAATGTGTAAGGTGTTTTTAAAGGTAAAGCCAAATAATCACTATAAGAAACAAGACAATCTCCTCCTCACTTCCTGCATGCTGTCTAGTTGATTCCCTGGTTTGGGAGGGGACTCGGGGTGGCCTCAGCCTCTGGGAGGCACAGGTGACCCTCGGCCTGGGAAGACTGGGAGACAGCATGTCCTCCTTGCTTCTGCAAATCGTTTCACTTACTTGCAGCTGTCTTCAGTCAATGCTCAGCTTCCTCACGAGGCTATTCTGATGCTAGACCCAGAAATTTAAGGGGTAATGGTGTTTATGATGTGGAGAGTGATGAAGGAAGAGCAGCAAGAGGGAAAAGGGGAAGGAGACCAGGGCAGGGAAAGAGTCAAACACAGACCATGACATCATACTATGACATCATCTGTAAGTACAGCCAACACCTTGAATGTGCCTGACTTTGCACCGTGCTCTGATGCTGGCACAGTTAGCATGTTATATGACCTAGGCAAGCCATCTTCACTGTAAACTGAGTAATTCCAAGTTCAAAAATACAAAAGTTTTATGGTATGCCATAACTTCAATTACACACTGATTCACTTTCTTTAAATTAGAAACATACTATTGTGTTTATTTCAGGGCCTTGCAATGGGGAAGCCACAATAGTGATCATGCTAACTTGTTCTTCTAAAATATAGCTGCTGGCCAGGCATGGTGGCTCATGCCTGTAATCCTAGGTTTGAGGACAGTCCATCAACAAACTAGCAAGACCACTCACCTCCACAAGTAAGCCGGGCATGGTGGTGAGCACCTATGTTCCCAGGTACATGGGAGGTCATAGCTTTCATCATGGTCCAGGCTGGGCCCAGGAAAAAACTCAAAAGCCTACCTAGAACTTATAACAAAAAAGGAAAAGAAAAAGAAAAAAGCCTGGGGTGTGGCTCAAGTGACAAATGCCAATCTAGCAATCATAAGGCCCTGAACTCAAGCCCTAGACCTCCAAAAAACAAAAAAATGTTTACTATCTTTGTCTTGTGTCATCACCTCACTTTTTAGCCTTGTCCCTCTACTTAGATCATAAACTTCTTGAGGCAGGAAAAAATTCCTTTTATTCGTTTCCTTCACCATACCTAATACCTTATACCAGATGCTCGATCAAGTTTGCACAAAATGTGTAACATGTAGAAACTAAACTGGTCGTGTAACCCCTCCCCCATCTAGCAGAAGTGAGCCCAAAATTATAAAAGCCCTATGGCTAAAAATAGAATTCTATGGATATCTAAAAGTTAGCAAGAGATGCATCATAATGATAAAAAACAACAGTATTGTAAAAATACATATAGAATAATCCCTCCTGCAGACAAAAAAGGAGTTTCTATGTGTTCACTAACCCAAAACACAGCATGGAACGAGACAGTGATGAAACATAAGGACCCCCTCACAGCCAGTGCAGCACCACTTCTTGTGCAGAAGTAAAAATACAGGAAAGGGTTACAAAGATCGGAAGAATAAAAATCTGAGAAAATGCTCAAAACTATTATGTATGCTCCAAGCAAAAGTGACTATGGTTATAAATAATTTGAAGTCTGATTGTTTTAAAGAGAAAAATAAACACTTTCACAAAAACAAATGCAAAACACAGCAATATTTGCCTAGAGAAACTTCAGACTTGAAGCTCAATGCACAGTCTTGCAGACTGTTTCACAACTGCTATAACCAGGCGAGTTTTCTCTTAAAAAGAGAAAGCCAAGGGCACTATAAAAAGCAAATCACAGGATGTTATTTTGTTCTTGGGGACTAAAAGTAGCATATTCCCTATCTCTTTACAATGTCACTTATCAGTCCTTCACTTGAAGATAAAGGAAACTGGCCCAAGACTCTGAAGTCAGAAACATTTCTCATTCTGGATGTATTTCCAACACCTTAGCCAATCTGAAAACACCGTATCAACATGCAAAACTGTGTTTCTTCTGAATTATTTGATGACTCTGAACTGACTGCTCGGATAGCTAACTTTATTAATGACTACTCAATTACCAAGGTGTTCAGAACCTGTAGCTTGAGGGTTAACACATCTTAAAAATAATGATGTGAAAATAATCCAGTATACAGTATCAGAAGACGATAATGATTCTGAGAAGGAAACAAGGTGTAATGAAAACAATCCAGATTCCTAATGCCATTTGCTGACCATCACGGCTTTCAATCATGCTGAAGTTACACTCTCATCTCTTCATTAGGAACTAATCTTACTTATTCCTCTTGCCAAACCAACACTAAGAAAATTTGCAGACTCAAAGGGATGAATGGGACACGGAGACCTCACCCAGTCTTCCAGTGACTCACGTAATTAGCACGCACTTTTGCATAAAATCCAAACAGTTTTCCAAAACTACTTAATGAAACGAAGGACATCAGAATGTTATCAAAAGCAACTCAAGTCCACTCCACAGGCAGAATCGTTGCCACATGGTGGCAGGGTCTCCTTGGTCAACTCAAAGAGTAATTTGGGACGTAAAGAAGGAGGAAAGAGAGAGTTGCTTATCAAATATGGCAAAGTGTTTATGTGATGACGGGATGTGTCGTGGCAATGTCTTGTATATTAAGCAGCGTCTGCGGCCCCAACTGTGTAAGCACAGAATACCACGTGAATCGATGAGCAGGGCAGAAATTTGCATTTATATGGTATTTTCCACAAGCTGTGCAAAATGGAAGAACATCTAAGACATTTTCCAAACAAAATGCCTGAATTTCTAAAAAGGAATTTGGAAAGCTTGATTCTCCTGTGAGTTCCGTATTTTCTGTGTCCTTTCAATCATTCACTTTAGAAGTCAGACTACAACCTTTCCTCACTCAGTTTCCTCCCTTTCATACCCACATTTAATAGATCCCACGCACCCAGTCAAATGCTGTCCCCAAGGTTTTCTTCCTGACTCAAAGAGAAAGAACCTCCACAGACTTCTATAGGCATTGGAGTTCAGAAATTAACAGCTCATTAACTGTTCCTAGCTAGACCACCTTTGTGCAAGGTAGAAGTTAATAGTATAACAGAAGTTTCTGTTTCTTTACCAAAGCTGAGGACCTTCATGAGGTCTGCAGAACAGCTAGATAACGGTTTCGGGGAGGTGTCCTCCCCATCCCAACAGGGCTGTTCCAGGTCAACAGTGAGCCCTCTCTCAGTTCCTCAGGGGCAGGGTGGGGGAGCAGTGGCAGTGGATCTTGAAAACTTGTGAAAGTACAGATCCAGAAGACACAGCCCCTACAATGTGGAGAGCACAGGCAGCCTCTCCCAGCTCTTCCCCTGAGACCCTCATGGCAAGCTTAACAGAAAGAAAGAAGCTGCTGATGGGTGCCACTCAACGTCACTGCGTGCACTTTGTGACCCAGGTGAACAGAAAAGTATTCTCCTGTGCAGCACCAAGCAAACCTCTGCAGTTTCTAACTCACATGGAGCCCTCATCACCAACCAGGTTACTCCCATCTTAATTCACAGCAACAGCAGCTTCAGCTGAGCTGCAATCCTAGGGGGCATTCCCAAGTCTTTAGGAAAACTCCCGACAGACTTTAATCTCTCTTTCTTTCCATAAAGCTCTCAGAAGATCAAAGGGCTTCACTCTGGCAAAGATGTTTTCTGAATGGCTGGAAGGGAAAAATAGACTTGAAACAAACTGCTTAGAGGATCCCTCAGAAAGGAGGCACTGCCCAGGGAGCACCAAGTCTGCAGACAAGCCAGTGGGAAGGAAACCAAGACTATCACGCATGAAGCTTTCTTTGAAAATCAGTCTAGAAATACGATAGCCTTGACCTGAAAGGAAGTCACGTTAAGTAGACAATTCGAACCACTGAGGAAGTGCCTGTCACCCTGTGCTACTCACTGCAGGTCCAGGGATCTACTGAGGAATTTCTGGTGCAATCACTTAACTGATTCAAAACTCTAAATTTCCCATCAACCTGTAATAATGACATCACATCATCAGGGAAAAATCAATCTGTAACCCTGACAAATGTTGCTAAGGACCTCATACCATACCACACTTCAGTAACTAGGGAAAAGCCCAATGTGTCAGTGGTTAACGCCCAATCCTATCAGCTGATGGCTGGTTACAGCCTTTCAGGAAACATATGGCTGCACACAAGGGAACCCCGTTTCATTGGCTATTATATACACATACTCACACACATACACACACACGCACATATACACACACATACACATATACACACATACACACACAGATATACACACATGTGCACACACATACGCACATATACACACACATATACACACATACACACACATGTGCACACACATACGCACATATACACACACATACACACACAGATATACACATACACATATATACACACCCACTTCCTTTGGACAACGTGACTATCCCATGAAGAGTAAAGAAATGGCAAGCGTGCAGCTAAACTTTGTAACTTTAGAATGAGTCTCTGTGGTTTATTTTTCCCAAAGACACTGACATAAGCAGTCATCCTTTGGATGCATTATGTTATAAATGCTGAAGTGTAGATCTACATTACACCCTCACTGATGAAGCACGAATAACAATGACTGTTACCTACATGTGACAGCCAGAAAGCCCATAATTATACAGAACCCAGGTTTCTAATAGATTTCTGATGCATTTTCAGATCTCTTTAACATGAAAACACTCAAGTTCCTTTTGGAGAGTAAATTGCAATTAAACACCATCCACTAGCAAACCTTACCAAGTAAAATTAATTCACCATTAACTTTACCTTGATCTATAATACCAAAAAGTGTAGAAAGAAATAAAAAATGAAAAAAAATGATTACAAAGTTTTAGACAAAGTTTATTCTTTAGGAAACTGAACAACTTCTGATGTATTTTAGTAAGAGACACTAACTTCAAAAAGAATTTAGTATAATACAAAATGATCTACCAGCAAACAAACACATCCAGGTAAAGGACCACCTACCTCATTTCTCCAAAACCCAGAAAGACTGGTATTTTATCAGATTGTGGTATATTTTTATTTCTTTGTCTGTCTTATATTTTTATTGCCACTCTGTGTATATTTTAAGTGCTTGCATCTACTAAAAGTGCCATGGGTAACAATTCTTAGATGTCTAAAGTGCAGCAACAAGTGATGTGAAAAAAACTTCCCTTTTTTAGGGAAATGTGAGTGGTATTTAACTGACTCCAATTGAGGTCAGGTGTTGCTCAATTTTGCTGCACTTTTTAAATACTGGCAAATATTTAAAGCACTTTTCCATTGAATAAGTAATATATGCTTATTACAGAAAAAACAGTTTTACTGATCTTGAAAATAGCTACATGTGCCCCCTGAAGCATAAAAATGTAAGCAGTATCCCAAATTCTACCAACCAGGAATAAAGACCGTTATGAATATTTTGAGTCTATTCTTAAAGTCACTGTACCACCTGTGACCACCACCTAGGCCCACTGGAACACACCAATGACTGGGACTGCTTAATTACCAGACATCCTCTCCCTTGTCCCCAGTTCTTCCTCTTCTTAAACCCTAAAGCAAGTGTCTGTGCAAAGAATGTGGCTGAAATGCTACCTTTCCTCTTACCCTGGTGGCCTGTGCCCCTTTAATCAAACCCTCTGTCACCCCCGCCAAGACTTGCAAATGTTGGCTCCTAAAATCCCCAGCATCATGTCTCAAATCTCACAGGCTTGTAAACCACTGGTGGATCTGATACAGCTCAGGCTTTACCAACAAACGAGAAGGGAATAGAAGGAAGCTCACGCTGCTCACAGGACCGTCACAAGCACTGAAAAACAAGGTTCCAGAAATGGGCAACTGTCTTGAGAAGTTAGAGGAAGCCAGGGTCTAGCAAGTGTAAGGCTGCTTAGGGCAACTCCAGGGTCGGAGGGCTTGCACCCTTCCAACTAGGGACTAGTTGGCTCAACACGCCAACTGGAGCCAGGCAAGTTTAGTGAAAATGTGACAATCCTCAAAAATAGTCAAATCCTGAGTATATATTAGCAAATCTCCACCTCAGTATGAGGGTTCTCAAATCCACTCTGATTACCCTTTAATGTTCGTGTATTATTTAGAATGCAAAGAGAAACACTGCTGCCACTTGTCAAAGACTGCTCTCTAGTCAAAAACCTAGTCTCAGACTTATTCTAAAAATAGCAAATGACAAGGACCAACACACTGACTGACCTGGGCAGACTGCAGTGGGTTTGCATGCATGGCTCATCCTTGTCCCAGCTCCAGTTTGCAACAGGTGGGCTGTTTTTGGGCCCTTGACTAAGTCCTTTTCTATTCACTCAAAATGTCTAAATAAAACCACTTAACATCAAATGCAAAACTTTCCTAATTCCTTTAAAACTGCTATACTAGGTGAGACAAAAAGTAACCTACAAAGTAAGAATAGGCCTACAGAAACTACAGGGCAATATTCTGGCCACTAAATTTGGAAGCTCTGTAAATGGGATTTGGGTATAAATTAATTGCTATGGCATGCTGACATCCTATAAATTATCAGACTCCTAGTCTTCCCTAAAAGCACACTTTCAAATTCTTCCTGAATGCCACAAAAAATAAATGAAATCAGTTATAAAATATGAATTATCAAATAAGAAAATAGATAGTTCCAGATTTTGATAATGTATATAGCTTCAGCTTGTAATAAAGATGCTTACTGACTGAGTCTAAAACAGTCATTAAGAGTTAGTAACTCACTAGATAACACTTCTCAGATAAAATGATTCATTCATCCTTTCCACCTCTTTCAGAGTACTCTCACAGAAGGAATTAATCAGGTGGCAGGAATGGGCCACGTGCACTGTGGTGTGCTCACCCCGTAGTCTGGCTGGGGAAAAGTTACAAAGCATCTCCACACTATGCTTATGTTCATTATTGCCCAAAACAAGTCAGGAGATTATGGAAATAATCTTAAAAATCATCAGCTCTTAATAGCCAACAGAAGACATTTCAAAATAAATACCCCACATCACTTAATTTGTGTTAAAAGTAAAAATCATTTTCTTTGCTATCCAATGAGCAGGCAAGTCTCAGAAATTAATGATAAGAACAGGCTGAGAAACCTCTAGAAATGTGGCTGACACCTTCTCTTGCATACACAGTAATCCCCCTCTCTGCTCAACCCCAATCAGTTCCAGCAGCACAGAGGCAGGAGAAGCCGCTGCCCCTGGCCTCGGATATGAACCATGACCAGCCCAGGCGGCAAACTTATGGCCCTGGTTAGTGATGGGCCTGGAGGGTCCATGTGACCCAGTTCTGGCCAGCAAGACGAAAGCAATGGTCTGTGGGATGGGGACAAAGAAAGGAATGTTTAACTCTGGTTTTGGAAAAGGGAATAAGAATACCCCAAAGGCATCTCTCTCATCCTTTGGTCCTTTCTCCTACTTCCTGCCTGGAACAGAAAAACAGGGTGCCAACTGGGAGACAAAAGCACAAGGATGGAAATGAACAAGAAAGGAGAAGCGGATGACAGACAGACAGAGCCTGGGCTGGGGACCAAGCCCTGAACTGACCACCTATACCACACAGGGAAGAGACTTGTAGGTTTTAAACATTTTGTAACCAAAAACATGTAAGAGTGATCAGCCATGCAAGAGGCAGGGAAATGGAAAGCTTATCTTACACAAAGGTTGGGTATTTTCTACAAATTCAATGCCAAGTTCCTGTGATATGAAGGAGGTACCTCAGTGAATAGAGACCAAATCTTCATGCAATTTGCTTAGAAAAATACAAAAGTTACAATGAAAGAACATGCCAGACTCACAGGTTAAAAGACATAATACCACAAAGATGGCAGTTGTCAGGTCAATACACAGGCTCAGATGCAAACCCGCTCAAAATGTTCCCAGCTGTGAGTGAGATTGAACACCCTGATTCTACAAATTTACTCAGAACCACAAAGAGATCAACAATCATGCAGATAGTCTGGAAGAAGACAAAATTTAGGGGACTTGCATTACTAAATACAGGGACTATAGCCTTCAGTAGAGCTACTATGTACTAAACACGCTAAGACAACAAAATCTCTTCTGAGAGGGAGTCCCACACACAAAGATGGCTGCCTCATCACAAACGTGACACCACACTGCACTGGGGACAGTATGAGCCTACTGAGGATGCTGCTGTGTCACACAGATCCCCCATATGGGGAAAACTTCAAATTTGACCTGGGCTTCATCCCATACATAAAAACCAATTCCAGGTAGACTGAACACCTGTATATTGTTCTAGTTCTCACCACAGCTCTGAAAGGTGCTTTACAAAGAATATATTCTGAGTAAAAGAAGGAAAGGGGGCTCTTGAAAACGGTAAGATATTAGAAGCACACAGGAAAGTTGGAAGATCAACTAAGGGAATCTCCCGTAGACCAAAAAAACAGAGAAGAAAACTTGAAAGTAAATCCTTCCAAATAGAAGAAGTTCGTTTTATCATTCGTGCAACAAACACTTACAGTCTGGAGTTCCTGCCCCGCAGGGACACTGGCACAGGGACTTGGAACACAAGAGACAGAAGTCCCTCTACTTTGAAGCTCATTTTCTAAAAAAGCTCCAAAAAGAGGGAAGAGAGACAAAAGAGGAAAGAAATAATATTCCCAGAAATAAACAAAAAAATTTTCCAGATGAAAGAGCCTACAAGACTCAGCCCAATGTCACTTCAAGGCATTATCAAAACAAAATTTCAAAACCTCAAAGTAAAGAGGTGTCTAAAAGTATTGAGATGTGCACACACACACAATGCAAGACACTGGTTATTAGGAGAATCACTGGGGGCTGAAAGGCAATGGGCAAGACTGGAAATTCTGAAAGCAAGTGATTCTCAACCAAGAATTATAAAGCTAGGCAAGTGTGAAAGTATTATAGAGACATTTTCAAAGATCAAAGGTGTCTAAAATTTTACTTCTTGTACCCACCTTCTCTGGAAACTCCCAGGGGCTGCTGCTCCAAGAAATAAGAAGTGAAATAAGAAAGAGGGAGGAGTGAAATCCCGGGATTTAGATAGAGCACAGGCATGCAGAGAAGGCATCAGGTAGATGCTACTGACATAGTTCTCAGAATGGTATACAAGGCCCAGAGGACCAGTAAAGATGGTGCATAGCTCCTGGAAGAAGAGCTCCAGGGTTAGGTTAGAGACAACTAATAACAGATATTTAGAAAATGAAGCAAAACAGAGACATGTGGAAAAAAACTATCCTCCCAGTATTCCAGCACTATGGCGCCATAGCTGTGCCAATACACGTTACCAGTAACGAGAGACAGGAAACAAGCTGGGAAAAGGTGAGAGAACCTCATAACTGTAGCATAGCAAATGGTCCAGCATTCCATCTCTGGAGTCCCAAAAGAAAAGGCCAAAGCTGGTGGGGCTGAAAGAATACTGGAAGAACTAAGGGTATTTCCTAAATTAGCAAAAGACAAAACTGCACAGTCAACAAGCCAAGTGAATCCAAAACAGAATAAACCCAAAGAGACTGATTAATAAACACTGAAGAAAACTAAGCCTTGACTTCAGTGAGAAGCAACACTTTACCTACAGGCAGGAGCTGCACAGCCCAGCTACACAAGGTCATTTTAAAAGAGGAAAACTAAAAGAAGAACTGAAGCTTGTTGTTAAGATGAATGATGAAGATGAGACTGTAGCCTTCAAATTAATCTTTACAATTTACCTATGTGATTTCATTTGAGGGTCTGGTTTCCTTATACATATATTGTATTTGTGAATTTGTATTGTTTGAAGCCTGAAAAATTTTACAAAATAAGACATGTAAAAATAAATCAGCAGTCAGCCAACCATAGGTTAAGATTTCTATAAGAAGTAAGAAGGTAGTTGTCAGTATACTATCAATAAGGAATGAATTATTAAAGTGATAAAATTATCAATGCACATACAAAATATCCATGTCACCTATAAAATTCCTACAATTTCTCTATAATTTTTCTTCTCCTACACCACAGTCATACATTGCAGCAAAATCAAGTAATGAATGAGATTGCTTTACAGACCTGGATGAGTCCAAACAGAATCTAAACAGTTCTAGGAGAAGTGCCTCTTGGTTCCATTAAACAGCACTTCCCAAACATCAGCCTGAGAGGCCAGATGTCACTCCACAGCAGCTGCA